>NC_138190.1:40086782-40686782 GCF_964194105.1 Spermophilus citellus | reverse complement strand
AAGATGTTTACTGGGCTATGGTACTCTGCTGGGGCCCTATATCCTGAGTTGCTTCATGAGAGTCTCCCAACCAAAGCTAGAGGGAGGGATTAATGCCCCTACCCCTCTGTCTACCAGCAGCACCTCTGATCATTAACACCCTCCACACCTCAGACTGGGACTACTGTGACCATTTTACAAATGAAAAAGTGGAATACCAACCTTCCTCATTGACATGACATCATTATATTGACAATGCAGGGCTAAAATATGGGTATCAGGTAATGCTTATAGCCTTCCCCTGTGTAATGTCCCACCCCAATCCCAGACCACAGACAGGCAGATACTATTAGATTAATAGTATCTAATCACTGTGAGAGTGATTAATCACTGTGAGAGGCTTAGAGGTAGAGCTTGGAGTATAGATTCATGTCCTGAGTTCAAATCCAGGCTTCACCAGTTCCTCGCTGTGCAACCTTGGGGAAGACATTTAACCTCTCTGGTCCTCACATTCCTTAACTGTAAAACTGAGATCATTACAGTGACTAACTTATAGGGATATGGGGATAGATGAGTGAGTAGACAACCTGTAAGGTGCTTTAGAACAGGACTGACCATATAGTAAACACTCTGAAAACATCACTGTCCTTGTTGTCATTGCTCCTGTGTACCTGGATCTATCTCACAGAAACTCTACCAGGCACAAATCATTTTACCCTAATTTATGAGAAAAGTTTCATTCCTTATCAAAGTATTAACTAAAAATGGCAAAACAAACACAAATAACTTTGATGATGCTCTGAAATTTTGATCATGTCAGGGAGAAAAACAGAGCACATAAAGATTCTTTTTGGTACTGGGGATTGAACCCAGGGGCACATAACCCCTGAGCCATGTCCCCAGCCCTTTTTTATATTTTATTTAGAAACAGGGTCTCACTGAGTTGCTCAGGGCCTCACTAAGTTGCTGACACTGGCTTTGAACTCAAGATCCTCCTGCCTCAGCCTGCTGAGCTGCTGGGATTACAAGTATGCATCACTGTGCCCAGCTGAGGATTCTTTTTTTAAACAGTACTGCATTTAATTTAATTAATTAATTATTTTTGTGTGTGTGGTCCTGGGGTAGAACCCAGGGCCTTGTGCATGTGAGGCAAGCACTCTACCAACTGAACTACATCCCCAGTCCAGCTGACAATTCTTAATAGTGGTAAGTCTATGGAAATTACCACATGCTCCCAATCACTGTCATTTCACAGAGAGGAAATAAGAATAAAAGTTTTCTTACTGTGCTATCCATTGTCAGCATAAATATTAATATGGAACAAGTAATTATGATAATATCAACTCTATAACATAATTGTGTCCATTTGACAGAGAGGAAGAGCCCATGCTGACATCCTGAGGAGTAGCAGAAGCTATATAGTCCTGGGGGCTGGAGGTGTAGCTCATTGGCAGGGTGTATATATGGCATTCCATCAACAGCACCACACACACACATACACACACACAAAAAAAAATGTATACCATTCTGCTTATATAGAACACAGGCATACAGTACTATGCTATGTAACAACTGTAGCACAAAAAGAGAACACCTGAGTTTCTCAGCATAAATTAAATATGTTGATAGACATTAATCATAGCAATTATAATCTTAATGATTAAATTATGGTTATGATTATAATTAACAACATTGTTCTTTGCATCAAGGCATTATGATAATTAATAGCAAGCCTGTGGCTGGGTGCACACGCCTGTAATCCCAGCGGATCAGGAGGCTGAGGCAGGAAGATGGCAAGTTCAAAACCAGGCTCAGCAACTTAGCAAGACCCTGTCTCAAAAAATAAAAAGGGCTGGGGATGTGGCTCAGTGGTTAAGTGCACCTGGGTTCAATCCAAGTACGAAAAAATAAAAAATAAAAATAAAACCAAGCCTGCAACACAATAAATATAACATGAATGGTTCTGCACAACAGTGAGGAAGGAAAGCCATGAGCTTTCCTGGAGCTACTGTTACTTAACATTATGCTCTTCACCTCCATGCCCATGACCATGACAATGAAAGCCTATCCCAGGCCCAGTTCAAAGTAGGCAAATGAGAAGACTCAAATTTGGAAGCAGAGCCATTAATTAATATCCATGCTGATATCAGCATCATCAGAGGTCATCTAAAGGTATATTTTTTTTTCTAATCATGGAGGCCATCTAAACATGCTCATTTACCAAAGGGAAAAGGAACATCCTTCAGAGAGAAATGACTTCTGACTATGGTTCCAATATGACATAAATGTAGATGACATCCAAGAAGTACCCCAAGCATGGCTTTTTCCCAGAGACGAACCAAGGCCACACCTGCCATGCCCCTCCCCACCACCCCATCCACACAAACATGCGACCTCACCTGAGCACCTGCATCTCGTTCTTGAAGGCCTGGGCCTGCTCAGCAGTGGGTTGGGCTACCTTGAGCACCTTCACAGCCACATCGCCATGCCACCTCCCGCGAAACACGGTTCCAAATGAGCCCGTCCCAATTCTTTTCAGCAGCTGAACCTCACTGGGTGGCACCTCCCAGTAATAGCCTGAGTCCCGGTACCCGAGGTTCTTCTGTGGGCCAGATGGGCATCATCTGAGGGGCCTGCCCACACCCTTCAACCCACGTCACTCAGCCTGCAGTGCCCCCTTCCCAAGATTCCCGTTTGAGTGTACCACTTTCTTCTTTTCATCAGCCAAGGACTTCCGCTCCCGCTGCTCTGAAGGTGACTTGGAATGTGGGGACTTCCTCCCCGAGGACACACTGGCTGGGTTGGGGCTCCCCCGCAGGCCTCCATCACCACCACCTCTACTACCAGCAGCTGCAGTTGTGGAGAGGATGTGAGTGGAGGCAAGTGGGGCAGCAGGGCAGAGAAGGCACAGAGTGTAAGCATGGAGTGGGGTGGGTGGGCGCTCACCATGGGTGCCGAAACTCTGGCCAGTGAGCTGAAAGATGGGGGACAGAAATCAAGGTGAGCATGTGGAGGCCAATAGAAATGGCTCTCACCCCCTGCACCATGCTCCTCCAGTGCCCCCCCTTGCTACCCACCTGCATGAGGCTGGAGTCCATGGGAGCTGTGGTGCTGACCATGTGGACGTTGGGAGTGGATGTGGAGCGGATGCGCTGCAGGGGGGCGTTGGCTGAGGCAGGGAAGGGGAAGTGCTCCCGGTCATGGTGCTGAGTGCAGGCGCTGACAGAAAAAAGGCTGGGAAGTTGCTATGGAATGAAGCAGAAAACCCAGGGAGCCCACCCCTGCCACCCCAAACATGCCTTTGGCTCATTCAGAGCAAATGCCAACTGGTTATACTGGCATTTGTTTGTTCAAGAAACACCTATTGAGTGCCTGCCACGTACCAGATAACCATTCTAGGTGTAAGTGATAAAACTGTGAACAAAACAAATAAATGCCCTTGTGGAGCCAATATTCCAGCAGAGGAAGAGAGGAATCAAGATAAAGAAATATATAATGAGCTCACAGGTGATAGGAGCAAGAATGGGAAAAAGAGAACAAAATAAGAGGACAGAAAGTGTCCCGGGGGTGTCAGGGGAGGCTTCTCAAAGAAGGTGACACTGAAGGCCTAAAGGAGGGACAGTGAGGGACAAAGATGTGGGGAAAAAGGTTAGGATATGAATTTCATAATTATATATTACAATGACATATAATATTCAAACATGTATTGTATAATACACCTTGTATTACAATGGTAATGTTGTAAAACATATCATCATGTAACATGTCATATACCATATGTGGATTATACAAATTATAATGTTATGAAAAGATTTTCTAATGTTTCTTTCACTATTCTGAAATTCAGAGGTAATTAATCCACATATATCCCAAATTAAACTTACCCTTTTATGTATTATAAAAAATATATGGTGTTTTATATATAGAAAAATATTCCATAATACAACACATAATAAAAATAAACCATATTAAGTATGAACATTATAAAATACACATCTATATATTATATACATCTATATATGTATCATTTTAATACTTAATATAAAAAACCAAAGGAAAGTAATTTATGATAAGTAATATGTATTTCAAAATGGAAAGGTTTGCACAAGGTTATGCTGGAAGAACGAATGTAGTAGTTAGCTGCTTATATGTTCATAATTAATAATAATAAATTATTATTTATTCTATACCAGGTAATTCTCTAAACACTCTACACATTTTACCTCACTGAATCCTCACTAGAGCCTTGCATGGTAAAAAGTATCATTCCCTTTTAACAGATGGGAAAACTGACACCTAGAGAGATTAGGTAAATTGCCCAAGATCCCATAGCTCCATACCTTTACTCTTGTAGATGCTCAATGTTTGTCAACTAAATAAATGAATAAAAGTATGGTCTGTGGTCTGCAGGGACCCCCAGATTTTTTTCTCCCCCAGTGTCCCTAAGGTATTCCTACCTGGGACCCTGGGAGGTTAGCAGCTCATTCGGGGGGCAGTTTGAGGGAGCCTCATGCTGCCTGGAGCCTCCAGACAAATCTTGGACACTGTGGTAGATCCTTGAGGGCATTCAGGGTGTAAAACAAGAAAACACGGATAAGCTGTCTACAAGGGCCTTATGGCTGGTCTCTGCCCTCCCCATTCCCCCAACCACCCTAGGCCAGGCTCACGGTCGGCGGTTGGTACTCATGTCAACACAGACTGTGGGAACCTTGGAGGAACAATGCTGGTGGAATTTGTAGCCACAGGTTTGGCAGCGGAAGCCATGGAACAGAAACTTAAGGCAGAAGTCACAGAACGCCAGGCTGAAGAATGTCTTCCGTACCTGTTTCCACACAGCAGGGAAGGTTGAGGCCCGGTCAAGGGCCCTTCCCACCCTCATGGCCTGCTGCTTCTGTCCACGCTTCACTCACAAAATTGTGCATGGTCAGCGGCACATCCTCGAGGACCTCCACAATGAGTTCCTCACCATCCAGGGGGGCGATGGCTGTGTCCCAGGCAGTGACTGTCTTTCGCCTGCAGGGGACATGGAGAGCAATGAGTAGGAAGGTGGGTAGGGATCATGGGAGGCAGGGAAGCCCCCAAAGTCCCTCCAAGCTCCAGATCCATGGACTAATATTTGGCATGTTTAATTCTCATTAAATTAGTCACTATCCTTGTCCCCATTTTACAGATAGGGACATAGGATTAGAGGAAGAAAGTGACTTGCCAGGGGCCACCAGGAGATTGTGTGAAGGGTCTATTGTCTTAATTACAAGGTAAGAGGCAAATGAGACTATCTAAGAAGTGCCAAGCCAGCCTGGGAAAGGGGCTGATAAGGAGTTAAAAATATAAAGTGCAATGTATGAACAGGATAAAAAATTAAGGAACCCCAGAACAGGGGAATCTATGGAAAGTCAATAAAGCCCAACTCAGCAGCAAATGGAGAAGCTGAGGAAGGAGAAAGCTCATGAGTTCATGAAATCGTGAAAAAGCAAAACAGATGAACTCTGCAAGGAGGTGACTGCAGGGTGAGGACTTGGGGCCAAGAAGATAATGAGTTGCAGACTTTCAGGTCAATGAACTAATGAAGTAATGACATAAAAGATGGATAAACTTATAGGTTAAGTGAACTAATGCAAGGCTTCACAACAGAGTGAAGAAGGAAAGGGATGACTCTGGGGAGAACAAGTAGGTGGCATGGGAGTCACTTTTTTGTGGTACTGAGTATCTCACTTTGGGTCTTGCACACGCTAGGCAAGTAACTCTGTCACTAAGGTACCATCCCAGCCCTTTTTAATTTTTATTATAAGATAGGGTCTTGCTCAGTTGCCCAGGTTGGCCTCAAACTTGTGATCCTTCTGCCTTGGCCTCCTGAGTCACTGAGGTTACATGTGTGTGCCACTATGCTCACCCACACTTATTTATTATTACTGTCACACTTACCCTTTGATGAGTCTGTAGACCACGCAGCAATCCTGATTGAGGCCTCGCACCTTGAGGGCCTTGTCTAGCGAGTCGTAGACACTCATGCCATCCCGGACAGTCACCTGTATGTGAGTATGCAGAGGCAGAGGCCCTCAGTGCCCAACAGAAACAGCCCCAGCTGATAATCCCATTCCTCTGCAATGGCCACTCCCAAGCCCTTGTCACCCTGCCAATCTCAAAACTTATAACTGGGTCCATCCACAACCCCTAAGAGTTTCACCTCTGTGACTCACCACTGTGCGTTGCTTGTTGGGCAGATACACTTTGACAGTGCCCACTGCCCGGGACGGCTCAGCCCCGTTGGCAGGGGGGCCCCGTGGCGGCTCCATGGAGCCTAAGACTTTGTCAAGATGGTCTGAGGTGAGGCTGGGCAGGTGCCATGAGGCTCCTAGGAGAGAGTAAACAGAGGAGAATTTCAGAGGTCAAACAATGATTCTACAAGCAAAGTGTCAGGGAATAAAATAAAATCCCATCTCCAGCCCAGTACGGTGGTTCATGCCTATAATCCCAGTGAATCAGGAGGCTGAGACAGGAAAACTGCAAGTTTAAGATCAGACTCAGCAATTTAGCAAGACCATGTCTCAAAATTAAAAAATTAATAAAGGTCTAGGGATATGTCTCAGTGGAGAGTGTCCTGGGTTTCAATCCCTAGCACTGCAAATAAATACATAAAAATTTCATCTCTAGCCTGGCATGGTGGTGTATGCCTGCAATTTCCATGACTCAGAAGGCTGAGGCAGGGGTATCTCAAGTTTGATGCTAGCCTCAACAACTTAGTGAGACCCTGTCTTAAAATATAAAGCAAAAGAACTAGGGAGGCAATTCAGTGGTAAAGTGTCCCTAGGTTTAATTCCCAGTACCATAAAAAAAATTCCATCTCCAGATTCCCACTGTCCTCTGCAGCCTAATTTCCATACAACAGCCTAAGGATCCTGTTAACATCTGAAGTCTACTCAGTCCCTCCTCTGCTTAGACTCTCCTGCTGTTTGTCTCATTCTTGGGTGACGAGATCTCCAAACTCACTGCAGCAGAGACACAATGAGAAGTAGCACACACTGTCCTGGAAGATACAGGAGTATACAAGACTTTGTGCCAGGGACTAATGGGGAAGTCAGCACGCACTGCACTGGGGGTGTCAGTTACATAATGGGCATGAACAGGCTGTCCTGGCCTTTTAATGGAGAAGGGGGTGACCACTGTGGTGAAGGAGCAGTCACAGGGGTAGGAAAGGAAATGGGAGGATTATCAGATATTGCCCTTAATTTGGGAAAATAAAGGTATCATGGGTGTCCCTAAGCCCTGGGGTATAAAGTTGATGGCAGGATCACAAATATTGTGATAGGTGCTTAATGGAGGTCACCAGACAGTATGCTGGACATATGTAATAGGAGTCACTAGGAACTGTAATGGGGAGAAGGGTGGATAATGGGAGTCACCACACATTGGGCCAAACGGGGTTGGTAATGGTGGCTCACCAGACATTTGGCATAGGGAAAAGAAAAGGAAGATAATGGTGTAGATTTGAGAAAATGGAGGTAAGGTGGGGGTGGGGAGTCTCCAAAATTCCCCCTGACAACAAATGAGGGGTCACAAACAGATTACTGGCGTAAATTCTGTGGTGGATCACGGAAGGAGTTTGGGAAGGTGAAAGAGGGGTAATGGAATACTCAGATATTTCCCTAGGGGTATAAACACTGATCCAGAATAAGGAAGTGAGGGGGCATCTCCACTAAGTCTCTGAGTTCAAGACTGAATCTGGAAACCACACTCACGATCCAGACCCCATTCTGGCCTGGTCCCGCCTCCCGAAGGTTTTCGGGCTCTGCGCAGGCGCGCGGGCACTCGTTGCAGGCGAAACCATCCCACAGCCTTGCCCGCCCATTCCTGTCTACCCACCCCGCCCCCGCTGTTGATGATGGTCTCGCCCCGGGTCAAACCACTCCTCCAGTTCCGGGCGGGGGGCGCCTGAGTACAGGCGCAGCCATCCTGGAGCTGAGCTTTTGGTCCGGGCTCCGTGCCTGTGCCTGGCGGCCGCTCCAAAAGCGAAATCTACCGGGCCCGCCCTCACCTGTCACGCCGCTACTGCCGCCACCGCCTCCATCTTGGGCCTGTCTTCTTGTTTCCTCTCACATTCCGCCTCCACCTCCCCTCAAACTTTTGCCATTGGCTCAGAGGGACTCAGCCCTCCATTTTTATTGGATTACGGCCACGCCTGTCAAGGCAGGACCAGCGGAATGTTGGTCGTGTTCCGGATTAGGAGGGGCGGCCAGTAACGTCAGTGTCTGGGGCAAACTCGCACGCTCTGACTTGCGCAGGCTCGGTCGGGCGAGAACTGCGTGCGAAGGGTTTTCACCCTCGATTGTGCCCTGGAATAACGAAGGTTTCCTCCCCCCACACACACCGGTCATTTGAGGCTGCCCTTAGCGGTTGGGAGTCTAAGCGTTGAAATCCTTAAATGCAATTTGGGGGTAGTACCCTGAGCATCCTTTTAGGATTTTCCTGTGTCTCAGTTTTACTGTCTTTGAAATGGGTTGAAATCAGACCAAAATGATGTGCAATGTTTAGCAGCTCTAGGAAACTAGTCATAGCCTTTGATTACAGTGGTTCCTCTGGAGCGACTGGGGGCTGGGGGTCTGGCCCTTGGAGAGGTGACCAGAACAGTAGTTCTGGGATGCTTCCTTTAGTAAAGGGATTGATGAGGATTTTGAAAGATAGGTGAAGAGGGAAACGTGGATCTGGAATGGAGCACTGTAGCAGTCAATGTGTGGCAGTATTGTAGGATAAATTTTTAAAAAAATTGAAAGTTAACTATTTCCTGGTATCAAAAAAGAAAGACCAGGCTGGGGTTGTGGCTCAGTGGTAGAGCACTTGCCTAGTATGTATGAGGCACTGGGTTTGATCCTTAGCACCGCATGTAAATAAATAAAATAAAGGTCCATCAACAACTGAAAGAAAAAATTTAAAAAGACCCCTCCCCTGCCCATCTTTTCTTCGATCATTTACTTAAGAAAAAAATTATAAATTTTTCTCTGACCGATTGAGACGTATGTAAATCATTTTAAAAGCTAAGTAGATGTCTTGCCAGTTTTACAGTTGCAGAGTGTTTTCCTTAAGGGCCTTGTAGCCATTTCTTTGAAAGGTTTAGAATGAAAATAACATCCCTATCTCCCTCTCTTTGGGAATTTTGTTCAGTATTCCTGCCTCCAAGTTGTTAACGGGCTTGTCATAGAGATATAAATCTAAGTTCCTTTGGATAAAGACAATTGTGTTTTCTAAGAGCCTTGGAGGCATCCACTTGAAATGTAAACAATGAAAGTAACATCCCTATCTCCCTGCCTCTGAGGGAATTTCAGCCTCCATGCCTAGCTCCAAGTTGTTATCCAAATGTCATAGAGATAAGAGTCTTAGTTTTCCTTTGGATAAAGGAAATTAATTAACAGGTTGCAATCCCAATTGAATTTGGGATGAACTCTGTGTCCCAAATGGTGCTGTCAAGTTTCTTACTTGAGGACAAGTTATTAGTTATTTTGAAAACATGTATATCTGCCTGGTTACATAAAAGCATGACATTTCTTTCTGTCTTTGAAATGTCTTAGCAGGCCTGGCACAGTGGCATATGCCTGTGATCCCAGTGACTCAGGAGGCCAAGACAGGAGAATTGTGAGTTCAAAGCCAGCCTCAGCAATTTAGCGAGGTCCTAAGCAACTCAGTGAGAATCTGTCTCTAAATATAATACAAAATAGGACTGGGGATGTAGCTCAGTGGTCAAGTGCCTCTGACTTCTATCCCCAGTAGTCCGTCCCCCCCCCAAAAAAAAAGAAATGTCTTATCAGATTTCTTGTGATACAAATCACAGCCTAGTTTAATGCTTATACATTAATGAAATTTTTCATTTTTTTTTCTGTCTTTGTGGAGAGTCTTTTCTGGGTTGGCAGGAGATTTTCTTTTTAATTATTTCCCCAATGATTTGAAGGGCCTTTTGTCTTTGAAGTGATAACATTCTCCTGTTAAAGATTTAGCATCCCTTTTTGATTCCTTAAGAACATTGGAGCCATCTCTTTGAAATGCAAACAATATAAACAATATCCCTATCTCCTTGTCTCCTTAGGAGTTTCATCCATGTGCCTGGCTCCAGATGAGAAAGAAGAGAGAAAGGTCACTAGGTAAGGAGGCCTCAACTTGCTTCACTGAGTACTTTTTCTATTAAAAGAAATAGAAACCAGGTGCGGTGGCGCACATCTGTAATCCCAGTGGCTCAGGAGACTTAGGCAGGAGGATTTTGAGTGCCAAGCCAGCCTCACAACTTAGTGAGGCCCTAAATAACTCAGTGAGACTCTGTCTCTAAATAAACTATAAAAGGGCTGGGGATGTGGCTCAGTGGGTAAGTTCCCCTGGTTTCAATCCCAAGCCAAAAAAAAAAAAAAAAAAAAGAAAACAAACAGAAGTTTAGAAGTTCTACTTACCAGGCCTTCATATAATTTCCATTTCCCACCTCCCCCTTTTTGTGCAGATCTTCACCATTTAATGTCTAAAATTAAAAAGAATGACAATACCAGGGATTGAAGAGAATGTGGAACAACTGAAGCATTTCATATATCAGGAGTGTAAAATGGTACAATCTCTTAGGAAACAGTTTGTCACCTTTGTATAAAGTTCAATATAAACCTACCATGTAACCCAGCAATATGGCTTCTAGGTATTTAATTCAGAGAATTGAAAACATATGTCCAGTGGTATGCTGATGTTAGCAGGAAAGAAAAAGAGCTCTTCCTTGTAGCATTTTTTAGTTGTGGCATTTAGATTCCCACCGTGGCTATTTCAAGCTACCAATATGACATCACTGAACCAGAGTCAAAAAGAAGTGCACAAAGTAGGTTCTGATGAGCTAGCCACAGGATGCTGCTGCAAAATGTTTGCACCAAAGTTTCTACATAAATGTTCAGTTAGCTTTCTTCGTATCAGAAAAAAACCTGGAAACAGCCTAAGTATCTAACAAAAGAACTGACAGAGATAAAGCAATACTGCTCAGCAATGAAAGGGAACGAACTATGGAACAGTGTAGATGAATCTCTTAGACCTAATGTGGAGGGAAAGAAGCCAGACACCAAAGAGAAATTCTGCTGTATGAAATTCTACACCAGACAAAACGAATCTAAAGAGAAGGGAATCAGATTACTTTCTGTCTTGGGGGGAGAATATGAAGAACATTGGTGTGGTCTGGATGTGGTTTTTCACCACCCAAAATCATGGTGTGCTGGGGTCCTGCCCTAGCGGGGTCCAGGGAGTCCTGAAGGATGAGTGGCGTTGGCAAAAAGATGAGACAGGAGTCGTTCTGTTGGAACAATCTCCAGAGAGAGAGCTAATGCAGCTTTCTCTAGGTCATCTTTAATTACAATTTTTCTCATCATTATAGATTCAGAATATGTCATTGATTATATAATTTAAAACTTTGCCAAGACATGACATTTCCTTAACCATGATTGGGGGTACAAAAAAATGTAACATTAATTTACATTTTTCCAGGATATGACCTTTAGTTATTTAATTATTAAAAGTACAGAATCATTAATAAAATACGTCACTAATTTACATTTTTCAGATTTTCCCAAGATTTACTATTTTCCCCAAGATATGCTATTTTCTTATTAACTAATACCAAACTACGTAACCAGACTCTAAGTCTCCTAACCAATCATTAACCTTTAAGTTTAAAGTACACTTGTACTTTATTTCTAATCTAAAATTCCCATCTAAAAAAGTCCCCTTAAATCTTATACTTAAAACATCCTAAAGTTTATAAATCATTCTTAAAACATATCAGAAACCCATACAACTAAAAACTTAAGAATTTCTAAACTTAAGAATCTAAATAAAATAATATTTCTAACATTATTCTAAAACTCTGTCTTATAAAGCTATTTTAATTAATTCCTAAATTTATTCTCATAAAACTGGTTGAGCTGCTTTCTCAAAGAGATTCTTTGTTTCTCAGTCAAGGTGCACTAGTTCTCATATCTTTATAATCTTTCTCAATAGAAAGTAAGTTCTAAACATCAATCCACTTTCCACCAATATTAACTATGCTCATCATATATCCCTATGTAAAGTAAAAAGGGGGTTTATAAAAAGAGAAGAATATATCTTTATATGTTTTAACTTTCCTAAGTGTATAATATAACTTTCCTTAATCAAAAATGAGACTACATGTGGTGAACTTTGTAAAATAAGCATACTGATTAGGTTTTCTAAGAGGCCGGAAATATGGGCTTGGGTTCTAGTTGATATAATCAATGTGGTGCCTAAAATTCTCATGACCTTTCAGAGGATGATTGTTGTCCATTATCAGATTTGTCCTCAATGTACTGAGATAGAAGAACAGCCTTCTACTTTGTCCTTGATATGCTGAGGGGTAGTAGAACAGCCTCCAAGGCATGAACTACCTGTTATGTTCTAGCCATCTGAAATTTAATTTGTTTGGCATTTAACATGCTCATGCCTCCTGTCAGGAACATAAGCATGAAAATGAAAAGTCCCAATTACATAAAAAAAGGTCTCATGGTTTCGGTTTCCCACCAACCAGCGTGGCTTTGCCAGCATTCATCCTCACTGTGACCCTGTCAAGACAGTGGGAGAGGGGCTTTGCCAGCACTTTTTCTCACTGTGACCCTGTCAAGACAGTGAGTGGGGGATCGCCTTCACCAATGGTGAAATTTGGTTTTCCATGTAGGGGTATTGGGATGTGGAGCCTGTAAGAGGGATGAATGTCTTTCTTGATCTTGAGAATCAGTTGTTATAAAGCATCTGGCCCCCTTTTCGGCTCCCTTCTTCTCCACCCACCTTCCTCCCCTCTGCTGTGGACCATGAGGCCCTCACCAGAAGCCAAGCAGATGCCAGCACAGTGCTCTTGAACTTCCTGACCTTCAGAACCATGAGCCAAAATAAACTTCTTTATAAATTACCCAGCCCTAGGTGTACTATTTTAGTAACAGAGAACGGACTAAGACATGTAGGAATTTTTGGAGTTGAGAGGAATGTTCTGTATATATTTATCAAAACTCATTGAACTCTATGCTGAAAATGGGTATACATTTTTACTGTATGTAAAATATACCTCAATAAAAATGCATGGCAAAAAGTGGCTTCAAACATAATTCTAAACATTTTGATTTCTGGCAAATTCTCATAGGTTAGAAACTTTCATAAAAATATTTTTTTCTGAAATTGAATGCCCAGACCCATGAATCCCCATGTCCCAGTGCAGGGCCACCTCAGTACCATTCAAGGTTAGGAAACAACTGCTTTTGGAGTTCAGTGAGGGGCTCCAAGTGGGGGGGAGTATATTTCTAACTTTAAATCACTTAAATATGACTGAATTTGTTTTAAATTTTTAATTTCTAGGCAGTATTTGAAGATAGACTTCTGACTCTTGCCCAATATTTACAAAAAGATGAGTAAAATCCTCTCTGAAGCTCATTGCTCACGTGCTGTAGAGGGGGGCTAAAGGGAGGGAAGGTAGAGATAGGATGGAAGGGTTGAGGGGCACAGCTGACTCAAGGGCAGTCCTTTATCTCATAGATTCACTCCAATCCCCTCACAATGGCAAGACATCAGCCAAGGACCCTGAAGTACCTGTCAAGACATGAAGGCCTTTTAAGGTGACATGGGTTTTATCATCAGCATCTTCATCATCACATTAAAACCCTTACACCAGGCATACTGGTGCATGCCTGTGATCCCAGCAACTCAGGAGGGTGAGGCAGGAGGATTACAAGTTTCAGGCCAGCCTCAGCAACTTAGAGAGACCCTGTCTCCAAATTTTAAAAATTAAAAAGGGCCGGGGATGTAGCTCAGTGGTAAAATGCCCCACGGGTTCAATCCCCAGTACCAATGAAAACAACAAAATACAAAAAAAAAAAAAAGAAATGAAGTTCAGTTTCTACTGAATGCATATCTCTTTTGCACCATCTTAAAGATGAAAACTCTTAAATTGAACCATCTAAGTAGGAGGCCATCTGTATTAAAACAAAAATGAAAACCCAAACAAGCTGACTGGTTTTCCAATCTCTCCCTCCTAATTATCCACCTAAAACTTTTTAAATATTTAAAAGAAGTGGTTGCTGTGGGGTTTTTTGTTGTTGTTTTTTAACTAGGGATTGAATTTAGTGGCACTCAACCACTGAGCCACATCTCCAGCCCTTTTTTGTATTTTATTTGGAAGCAGGGTCTTACTGAGCTACTCAGGGCCTCACTAAGTTGCTGAGGCTGGGTTTAAACTCAAGGTCTTCCTGCCTCAGCCTCAGCCTCGGGAGATGCTGGGATTACAGGTATGAGCCACCATGCCCAGATAATTTCTGTTTGTTTTTTAAAAATTATTGTTAATTTGAAATTCTCAGAAACATGTCTGAAAGAAATTTTAAATCCGAAATGTCCACCAACTGCTGTTGTAATGCAACCCATTTGACAGTTGAGGAAAACTGAGGTTCAGGTTGCCCCAATTAAAGGGACGAAGAGAGTGCTCCAGGAATTCAAGTTTGGTAAGTGTTTTTAAATGGAGCAGCCCAAGGGCACCTCCATAAGGAAACTCGGATCAATCTCAGTAGTCCTGCGTGCTAGAGGACTTCTTCCAAGAGCGCCATTTCCCAGACCCCACAGCATCGCCTCCTGTCTTCTCCCTATTCATTTCAGAGAGGACAAATGCGCATACACATTTCCCTGAGGCACAAACCACAGGCCTGAGTCGGCAACCCTAACAATCTGCACTGGACCAACGCAGCCATTCAGGGAGCCTATCTCCGCGCCAGGCCCTTGATTGGCAGCTAGATCAACCAATGACAACGCAATAGAAGGCAGGCTTTGGATATCACGGACATTGATAGGTTGTACTTGAGCTCTGAGTCCACTGACAGACCAATAACTATGCACAGGAGGTGAGCTTTGGGACCGTCCCAGCCAATGGGCAGTGCTGCAAGCCTGAGACTTGCTACAAACCAGCGAGTTAATGTTACTTTTTAATTAGTGGTAAGGCAACTGTAACTGCTCTGTCTAAAGCCTTAATGAAGAGAGGGTATGGAATTTTCCACTTCTGGATATTCCTTGAAGAGATTTTTAAAATATGCGACCCTGGGGCTAGAAGTGTAGGATATTTACAAATGAACCTAACCATGACGTTTAACTTTAATTTTCCTTATTAAAGAGGTCTTTTTTTTTTCTTTTGGTACTGGAAATTGACAGGAGTGCTTAGCCACTGAGTCACATCCTGGGACCGATCTATCTATCTATCTATCTATCTATCTATCTATCTATCTATCTATCTATTTAGAGACAGGGTCTTGCTACTTTGCTTAGAGCTTTGCCCCTGCCTCAGCCTCTCCAGTCAACAGGCTCAAGTCTTAAAGAAATGCATTGATTAGTATTTTGAATTTGCTGTGTTCCAAATTGAACCATTAAACCAACAGACAGGGTTCTTTTGTATTAAAAGTTTCAAAAGTTTATTACATGTTATATACAGAACCTTTATATTTTCACAAAATTAAACAAGAGTGTAGGGGTTTTTTATTTGTATTTTATATAACTTTATTTTATTAATTTTTATGTGGTGCTGAGGACTGAACCCAGTGCCCCAAACGTGCTAGGCAAGTGCTCTATTAATGAGCTACAACCCTAGCCCCCGAAATGGAGGTTTTATATGTTCAATTTCCAAACCCAAGGATCAGAGGAGTGGAAAAAATAATTAAAACAAATAACAGCCTTATAATTTTATTATTAAAAGTTTACTCTCTCTGCCAGTTGCAGAGAGGCTCGGGAGGCTGAGGCAGGAGGATCAAGAGTTCAAAGCCAGCCTCAGCAACAGTGAGGCACTAAGCAATTCAGTGAGACCCTGTCTCTAAATAAAATACAAAATAGGGCTGCAGATATGGCTCAGTGGTGATGTGCCCCTGAGTTCAATTCCTGGTACCAAAAAAAAAAAAAAGATTTACTCTGTGAGCACATAATTTGGTATGATGATGATGATGATTTTGGTACCGGTATTGAATCCAGGGTTGCTTAACAACTGAGTCACATCCCCAGCCCCTTTTTATATTTTTTATTATTTTTATTATTGTATGAACACAATATCTTTATTTATTTTATTTAGAGACAGGGTCTCACTAAGTTGCTTAGGGTCTTACTAAGTTTCTTTCTTTTTTTTTTAAAGCCTCTGCTTTTTTTTTAATATTTATTTTTTAGTTTTCGGCAGACACAACATCTTTGTTTGTATGTGGTGCTGAGGATCGAACCTGGGTTGCACGCATGCCAGGCGAGCGCGCTACCACTTGAGCCACATCCCCAGCCCAGGGCCTTACTAAGTTTCTGAGACTGGCTTTGAACTTGGAATCTTCTGGCCTCAGTCTCCTGAGCCCCTGAGATTACAGGCAAGTGCCACCATACCCCAGCTTATTTTTACTTTTTAACTCTGGTCCTAGGGATGGAGCCCAGGACCTTGCATAAGCAAAGCATGTGCTTTACCACTGAGATGCATACCCCACCCATGAGAAAAATTTGAATTACCAAAACATTTAATAGTCAAGTTTGTAAACCTACAAACATGGAGCAGTGGAGACAATCTTTGAGAGGATTTGACCATCTACAGAGACCTCTGGTTCTTTCTGATAGCTCCCTTGACAGAGATTGCAATTCAGTACACTGAGCCATTATTTTAAAATCATAATTAATCAATTAAACAAAGAACCAAAAATTAATTTCCCAAAAGCAAGTGATTCTGAAATGTGTACTTTTGGTTTTGATTAGAAATGCATTTTTCTAACAAATTTCTTGAGGTTAACACATTTATTTCAAGTATGCATACACCAACCCACAGTGGGTTTCACCACCTGTCTTAGCTGAAAAAAAATAGATTAACATCTGTTGGTTTACATCTCACATATTTAACAAATACCTATTCGATTTCTAAAATGATTGCAAGTGGGATTTCAGACAAACATACTCCAGATAATTTTCTGGATAAATGAACTACATGAGGTCTTTTCTATATTGTTATTGATACAGTATCTATTTATAATACTTTCCATATAAAAGTAATTTCTAACAGTTTTTTTGTGCCACGTATATAAATGTTGTATACATCTTGTGGTACATGAAAATCTATTCTGTGGTTACCCAGAATACCTTAATACTTGAGCATTCATTTAGGAAGAGTGTGTTTTGTCATGTATGACCCTGGACAAGTTGCCTACCCTCTCAGTGTCTCAGTTACTTTATTTTTAATTGTGTGTGTGTGTGTGTGTGTGTGTGTGTGTGTGTGTGTTGCTGGGGATCAAAACCAGGGCCTTGAACGTGCTAGGCAAATGCTCTACCACTGAGCCATATCTCCAACCCCATCACCTTTAATATTTTTAAGAATACTTTCACTATAGGGTTATAAATTTGTATGAACTGTTGGGGGTAAGAAAATGATGCCCCAAAGTGAAGGTCTCACAAGCAAAGTTTCTCTTATCTTCTTTTATCCTCTTATCTCCCACCCTCATTCTCTACTAAGGCAAGGCATAGAAACTAAAACCCTCAAATCCATAAAACCCAGAAATAGTCTACCTTCTCCTGCATTTGTGTAAGAGTTGGCCATGAAGAAATTCTCTGACCTACTTTATCATAAGACCTTTATTCCACAGGGTTCATGCCCTGTACCTGAGAGGAAGATACACTACACAGAGAGGCCTCAAAGGAATATCAGGTCTTACTGAGTTTTCCCCATCCATCCATCCTTTTTGTCCAATCATGTTTCTACACAACTGTCCATGCTTCATCAAACCTAATCATTAAAATGGATTGCTTGGGGCTGGGGTTGTGGCTCAGCCGTAGAGTGCTCGCCTAGCACATGCGAGGCCCTGGGTTCAATTCTTTTTTTTTTTTATTGGTTGTTCAAAACATTACAAAGCTCTTGACATATCATGTTTCATACATTAGATTCAAGTTGGTTATGAACTCCCAATTTTACCCCATATACAGATTGCAGAATCACATCGGTTACACATCCACAGTTTTACATAATGCCCTATTAGTAACTGTTGTATTCTGCTACCTTTCCTATCCTCTACTATCCCCCCTCTGGGTTCAATTCTTAGCACCACATAAAAACAAATAAAATAAAGGTATTGACAACTACAACTAAAAAATAAATATCTTTTAAAAAAATGGATCGCTTACCCTGAGTCATTGGGTTTTCAGCCTGAAGGGTCCTGGGTCATGTAAAACTAACATCAGATTAATTTGTTGTGCTTCGTTCTTGTTAATCTATCTGAGTTTTTAAAATTATTTTATTTTGTTAAATGGCTGTTTGCCATGATCCCTTTTTAAAATCATGTGTGTGTTGTGGGGATTGAACTTAGGGCCTCACTCACGTAATGGTGATATACCACTGAGCTACAACCCCAGCCCCAAGCCATGACTCTTTATAATGGGCAGGGAAAGGATCATAACTTTCCACTCTCATAGGACTAATCTATATCAAACTTTGCACAATGCCTGAAGCATAATGATTGTGTTGTAATAGCTATTCCTGCTATGACCATGATCACCATTGATATTATTAAAGTATCAAAGCAAAAATCTATATCCCTTGACAGAATTTGTTGTATGATCCAAGTTCAAGGACATTAATGGAATTGCAAGAGAATAAACACCCCCAAAGAATCCAATATTAAAGCTAGTTTCATTTTGGAAAGCTAAATTCCCAGAATTGACAGATGTTTTAGCAATCCTAGTGGCCTGAATTACCCAACTCAGCCAGCATTGGTTAGTAGTGTTTGTTATGGACTAAATTGTGTTCCTCTAAGAAACATATATTGAGGTCCTAATCCCCAATGACTGTATTTGAGGATAGGACCTTTAAAAGTTAATTCAAGTTAATTGAGGTCATAATGGTGGGCCTCTAATCCAATAAGATTGATGTCCTCATTAGAAAAGGAAGAAACACCACAAATATGTGCATGCAGAAAAAAGGTCCACGAGAGGATATAATGAGAAGGTGGCCATGCGTAAAACCGGAAGAGAGGCCTTGGAGAGAGGTAAGGAAATTTAGCCAACCAGATGTAGTGGCACATGCTTGTAATCCCAGCTACTCAGGAGGCTGAGGCAAGAGGATGGCAAGTTTGAGGCCAACCTGATCAACTTAATGAGAAATTGTCTCAAAATTAAAAAGGCTAGGGAGGTAGCTCAGTGGTAGAGAGTTTGCCTAGCTTGTGTGAGGCCCTGGGTTCAATCTCCAGTATGGAAGGAAGGAAGGAAGTTGCCCTAAGCAACTTAGTGAGACCCTGTCTGAAAATTTTAAAAAGGCCGTATATGTAGTTCAGTGGTAAAATACCCCTAGATGCAGAGAGAGGGAGAACCAAAATGTGGAAGCTCTAACTTGCAGTATAGCTATATTTGGAAATGAGTCCTCTAAAGAGGCAATTAAGGTTTAATAAGCTCTTAAGGTGGGGTACTGATCAAATGGATTAGTGTCATCAGAAGGACAGACATCAGAGAGCTCCTACTCTCTCTCAGCATACACACAAAAAGGTTAGATGAGCATACAGCAAGGTGGTGGCTGCCTAAAATCCAAGAGGCGAGGCTTCAGAATGACATCTACCTCACTAGCACTTTGATCTTGGACTTCTAGCCTCCAGAATGGTTAGAAAATCAACTTGAGATGTTTAAGCCATCCAGTCTGTGCATTTCATTATGGTAGCCCTAGCTGACGAATATACCACATTTCTCATTCAAGGATCGGACCACATTTTTCATTCAAGGATTGGATCTGGAAATATTTCTTGCCTATAGAGTACACAACCATTTGCTCTCAGATTCATATACTCAATAACTCCATGATCAAAGATGGTATTAGTGCTACAGTTTGAACTATGGTTTGTCTCCTAAAGGTTCATGTGGCAGAAGCCTGGTCTCTAATGTAACAGTATTGACATGGTAGATCTTTAGGAAATAAAGAGTCTGGTGGAAAGTGTTTAGGTTATGGGGGCTCCACTCTCAGAAAGAACTAATATATATATATGACAGTAGAGAGCATTTTTAATTTTTTTGTAGTTGTAGATGAACACAATGCCTTTTTTTATTTATCTTTTAGGGTGTGGTCCTGGGGACTGAACCCAGGGCTTTGTGCCTGTGAGGCAAACATTCTACCAACTGAACTATACCCCCAGCCCACATACCTTTATTTTATTTGTTTATTTTTATTTATTTTTTTAAAAAGAGAGAGAGATTTTTTTTAATATTTATTTTTTAGTTCTCGGCGGACACAACATCTTTGTCTGTATGTGGTGCTGAGGATCGAACCTGGGTTGCACGCATGCCAGGTGAGTGCGCTACCACTTGAGCCACATCCCCAGCCCTATTTGTTTATTTTTACATGGTGCTGAGGACGGAACCCAGTGCCTCACATGTGCTAGGCAAGTGCTCTACCACTGAGCTACAACCCCAGCCCAATATAGTGTATTTTGTCATATTATACATACATGGAATATAACTTGTTCTAATTAAGATCTTATTTTTGTGGTTGTACATGGGACTAATATTTTTAAAAAAAAAACTTTTTTGAGGGGCTCAAGACAAGATCTCCTTATTTTGCCTAGATCAACATCAAATTTGTTATTTTACCTCAGCCTTTTGAGTAGCTGGAAATATAGGAGTGGACCACTATGCTCAATGTGGGATTAATTCAGATAAAAATCTGTACATTTTTAGGGCACCATTTTTTTTTTACAATCAGTGTCTATATTTTCAGGTGCAATCCAACAGTCTGAGTGCTTTAGAATTTGTACAGTCTAACAGAAATCTAAGATGAATTAAAGAATTTGTTCCTCGGTGCTGGGGTTGTGGCTCAGTGGTAGAGCACTTGCCTAATATGTGTGAGGCACTGGGTTTGATCCTCAGCACCACATAAAAGTTAAATAAATAAAATAAAGTTATTGTGTCCATCTACAACTAAAATATTTTTTTAAAAAATTTGTTCCTTCATTCAAAAGGCATGCATTTCATAGTAAGCCAAAGTTTCTATTTTGCTTTGTTTTTTTTTGTACTGGAGATTGAACCCAGGGGTGCTTTACCACAAAACTACATCCACAGTACTTTTTATTTTATTTTATTTTATTTTTGAGAAAGGGTCTTACTAAGTTGCTGAGGCTGACCTCAAAAATGTGTTCCTCCTACCTCAGCCTCCTGAGCTGCTGGGATTACAGGTGTGTGCCACTGTGCCCAGCTTAAAGTTTTGCAACTTGAGATGTGATCTAAATATATAATATTAGTTGCATATTATATATTTAGCTGTATTTGTTTGTTTTCATTAGGATAATGAAATATCTGACACTGGGTAGTTAATAAGAAAAAATGATTTATTTTGGTTTGTGGTTCTGGAGGTCCAGGCCAAGAGGCCACATCTGGTGAGGATCTTCTGCTAGTAAATTCCCAGAGTATCAAGTAGCATCACATGGCCAGAAACAGGTAATGTGTGTGTATCTCTTCTGGTCTCTTTCTAACAGTCATGAGTATTCAATCATGGGGGGTCTACCTTGATCACTTAATCGAATCATAATCCCAAAACCCTACCTCTAAACATCATAGTCACATTGTATCTACCTTCTTCATACCTCACAATGGTGATTAAATTTCAGCACAAGAAGGCTTGAGGGACACACACAAACTTCATCCAAACCACAGCAATAAACCATTTCAATTTCTTCAATTATGAGTTACTGATACACCCTTTTTTCATTGGATTCTTGATTTTATATTGACTTGCAGTTTTACATTATGGATAAGAATAGCTTCATTTCTCACATTCTTTGGCTTGTCTCTTTATTCTAGAATAAAACTCTTAATATAGTAAAATAAATAGCATTTTTATTTAATATGTGCAATGTTAAGTTTTTATTTTTGTTTTGTTTTGTGTCATTGGTGATTGAACACAGTGGTACTGTACCACTGAGCTACATCCCTGGTCTTTTTACTTTGAGACAGGGTCTTGTTACGTCACCCAGGATAGCCTTGAACTAGTAGTGATCCTCCTGCCTCAACTTCCCAAGTTGTTGATATTAGAGGTATGCACCACGGTGCCTGGTGTGGGTTTGCTTAAAAAGAAATTTCTTACTACTGTCCCAGCTAGGAACATAGTATCACAAAGTATGGTGCACTGGTATGCTGAGTGCTTTGAGCTGAATGAATTTGAAAAGATTTCAGAAGTAAGATCTTGCTGACCTTTTCTTACTCTAAATTTCTGGCTTCTCTTTCTCTCAAATCATAAAAACTAGAACTCTTCTTCCTCTAAGCAAACTGTAAAACCTAGAAATATTACTCTAACCTTCTGCTGCCTTTCTATGTAGGAGCTGGCCACAAATTCTCTGACCTACCTTACCTAAAAGTGGATCATAAAACCCTCATTCCTCAGGGGTCCTGTATCTGGGAGGCAATAATGTTGCATGGAGAAGCCAGAAAAAATCTGGACAGAGAAGCCTTGCTGGGTTTCCCCATTTGGTGTACATATTAGTCAGCTTTCTGTTATTGTAAAAAATATATCTGAGATAATCAACTGAAAAAGAGGAAAGGTTTCTTTGACTCACAGTTTTGGAAGCTTTTGGACATGTGGCAAGTCAGCGCATCATGGTAAGAGCACTTGGCCCAGGAAGCCCTCCCTTCTTGGTGGCCAGGGAGCAAAGAGAGAAAGATGAAGCAACAAGGTCACACTATATCCTTCAAGAGTATGCTCCCCAATTTCTGGAAAAACTCCTACTAGAGCCCACTTCTTAAAGTTTCTACCATATTGCAATAACACTAAGGTAGGGACCAAGCCTTTAACACATGGGCCTTTGTGGGACACTTACAATCCAAACTATAAACTGGCATGGTGGTGCATTCCTATAATCCCAGGTACTCAGGAGGCTGAGGCACAAGTATTACAAGTTCAAGGCCAGCCTGGACAACTTAGTGAGACCCAGTCTCAAAATAAAATTTTTTAAAAGGGGCTGTGAATGTAGCTCAGTGACAGAGATGGTTCAATACCACACAAACACACACATACACACAAATTCAAACTAGAGCAGTCTATTATAATTAGATCATATTCTTTTGTACAATTAAATTTCTACACAGTTGTCCATTCTTCATTTTGCCTAGGCCCGAAAACAGAGTTTTCTCCGGGTCACTGGGTTTTTCAATCCCAAGGCTCCTACGTTACGTAAGATTTTGATTAAATGCATTTATTATTCTTTTCTCTTGTTAACCTGTCTTGTTATGGGGGTGTTTTCATGATCCGTATGATGAGTGAGAAAAGGGATAACATCTTTCTGCCGCTATTTAAGCACATATTTACTTGGAATCCCCTTTTTTAAAAAAACTTCTATATTTTATTTTCTTGAAAATAGGATAGTCAAAACAAAAGAACATGCTAACTGTGTAAAATTCTGGGAAATAAAAACTGTAACAAATTTAGCCAGCGTCTCTCTAGTAATCATTATTGTTTACCATTCTGATGTGTTTCTTTTTGATATATTTTCTCTAAGCATTTATATATCTCTTTATCTTTTTAATACATTTTAAAATAAGAATAGGAATCTCAGGGGAATAAAGGCTGTAATATAAAATACTTGCATGCTAATTCACATAATGGGAATCTTTTCCTGAGCCACTGGTTATTCTTAGAAACCACTTCTACCGCCTCTATGACTAAAAGGAAGTGCAGACACCATCTGTCCTTAGCAGACCAGCTGGAACTGGAACCTGATAGCCCTGTGGGTGGAGTGTGGGAGGAGAGAAGTCTTCATTCCTGATTTGCTGATTGCTGTCCACAGTGTCTCCTTTGTATGACTATGGCTCAGAATAAATGGCCCTCTGCTGGGCTCTGTGCAAAACTCCATCCAGGGAATTTTCTGGAAAGAAAAATGCTGTGGAGAAGGCAAAATTCTGAGAAACAAAGAAAACAGCTAAGTATTCATTTGAGTTCCTATGCAAGTTGGAAACAGCTTGGAAGATATCTTTAGCCCATCAAATTAGAAATCTCATTTCCCTCTCCTTTTTTTGCAATACCTGAGATGTACTGAATGTAAGTTTATTTTGAAAAGTGTCTAACTAAAATGGTGTATTTTCCCCATCACTCTGGAAGGTTAACTATGTAATTTTCAACATCCATAACTTTGTTATCTTCAGAATCTTAATAAACTTTTGTGGATTATTTTTTATGGGTACTAGGAATTGGACCCAGGGTGCACTTTACCACTGAGCTACATCCACAGTCCTTTTTATTTTTTATTTTGATACAGGTTCTCCCTAAATTGCCCAGACTTGCCTTGAACTTAGATCATCCTGCCTCAGCCTCCCAAGTTGCTGGGATAGCGGATGTATGTCACAGCACCAGGCTGAATTTTTTCTTTGTTTTGTTTTTTGAGGTATTGGGGAAGGAACCCAGGGCCTCATACATGGAGTTGAGCAAGCACACTACCACTGAACCACATCCCCAGTCTCTGAATTTTTTTTTTTTTAGAGAGAGAGAGAGAGAGAGAGAGAATTTTTAATATTTATTTTTTAGTTCTTGGCGGACACAACATCTTTGTTGGTATGTGGTGCTGAGGATCGAACCCGGGCCGCACGCATGCCAGGCGAGCGCGCTACCGCTTGAGCCACATCCCCAGCCCTGAATTTTTTAAATATTAAACTTTGTATCTATCTGGGGTAGAGTAAAATATGTTCTGTGACTTGGCACATTTCTTCTCTGAGTCATTTGTCTCTAGCTACATGTTGGAGCAGAAAATGTCATAAAGCCATTGGATTGGGAGCTTGAAATTCTTGGATACGAATTTTAAGACAATACTAATGTTGATGTAGGTTCATTCTTTGCTCCTCATAAAACCTATTTATTTAAGATACTAGTAAAAGACAAGAGAGTAGTAACTAAATATATCACAGTATAGACTTCTATATAATGAGATACTAATACATTCATTAAAAGGAATGCACAAACTTGGAAAAATGCCATTATTTTGTGGCCAAGTGAATAAGTACTCACCAATATCATCATTAAAAAAACTTATCTTGGTATAAATTTATCTTGGTATATTACTTATATCTTGCATATAAGCATATGCAAACAATATTTTTGGGTACAGGGGACTGAATCTGAGGGGGAGTGCTGAGTCACATCCCCAGCCCTTTTTTATGTTTTATTTTGAGACAAGTTCTTGCTAAGTTGTTTAGGGTTTCACCAAATTGCCAAGGCTGTCCTCAAACTTGCAATCCTCCTGCCTCAGCCTCCTGAGTCTCTGGGATTATAGGCATGCACTATTGTACCTGGTAGCAATTAAATTTTTTAAAATTAATTTTTGTTTTTTAAAATTTGTGACAGGGTCTCCCTAAGCTGAGGCTGGCTTCAAAGATTTCTCCTGATACAGCCTTAAGAGTCACTGGGATTACAGGCCTGCACCACCATGCCTAGAAACACTTAAATTTTTAGCAGGCCTAGTTCAACAATTACCTTTCTTTCATGACTTCTAATTTTTCAATTATAAAAATATTTGCCTTTTTTAATATTTATTTTTTAGCTATAATTGGACACAATACCTTTATTTTATTAATTTATTTTTATGTGGTGCTGAGGATTGAACCCAGGGCCCTACATGTGCTTGGCAAATGCGCTACCACTGAGCCCCAGCCCCAGCCCCTGCCTTTGCTTTAATATTTCCAAATTATGTTATTTTTAATTTAGATTTTGGTTTTTGTTTTACATTTTAAGCTTCTACCCAGGTGGAATATTTTTGGTGTGAGAAGTAAGATAAATATCAAGTTTTGTTTTTCTATTTTTCCCCAACTATCTGCTAGGGTACAGTAGAAATATTTGAAATTTATTTTAATTTCTCAAGAAAATAGCACATATGGGAGATGGTGAAACTTTTAATGGAAGAACAACTTTAGAACCCTTTAAATATCTGCAGTTTTGTAAGTGGTGACAGGTGGAAGAAAAGGTCATAGAACAGGTAATTAATCTAATTAGTATCAAAAATAGAATCATGTCAGGACATTACTTGAATAGGGAAAAGGTGCAGCAACTTGACATTCTTATACATGCTATTTTGGTATCAAAAGCTCTCCATCATCTGGTGCAATGGAACATACCTACAATCCTAGTGACTTGGGAGGCTGAGGCAGGAGAATCAAAAGTTTGAGACCAGCCTGGGTGGTTTAGCAAGACCATGGCTCAAAAATAAAACGGGCTGGAGATATAGTTCAGTGGGAGAGCATCCCCCAAGTTCAATCCCTAGTACCAAAAAAGAAAAGAAAAAAGCTCCAAGTGGGTAAGCAAAAAAATGCTTTCGTTGCCTCCTTGTAAGTTGGTAAGAGACATTTAAAACAATAGTATAGCTGGGTGTAGTGGCATGCACCTGTAGCTCCAGCTATTTGGGAGGCTGAGGCAGGAGGATGGCTTGAGCCCAGGAGTTCAAGACCAGCTTGGGAAACATATCTTTTCTTCATCATTGTTGTCATCATCATCTCATCATCATAAGGAAAGTAAATTTTGCTCTTTGACTTTGAGCCAACACAATAGAAGGCAGTTAACTGTAGTGTATTTACCCATTTGTTGGGTAAAATTGTTGGGCAGGAAATATTGCTGAACAGTTTTGAATCATTATGAAGATTAAGATATTCTTAGATACTTCAGCTATATCTACTCATATAAGACATTGAACTTATTAATAATAAATCATATATGTATATAGATGCATATATGCTGAGGAAAATAATCCTTCCACATTAAATAGACTTCAAAGTATTGGAAAATATTCAGTTATGGACATATAACATAATGAATACCACTACCGGTTCTTCATGAGGTTTTCTTATTTTGTTTTTTTTGATTTTACAGTGCTGGGGATTGAACCTAGTCCCTTGCACTTGCTAGGCAAGTGCCCTACCACTGAGCTACACTCCCAGCCATGAGTTTTTATTATGAGGCTGAAAATCTTTATGTGATTATTTACTCCTTTTTTCAATTGCTTGTTTAAATTTCTTGCCCATCTTTCCTCTTAATAATATTTATATTCTGGTTACTAATCATTTCTCTATTATATGCATAAAATATCTTCTCCAAGATGTTCCCTAAGACTCCTCTAAGAATTTCATTTAATGTTTTGATTGTGTCATTTGATGAAAGAATTTTGTTTCATTTTGCTATTTTAGTTTAAAATTAATTTAATTTATTGTCTTTTGCAGTGCTAAGGATTAAACCCAGGGCTTCACACATATTAGGCAAGTGCTCTACCACTGAGCTGTACCCCTTGCCTCTTTTGTTTCATTTTAATAAACTATGTCAAGCTTACAGAAAAGTTGCAACTGTAGTAAAAACACCATTTTTTTTCTGAGCCTCTTGAAAGCAAGTTGGCAGCCTGCTGCCCCATCTTTCTGAATGCTTCAGTGTTTTCTACGTGCAAAGACCTTCTGCATAACCCCAGGACACCATCAAAATCAAGAAACCCACACTACTACCAGCCAGACCCCACTCAGGTTCCACCTGTGGTCTCACTAGAGTCCAATATAGCTAAGGATCCTGGTCAGGATTCCATTTAGCCTTCAGCAGGCATCACGTTAGTGTTCCTCAATAGCTAGAGTTCCTCTGTCATTCTTGGTCTTTTGTAACTTTTTGGAGATTACAGGACAGTTATTTTATAGAATATCCCTTAATTTGAACATGCCTGGTGCTTCCTCAGGATTAGGTTCTGGGTATTTATATTTGTCAGAGATGTCACAGAAGCCATGCTGTGTCCTCAGTGCATCTGGTCAGGTGGCCTCTGATCTCAGTTTGTCCCACTAGCAATGATGTTCACTGTGGTCACCTGATGAAAGTAGGTCTGCTAGGCTTCTCCACCATTAAGTTGCTCTTTTTCCCTTTGTAATTCACAAGTAGTTTGTGGAGAGGCTTTGAGGTCAGGTAAATATCCTCTTCCTCATTAAATTTTCAATTTACTCTTTTGTTTATATATATCAGTATGAATTCATGGTCCCCTACTTCATTCCGTGGGTTAAAATCTGTTATAGTTATTATATTTTAATTTTAATTTTGTAATATTATCTTCATTACACAAATTAGGATAAAGATGAAGAAAGAATTAATACAAGAAGAAAATGGTACTCTAAATAGTCATACAAATGATTGTACATGATACTGTGCATAAATTAGTTGTCCACAGAGCATGGAGAGTGGAATTCTCATGAGGTAAGTCCTCATGCCATGTGGCTTCACAGATAACTTGAAGATGCCAACCTAGCATTTCCGGTTGAGCACTCCTTTCTGGGGGAAATAAAAGAATCACTGTGATAGCGAAGCCTTGAGTGCTGACTTTTGTCAGGTGCTGCAGTAAGTGACATACATAGATTAACTTACCCACATTTTCCAGGTGAGGAAGCTGAGGCACAGAAGGAGGGAGGAAGGAACTTAGTTAGCCAGGGTTGCAGTTGCCACAAGCATGTGGCAAGCAAGATTCTACCCCAGGCCACATAGCTCTCATCAACCCCTCTTGATTGTTCTTCTCTTCTGTCTCCAGAAGATTCCATCCTACCCCACATTATGCTCATCACCCTCTGGTTAGCACTGTGTAACCATGATCTAAAGCAGATGCACAATCATCCTGGGAAAACTGTGCATTTGTAAAAAATAAAATTTGGAAGTTGGAGGTGTAGCTCAGTGGTATGTGCTCAGCAGGTTGAGGCCCTGGGTTTAATCCCCAGCACCCTCTGCCTCACCAGCTGTAAGAGACAACACAGAGAAATCCTATGTGACCTTTCCCCAGTTTCATCCAATAGTGACAGTTTCCAGAACTGCAGTAAAATGTCACAGCCAAGATAATGCTATGGATACAGTCCCCAGAATTTCTCCTGTTGCCCTTATTATAACCATGCTCATTATCCTTACCTCCCCTTTGCTTCTATGTCCCTAACCCAAGACACCAATCTGTGCTGTCTCTAGAATTTTGTCATTTCAAGACAGTTGTGTAAATGGAAAAAATACAGCATATGACCTTTTTGGTTTGACTTTTTCTGCTCAATTTAATTCCCTGGAGATTTATCCAAGTTGTTGCATGTATCAACATTTTGTTCCTTTGTATTGTTGAGTATATTCCACTGCACAGATGTCCCACAGTTTACTCATTCACCTGCCGAAGACTGGTTGTTTCCACTTTTTGACTCTTTTTTTTTTTTTTGTACCAGGGATTGAACTAGGGGAACTTAACACTGAGTCACATCCCCAACCCTTTTTATTTGTTTTTATTTAGAGACAGGATCTTGCTGAGGTGCATAGGGCCTTGCTAAGTTTCTGGGGATGGCTTTGAACCGGCAATTCTCCTGCCTCAATCTCCCAAATTGCTGGGATTACAGGTGGGTGCCACCATACCTGGCTATTGTTTTATTATTTACAATTAAGTCCATGGTCCATTTGAGTTAATTTTTATATAAAGTGTGATTTGGGTTCAGGTTCCTTTTTTGTTTCTCCTTGCTGAAGGACGTCATAGGGCTCTGACATCATTTGTTAAAAAAATTCTCCTTCTTCCATTGAATTGCTTTTGCATCTTTACCAAAAATCAATTGGTCACATTCATATGGGAAAATTTTTTAGGTCTTTATTTTATTCCACTGACCCATTTGTCTATCCCTTCTTCCACACCACAACATACCACACTGTCTTGATTACTGTAGCTATGTAGTCAGCCTTAATATTGAGTTCAGCAATTCCTCTTGTTTTTTTTTTTAAAAGATTGTTTTAGTTATTCTAGGACCTGTGCCTTTCCATATAAAGTTTAGAAAAAGCCGATATGCAAAATATTTCACAGGCATTTTAATAAGAATTTCATTAGGGCTGGGGATGTGCAGCTCAGTGGTAGGCTATGTGCTTAGCCTCATTATAAGGTAATGGATTCAATTTCCAGCCGCGCAAGTGCACACACACACACACTCACACACACATGAATTGTATTTAAACCTATGGATTAATCTGGGGGGAGAACTAACATGTTTTCTATGTTGTCTTCCAATCCATGAACATGGAAGTGAGAGGAATGTGGAACCTGATTAGACACACTCACACTGCCTTGTTGTCTGTTGATGCCTGATGGGGGTGGATGTTCAGCCCACAGCTCTCTGTGCCCCCATTCAAAACCATGGGAGTGGTGAGTTTGGGTTTGATTTGTCCATTGGCATTTGGCTAATGTAGAGCTGTTATTATCCCAAAGGTTTTCTGTTAGGCCACCCTTTTCCTGACCCTTTGGCTAAATGGAACAGGCATTCCTTGGACCTTTTCCTCACCCCCTTGCTCTGTGCCTGTTGGCATTTCTAGATTGGAGCCTTCTGTAGCCCCTTTTCCAGGATATAAGGGAAGCAATCAGAGCTGAGGAACTCATTGCTGTGCTGTTCCTCAAGTCCTGAAGTCCCCAGGCTTCCTCCTTCCCACCTTTCAGAGTCTTCCTATGTTTTCTGGTTGTGTTCTATATAAATATTTTTTTCTATATGTATATATATATATATATATTTCCATATTAAATATATGTTTCCATATTATATATATATATATGTTCCAACATATATATATGTGTGTGGGGGGGGGTGTTGTAGATGGACACAATACCTTTATTTGTTTATTTTTATGTGGTGCTAAAGATCGAACCCAGTGCTTCACACATGCTAGGCAAGTGCTCTACCACTGAGCCACAACCTCAGCCCCTAGGGATTTTTCACTGTAGGAGGAAGGAGTTTGGAAGATGGATTACTCCATCCTGACCAGGATGAGAAATTCTGTTTGTTTGTTTATTTATTGGTACTGGGGATTGAACCCAGTGGTACTCTACCCCTGAGCTACAGCCACAGTCCTTTTTATTTTTAGAGATAAGGGTCTTGCTAGGTTGCCTGGGCTGGCCTCAAACTTGTGATCTTCCTGCCTTAGCCTCCCAAGTCTCTGGGATTACAAGTGTGTGCCACAGTGCAGGCAGATTCTTGGTATTGTTTATTTTGATGCTTGAACTGTCCAGATTTGGCTCAGGGTGAGGCCCTTGCAGCTGGCTCCTCAATCATTTTGACATGTCCCCATGGTTTTTAGAGCACATCCTTTTCTGGCACAAAAGTTTGAGGCTTGTTTTTATCTTTCTCTACCCCACAACCCTGGAGTCAGTCATTTCTCTGAAGAGCCTTGTGTCCTTCTAGTATTTAGAAATCATGATGTGGGTTAGCAGATACTCTCTCCATGCCCCTCAGGAAGCAGATGCTGAGGGCCATTACCAAGTAGAAATGACGCATCAAAATTTCCTTGCTAGCGTACCCCATGTTAATGATTTCGCTGTTGACGTTGCATGTAAGGTGACCTTGCTCAAAGACCAAGGCGGTCCGGGTTTAGAGCTGATCAGGTTTGAGGAAGTATCCCGGTCCTTGGGTTAAGGGCGTTCCCAGTTTTAGACCTTGGATTTTAGGGAAGTTCGATGTTGAGGATTATTGCTGCTGGAATTAGGGCGTTCCTGCTGCCTGAGCTCCCATTGAGTTCTCGTGAGATTCAGAGAGCATTTTGGGAAGAAAGCCTCGTGGAGTAGGTGAATTGGGCGGCAGCAGAACTGGGATTGCCCCAGAACGTGTGTGGAGGCCGGTGTGAGTTCGGGAATAAAGATTTGCTGTTTGAATCTACAAAGCTGTGTGGTGGCTCATGATTCTGTGCCCAGCCGAGACTGCGGCAATTTCTCTGAAGAGCCTTGTATCCTTTCTAGTATTTAGAAATCATGATGTGGGTTAGCAGATACTCTCTCCATGCCCCTCAGGAAGCAGCACAACTTTTCCTAATAGACAGTGTATAAAAGACACAGTTGGATGCACCTCTACTCACAGCAAACTCTTCTCTGTAGCACCTATGCCCCACCCCAGGGGGAGTGAGCTTACACTTGACCAACTGCTGACCTAGTGGGAGGGTTTGTGAAAGATCTCAGAGCTGAACAAGTGAGCATCTGAGTTTGCTCTGCAGGGCAGGCGTAATTTCTGTTAATGAGCAAGGAGCCTGCTTGTGTGATTGCTGTGCCAGGTCACACTCTTCCATTCTGTCAAGTCACTGCCTGGTGTGGAGAACTGAGGGATGTGTCTTAGAACAGCGAAGACCCCTCACCACCTCAACCCTGCTAGTCTGCCATCATCTGCACCAGTCCTGGGCACCAATTTCCTTTCTCCACCACCCTCCCTGTCTTGCCCCCCTCCATCCCAGCCCCTTTCTCTTGCAGCCTCGCCCTTTTCTTCCAGCACCCTAGCAGACTCTTCTCTCTCTGGGTTCCCATCCTATCGAGTCAGAGGGTGCTTCTTTTTTGTGCCACCTGTCCCCAGAGAAAGACCTGGGGTGCATCTGGCAGCACAGTCTTCCTTCTTGGTCCTTTTGCCCTTGGGGATAGGTGTTGGGCTTGTCTGGAGTATCAGGGGAGCTGCAAGGAGGTTCCGGTCAGCCCTTACCTCATAGTTCATGAACAGGACAGTACTGAAGTCTTAGAAAGTGCCAGCCACCATCTGGGCAGTGGATCTATGCCCTGTCCTTTAAGATCTCATGAGATCTCATATAATCATCTCTATTTTAGAAATGAGGAGACAGGCTAAAGGAGTTGCAGTTCCTGGCAAAGCTCAGCTCAGGAGAGTGGTCTGGGTGCGTAGAGTGTGCCCCTGACAAAGATTCTTCCCTTGACCAAAGTCAGGCTCCTGAACCTTCTCCTAAAGTCCATCTGTACACTTCTTTATAAAGAATCCTGCTTAGTTAATCTAGCAAGAACGCTCTATCCTTCATATCTGATTCCCACATGTGGTTTGGATCTTAAATGTTACCAAAGAGGCCCCAATGCTAAAGGCTTGGTTGCCAATCTGTGGCACTGTTGAGAAGTGGTAGAACCTTTAGGAGGTGGGGCCTAGTGGAAGGGAGTTAGGTCATTGAGGGAGTGCCTTTGAAGGAGATACTGGGACCCCAGACCCTTGCCCCCACTTCACTTTGCTTCCTGGCCTCCATGAGGTGACCGGTGTCCTCCACCACATGCTCCCACTGCCATGATGTACTGCCTCACCGCAGACCCCAAAGTGACTGACCAAAATGTGGACTAAAATCTTGGAAACTATGAGCCAATATAAATCCTTCCTCCTTTCAGTTAATTTTCTTAGATATTTTGTCACAGCAACAAAAAGCTAACACTCCATTTCTTTTTTTTTTTTTTTAAAGAGAGAGCGAGAGAGGAGAGTGAGAGAGAATTTTTAATATTTATTTTTCAGTTCTTGGCGGACACAACATCTTTGTTGGTATGTGGTGCTGAGGATCAAACCCGGGCCGCACGCATGCCAGGCGAGCGCGCTACCGCCTGAGCCACATCCCCAGCCCTTAATGCTCCATTTCTGATCAGGTTCTTCATTCTCCACCATCCCCCAGGTGATGTGCGATCACCTTGGCCTGTCATCAGCAAGACTACTGTTAGGTTCATTTAGTCAAAATCCCTCCTACCTCCTCATGTTTCCTTCTAGAAATTTTCTATCTCTAGGCACCCTACCTGCTCCTTGGCTAATTTAGAGGAGGAAGAATTTTCTCAACACTCCTAGGAGGGCCGATAAAGCCTGAAATAAAAGTGACAAAGACAGATTAACAGGAGAAAGCATACTAATTTATTTGATCAAAGTTTTAGCAAAACTTGCCAAGGGTGTTTATCTATATTCCAGCCCTTTTATATTTTTTTTATTTAGAGACAGGATCTTGCTTGGTTGCTTAGGGCCTCGCGAAGTTGCTGAAGCTGGCTTTGAACTTTTCAATCCTCCTGCTTCAGTCTCCCAAGCTTGATCAAAATTTTATGTGACATAGGAGCCTCCATAATGAAGACCCAAAGACTGAGGGAAAACTGTCCATTTTTATGAATAGGTTAGATGTAGCATGAACAGTCTTGTAGAAATGGGGTTGTACAAAAGATAGGTCAGAGAATTTATGGGCAGCTCCCATACAGAAAGGTGGAGGAATATTCCAATGATGTTTCTAGGTTTTATGGCTGGCTTTGAAGGACAGGGCTTCTCATTTCTATGACCTAATTTTGGGGAGAAAGGGGAGCAAGAGAGAGAAGGGCAGGAGAAGGTCAGAAAGACCTTTCTTCTGAACCCAGTGTGCCAAGCACCATACTTTTGGGGTGCTGTGTTCTGGGCTCTGATACTCTAAGTTCCCACTTGCTCATGTTGTACTTGAAATTTAACCTAGTTCTATACTAAGGTTTCTTTCCTCCTATTGCAGTAGTCCTGAATAAAATGCTTTTTCCTGGGGCTGGGGTTGTGGCTCAGTGGTAGAGCACTTGCCTCGCATGTGTGAGGCCCTGGGTTCAATGTCTCAGCACCATATAAAAATAAATAAATAAAATAAAGGGATAAAAATTTCTTTTTCCCTTCAATCTCTGTCCATCTCTGATTTTTCTTGGATACCTGGAAGATGCAGCAGGTGGTTCTCTGGCTCAATGGGAGGTACTGAGGGAGAGAAGGAGGGAGAAAAGCACCTGCTTGGGTTGCTGAGGCCTTTTGTTCCCAGCAAGATTATCATGGCTTCACATTGCCCCTGGATCCTCCTGGGATTTCAGTGACAAAATTCTCAAGGAATCAGAGGCTGCCAGCACTGGGGTTTTCAGCCATCTGACTCAAAGGAGACCCCCAGATCTGCGATAACAGAATATCTGAGACTGGGTAATTTATTTTAAAAATATGTTTATTTTGGCTTATGGTTCTGGAGTCTGGGAAGTCCAAGATATGACAGTCATATCTGGTGAGGGCCTTGTGCTGCCTCAATTCATGGCAGAGTACAGAAGAGCAAGCAGGTGTGTGCAGAGAGAGGAAACATGAGGGGCAGCCTTGACTTAGAACAACCTACCCCCTGTTCATGCACAGCCTTCCCCATTGCCAATGTCCCCCACCAGAGTGGTGCATTTAAAAAAAGAATCTGATGGACTTATATGGGGACATCATTATCCCTCAAAGTCCACAGTTTACATTAGGAATGCTCTCAGTGTTTGGATAAATGTATAATGATATGTATTCACCATTATAGTACCACACAAAGTAGTATCAATGTCTTAAAATTCTCTGTGCCCCTCCTATTTAGCCCTCCCTCCTCCCCAACCACTGGCAACCACTGATCTTTTTATTGTCTCCAAATTTTTTCCATTCCCAGAATGTCAAATAACTAGACAATGGAATATTATTCAACACTAGAAAGAAATGAGCTATTGATCCATGGAAAGATATGAAGATTTTTTTTTAAAGAGAGAGAGAGAGAGAGAGAGAGAGAGAGAGAGAGAGAATTTTAATATTTATTTTTTAGTTTTCGGCAGACACAACATCTTTGTATGTGGTGCTGAGGATCCAACCCGGGCCGCACGCATGCCAGGAGAGCGTGCTACCACTTGAGCCACATCCCTAGCCCCATGAAGGATTCTTAGATGCATAATGCTAAGTGAAAGAAGTTAATCTGACCAGATTTTGTGTGGATGGGACAGTGGAAAGCTAAACTGCAGATAATGGGGAACTACTTTATATTTAAAATATGGGGGGCTGGGGCTGTGGCTCACTGGTAACGCACTTGCCTGGCATGTGTGAGGCACTGGGTTTGATTCTCAGCACCACGTATAAATAAATAAAATAAAGATCTGTCAAAAACTAAGAAAAAAATTTAAAATAAATAAAATAAAATGTGGGGCTGTGGCTTAGCAGTAGAGTGATTGCCTTGCATATGTGAGGCACTGGGTTTGATCCTTAGCACCACATAAACAACTCAATAAACAAAATAAAGTTATAAAAATTTTTTTAAAAATAAAAATAATGGGGCTGGAGATGTGGCTCAAACAGTAGCACGCTCACCTGGCGTGTGTGCGGCCTGGGTTTGATCCTCAGCACCACATACAAATAAATATGTTCTGTTCGCTGAAAACTAAAAAATAAATAATAAAACTCTCTCTCTCTCTTTAAAAAAATTTAAAAAATAAAAATAAAATGTACTACTTTATAAGTTTGATGTATGCCTCCTGCCCCTTTGCCATCCATTCTTCTTGTCTCCTGTGTCCTCTGGTGAAATAGCTCATTTATTAAATTCAGACTTTCTGTACATGTTTTCTTATATGCTTATAAGAGTGAGACACACATATGTGTATATATTTTGTTGCTTTTGTTGTTTTGTGGTGCTGACAATCAAACACAGGGCTTTGGATAAGCAAGGAAAGAACTCTGACCCTGAGGCACGCCCCCAGCCCCAAGAATGATATCTTTGATGTGAGGCATGGTAAAGGTGATAGAATCACTCCCATGATTCCTTAGATATTTAGTTCCTGTTTTTCCACACTCCTGTCTGAGTAGCTCATTTGACGTTTTATTCATCAGAGTTATTAAACCATTAGCCTGTGCCAGGTACTGTTCTAGATGGTTGAGTACATAGCAGTGAACAAATTGGACAGAGTTCCTATACTCATAGGTCCAACATTTCTATGGAATGTAGCTCCTCCTTGGAATTTTTTTGGGGGGTGGTACTGAGGATTGAACTCAGGGGCACCCAATCACTGAACCACATCTCCACCCCATTTTGTATTTGATTTAGGGACAGGGTGTCATTGAGTTGCTTAGGGCCTCACTAAGTTCCTAAGGCTGGCTTTGAACTCACGATCCTCTTGCCTCAGCCTCCTGAGCCGCTGGGATTACAGGCGTGTGCCACTGCACATGGCTCTGTTCGGAAGAATTTATCATATTAGCACAGTCCTTACATGTGGGGTTCCCTGGACTTCTGTCTTCTCTCTACTTTCTTTCCTTATGCAACTACCCCCTTTCTCAGTATTCTAAACTTCTACCTACATGCTTGCTGATATATTTTGGAAGTGTCCCCAAAAGGCCCATGTGTTAAAGGCCTGATTCTTAGTCTTTGGTGTTATTGAGAGGTGGTGGAACCTTTAAGAGGTGAGGGTCACTGGGAGGAAGTTAGGTCACTGGAGGTGTGCCCGTGAAGGGGATATTGGCATGCTGGTCCTTTCCTCTCTCTTTTGCTTCCCAGCCACCATGAAGCAAGCAGCCTCCTTGGCCACATGCTCCTACCATGATGTAGTATTGCCACAGGCCCAAAGCAACAGGGCCAAGCAACCACGGACTGTAACCTCTGACCTCTGAGACTGGGTGTCAAAATAGATTTCCCTGCTTTTTTCTTAATATTTATTTTTTAGTTCTCGGCGGACACAACATCTTTGTTGGTATGTGGTGCTGAGGATCGACCCGGGCCGCACGCATGCCAGGCGAGCGCGCTACCGCTTGAGCCACATCCCCAGCCCCTTTTTTTTTGGGGGTGCTGAGGATTGAACCCAGAGGGGTCCTATCACTAAGCTACATCCTCAGCACTTTTTTTTAAGTTTTGAGACTGGGTTTCACTAAATTGGTAAAACTTGGGAATCCTTCTGCCTTAGGCTCCACAGTTGCTGGGATTCTATGAATGTGCCATCATGCCCAGCTTTGTTCTAAACTTCTTTAAGTGAAGTGTTTTAATTATTTATTTATTTTGGTGGTGCTGGGGATTGAACCCAGGACCTTGTGCATGAGGCAGGCACTCTACCAACTGAGCCATATCCCAGCCCTTTAAGTGGAGTTTGATGCTGTTCCTTTCCTGGCCTCTCTGAACTGGCAATCTTTTGAGCCTCACCCTCTCGATTTTAGCTTTTTCTTTTTCTTTCTTTTTCAGTACTGTAAATTTAACTCAATGGCATTCTATCACTGAGCTGCATTACCAGCCCTTTTCATTTTTACATTTTTCATTTTTGAGACAGGGTCTCACTAAGTTGCTCAGGCTGACCTGGAACTTGTGATCTTCCTGACTTAACCTCCAGAACAGCTGGCATTACAGGCATGTGCCATGGCCCTATGCTCCTTTTCAGCCTTTTCATGGATCTGTTGTAGCTGATGACACTCAGTGCTGAAAATGGAGTATAATGCAGATTGGGAGCATACAACAACTGACTGGCTTGGAAAGAAATTTATCAGTTAAATAACAACAACAAAAAAACCCTAAGGAGAGTCATACCCTTGGGCCCAGTAATCCATCTGCTGTGGCCCTGTAGCCAAGTTGGGAATGGAGGAGAAAAAAATAGAGAAATCTTTTAACATTAAAAAAATTGTTTTCAGGGTTGGGATAGAACCCAGCACCCTGCTATGCTGGGCAAACACTCTACCACCAAGCCATACCCCCAGCCCAACTCCAAAATCATGTTTCACTGGATATTCATGTCTTGGCCTGGGCCTGGGCCACCCAGCCCTCAGGCACAGAGCAGCATGCTGTTCCCTCCCTCTGATTCTAGAGCTCCAGAAGACTGAACCCTGGGACAATGAGACCCTGGACCTGGGGGCAAGAGAGTAACAGGAATTCAGGGTGACTATTGCAAAGATGATGGTATGGGGGTGAAATTGTCTCATCTGTGAACTAGGAGAGCACCTAAATTGTCACATTAATGTCCGTACATCCTTCTATGTGAGACAGTGGGACAGGGAATATACAAGGGGTGAGTGCAGAGGGTCTTCCTTTTTGGTTGGGGAGTGGTGAATAGGGAAGAACCAAGGACAGAGGGCAAGAATGAAGCCATTCTCATTGCTACACTGGCCCAACTTCAGGCTGATTTTTTACAGTGAGAGGAAAGGAGGGCCTCAAGTGCCAGCCTATCCCAGGCTTTGGTCTTTCACAATGTGCTCAGGGAGGCCCAGAGTGAGTTATAATGATGGAGTTCCTGGCAAACAGAGGGGTCAAACCCTCTTGGCTTCTCTAAGCCACACTAGGCTATGAACTCAGTTCTGTCTTAGTCTTAGGAGCTGAAATAAGGCCTTCATCTTGGCCTAACTCCATAGAGAACACCCACGTGCCTGCTTTTTCACCAAACTTGCCTCAGAGAGGGGAAGGTTGGCAACCTAACACTTATTTGATGCATATTCTAGGCCAGCTCCCTTGTGGCTGCTTCTCTCTAGCTTATCTCATTCAAAGTTCACAAGAAGTTTGCAAGGGGGTACAGTTATCCCTTGGTATCTTCCCCCACCTGCAGATGCCAAAGTTCTCTGATGCTCAAATCCCTTATATAAAATGCATAGCATTTGCATAGAATCCGCAAGCATCCCTGTATACTTTAAATTATCTCTTGATGACTTATAATACCTGATACAACATAAATACTAGGTAAATAGTTGTTATATTATATTGTTCTACTGGGAATTAAACCCAGGGCCTTGCTTATGCTCAGCAAGCACTCCACCACTGAGCTACCCCCACCTGCAGATGCCCAAATCAAGGGAAAAAAAAAAACAAAATATAAGAAGGGCTGAGGGGGCCAGGGCTGTGGCTCAGTGGTAGAGCACTCACCTAGCACGTGCAAGGCACTAGGTTTGATCCTCAGCACCACATAAAAATAAATAAAATAAAGCTATTGTATCCCACTACAACTAAAAAAAAATTAAAAAAGAAGGGCTGAGGATGTAAATTAGTGGTAAAGCACCCCTAGGTTTAATCCCCAGTACCACAAAACAAATAAACAACCCCAATAAATACTTTTGTAGAAATGAGTTGTCCTCAGATTAATGGAGCACTAGAATATTTAGAATTTTTTTTTAAAGAGAGAGTGAGAGAGGAGAGAGAAAGAGAGAGAATTTTTAATATTTATTTTTTAGTTCTCGGCGGACACAACATCTTTGTTGGTATGTGGTGCTGAGGATCGAACCCGGGCCGCACGCATGCCAGGCGAGCGCGCTACCGCTTGAGCCACATCCCCAGCCAGAATATTTAGAATTTCATGGGACTGTGGTACAAAAAAAATTGTCATGGAATTGCAGTATGGGAGAAACATGGTGAAAACCAGACATCTAAAGGCAGAAAGATCATCATTTTCTGTTTCAGGGATCAACAACCAACAGTAGTCTTAACTCTCCCCTTAGCTTTATTTATTTTTATTTTGGGTACCAGGGATTGAACCCAGGGGTGCTTAACCACTGAGCCACATCCCCAGCCTTTTTTGTTTTTAATTTAGAGACAGGGTCTCACTGAGTTGTCTAGGGCCTCGCTAAGTTGCTGAGGCTGGCTTCGAACTTGTGATCCTCCTGCCTCAGCTTCCTGACTGCTGAGATTACAGGTATGTGCCACTATGCCCAGCTTGTCCCCTTACCCTTAACTCAATCCAACCTTGTTCCCTTTGGGGTTCCCCGTGCACACTGCCAGTCATTAACTCTGCCAAACACAAGTCTGAGTAAATGTTTTCTCTATCTTCATGAGGCTCTACATGCTTGGCTTCTGTCCACCTCTATCAACTTCTCTGCTCTGAAACAGCTTTAGACTGGACCAGCAAGGACATGCTGTGAGGCCACTTCAAACCACACTTGCTTTCTCTGTCAAGAAAATCCAGCCCTTCTTGGCAAATACATTCCTCCTTACCTCCCAAAGCTTAAATTCTAAGAGGACCTCTTAGCAGCAACGTTTTCTAGTCTCTTCATGTCCCTTTGGTAGAGTTGGTCAATTCTCCCCAGGGCCTCTGGTTTCCCCTGTACGTGTTTCTGTTGGGGCTCAAAAAATGATACTCCAAAGTGAAGGCCTACAAGCAGCCTTTGAAGCAAAATTTCTCTCTGACTTTCACTGGACCTTCTCAGGGGTGAGAGCACCCCTCATTCTTCCCTTGGGGTAAATCATTGAAACTAGAATTCTTCTTCCTCAAGGCAGACTATAGAAACTAAAGATCCTTCCAAAGGACTTAAAATCAGCCTATTACAGTGACACAGCCACATTAATGTTTATAGCAGCATAATTCACAATAGCTAAGCTATGGAGCTAAACCATCTGGCCTTCAATAGATGAATGGATAAAGAAAATGTGGTACATGTATACACACAATGGAATATTACTCAGCCATAAAAAAGAATGACTATGACATTTGCTAGTAAATGGATGGATCTGGAGACTATTATGCTAAGTGAAATTAGCCAATTTCCAAAAGCCAAAGGTCAAATGTTTTCTTTGATATGTGGAAGTTAACTCACAATAAGGAGGGAGGGGAAGATTAGAAGTTCAGTGGAGTAGATAAAGGGTAATGAAAGGAAGGGAAGGGGGATAAGAATTAATTTGACAAAATTTTCTTATATACAAATATGAATACACCACAGTAAATCTCACCATTGTGTACATCCACAAGACTGGGGTCCTAATTAGAATAAGATATATTCCATGCTTATATAATTATATCAAAAAGAATTCTACTGTTATGTGTAACTAAAATAAATAATAAAATAAAAAAATTTAAAAAGAACTAGAGACACTTTTATTCAAAGGCGGCCACAAAAACTAGAGTTATTACTTTAATTTCACCTCACCTTTCTGGGGAGATGGCTATAAAGAAATTAAGACCTTCATCCAAGAGGGAGTCTACCCCATACCCAGAAGAAATCCATGCTACAACTGAGGAGCCAAGAAAAAATTTGAATAATCTTTGCTGGGGTTTCTCCTCAGTCTATTAGCATTAGCTTGTATCTTTTTTTTCCAATAACCTTTCTTTTTACAATTATTTTTTAGTTGTAGATGGACCAATACTTTTATTTATTTTTATGTGGTGCTGAGGAACGAACCCAGTGCCGCCTCACACCTGCAAAGTGTGCAGTCTACCACTGAGCCACAACCCCAGCCCCCTGTCCAATCACCTTTCTATATGGATGGTTGTTCATGTTTCATCAAACCTAAGCATAAAAATGAATTATTTACCCTGAGCCATTGGTTTAATCCAAAGACTCCCACGTCATATAAAACTATGATCAAAGAAATCTGTTATGCTTCTCTCTCTCTCTCTCTCTCTCTCTCTCTCTCTCTCTCTCCTGATGATTGAATCCAGGGCTTTATGCATGTGAGGCAAGCACTCTACCAACTGAGCTACATCCTCAGCCCTGTTATGCTTTTATCTTAATAACCTGTATTTGGTTATAGGAATGTTGGTCAGGATCCTTTATAATGAGTAGAGAAGGGAATGAACCCTTTTCTTCTACCCCTACACTTCCAGCAACCCGCTCTTCCTGTCGTCCCTAACTGCATTTGGCTGTAATGAAATCTTCCTTCATTCCTCCCATTTTGATGTGACCAAAATGCCTTATAAAAACAACTTAGAGGAGGGAAAGTTTATTTGGGGCCCATGGTTTCTCAGCCCATAGATGGCCAACTCCATTGCTCTGGGTCTAAGATGAGATAGGACATCATGGTGGAAGAGTGTGGCAGAGGGAAGCTGTCCTACTCACTGCACCAGGAAGCAGAGAGGGGAAGGGACTGCAGGGAAGATGAACTCTTCCAGGGCACATCCCCAGTGACCCACCTCCTTCAGACACATCCTACTTGCCCACAGTTATTACCCAGTCCATTTAAACTAGAATGGACTGATTAGATTACAGCTCTTGCAATCCAATCATGTTACCTCTGAATATGCCTGCATTAACAGTTTGTGGGGGACACCTCATATCCAAACCATAACATCCCCTGAGCTTTTACATCTCAACTGCTAGGGAGCTCTGCTCATGCATGGTGGATATGTACACAGAAGAATAAATGGGAAAAATGTGTGTGGATCCTGAGACTTTGAGAGCTTCAGTCAGTGGTCTAGGTTCTAAGATAAAAGCTGTGTAAATGAAGTAGTGTCCCTGTGGGTGTTGAGAGCCACAGCCAAAGGGGCCCCAGCAAACTTCTAGCTGCCAGCAAACTTCCAGCTGCCGGCTGATGATTGGCTCACAGCGGCCACAGCAACATCTAGCTGATTGGTTCCTCTGCGGTGATGCTCATTGGGCTGTTTCCCTGCCCTTTCAGACCACGGAGCTGCTCACTGGGGGACTTCTTTGGCTCCACCCATGCGACCCAGCCAATCGGCCTCAAGAGCAGGAGGATTGTGGGAGGTGGAGAGGCTGGTGTTGGGGAGAGAGGCATGTGGGAAGCTGGTGGTGGCAGTTGGGCTCTGAGGGTTTTTTCCTGAGGAGCTGTTTTGTTTGGCGTGTGTAGTTCTAAAAATAAAGTTAGTTTCTTTTGACAAGTGGCCGACTTGGCGTTATCAGCACCATGTGGGGATCACTGGCTCCAGTGTTTCCAGCTTCTCTTCTCCTCCAGGAAGCCCTCCAGGTGAACTGACTTTACTTGGAGGTCTGTAGAGTCTCAGGGGCAGCAGCTGGGTGGGTTCTGGAATTAGCTTTCACATCTGGCTGTTGAGGTCATCAACTGACTGAAAACCATTCCTGGAAGTCTTGGGTCAGGCCATTCAGTCCTGATATAGAAGCAAAAAGAAACAAAAAATAGGTTAAAAATATAAAAGGAAGGACAAGGAGAATCTTAACTTTAATCAGAAAGCCTTGTGCTAAAGCTCCTCATAACTTCACCCCCAAGCCAGTTCTCTCTCACGCCTGTCATTCCAACTTTCTGGAAAACCTACAGATCTTCACTCACCATCTTAAAGTTACTAGAAATTCATCCACCAAAGAAAATTGCCGTGAGTACTGTTAATTGGCCTACGAATACATGCATTTTTAGAATAGATTGAGCAAAGGGTGATACTCTATATTATAGGGTACTTCCCCAGAAAAGTATAATGTAGGGCACTCTCCCAAAGTTATCTATTGATCAGATGTCAATCTAAAGATCCTGAGAATTGCTAGACCACCATAAACCATCTTGGGAGCATCAGACTGATATCAATCACCCCCACATACTTTCCCATACCCACCTTTCATCAAGTTTCCTTTAAAAGAACCCAAGCACCTCCAAAATGTCTCTTGCTCTTGAGGTGACCCACATTCTCTCTTGGATGTGTATTCCTCTGTTTCCTAAATAAATATATCTGAAGCATCTAGAAATTCTTTGTCAAATACCCTGTTGCCCCAGGACTTTTTCAAAATACCCCTGGTGACAGCTCTTAATCTGGGACAGCAGGAGTAGAGAGGCTGATCCAAGCAAACATAAGTACACAGAGGCACGGTAAATGGGGTGGGTGAGTCGAATGCTAAGTGGATCCTACGTGTGGTGACCTTGCACCGGTTTGTGGAGGATCACTGAGGTGCTTCCTGGATTTATCCTGCCTGGGAACTGGACAAAGAGAAGGCTATGGGACTAGAAACCCTGATAGGATTTTAGTTTATTCTGAAGAGGAGGAAAGCAATGGAAAGTAGATGAGAGTGCAGGGTGTCTGTCCAAGGCAGCCCAAGCTCTAGAGACCTCTAAAGGGTGCAAAGGACAAGGGGAGGTGGCTGCTTCCTGTTGCCAACAAGGCTCTCTCTCTGCTCCTGAACTGTTGTCCTGCCATTTCACTGCGCCATTCTTGGGCATTTCTGGGGTCCTGGGTCGGGAAACATAAGTCCCCGTTCCTGGGGGTGGGGCGTGTTCCACTTCCTCTACCCACAGGGGACTGTGTGTAGGTCTACGACCCTCCGGCACCCAGGTTCTGTCGTTTCTGGCCCTTCCTCCTAGGACCACAGGGGATGACACCAGAAACCAATAAAAAGGTTCGGCCGGGGCGGGGCGACAGCTCCTCTCCCGCTGCAGCGCCTAGATGAGCCTGGAGCCCAGCTGGCCCTCTATTTCCTGTTGTCCCCGCCCGCTGGGGGCCCCTCTCCGCCTGCTTATTCCCCCTGGATCTAACGACTGCAGCTAGTTCTGCAAGGAGCTCCTCGAGCTGGGACACCTGAATTAAAACGTGAAGGACTGGAAAGAAGAAAGGGAGGGAGGTACGAAGGCAGAGGAAAGGAGAAGCAAAATGGAGCAGGCGGCGGCAGAGAGGTGACTAAGAGCAAGCGGATCGGCGCAGTTTACAACATGAACGGCAGGGGGCGCCAGAGACCGCCGGAGGCCAAGGGCAAGCGCCAATGCGGCAAGGGCGCCTTCGCAAGGTCCGCAGTCCGAGGGCGGGGCCTCTTCTAGGCTCGCACCTCCTCCACAGTCCCAGTGGTTGTCGCTGATTTGCGCAACCGGGGACTGGGTTTGCTACAGGACGGAGTAGCCTTCCCTTGTCTTTCCTAGTCTCCTTCATGTTCTCCATTCTCAACTTTTCTTGATAGATAGATAGATGATAGATAGATAGATAGATAGATCTTTTTTAATATTTATTTTTTAGTTATAGGTGAACACAATATCTTTATTTTATTTTTATGTGGTGCTGAAGATCGAACCCATGCCTCATGCATGGTTCATTCATGGTAGGCGACAGCTCTACTTCTGATCCACAACCCCAGCCCCTAGATAGATGTTTAAAGATGTTTATCTAACCAGTATTTGTAAAAAAAAAAAAAAAAAAAAAAAAAGGAAACATTTGAATCCAAGTGTTGTATGTACAAAGGGAAATGTCTGAACTAAGAAATTAAGAAAACCCAGATAGTCTCCCTAAAAATATAATGAAACGGTTTAAAATATTGTTTATCAACCCTGTAACGTCATGGGAAAATGAATTTCATATACTATTAAAAAGGGGAAAATACAAGCTACACATGGAGATCCATAAAAAAATGTCAACTGCATACACAAAAGGATGACAATAAAACTCCCCCCAAATACGAACAATAGTTTTCTATAGGAATGGAAATGCTTTTCCAGATCTTTTGAATTTGTAGAGTGTGGATGAATTCATACTAAACTAAAGTGAAGCTTTTCTTTTTTACAAATAAAGGGAAGCAACTTGCAATCTGGGCTGTGGCAGGTGGGAAGGGGAGTCTGGGCAGGCCTTGAAGAGGGCTCCCCACTAAAGCCATGTTCAGCTGTCACCAGCCTACACCTATACATCTCTGCTCCCCTTCTGCTTGTGTCCAGCAATCCCTTATCCTTAATAAGCCCCACCCCTTACCCCCAACACCCCAAACCTAAAATCTTACTCTATACTCCTCTTGAAATAGTCTCCTACTGACATTTCTCTACTCAATTAAGAATCTCTGGATATCTTAATGAATTGATAAATGCATTAGAAGCATGCAAATTTTGGCTCTAATTTCTCAGTAATTTCCTAGCAACTACAGTTTTCCCTAATGTATATGTATCAGAAAAACAAGGCAACTTTCCATTCCCAAATCCTCCTGGGTACCTCAGGGGAGTTCAAGTGCCCTAATGGGGAGCAAAGAACACCCATGTGATAGAGGCTTTTGTTATTGCAGATGGAACTTCAATAAAGAGACACACAGACTAACATGTGCTATGCATATGTCTGGTACTCAATATATCTTTGTGAAATAGTCATTAAATTGCCATCTAACTGGGCATGGTGTCATATGCCTGGAGCCCCAGCTACTCAGGAGGCTGAGGCAGGAGGATGGCAAGTTCAAAGCCAGCCTCTGTAATTTAGAGAGGTTCTACGCAACTCAGTGAGACCCTGTCTTTACATAAAATATAAAAAGGGGGCTGGAGAGGTGGCTCAATGGCCCTGGGTTCAATCCCCAGTACCCCCCCCCACCCACACACACACACAAAAAGCCACCAGTTTAAGTGAAAATATTGGCAAACTGACAGAGAAAGTTTTAAATTCTACAATTAATTTTGAAGTGTATAGCACACACTAAAGTCACTTTTAGGCACTACCCAGGCTACGGCCTCTGAAGGTAACTTCCACTTGATTATATTGGGCCCAGAGTGGCAATTGAGGGATCTGCTTTCTTATGCTCCCCACAGGAGTGCAGAAAGAAAAACTTGGCAGACAGCATCATATGGAGGAAGATGTGGCCTCTCCTGTCCAAATGTGAAGTGTACACTGACTCTACCCTTCTAACTGACTGGGGAAGAGAAAGAGTGCTCTCTTGTTTTGCCAGGAACTTGATTTAGCCAAACAGGGCTGACCCCATTGAAGGTGGTGGGAAAGCAGCCTTTTCCCCCACTTGCTTGCTGGACCCGAGATCAGAGGAGACCTGGGCTCCCTGGGGGATAGGATGGACCTGGCAGTAAAATAAACTGGGAGAGCATAGGTCAGAAATGGAAGCTACCCTTCCTGATTCGATTCCCCCCACTCTTCTTCTCCCCAGGAAAGTGCTGTCCCCTGGTGTTCTCTGCATCTGACGTGTCCTTTCTCTTTCTGCTGGTCACTGTGACTAGATTAAGTGGAGGGATGAGTCAGGATCTGGCAGTGACTCAGGGACCAAAGGGAGGGGCTGGGTCTCTACTACTTCCTGTTCCTGGCAGCGGGGCAGGAGACTTGTCAGATCCCCGCCTTCAGCAATTAGACTGGTGGTTGGGAAGAGGGAAACGTGGTGACCAAGGAGCAACATTTGCCACTTTCCCTCCTTCCTGTAATTGTCTGTGGCTATGTCTGCCCTATGTTGCAGGCCACCCTGATACCTGACCCCACTGACCCAGTCCTCTCCAGCACTTCTCTCTCCACTCCATTTCACTGTACATCAAGTTCTGATCCAGAATATATTAGGATATGAAATAAGTGTTTAAGAACAAGGAACACATGGTATTTCTCTAACTGTCAAAGATAAGAAAGAAATGGTATTTTTGAGGCCCATCTACTTAAATGAAGGAATCTAATATTTGATTATTGTTATGCTCTTCCACATTTATTTGTTTGTTTCTTTTTTTTTTTTTTTTTTTGGTACTGGGGATTAAACCCAGGGGTGGTCTACCACTGAGCCACATCCCCAGCCCTTTTATTTTTCATTCTGAGACAGGCTGTTGCTAAAGTGCTAAGGATCTTGCTAAGCTGCTCAGGCTGGCCTTGAACATGGAATCCTCCTGCTTCAGCCTCCTGAGTCCCTGGGATTACAGGCATGAACCATGGCACCTGGCTCCCATTGATTTCTTGATATTTTTCTTTTTTCCCCTCTTTTTTCTTGGTCCCCCCACCCCAGAATTGAACCCAGGGGTATTCTACTACTGAGGTACCACCCCAGCCCTTTTTAAAAATTTTGAGACAGAGTCTCACTAAGTTGCTTAGGCTAGCCTCAAACTTGTGATCTTTCTGTCTCAGCCTTCTGAGTTTCTGGAACTACAGGCATGTGCCACCATGCCTGGCTAAAATTAAACACTTCTAAAAGTAGGCTTCAAAATAACACTAGAGATTTTTGGAACAATGTTGGGTTTTTAGATGAATATCACGACTATAAATATATACACAAAAACATCAAGAGTGATAAGGAAATTGGACTGTAAGATGATCTTTTCTCCTTTCTAATCTTTTACAATGATTAGATATCACATTTTATTATTTGAATTATCAGAACAAGTAAATGAAATTAAACTCAGGGTCTCCTGTCTGCTAGGGAGGTGCTCTACCACTGAGCTACACCCTAAATCCAAACCCCAGTTTCCAAAGGTATTTCCCCTGTGGTCCTGGATCTGTGGAGGTCAATACAGAGAAGTTACCATGGTTCTGTCTCTAGAGCCAAAGGAAATCAAACTCATTGAAAATTAGGTAAGGATGGAAGGGAATTGAGAAATTCCTGGATGTATCCCTGTTTCTTAGTGTATCATCCAAACTAAGATGAGCCCAAAGGGGATATGGTGATCCTGTTCTCACTACAGAACTATTCCCCATTATGCCTGTACTGTGACTACCCACTATTGCTACAAGCCTGGCATTTTCTACATAGGGGAAGACTCTACTATTGTCATCAAATGACTTTATGGGGGTGGGAGGTGGTGTAGGATGTTGAGGCTCCATATATGTCTTTAATGTGTACCACACACATTCAAACTAAATTTATATTTTAAAACTCTACTTAAAGGGCAGGGGTAGGGTGGGATGATGGAGAAGGATCTAAGAACAAATCACAAATGCGCAGTATAGGCAAACATTTTTATAAATATCACTACATTATAGAAGGATGCCTGCTCTGTTAAGGAAACCATAAAAATTAATAGACTCCTGAAAAACTGGGAGAAGAGCTATATCTAATATATACAAGGAACTCTTGTAAATCTATAGCCACAACAAAAACATAGGGACTCTGTTAGTAATCTAGACACAAAGTATGGCAGGCAGTTCTCAAGAAATGCTAGGAAACATGAAAAGATGTTTGAACACATTACTATTTAGAGAGCTGCAATTTAAAACAACTATGATATATTATTGATACCCATTAGATTATCATAAATTGGAGAGCTGGATCATGCCAAGTTTTTACAGAGATGAGGGGACCCAGGAACTCCATGCCCAGCAGGTGAGAGCAGCTCAGACTTCAGTAGTTTTATTTGTTAAACTATTCCTACCCATTCCTGGTAAATTGTGATTCTCTGTGTTTGTCCATATTTCCAGTTTTCAGGGCATCAATTTGTCCTGTAAACTCAATTCTCTGTTGTTGTTTTTTGGTTTTCTCAGCATTTTTTCTGATTATGAGAGTGCAAGTGACAAGTCCCAAGCTGCAAGGTAGTGGATGGTGAGTGTTTAGGATGTGGATGCTCCAAGGGTCAGTGGTTAGGGGCTATAGGACTAGTGACTGCAGAGTGACTTATGCTCTGTGTGGTCTGTGTACGGCCTTAGGTTTTTTTTTTTTTTTTTTTTTTTTTCCTTTTAACTGATACTAGGAATTGATACCAGGAACACTCTACCACTGACATCTCCATCCCTTTTTATTTTTTTTTTATTTTGAGACAGTGTCTCACTAAGTTGCTGAGGCTGGCCTCCAACTTGCGATCCTCCTGCCTCAGTCTCCCAAGTGGCGGGGATTACAGGTGTGCACCACAGTGCCCAGCATGGCCTTAGTTTTATAAAAATCTATGCCTCTTAGTGATTAAGCATTAGTTATTAAGGGGTTTGTGGGACAAGAAAGTGGAATTCCTGGAGGACAACAGATGGTAGTTATTCTGGATGGATATTTATTAATCAACACCAGATTCTGGAATAAGTATTGCTGAGCCAGTGATACAGTGAGTAGGGGCCTTTGGAAGTAAGCAAATAGAGCACTCTCTGGAGGTCATTTACTGAGTGTGATGTGGGTCAGTGATTCACAACTCAGCAATGTCAATGATTGCACCTCTAGGAGATAGTAATTGAGAAACAGAATTTAAAATTTCCAAACATCACCAGGCTGTGACGTACACCTGTAATCCCAGAGGCATGGAGGCTGAGGCAGGAGGAACATGGGTTCAAAGCCAGCCTCTGCAATTAGTGAGACCCTAAGCAACTTACTGACACCCTGCCTCTAAATAAAAAACAAAATATGGCTGGGGATGTGGCTCAGTGGTTAAGTGCCCCTGGGTTAAAAAAAAAACAAAACCCAAACATCTAGAACAACTTCTTTTTTGTGGGGGCCAAACTGGGCAGTGAAGACTGTTTAGCAATCTCCCTGGGCTAGATCTCTTGATTAGATGCCAACAGCAACATCATTCTCTCATTGTGAAAACCAAAAATGTTCCAGACATTGCCAAACATCCCTGAGGGGGGTGCCACCTATTAAAACTCACTGCTCTAAAAATAAGGCCAAAGCATCATGCATAATATAAATGATTCAACTCATCTGATAATGATAGAGAATCTCAGACTGGAGATATTAATGAAATACAGTTCAGAATGCAAACACTTAAAATGAAGTTGAAAATGATAAAATCAGAGACATTTTTTAAAGCATTTTGGGTCTAGTTATGTAGTTCATTTTGCTCTACATATCCCAATTTTGGGAAGTGAATGGATTTCCAAAGGTTGAAGGTCATAGAAATTCAATTAGAAATTCAATTCTAGAATGTAGAAGAAGAAAAATGGTGGAGTATGGTATTCAGGAAGAGTATGTGTTTATGGGAAAGTGTAGAGTCTTAATGCCATTAGCAGGCAGTCGAGATTTCATTTTGAGGATGTCTGTTAAAAGACAAGAAACCCTGCTCCTTCAGACTGTCTTGATTTAGGCAGGGGTGGGGGATACTGGGGATTGAACCCAGAGGCACTTTACCACTGAGCAACATTCCCATACCTTTTTATTTTGTATTTTGTATTTTGAGAGTCTTACTAATGGGTTTCTTAGGGTGTCACTGAATTGTTGAGGCTGGCCTTGAACTTGCAGTTCTCCTTCCTCAGCCTCCCAAATTGCTAGGATTACAGGCTTGTGCCGCTGTACCCAGAAACTGTCTTTATTTTATTTTATTTTTAATTGATTTTAAAAATAAATGACAGCAGAATGCATTACAATTCTTTTTACACATATACAGCACAATTTTTCATATCTCTGGTTGTATGTCTTCATAATTTGTGTCTTCATACATGTACTTTGGATAATGATGTTCATCACATTCCACCATCATTTCTAACCCCATACCCCCTCCCTTCCCCTCCCACCCTCTGCCCTATCTAGAGTTTGTTTATTCCTCCCATGTTCCCCCTCCCTACTCCACTATGAATCAGCCTCCTTATATCCGAGAAAACATTTGGCATTTGTTTTTTTTGGGGATTGGCTAACTTCACTTAGCATTATCTTCTCCAATGCCATCCATTTACCTGCAAATGTCATGATTTTATTCTCTTTTATTGCTTAGTGAGTAAAATTCCATTGTGAATATATGCCACATTTTTTTATCCACTCATCTACTGAAGGGCATCTAGGTTGGCTCCACAGAGAAACTATCTTGATTTGAAACTGAAGTTTGGGGTTGATAGCAGATAAACTGCATTCTTCTATTATTTTTGCTTGTAGAAAACTCAAAGCAGCTCTCTTTCTGGCATGATGAAGGAATGAGGTTGGCAAAACCTCTCCCCAAAAGCAACTGCCAAAAGCATCTGTTTCAGTATCCTGGGATTTCACCAAATGCATACTACAAACTGAGAAGTGTTTTAGTCATCAAAAATGACTCACCTTTGGCTCAGAACAGTGCCGTCTGTGCTGTTTTTTGTTTTTTGTTTGGTTGTCGTTGTTCCTAGCATGGAAACACATCCTGCTGCTCTGTTGGTGGCATTGTTTAACCATGGCAGGAGAGGACAAGACATGATAATGAGCTTCACTGTTGCTGCTGCTGCTGCTGAAGATGACTAGCATGATATGGAGCATGGTCAGTTATTATCTCAGCAACAAGCCATACAGAGGGCAAGCAATGTCCTTAACCTGACCTTGCAAGCTGTTTGGGGCAAGTGATAGACTGATCTGCTGATAATTTAATGCAGACACCTGGGAGGTGAGATATCCATAGGGGTCTTGATAAATTCTCCCAATATCTTGGGCAAACTAGAGACTATGTGCATGGGTAGCAGAGATCACAGCAGACGCTAATTAGTGCCCAGCTACCCTTGATCTACTGAAATTGCATATGCACAGGAGAGACACAAATAAGCCCAGTAATAAATAAAAGCCAACGGTAAGTAAAAGTCCTGAGGTTTGACTGTGTTCCCAAGTCAAACATGGGTTGACATGTTAGATCACAACCTCTGATAAATCTTAGGCTGGCACAAAGGTGTATAATCATGGAGTGAGTAACCTCTAGAAAGCCAGTGTTCAGCCAGGCACCATGGTGTCTACCTGTAATCTAAGCAACCCGGTGGCTGAGGCAGGAGGATTGAAAGTTCAAGGCCAGCTTCAGCAATTTAGCAAGACCCTCAGCAACTTAGTGAGACTCTGTCTGAAAATAAAAAAGAAAAAGGGCTGAGGATGTAGCTTAGTGGGTAAAGCATTCCTGAGTTCAATCTCCAGTACCAAAACCCAAAAAGTATACAGTAGCAGGAGGACTGGGAAAGAAGACCAGAATTTGTAGCATTCTTGAAATATTCTCCAGCCTGAACCTGTGTGTGTGTGTGTGTGTGTGTGTGTGTGTGTGTGTGTGTGTGTTACTGGAGATGGAACCTGGGCCTCATGCACCCCAGGCAAGCACTCTACTACTGAGCTACAGCCCCCATACTTCCACCTGAACTTAATGCAGGTAGGAACCCAGAAGCAAGCACTGTTGGCAGGGGAAGAGATATCCAGGAGAAGCTCTCTAGTTCTGGTTTGAGGGAAAAGATAATGCCTGGGGCTGGGGATATGGTTCAGCTGTAGAGCATCTGCTCCTGCTTAGCCTATGTGAGGCCCTGGATTCCATCCAAGCACTGCAAAAGGAAACAAAACTCCCAATGCTCAGAGAGAATATGGAAATCTCTCATTATTTTATTTTTAATTTTATCTGGTGCTCAGGCCCTGAAGCAATTTCATGGCAGCAGTGCTAATGGCCAAACAAGACTTCATAGGAGCCAAAACTCTGAGGAGAAACATATTCTGTAGTCTGTGGAGCTGTGGTTCCAGGAAGGTGAGGTCTACATCCTTGCTTAAAGGGAAGAACTTGGGGGGAAGAACAGAGGTATTTTGTACTAGACAGAGGGAAATGAAAAGAGGGCAGGGGGCATGGGGGGTAGGAATGATAGTAGAATGAATTGGACTAATGTCCATATGTGTTATATGATTACATGACCAGTGTGACTACATCATGTACAATCATACAAATGAAAAGTTACACTCAATTTATGTATAATGTGTCCAAATGCATTCTACTGTCATGTATAACTAATTAGAACAAAATTTAAAATAGAATTAAAAAGGGAAGAACTTGGTAAAAGAGCCCCATAAAATTATTTGTGAACTCCAGGGCTCATCTTCTATCTGCACATGCTTGATATTATTCCTGATTACTACATCAAAGTTTTTGAAAATGACTAGGACAGACCACCATTGATGTTCCAGATTGACCAATGAGTGGTATACACCAGAGAAAGTTCTGAAGGAAACTGCAAAGAGTGTGAAACCTGAACTGACATTGATTGGACCTGTGGCTCACAGAAGGTGGGATGGAGCTTGAAAAAAATAAATATTAAAAAAAGAAATTTCATGGGCTGGGGTTGTGGTTCAGTAGCAGAGCACTTGCCTAGCAAGTGTGAGGCCCTGGGTTCGATCCCCAGCACCACATAAAAATAAATAAATAAATAAAGGTATTGTGTCCATCTACAACTAAAAATATTTTAAAAAAAGAAATATCAAACACTTTTGCAACAAGTGATAAACAAAAGTATCACCAAATAAATAGAAGATATGGATAAGAACCAAATGGAATTTTTAGAACTGAAAAATACAATAACCAAAGTTAACAATTCACTCAATGGACTCAATAGTGTAATGGAGAAGACATAGGAAAGAAATAGTGAACACAAAGATAGATAAATAGAAAATGTCCAATCAAATAGCACATAGAAAAAAGGGGTATCTTTGGTCATGGATGACATTACTTTCTATATACAAAATTCCAAAGAATTGACAAAAAACTCCAGGAGCTAATAAGCAATTACAGCACACTTGCAGGAGACAAGGTTAATATACAAATGTTGATTGCTTTCCTATGCATCAGCAATTGAAATTTGAAATTAAAAGTTCAAATTAGCACCAAACATGATATACTTTAGTTATAAACCTAACAAGATACGTATAAGTTTCCTTTGAGGAAAATTGAAACTCTAATGAAAGAAATCAAAGGACTAGATAAATAGAGAGGTATTCCACGTTCATGTTAACATGTTCAATATTATTGATTTCATGTTCAACATTAACATGTAAGTTTTTCCCAACTCGATCTATAAACCCAGTCAAAATTCCAGAATGTCATTTTATAGATATCAACAGACTGATTCTAAAATACATATGTAGCAGCAAAAGACCCAGAATAACCAACAAAATGCTGAAGAATAAGTAGGACTGGTGCTACATTATTTCAAGACTATACTTCAAAGCTAAAATGATCAAGAATAAACAGATTGATGAATAGAGAGCCCAGAGGGCTGGGGATGTAGCTCAGTGGTAGAGTGCTTGCCTAGCATATGGGTTTGGTCTTGGGTTTGTTCCCCAGCACTGCAAAACTCTCTCTCTCTCTCTCTCTCTCTCTCTCTCTCTCTCTAAAATGGGGTGCAGAGCTGAGAAACATGCCAGCACAGATACAGTTATCTGGCTATAAATTTTAAATTACAAATTTATAAATTAAATTTTGTTAAAATCCTATTGGTATCAAACCACTGTGATACATTCTGGTTTCAATTAACATGTAACACTCTACTCTCTCCCACTGAATACAGCTAAAACTTCCAAACAGAAGGAATGAAGTAATTACTTCAGGACTCCGAAAAGGAAATGCTAGTGGGCATGTTGGGGAAATTTACAAAATCACAAAAAGAGACCAAATTATCTGTGAGTTCTATTTTTATTCCCCCCAGATTTTCCTGGCCTGGAAGCACACATCTTCTTAACAGATAGAAAGAGCTCCAAGAGAAATTCTCTACCACAGCTTTAAGGGGCAGAAAGAGGGCCATCATGGATCATAGAACATAGGTGAAATTCTTTGGGATCTTTGTGTTGTCCCTGCTTTTGTTTGCTTTGGTTTTCCACTCAGGCAATACTGCAGCCATGCTGTAGCAGCAGTGGCTGGAGAGGTCCCTAAAATAAGAGAATTTGGAACTGAGAATAGTTCTTTTTTTTTTTTTTTTTGGTGGTGGTGGTATGGGGATTGAACACGGGGGGGGGGGCACTCTACCATTCTACCACTGAGTTCCATCCTCAGCCCTTTTTATAATTTTGAAACTGAGTCTCCCTAAATTGGACTTGAAATCGAGATCCTCCTGTTCCAGCCTCCTGAGTAGATGGGATGACAGACATGTGCCACCACACCTGCCTTGGAACTGTTTTCTATGATTGGAGAAACCTATGTTCCCTAAACATGGGGATGGTCCCCTATAAGTTCTCTTTCCCTCTATTATCTTACTACTTGATTAAAAGGCAAAATTGTAAAAAGTGTGTGACAAAAGAAAAGAAGACAGACCACAATGAGCAGGTAAGTGCCAGGGACACTGCAGAAATGAAAGAATTCAGGAAAACAATCACATGAAGTTGTGTGTAACCCCTCCCCATGTATACCCATGAACTGCATCTGCATGGATCTAACACTAAAGACTATATCAGAGGGTATGAGATTTGAACTAGGGAGTAGATCACCACCTAAATCAGGAACTGGCCACTGGGTGGTACATTCAAAGGGCTCATCTGCAGAGTGCTGTGAAAGCTTCAAAAACTGAATCGACATCACACATCCATAGGCAGCCTGAACCTAACATGTATTATTGGGATGATTACTACATTAGTAATAGTTAGTAATTATTGGATTATAGCCCAGTTAAAAAATCAATATCTTATATAAGATATAAATAAGATCCAGAGTCCGATAAAATTCAAACTTTAGGGGATATAATCCAAAATTACTTGATATTTGAAGAATCAAGGAAATCTCAAAATCTTACATGAGAAAACAATCAGCAGATGCCAACTCCAAGAGGACACAGATGTCAGACTTGTCAAAGACTTTTATGCTCCAAAAGAATAATAGGGGATATTCTTGAAATGAATGGAAAGTTGGAAACTATCAGCAGAGCAGAGCAGGTGTGGTGGCTCACACCTGTAATCCCAGCTACTCTGGAAGCTAAGGCAGGTTGATTCACAAGTTTGAGGCCAGCCTCAGCAATTTAGTGAGACCTTGTCTCAAAATAAAAAAAATAAAAAGGGCTGGGGATGTAGTTGAGCAGTAGAACACTTGCCCAACATGCTCAATGCCTGGATTCAATCCCCAGTACCAGAAGAAAGAAAAAAGCAACATCTAATCCTTAGAATTTGTTACCCTGTAAAGATTTTGTAGATGTGAATCAATTAATAAACGTGGGATGCGGAGATTATCCTGTATTATCTGAATGGACACTAAATGCAATCTCATGTCTTACAAGAGAGGACAGAGGAATATCTGACCCCCCCCCCCACACACACAGAGAAGGCAATGTGACCATAATGACAGAGATTGGAGTGATAAAGTTATACCTAATGAATGTCAGCAGGCACTAGACACTGGAAGATTCCAGAAATGAATCCTGCCTTAAAGACTCCAGAGAGAGTATGGCCCTGCAATGCATGATTTCAGCCCAGTAATACTTATTAACCACATAATAATTGTACACATTTATGGGATACAGTATGACATTTAAACACATATATACAATATATAAAGATCAGATCAGAGTAATTGGCATATTCATCCCTTCAGACATTTAAAATTTCATTGTGTTGGGAATATTCTTTTTTTAATATTTATTTTTTATTTGGCGGACACAACATCTTTGTATGTGGTGCTGAGGATCGAACCCGAGCTGCACACATGCCAGGCGAGGGCGCTACCGCTTGAGCCACATCCCCAGCCCCCAGTGTTGGGAATATTCAAAATCCATTCTACTAGCTATTTTGAAATATGCAATTAATTGTTATCAGACATAGTCACCCTACTGTGCTATCAAACATTAATAAAAGTTATTCTTCGTTTTCAACAGCACACCTACACCCATTAATCATCCTTTCTGCATATCTAGTTCACCCTTCCCAGCTTCTGGTAACCACTCTTCTACTCTCTACTTCTATGAAATCAATTTTGGAAGCTTTTACAGATAAGTGAGAACATGCTTTATTTGTTTTTTTCTACTTAAAAAAGGGCTTCTTTTACTTAACATAACAATTTCCAGTTCCATCCATGTTGCTGCAAATGATAGGTTTTCATTCTTTTATGTTTGAATAGTCTTCCATTTATGCACTCATCAGTCAATGGATGCCTAAGTTGATTCCATATCTTGGCTATCGTGAATAGTGATGCAGTAAACACAGGCATGCTGGTATCTTTTTGACATTATTTCCATTATTCTATGCTAAATCATATAGTAGTTATATTTCTAGTGTAATGAGAAACCTCCAAACTGTTTTTCCATAATGGCTACATTCCCACCAACAATGTATGGGAGTTCCCCCTTCTCCTCATTTTCAAAAAGAATTTTTTATTTTTGTCTTTTTGAGAACAGCCATTCTAACTGGGGTAAGATATCTCATTGTGGTGTTGATGTGCATTCCCCTGATGATTAATGATGTTGGACACTTTTACCTATATGTTAGCCATTTTTATGTCTTCTTTTAAAAATATGTTATGGTTTAGATATGAGATGTCCTCCAAAGCTCAGGTGTGAGATAACTCAAGACTGGTGAACTGATTGGATTATGAGAATTTTAACCTGATCAGTACATAAATCCCCTGATAGGGATTAACTGGGAACTACCCAGGTTGGGTGTGGCTGGAGGAGCAAGTGTGCTTTGGGGTATATAGTTTGTCCTTAATTAAGGTGGATCTGTTTCTCTCTGCTTCCTGGTTCCTTCTCCCTAGCTTCTTTCTTTCTGTCATGATATTCTGCCACATCTTGGGCCCAAAGCAAGAGTTGTCCATCTATGGACTTACATGTCTGAAACAGTAAGCCCCATATAATCTTTTCCTCCTGTAAAATTGCTCTTGTCAGATCTTTTGGTCACAGTGGTGGAAAAGCTGAGTAAAACAATGTCTATTTAGGTCTTTTGCTTTTTTTTTTTTTGTGGTCCTTTGGATAAAGCCAGTGCCTTGCATGCCAGGCAAGTGTTCTATTACTAAGCTGTATCCTAAGCCTGCCCATTTTGAAAGTCGGGTGATTAATTTTATTTTTTCTACTGAGTTGCTTCAGTACTTTGTATATTTTCTATAATAACCCTATATTAGCTGGGTATGGTGGGGAATGCTTGTAATCTTAGCAGCTTGGGAGGCTGAGGCAGGAGGATCATAAGTTCAAAGCCAGCCTCAGCAAATTAGTGAGGCCCCAAGCAACTCAGTGAGACTCTGTCTCTAAATAAAATATTAAAAAGGGCTGGGGATGTGGTTCAGTGGTTAAGTGCCCTTGGGATAAATGCACATGAATAATAATATATAATATAAATATAGTAATACTAATATAACAATAATAATATAGATTAAAGAATAAAAATAACCCCATATCAGATATATGGTTTGCAAATATTTTTCCCATTCCATAGATTATCTTTTCATTTTGTTGATTATTTTCTTTGCAGTGCAGAAACTTTTTAGTTTGATATAGTCTACTTGTTTATTTTTGCTTTTGTTGCCTGTGCTTTTGATGTCACATAAAAAAAAATTATTGCAGAAACCAATGTCAAGAAGCTATTCCCCTGTTTTCTTCCAGGAACTTTATGTAAAACTATAAAACTCTTAGAAGAAAATAGAGGAGTAAATCTTCTTGAATTTGGATTTGGCAATGAATTCTTAGATATGACATCAAAAGCATGAGCAACAAAGCAAAAGTAGGTAAGTTAGACTTGAACAAATTTAAACATTTTTGTGTATCAAGGACATTGTCAGAAAGTCAAAAGACAACCTCCAGAATAAGAGAAAGCATTTGAAAATCATATCCATAAGAGTCTAGAACCCCAAATATATGAAGAACTTTTATAGCTCAACAATAAAAATTATAAACAACACAATTTAAAAATGGGCAAAGAAACTGGGTTTGGTGGCACACACCTGTAATCCCAATGACTCAGGAGGCTGAGGCAGAATGATCACAAGTTTGAGGCCGGCCTCAGCAAGTTAGTGAGACCCTTTCTCAAAATAAACAGACTGGGGATGTATCTCAGTGATAAAATGCTCCCTGATTCAATCCTTGGTACCACCAAATGCACATATACATACATATATAAAATGGGTAAAGAAGGTATGAAAATGATAAACAAGCACATGAGAAGATGCTCAACAGCATCAGGGAAATGCAAATCAAAATGAAGTGGAACTTCACACCCACTCAAATAGCTATAATTAAAAAAACATAAAATAAAAAGTTATAGCAAGGGGTTTTAGCTATTATGGAAAATTATTTGATAGGTCCTAAAAATGTTGAACACACTATGTGACTCCAAATTTCTTCTTGTAGGTATAGACCTATTGAAATTGAAGACAGGCATTCATGTGAATGCATGTTCATAGCAGTACTATCAGCAGAGCAAGAAAGTAGAAGCAGTGCAATTGTACACCCAAAGAGGAATGGATAAACAAAATGTAATATGTCTATACAATGGAAAGTTATTCAGTTATAAAAGGAACAAAACACTGTTACACACTGCAATATGAATGAATCTCAAAAACATTGTGCTAAGTAAAATAAACCAGAAACAAAAGATCACCTATTGCTGGATGCAGTAGAACATTCCTGTAATCCCAGCAGCTCAGGAGGCTGAGGCAGGAGGATTGCAAGTTTGAGGCCAGCCTCAGCAACTTATCAAGGCTTTAAGCAACTTAGTGAAACCCTGTCTAGAATTAAAAAAATAAAAGGCCTGGGGATGTGACTCAGTAGTAAAGTGCCCTGGATTCAATCCCTGGTATATAAATAAATAAATAAATAAATAAATAAATAAATAAATAAATAAATAATCACCTGTTGTATGATTCCGTTTATGCAAAATATCCAGAATCAGCAAATCCATTGAACCAGAATGCAAATAAGTGACATGCTGAGGGCCATTGCCAAGTAGAAATGACGCATCGAAATTTCCTTGCTAGCGTACCCCATGTTAAATGGATTTCGCTGTTGACGTTGCATGTAAGGTGACCTTGCTCAAGGAAGGCGGATCCGGGTTTAGAGCTGATCAGGTTTGAGGAAGTATCCCGGTCCTTGGGTTTAGGGCGTTCCCGGTTTAAGACAATAGGGGTTTTAGGGAAGTTCGAGGTTGAAGATTATTGCTGCTGGGATTAGGGTGTTCCTGCTGCCTGAGCTCCCATTGAGTTCTCCGGAGATTCAGAAAGTAGATTGGAAAAAAGCCTCGTGGGGTAAGTGAATTGGGCGGAGGAGAACTGGGATTGCCCCAGAACGTGTGTGGAGGCCGGTGTGAGTTCGGGAATAAAGAATTGCTGTTTGAATCTACAAAGCTGTGTGGTGGCTCGTGATCTTGTGCCCAGCCAAGACTGCGGCAGTGACAGAGGGTAGGGAGAGGGAGAAATGAGGAGAAACTACTTAATGGGTATAGGGTTTACTTTGTAGTGATGGAAATGTTTTGTAAAGTTTGTGGATATATAACATTTTGAATGTACTATATGCCAGTGAATTGTTCCCTTTAAAAGGATTAATTTGTTATGTAAATTTTACCTCAATAATATTTTAAGAAAATGATAATGTATTTACCTCCTTTATTGTATAATAAAATACAGTGATATAGTGATGTGTTCTTCTTGGACAATAAACACAGCTAGGACCAAAAAAAGGAAAGGGAAGGGAAGGGGAGGGGAGGGGAGGGGAGGGGAGGGAGGGAGGAAGGAAGGAAGGAAGGAAGGAAGGAAGGAAGGAAGGAAGGAAGGAAGGAAGGAAAATGAAGACAAAATGCAGATTGGAGGAAAATATTTGCAAATCATCCATGCAACAAGGAGTTCAGGAATATATACAAAGTATTCTCACAACTCAACAACTAGAAAACAATCCACCCAGTTAAGAAATTCAACAATACATTTATTTGAGCACACATTTCTTCACTGATGTCTTATTCACCAGGAACTTGTTCATTTCTGTCCATGTAAATGATAGCAGGTACATGTTGCTCACTCCCAGCAAGAGGATCTGCTTCAGTTCTTGTGACTCATCTGCCCTTTCAGAGGTATCTTTTCCCAGGATGAACTGCCCCTTGGTTCCTCCTCACTGCCCATGAGTCACTGTATTTCTCTGGGTCCAGGAATCTCTGGGGAGAGTCACTGTTGGCTTCCATTTCATGTTGGACCTCAGCCCTGGAGCTCTCTTGCTAATAACTCTGCCCTTCCCAAGTTCTCTCAATTTGGTAGGGTCTGTGGACTCAATCAAAGGTATTGTAGTCACAAGGAACATCCTGCAGTTTTGCTAACAGGTCTAGCTCAGGGAACCTACAGAGACTCACCTGGAAATCCAGTGTCTACATGATTAATCACTTAGCACTCGTCATACAAACATTCAAGATGTGTTGGATATGAGATATTATCAAGGAATTATTAACTTTATCAGGTGTGATAATGGCTGGTGGCTACATTAAAACAAACAGTATTTATCTATTAAAGATATATACTGAGGTACTTATTTATTTTTGGTACAGGAATTAAACCCAGGGGCACTTAACCACTGAGCCACATCCCCAGCCCTTTTTTTTTTGTTTTTTATTTAGAGACAGGGTCTCGCTAAATTGCTTAGAGCTTCACTAAGTTTCTGAAGCTGGCTTTGAATTCAAGATTCTCCTTCCTCAGCCTCCACCCAGCTTATACTAAAGTATTTATGAGTGAAAAAATATATGTGGGCCAGGTGTGGTGGCACCTGTCTGTAATCCTAGCTACTCAAGAGACTGAGGCAGGAGGATCACAAGCTCGAGGTCAATTCAGCAAAACTCCATCTCAAAATAAATAAATAAATAAATAAATAAATAGAACTGGGGATATTTCTCAGTGGTAGAGCATCCCTGGGTTCAATCCACAGTTATGATGATGATGATTATAAAAGAATAATAAGAATTTCCTTAGAAATACTCTAGCAAGGGCAAGGTATGCTGATATCTGCAACTTACTTTGAAATTCATCAATAAATAAGGTGGATTGGTGGATAGAGGGATGGAAAGATGGACAGATGTAAGAAAATGTAGCAAAATGTCACGCAGATGAAGCAAAATATAAACATAAAATATGACAAAATGTTCATTATAGAGGTGACAGGTACACTGAATAGTCACTGGAAAATTCTTTGTGCTTCTCTGTATGTTTGAAATTTTTCGTAGTAAAATTTTTTGGGGAAACCCTAACAAAAATAATTATGGAACATGTGAAACAAAAATGGCAAGTTGATCATTGTTAAAATCAGGTAATAGCTCATAAGAATTTTTTATGTTCCTCTCTTATTTTGTATGTTTGAAATTTTCCAATTTATAAGGATTTTAAAATCATTTACTGGAATGAATCTAAGTGAAATAAGCCAATCACTGAAAGACCAAAACCAAACGATTCCACTTCTATGAAGTACTAAGTGTAGTCAAATTCATAGAGACAGAAAGAATAGTGATTGCCTGGGGCTGGGGGAGAAGGAAATGGCACTTGTTATGGAATGAATATAGAGTTTCAGTGTACAAGATGAATATTTAACAGGACCGGACTGTACACTTAAAAATGGCTAAGATGGTAAATTTTATGTTACATGCCTTTTATTACAAACAAAACATCTTAATGTTTTAAAATTTAACTGGCAAACGTATCTAGAAGTGACTGTGCCAGAACAATGCAGATACAAAGGTCAGTAGAATTGACGGTCATGATGAAATACTGGAAATACCAATGAAATTCTGGGGAAAGTTAATGACAGTTTCAATTCCAGTTCTCCTATTTTAGGTATGAGAATATGAAGAAGTTGCTTCATTTTCACTTAGCTCATCTTAAAGATAAGTATGAAAATTTTTATTGGTCAATGCAAAGGTATTTTTTGGAAAAAGAATGTAATGTTACCCCTGATGTTCTGAACCTGAGACAATTTTAGAATAAAAATCTCGGAGGAGGAAAACAGTGTTAAGCAATGACTCTTGCAATATGTGCATGAAATTTAAATCTAAGCATATGAAGACTGGGCATTTAAGATAATTATTCTCTACTGTGAGAATAATAATAATAGCTCAGGACTTTAATATATATATATTTATTGGGCTGGGGATGTGGCTCAAGCGGTAGCGTGCTTGTCTGGCATGCATGAGGCCCGGGTTCGATCCTCAGCACCATATACAAAAAACAAAGATGTTGTGTCTGCCAAAAACTAAAAAATAAATATTAAAAATTCTCTCTCTCTCTCTCTCTCTCTCTCTCTCTCAAAAAAATTTTATTTATTTATTTATTTATTTATTTATTTTTTGGGGGGTTACTGGGGGTTTAACTCAGGGCACTTTAACACTAAACTACATCCCCAGCCCCACCTCCTTTTTATTTCTGAGACAGGGTCTCCCTAAGTTGCTTAAGGCCTTGCTAAATTGCTGAGACTCCCTTGAATTTGCAATCCTTCTGCCTCAGCCTTCCTTGTTGTTGGGATTTGCCACTGTGCCCAGCAGGACTTTAATATTTTTATTAAAGTAAAATAAAACAAAGCTACAGAAAACCACATAATACCAAAACATAGCTTAATAGGTTCTTATAAGGCAGGCACACTTGTAGCAACCACTGCAATCAAGAACTTTGTCAGCCATCCAAGAAGCTCCATTGCCTTAGTACATTTTCTGTTGCTATAACAGAATGGCAGATGTGGGGTAATTTATAAAGAAAAGAATTTTATTTCTCACAGTCTTAGAGACTCAGAAGTCCAAGCATCTGGTGATGGCCTTCTTGCTATGTCATCCATGGTAGAAGGCAGAAGGACAATAGCAGGAGCGGGGTGGGGGTGGGTGAAGAGGACCCATGAACTCATTCTTTAATTAGGAACCCACTCCTTGCATAACTAATTTATATCTGAGATAATGGTATTAATTCATTCATGAGGGCAGACCCTTAATGACATAATCACCTTTTAGTTGTCTCACCTCTCAACAATTTTGTGTTGGGAATTAAGTTTCCAAAACAAGAACTTTGAGGGACACATTCAAACCATAGTACTCATCCAATTTCAACCCACCAATCATTACCTATCTTTATAATAATTTATCCTTGCATTTGTTATGTATTAGTCAGCGTTCTCTAGGGGAACAGAACAGGAATTATAATTATAAAAAGGGAATTTGTTAGGTTGGCTTATGCAATCAGAAGCTGGATAGTCCACAATGGCCATCTGCAGACTGAAGAGCTGGGAGAACTAGTAGCTGCACAATCCAAGAGGCTGAAGCCCCAGAACAAAAGGTATCAACAGTGCTACCCTAGTCCAAGACTGAAGGCTTCTGGAGAATCCGTTTTGGAAGAGTGAAGAAGAGAGAGTCTGATATCCTCAGACAATCAGAGTAGCAATCAAGAATCCATTCAAAAAGAATTGAGCTTTCATCAGCTGCTGCTTCCTTGTTCTTCCAACTTTTATTCCATCCAAGCCATCACCCTATTGGATAATGCTGCCCATGCTTAGGGAGGGTCTCCATTTCAGTTGGCTATCCCACATGCCAATCATTCCTAGATACACCCTCATTGACGCACAGGAATAAGTTCCTTAATCTTTGGCATCTCTTAATCCAATCAAGTTGACAATTCAAATTAACCATTACAAGCTACATCATCCAAGTGTGCATTCCTAAATATTATGGATAAGTCTTGCCCATTAAAAATGGTTATGTTTCAGCTGGGTACAGTGGCACACTCCTCAAATCTTAGCAGCTTAGGAGGCCAAGACAGGAAGAGTGCAAGTTCAAGGCCAGCCTCAGCAACTTAGTGAGGACTTAAGCAACTTTGTAAGGCCCTGTCTCAAAATTTTAAAAAAGGGTTGGGGATGTGGCTCAATGGTAAAGTGCCCCCAGGTTCAATTTCCAGTACCACCCCCCAAAAAAATTGTTTTTAAATCTCTTACTTTCAAGATTGTCACTCAGGTCTGGATTTCCTCCAGCCTGGATTTGGGTGGTTGCATGTATGTGGTGCAGGGCAATGTATTTCTCTCTACTCTGTTGTGTTTTCCGCAAATTGACAGCTAGATTTAGAGGCCATATCTAGTTCAGTATTGACTTCTTCATCAAGACTAAAGGTGGTGGCATATCCTCTCATCAGGATGCACAGAATGTCTGATTATCACTCTTTGTGATATGAGAAGTGGAGATATCCAATGCCTAGAAAATCCATTAAATCCATCGGTGGTTGCAAAATGGTGATATATGATTTTTAATTATTCTTATTCAGTAATTAATTACAACACTTTTTATAAAGATGCTTTTGTTCATCTATCATTTGGTTACTGAAGCTATAGTTCATTTAGGAAAGGCAGGATCAATGTTTTATTCTTTTTCATTTGTTTAATAGTTTTGAAGAAAATGGTTTGGTTCCCTATCATCCTCCAAAGGTAACAACATCTTTTTATAAAATTTGTTTTTAGTTGTAGATGGACACAATACCTTTATTTTATTTATTTTTATGTGGCGCTGAAAATTGAACCCAGTGCCTCACATGTGCTAGGCAAGTGCTCTACCACTGAGCTACAACCTCAGCTCAGGCAAATACTTCTTAAAAGATCATTGTGGGGCTGGACTTGTGGCTCAGTGGCACAGCACTTATTTCGCACATGTGAGGCACTGAGTTTGATCCTCTGCATCACATAAAAATAAATTAACAAAATAAATATATTTTTAAAAAAAGATAATTGTGGGTGGGCATGGTGGCAAATGCCTGTAACCTTAGCAGCTTGAGAAGCTGAGGCAGGAAGATTACAGGTTCAAAGCAAGCCTCAGCAATTTAGTGAGGCTCTAAGCAACCTAGCTAGATCCTGTCTCAAAATAAAAAATGAAAAGGGCTGGGGATGTGGCCCAGTGATTAAGCACACTTGGGTTCAATAACTGGAATTAGCTTTAAAAAATCATTGTATTTAAAATATTAGATGAGTTTAGGTCTAATTGCTAAAACTTGAAGCTCAAATTTTCTCTTTTAGAATCAGTGAGAAACTCCAAGATTTGGCTCCTGAGTTCCTTTGACATGACCCTAGCAGGCTTTGACAGCTTCCTCTCAATCTGCTATTATGATATTCCAGGATCATCTTGTATATTTCAAGTCCCTGACCCCAATCAGCCATTTCTCCAGGAAACATTTTTTTTTTCCCGTGGGAGATGGTATTTCAAGGTCATGATCTGGTTGCCAGGGTTAATTACCATCTGGTCAGTCATTGTTCTAGGCCTCTTCAGCAGACAATGCTAGAAAATGCATGAGCATGTGCGGCACGTGCACACACACACACACACACACAGACACACACACAATATTTCATGAGCTCATACTGTTATTTCCAACTCAAATTGAGGAATGTAGGGTTTTTCTTTTCTTTTTGTGGTACTTGGGATTGTACCTAGGATCTTAAACATGCTAGGCAAGTGCTTTACCACTGAGCTACATCCACATCCTTATTAAAATTCTTATTTTGAAATAGAGACTCACTAAATTGCCCAAGCTAACCTTGAACTTTATGATTCTCCTACCTTAGCCTCCCAAGTAGTCGGGATTATAGTTATGCACCACCACATCTGGTGGGTTTTCTTTCTTTCTTTTAAAAAACTTACACTATTCTGTGAACTGAATCTGTATTTCCTTTCTTCTACCCCCAAAATATAGGTTCTCTACCACAACATGTGACTAAATCAGTCAGGGTCACTCCAGGTGAATTGGGCTGGCACCAAATAATCACATAGAGACAGAGAAAATACCTTTTTCATGGGGTTAGCGATGGCTCCTCTGCCCCAGCTCCCACAAGGGAAGCAAGGGAGGCTGGCAAAAGAAAGAGCATGCCTGAAGCCCTATTTATTGGAGGGAAGATACTCGAGAAAGTTCCACCCAAATGAGGCAAGGGATTGGGTTTCATGGAGGTGTAGCCCAGTCCTATTGGGGGATGCCCACTCCCAGAGCTGTAATTCCTTGCTGAAGGAAGGTGAAGTGCACCTGCTTTCGCATTGAGAGTCGAAGCCAGTTCCACACCTCCATTGCTTAAGGCTAAGGGTACATGCTGAGCTCCTTCGTGCTCAGTTCTTGTTCATGATGGCCCCTGACAGTTCTCAAGGATGTTGGGGGCTGGGCACAAGTTCAAGGACAGTATGGGCAACTTAGTGAGACCCTGTTTCAAATATATAACAATAAAGGGCTGGGGATGTAGCTTAGTGATAGAGCACCCCTGGGATACAATCCCTAGTACTGAGAAAAAGAAAGATACTAGGCATGATAAGATTGGAGTATCTCATAATTACCCATTTACATTATCCAATTTTGTCCAGGGCTTGCAAGAACACCTCCTTTGGTGACTCTCTAGGACTCACAGCATTAAGTGTATAGTTGTACTCATAGCTAAGGATTATTATGGCAAAATGATATGGAAAAAGGTGCAGGCAGAGTCTTGAGATGCCCACACAGGCTTCCTCCTGCTGTCTCCCTCCCAGGAGGGCTCACAGAGCACTCTTCTAGCAATGACAATGCAACAACATGGTGCTTCATGCCAGGGACTCCCATTATAGTTCAGTGCACAAGTGTTTCACTGGGGTCTGGCCCCTAGGCACCCTCTGCTTAGTGTTTACCAAAATTTTACATTCCCAGAATTAAAACTGATGATCAGCATAAACCACCATTTTGCATAGTTCAGACAGAATGAGTCATCCTTATTAGTGAAAGGATGCTGAAAATAGTCCCCAAATCCAAAATCCCAGCTGCCAGCTAAGGGCTAACTTTGCAAAGGATAGCCATCACAGGACTGTTGTTAGTTCCCCTCTATACAGTCCATGCCTTAGCCGCTGGCCAATGCACCTTTTTTTTTTTTTTTTTGTGGCAGGGGTAGGGAGGTTTTGCTATGTTGCCCAGGCTGGCCTTGAACTCCTAGGCTCAAATGATCCTGCTGCCTCAGCCTCCCAGGTCGCTGCAACTACAGGCTGGCTCCACTACACCCAGAAGGCCAAAGCATCTTTTTAAATATATAGTTGTAGATGAACACAATCTCTTTATTTACCTATTTTTATGTGGTGCTGAGGATTGAACCCAGGACCTCACATGTGTGATGCAAGCACTCTACCACTGAGTCACAACCTCAGCCCAGGCCAAAGCATCTTTACAGCAAAATATATGTAAGCCCCCAGCAGCAGGGTGAGACCAACCTACAGTGTTGAACTCAGTTATACCCTCCAGGGGTCCTGGATTTAGCCAGTGAAAACAAATCCCATTAACTACAAAAGTTTGTCTTAGAAAGCCAGGTGTCTTCCTCTTTAAATTTCTGTACTAAGCCCTTTTTGGATTGGCCCACAGCATCAATTCAGGCTCTGACCAACTCTGGCCAGTAAGTTGAAGCTGACCTGAATGCCTTTGGAGGATGAGGCTGGGTTAGGACATGCAGGTTCACACTGAAGGGCAACCTCAGAAGGCACATGTGACACCCCTGGAAACAAATAATTTACAATTGTTTGGACACCCTGCACAGGATGTACATTGATTAGGCAGTGCAGATTAACAGGGACCACAGTGGAGCCTCCTGCCCAGTCCAATCCAAATAATTCAGTTTGGTTCTTGGTTTCAGAGGGACTACTTGAAAGTGATTGGGTTCCATGAGTTTGGATTATCCAAAAACATCAGTCCATCCCTTTCATGAGTGTGGGTGGCATCTGGAGGTGTTCTGTGTTCCAAGGAGCATGTGCCACCTTTGTATCTTAGTCTGCACTGCCAGGGGTGACCGGAGGCTCAGCATCTGGTTTCAATTCAAAGTGCTCACAAGCATGGAAAGAAAGCATGAACCATTTTTCTATAGGAAGAAAGGAAAACTTCCAAAAGTAGTTCTGGGGTGGTGGGGGGGAAGGTAATCAATGCCCTCTCTCTACCCCCTGCACCTTCCCAGGGGTTTTCTTCTTTTTCCATTGTTATAAAGGCAGCATGTCTCATTTGGTAATCATAACTTCACGTTTCTCAATCCTTTTACTCTCATCCAGATCAGAGTGGGAGGGTTGCGTGCAAGAAAGCAAGAAATATTTTCCCAGGAAAACGTCTTTATGCAATTTAACCAGAAAGACACATCATGTTCAGGAATCAGTCAGGAAGAATCCTGAACTCTTGATTTTTTTTTAAATGGAATTTCATAACCTCCCATTCCTTTTGTCCTGCTCACTTACTCAGTGAGCAGCTTAGAAAAACATTCAACCCCTTCCTGGGGACAGCTGCACTGAACAACAGAACTACCTAGTAAGGTGTGTGCACCAGAAGAGAGTTGGCCTGTGAGTACAAACTGCAACTAATCCAGAAATCTGAACACAAGTCATCAGCAAAGAGACATCTCTAAGAGAGGACGTGGGTCCATCCACAGAGAGTGGGTGAAGAGTTCACACTCCCTGTGATGTGTCCTCTCCCAACCCACAGCTTTCATGAGGAATCACAAATTAGGAAAGCAATTTATGCCTGTGTCAGAAATCCAGAGTCATTCAGCAGTGCAATTTCAGATGGTCTCTTGAGAATAAGTGCCTCAGCATTTGTCTGTGACCCAGACAGCCCAGTCATCATCCATATTTTTTTTGTTTATGGCCCCAAAGGAGCTCTCTTAAGCTGAGTTCTATTCTTGGAAATGAGTTTTCAATTCCCCGCAGCCTATGGTGGGGCGGAAACAGCACAGAAAACAGTATCAGGTTTCAGCTCTGATTCAGGCCAGGAAATTGGACCTGTGAATTCAAGATTTAAAAAAACAAAAAAAGAAGGTGCTGGGGTTGGTGGCTGAGTGGTAGAGCACTCGCCTCACATGTGTAAGACCCTGGGTTTGATCCTCAGCACCACATTAAAAAAATAAGTTAAAAACTAAAATAAATAAATAATAAAACAAAAAAAACAATAATGGCTTTTCTTCAACAACAAGCAAAGCTGAGATAAGGAAGAGCCAGACAGCCATGTTCCAATTCCAAGTCACAAGCCAAACTTTCTTAAAGAAAGTCCTTTTTTATTTGGTCAGTTTAAGTCTAAACAGATGCACTCAAAAGAGATGTACAACAGGCTGGAAGACCATCAGCCCCTCTGGACCAGGACTAGGCAATTCATGTCAATAAAAGCACATTAGCAAACTAAAAGTTGTTTTGGAAGACTCCAAAATTGCATTTCTACCTGGAGATTGCCTCTCTTTTCCTGTTCTCTCCCTTTTCCCAGAGATTCCAATGGAAAAAAATTAGTTATGGAGTTTAATTATGTTTCCAATCCTCAAAGAGTTAAAATTGAAATCTTCCCATAGACACCAAAAAAACAAGTACACTCTCTGACCTGCTAATATTGGCTTTTGTACTTTGCACTGATGAAATGATGCATGTAACATTTTATTATAGTTTTTCTTATACACACAGATGGAATAGCCACAAAGTACAAAGCCTCTAAATTATTTTTCCTTTTTTCTTCAAACATTAGCTATAAAATCTGCATGTACAGGGTTAATGTTAAACTGCCATGACATACAGGCTGCAATGTAAAAGAAAGGCTACCATGTTGCAGAGGCAGCTACCAAGCTGTAGAAAAGATTTTTTTTTTTGGTGGGAGGAGTACTGGGGATTAACCCAGGAGCACCCAACCACTGAGCCACATCCCCAGCCCTATGTTGTATTTGATTTAGAGTCAAGGTCTCACTGAGTTGCTTTTTGCTTCACTGTTGCTGAGGCTGGCTTTGAACTTGCAATGCAGCCATGATATATATATATATATATATATATATATATATATATATATATATGGAGAGAGAGAGAGAGAGAGAGAGAGAGAGAGAGAGAGAGAGAGAGAGAGAGATAGCATATATTGAAATCAGGGCCACCTTACCACTGAACCACATACCCAGCCTTTTTATATTTTTTATTTTGAGACAGGGCTTTGCTAAGTTGCTGAAGCTGGCCTTGAACTTGTGATCCTCTAGCGTCAGCTTCTTGAGTTGCTGGGATTAGTGGTGTGTGCTTCCGTGCTCAGCATTTTTTGTTTTATACAAAGCTGAGATTGAACCAGAGCCTTATGCATGCTAGACAAGTGCTCTTCCACTGAACTACAGCCCCGAATTCAAAAAGTAGTGTTTTATTTTTTTGGAAACAAACAAAACTGTTTTTATTTGAAGAAAACATGATTGTATAAGTTAAAAAATTCTTTAAAACCTATAAAGTAAGTTACTAGAACTAATAAATGAGTTTATCAAGTTGCAGGCTATAAAGTCAATAAAAACAATTAGATTTCTCTATACTAGCAATGAAGAATTGAATATTAAAAGTATTTTTAGGACTGAGGTTGTGGCTAAGTGGTAGAGTGTCTGCCTAGCATGTGTGAGGTGCTGGGTTCAATTCTCATTACTGCATATAAATGAAAATAAAGGTTAATCCAAAACTAAAATATATATATTTCAAAAAAAGTATTTTCAATAACATTAAAACTCAAAAAATACTTAGGGGTAAATTTAAAAAATATTTGCAAGACTTATATACTGAAAGCTAAAAACAAACTGCTTGAGGAAAATAAATGGAGACATAAGTAATAAAATGGAGATATATAACATGTTCATGGGTTGGGAAGACTCCATACTAAAATATAAATTCTTCCCAAATTGATGTAAAGACTTGATGCAATCCCAATCAAAATCCTATCAGACTTTTTTTTTAAGAAATTGAAGACAATTCTTAAATTTATATAGTAAAGCAGAGAACTGAAAAAAAAGCCAAAATAATTCTATAAAATAGAAACTAAGTTGGAGGATTCTCACTTATTGATTTTAATATTTCCTCTGTAGCTACACTAATCATGACAATGTGATATTGGCATAAGGATAGACATATGGACTTATGAAATAGAATTGAGGGTCTAGAAATAGGTCCCACACATATGGGCAACTGAGTTTTAACAAAAGTGCCAAGGCATTTAGTCTTCCAACAATGGTGCTAGAATAACTTGATATCTATATGGGAGAAAAAAAGAACTCCAATCCTTAATGGATACCATAAACCAAAGTTAACTCAAGATGTACCATTAACATAAAAGTATAAAAGTAAAAACTATAAACTTTTTAGAGGAAGACATAATGACCTACCTTTGTGACATCTGGGTAAGCAAAGATTTCTTAGGACACAAAGAACACAAACCATTACAAGAAAAAATGATACACTGGACTTCATCAAAATAAAATACTTACCCAGATGCAGTGGCACAGGCCTCTAATCCAGCTACTGGGGAGGCTGAAGTAGGAGGATTGCTACTTACTCTCCAAAGTAAGATCAGACAGCTGTTGTAAATAACCTGTCCTTCACTCTCAGATCTTCTGATTGTGTTTACTGGTTCACAATCCCCAAGGGGCCAATGCATTGTGTTTGGTTACATTCCTTTTATAATACTTTTTGTTTGTCAGTAAGATTGTTAAGTGTTAGGGGAATGGCTACTGCATGCATTTTCAGATAGTCAGGCCACCTGCCCATGTGGCTCAGCTTGCTCACCCAAACTAGGCAACTTACCCAGACCTTGTCCCAAATTTAAAAAAAAATTAAAAAGGGCTAGGGGGGATGTGGCTCAAGCGGTAGCGGGCTCGCCTGGCATGTGTGCGGCCCGGGTTCGATCCTCAGCACCACATACCAACAAAGATGTTGTGTCTGCCAAGAACTAAAAAATAAATATTAAAAATTCTCTCTCTCTCTCTCTCTCTCTCTCTCCTCTCTCACTCTCTCTTAAAAAAAAAGGGCTAGGGGTGTAGCCCAGTGACAGAGTGCCCCTGGGTTCAGTCCCCAGTACTACAAATTAGAATGGTTAAATTTTAAAAGCCTGACAATATCAAATTGAGGTATATATCAGAGATATTGTGGGTTTGGTTGCAGATCTCTGCAATAAAACAAACGTGTCGATAATGTGAGTCACACGATTTTTTTTTTTTGCTTTCCAGTGCATAAGAAAGTTAAAACTATTGCAATCTATTAACTGTGTGACAGTATTAAGTTAAAAAATTGTATCTTAATTTAAAAATAATTTATTGCCAAGAAATGCTAACAATCATATTAATTGTTGGGAAAAATGGTACTGATAGACTTATTCAACCTAGCAACTTGCTCAACTTGCCACAAACCTTCAATTTGTGCAAAATGCAATACCCATGAAATACACTAAAGTGCAATATGAGATATGTCTGTATTGGCAAGGATATGGAACACCAGAACCCTTACACACTGTTAGTGGGAATAAAAATAGAATAACTACTTTGGAAAACTTAAGCAATTTCTTAAAAGGTTCAACAAACACTGTATAACCAAGCAATTCTTTTTCTAGGCGTTTATCCATAAGACTTTCGTGCATGAATATATCCAGTGCAGCCCAAAATGGAAATGACTCAAATGTCCATCAAATAGATAAACAAATTTCAATGTATCCATGCAATGGATACTAAGCAAAAAGAAAAAAAGAAAAAGAAAGAAAGAAACTACTGATAACAAGAGGTAAATCTCAAAAGCCTTATTTATGGTGAAGGATAGAACCCAGATACAATATAATCAAATACTGTACAAAATTTTCATTCATAGAAATTCCACAGAAGACAAAACTATAGTGATAGCAGACCAATGGCTGCCAAAGAGCAGGATTGGCTGCAAAGGGGCAAAGAAAGCTTTTCAGAATAATGGTAATGAAGTGTTTCATGGCATGACTATGGCTGTGAACCTAGGACTGTCATAGTTGACTGCCTGGAGAAAGTTTCCATTTTGCAGAGGAGGGAGGAGGAACCCAAGTAGAGCCCAGGTGACTCTCTGAGTTGAGGATGTGAAGTTGGAAAGTCATGGTGGGTCTGGGGCCCACCATCAGGTCAAAGACAGGAAGAAGCTGGGCATGGTGGCGCATGGGTTTGGAAGGCTGAGGCAGGATGTTTGAGAGTTCAAAGCCAGCCTCAGCAAAAGTGAGGCACTAAATAATTCAGTGAGACTCTGTCTAAATAAAATACAAAATATGGCTGAGGGTGTGGCTCAGTGGTCCAGTGGTCCAGTTCAATCCCCTGTACCCCCTGAAAAAAATATAAGACAGGAAGAAGGCCTACTCTGAAAGGGAAATAAACATTGATACCAATCTCCAAAGTAAGATCAGACAGCCCGCTGTAAATAGCCTGTCCTTGACTCTCAGATCTTCTGATTGTGTTTACTGGTTCACAACTCCCAAGGGGCCAATGCATTGTGTTTGGTTACATTCCTTTTATAATACTTTTTGTTTCTCTGTAAAATTGTTAAGTGTTAAGGGAATGGCTACTGCATACATTTTCAGATAGTCAGGCCACCTGCCCATGTGGCTCAGCTTGCTCTGAACAGTGTCCTGGGCACTCAGGATGTGAGCCAAGTCTACTCAGAACTTTGGCCTTCCCTGGACTGCCTCAGTGCAGCAAATATTTAAAAGGGTCCCCCAGGGAGTGGGAGGGGAGGCAGAGGAAGCTTTTGATGGGAGGCACCCGCAGACCTGAGCAGGGTCCTGGTCCCCCAGGGGTGTCTTCACTGCCCCTACCCAGCCCAGGATGTCCCCTTCAAATTAGAAAACAGGGTGACAATCCCTCATGTCTTAGGAGAACTGACCAGCACCCAGGATTTCCACAGCAGCTGGCCACTTCGCTCAATAAGTAGGTTTTTGATTTTTGATGGTTTGCCAACCCCTTTTACAAAATTCTTCCAATTTTTTCCGAAGTCTTTCTTCAGTCCTGGGAAGGGATTACCCTATTTTTTATTTCACTTAGAGGGAAGAGCAACATAAATAAGCTTTTAACATTTTTGCTCCATCCAAAGCCCTCCTTCAGGAATTTTTTACATTTTCCCCTCCAACCAGGAGAAGAGAGCAACTATAAACACATTTTTTGTTAAACCACGATGCAAAGAAAAGACCACCGACTCCCATTGAAATCAAATTAAAGCAAGCCTGTAATTCCAACCAGCTGGGGCTGACTCTCCCGAAACCAATGGGAATAGAAGACAGCCTTGCAGCTCTCTAAGAATGCAGCTTTATAGCACAGAAAGTTGCAAAAAAATGAGGGGGGTCTTGAGAACTTACAGATAACAGAATTTTGACAAGCATAACACAAAGGCTGGTTAATGGTCTAAATGGTTCAGCACTTAGGGAGTAAATTTAGATCCCAACATCAGAATTTATGAGGCGCCATTAGAGCTTCAGAGAGGGTCATTATCTGGCCAGGGAAAGCCAGATTTATGAGGTGCCACTGAAGTTTCAGAGAGGGTTACTATCTGGTCAGGGAAAGCCAGGCATGGATGAGTTCAAGGCACGGGAAGGCATTCCAAGCAAGTTTAGAAATCACAGTAATTTATAGTAAAGCCAAAATTAACTTTTTATGCCTTTGTGGCAAAATGGCTCCCAATCTTAAGAGGGAATTAGGCTGGGTTCATCATTTTACTGTTATTAGCTCACAGGAAGTTGAAGGAACATTTGGACTATTTCTCCTTCCACTTGGATAAGAGAACAAAAACCAAAGTCATCATTTGAACTGCATTTTTCTCTCCCATTACCCAACATGGCCAAAAGCAGCCAAGGAATCCAGCAGGCCAACTCTCATTGCTGGGTTTACCATTTTCAAATTCCATAGGTAAGGGCCAGTGTATGCCTGTTGTCCCAACTACTGGGGGGTGCTGAGGCAGGAAGATTACTTGAATCCAGGAGTTCAAGGACAGCCTGGGCAACAGAGCTAGAACCAATCCCAGAACTCCCAAATTCTATAGATAACTTTTACCTCTCATACAAGAGATTAAAACGGCTTAGTTTCTGTTTTATAACATAGGTAACTCGATTACCCACCCAAGCACCAGGAATTTCTCATCCCCACCCTTCTTTCTTTCTTTTCTTTATTTTTTAAAGTAATAATGTAGCCATATTTCAGTGAGGTGGGGTCATCCTTTTGAATCCTACCACTGCCACCACTGTGTCCCTGGAACCCAAGACCACCCCATATTCAGTGATTTGCTTTCTATAAGGACTGTTAGAACTCGGGATACATTTGTATTCATAGCTAAGATTTATAATGACTAAAGGATAAGCAACAGAATCAGCTAATGAAAAAGGTACAGTCTGGGGCTGGGGATGTGGCTCAAGTGGTAGCGCGCTCGCCTGGCATGCGTGTGGCCCGGGTTCGATCCTCAGCACCACATACCAACAAAGATGTTGTGTCCACCGAGAACTAAAAAATAAATATTAAAAATTCTCTCTCTCTCTCTCTCTCTCTCTCTCTCTCTCTCTCTCTCTCTCTCCTCTCTCACTCTCTCTTAAAAAAAAAAAGAAAGAAAAAGGTACAGTCTGGAGGAATCCATGTGAGGCTTCCTCAGATTGTCTGCTTTTTCTGAGACAGGATTACACTATGCTAAGGCATAGTGATTGAATTTGTGATCCTCCTGCTTTAGTCTCTTAAGTCACTGGGATTACTTGCATGGATCACCATGCTTGGCTGTCAATAATCTAATTTGCAAGTAATTTATGAGAACGTGACTTCTTCATCATTCTAGGTGAATGGTCCCAGATATATGGTATACTCTATCAATTATTTTTCTGTTTCTCTCACCCCTCAGAGAAACTACCAACATACATATTAGGCAGCTTGAATTTGTCCCACAGCTGATACTCTGTACATTTCTTCGTTCTGTATTTTAGTTGAGATAGTTTCTGTAACTATGTCTTCACATTCCCTAATCTTTTCATCTATAGCATCTAATCTGCAATTAATACCATCCAATGCAATTTCATAGGACCTTTGAAAAATTATCCATATTCCTAACTTAATATTCTTAGACTTTGAATATGCAGAATAGAGTTATAATGACTGTTTTAATATTCTCAACTTAATTCTAAAATCTGTGTCATTTCTGGGCCAGTTTTGAATTTTTAATTTTTCTCCAAATCCTTCATAAGGTTTTCCTGGTTCTTTGCATGCCTGTTTATTTTTGATTGAATATGAACCATTATGAATTTTATCCTGCTTAGGGCTGGATATTTAGATATTCCTATACATATCATTATGCTTTATTCTGAGACAGAGTTAATTGATCTGAAAATATTTTGATCCCTTCAGATGTTGCTTTTTCAGTTTTATTAGGCAGGGCCAGAGAAACTTTTAATCTAGAGGTAATTTTTTTTCTTAGTACTTGGGAATGAACCCAGAAGCCCTTTACCACTGAGCTGCATCCCCAGCCCTTTTTTGTTTTTATTTTGAGCCAGGATCTAGCTGAGTTTCAGTGCCTGACCTTGAACTTGTAAGTCTTCTGCCTCAACTTCCAGAGTCGCTAGCATTACAGATGTATACCATGGCATCTGGCAGTCAATCATTAATTTCCCCTACTACTGAGGTAAAAGACTTTTATGTACTCTCCTCAATTCCCTGTCAATTATGAGGCTTTCTTTTCTAGGTATTGGGAACAGAAACCCTTTCCAGCCAGCTGTGTAATCTAAGGATTATTCTGTCTAATCCTTTCTGTTGATTATTTTGTCCAGCCTTGGGTCCTCACATGCATGAAATGGGGAGTACTCTACTGAAGATTCAAGTGGGCCCCTACACAGAGCTCTGGAGCTCTTTTCATTCTCTATATAGCTCTCTTCTCCTGGGTGCCCTACCCTGTGAACTGCAATTACCTTGGTCTCCTTGGACTCTCACAGTTCTATCTCTTTAACTCAGGAAGCACTGGGCTCTCTCTGGGATCCCTATTCAGAGTGAGGCATTGTAGGGCTCACTTCACCTTTTTCCCTTTCCTGAAGGATCGCTGTTCTTCCTTGTGATGTTCGATGTCTTGAAGACCATTGTTTCATATATTTTATCATTTTTTATGTGGGAGGATAAATCTGGCTCCTGTTACTTTGTCTTAGCCCAAAGCAGAAGGAAGTCTGGTGCACTCTTTCAATATGTATTTTCAAATGTTTTCTACTTTTAATTTTATTTTTTTTTAATTCCAGAAAGTTTTCTTGAATTATAGTTTTGGGTGTTTATTTTCTTCTTTTAGTCCTTGACTCCTATGGTATATGAATTGGATCTTGTTTTTTCTAACTTTGATATTTCTATTTTGCTCTCAAATCCTTCTCCATTCAGCCCTTTTTTGTGGTGCTGGGAATGAAACCCAGGGCCTTGTGCATGCTGGGTGGCACTCTACCACTGAGCCACATCCTCTACTCCTCTGCCTTCTATTTCTTAAGCCATCATGTGTTATGTTGTTGTGTTTATTTGTTTGTGTTTCTTGTAATTTAATCTTCTCTTCTGGAATGATTTTTTCTTTTATTTATGAATATTTTTCTGTGACCTATCATCAATTATGAGTTTTTTAGAACTGTTTTTTTTTTTAGTACTAGGAATTAAACCTAGGGACACATTACCAGCCTGTTTACTTGTCATTTGAGAGAGGGCCTTGCTAAATTGCCCTGGTTGGCCACGAAGTTGCAGTCTTCCTGCCTCAGCCTCCTGAGTCACTGGGGTTACAGGCAAACATCACCGTACTAGCTAGTAGTTCTTACTTTTATTATTCTTTCATTGTCTTGTATCATTTTCTTAAAGTCTTGTTCAAAAGAGCTGGCTATAATAGCCAGGTGCAGTGGCACACACCTGTAATCCCAGTGACTCTGGAGCTTGAGGCAGTAGGATCATGAGTTCAGACCTAGCCTCAGTAATTTAGCGAGGCCCTAAGAAACTCAGCAAGACACTGTCTATAATAAAATATTTTTAAAAAGGAGCCGGGTGTGGTGGTGCAGACCTGTAGTCCCAGCTGCTCGGGAGGCTGAGGCAGGATGATGGCAAATTCAAAGCCAGCCTCAGCAGAAGCAAGGTGCTAAGCAACTCAGTAAGATCCTGTCTCTAAATAAAATACAAAATAGGACTGGGGATGTGGCCCAGTGGTCTATTGCCCCTGAGTTCAATCCCTGGTACTCCACAGAAACATTTTAAAAAGGGCTGGGGATGTGGCTCAGTGGTTAAGTGCCCCTGGGTTCAATCCCTGGTACAAAAAAAAAAAAAAAAGCTGGCTATAGTTTTGATCTATTCTGTAAGCATGTGTTTTTGCCATGCTTTTGTTATCTCTAATATCAATATTATATAGGATTTGCTCTCTGTACATTTTTTGTTGCTCTTCTTTATATCAAATTAGTTTTTCTGGACTTTTGGAAGGAGGTTGGAATTCAGGGTAGCTTCTCAAATGTCAGAGCTCCCTCTTCTGTTGTTTTTGCATAGTGTTGAAATTATTGAAGTTTATTTCTGAGCTTCCTCGGCTCTGTTCTCTTACTTGTATCTGGATATTCTCTTCTCTTGCTAAGGTAATTTGAATAATAACCCTACCCCCAAGAAACGTATGTTCTAGCCCCTAAAACATGTGAAAATTACCATATAGCAAAAGAGGACTTTTCAGGTGTGATGAAAAGGTTATCCTGAATTATCCAGATGGGCCTTAAATGTAATCACAAGTGTCTTTATGTGAGGGAGGTCAAGGAGATAACACAAATAGAAAAACAGAAGAAAATCTGGCTCCAGAGGCAGAAATTAGAATGATGTGGTCACAAGCAGAGAAACCCCAGCAGCAACCAGAAGCTAGAAGGGGCAAGCTTCTGGAGGGAACGTGGCCCTGACAACGTATTGATCCTGGTCGCTTGATACTGATTTTGGATTTATGGAAACAAGCTTAGGATAAAATACATTTCTGTTGTTTTAACCCACCAATGTCATGGTTATTGGTTACAGTAGCAATAGGAGACTAATACAGAGTCTGGTACCAGAAGGACAAACACCCCCAAAATGCAGGAATGGCTTTAAAATGGGGTAATTGGACAATAGGTAAATGCTGAAAGAATGTTGAAAAATCTGATAGAAAAATCTTAGATTGCCCAGTATGGGATAACTGCATCTATGTGGGTTTGTCTCTGTGTCTTCTATTCTGTACCTCTGGTCTACATGTCTATTTTGGTGCCAATACCATGCTGTTTTGTTACTATAACTCTTTAGTATAGTTTAAGGTCTGGTATTGTGATGCTTCATGCTTCACTCTTCTTGCTATGGATTGCTTTGGTTATTCTGGGTCTATCTCATACTAGACAAAGGTGCCAAAAACATACATTGGAGAAAAGAAAGCCTCTTCAACAAATGGTGCTGGGAAAACTGGAAATCCATATGCAACAAAATAAAATTAAACCCCCATATTTCACCTTGCACAAAACTCAACTTAAAGTGGATCAAGGACCTAAGAATCAGACTAGAGATCCTGCGCCTAATAGAAGAAAAAGCAGGCCCAAATCTTCATCCTGTCAGCTTAGGATCTGACTTCCTTAACATGAGTACTAAAGCACAAGAAATAAAATCAAGAATCAATAAATGGGATGGATTCAAACTAAAAAGCTTCTTCTCAGCAAAGGGAATAATAATGTGAAGAGAGACTCTACAGAATAGGAGAAATCTTTACCACATGCACACCAGATAGAGCACTAATCTTCAAGATACATAAGAAACTCAAAAACTTAACACCAAAAACAACCCCAAATAAACAAATAACCCAATCAATATATGGGTCAAAAAGCTGAACAGACCCTTCACAGAAGATATACAATCAATCAACAAGTATATGAAAAAATGTTCAACATCTCTAGCAATTAGAGAAATATAAATCAATATTACTCTAAGATTTCATCTCACTCTAGTCAGAATGGCAATTATCAAGAATACAAGAAACAATAAGTTTTGGTGAGGATGTGGAGGGAAAGGTACCCTCAAACACTGCTGGTGGGACTGAAAATTGGTTCAACCACTATGGAAAGCAGTATGGAGATTCCTTGGAAAACTTGGAATGGAACCACCGTTTGATTCAGCTATCCCATTCCTCAGTTTACACCCAAAGGAGTTAAAATCAGCATACTACAGTGATGCAGCCACATCAACGTTTATAGCTGCTGAATTCATAATAGCTAAACTATGGATCTAATCTGGATGCCCTTCAACAAATGAATGGATAAAGAAAATGTGGTACATATGCTCAATGGAATATTACTCAGCTGTAAAGAATAATGAAGTGATGGCATTTGTCGGTAAACAGATGGAATTGGAGAATATCATGGTAAGTGAAATAAGCCAGTTCCCCCTCCCAAAAAACAAAACAAAACAAACAACAACAACAACAAAAAAAACGGCCAAATGTGCTCTCTGATATGTGGATACTAACCCATAATAAGGGATTATAGGGAGGAGAAGGATTGATGTTCATTGGATTAAACAAAGGGGAATGAAGGGAAGGGAGGAGGATGAGAATAGGAAATATAGTAGAATAAATTGGACATAACTTTCCTATGTTCACATATGAATACATGACCAGTGTAACTCCATATCATGTATAACCACAAGAATAGAATCCTAATTAGAATAAGTCACACTCCATGTATGTCAAAATACACTCTACTGTCATGTATATCTTAAAAAAACAAATAAAAAATATATACTGCCAAGTGTGGTGGCACACTCCTGTAATCCAGGAGTTTGAGAGGCTTAGGCAGGTGGATTGCAAGTTCAAAGCCAGCCTCAGCAATTTAGCAAGGCCCTAAGCAACCCAGTGAAACACTGTCTCTACATAGGCTGGTAACATGGATTAAAAAAACAAATCCAACAATATGCTGCCTCCAGGAGACACACCTGATTGGAAAAGACATACACAGGCTCAAGGTGAAAGGTTGGGAAAAAATATACCACACACACGGTCCTCGTAAGCAAGCAGGGGTGGCCATCCTCATATCGAATAAAATCGACTTCAAGACTAAGTTAATCAGAAGGGATAAGGAAGGACATTATATACTGTTAAAAGGAACCATTCACCAACAAGACATAACAATTATCAATATTTATGCACCAAATAATGGTGCTGCGATGTTCATAAAACAAATTCTCCTCAAGTTCAAGAATCAAATAGACCACAACACAATAATTATGGATGACTTCAACACACCTCTCTCACCATTGGACAGATCCTCCAAACAAAAGTTGAATAAAGAAACTATTGACCTCAATATCACAATCAATAACCTAGACTTAACTGACGTATATAGAATATATCAACCATCATCAAATGGATATACTTTTTTCTCAGCAGCACATGGATCCTTCTCAAAAATAGACCATATATTATGCCATAGGGCAACCCTCAGTAAATATAAAGGGGTGGAGATAATACCATGCATTTTATCTGATCATAATGGAATGAAACTGGAAATCAATGATAAAAGAAGGAAGGAAAAATCCTTCATCACATGGAAAATGAACAATATGTTACTGAATGATCAATGGGTTACAGAAGACATAAAGGAGGAAATCAAAAAATTCTTAGAGATCAATGAAAATACAGACACAACATATCGGAATTTTTAGGACACAATGAAAGCAGTTTTAAGAGGGAAATTCATCGCCTGGAGGTCATTCCTCAAAAAAAGAAAAAAAACAACAAATAAATGAGCTCACGCTTCATCTCAAAGCCCTAGAAAAGGAAGAGCAAAACAACAGCAAATGTAGCAGAAGGCAAGCAATAATTAAAATCAGAGTGGAAATCAACGAACTTGAAACAAAAGAAACAATTGAAAAAATTGACAAAACTAAAAGTTGGTTCTTTGAAAAAATAAATAAGATCGACAGACCTTTAGCCATGCTAACGAAGAGAAGAAGAGAGAGAACTCAGATTACTAACATACGGGATGAAAAAGGCAATATCACAACAGACACTTCAGAAATACAGAAGATAATCAGAAATTATTTTGAAAACCTATATTCCGATAAAATAGAAGATAGTGAAGACATCGATAAATTTCTTAGGTCATATGATTTGCAAGACTGAGTCAGGAGGATACACACAATTTGAACAGACCAATATCAATGGATGAAATTGAAGAAGCCATCAAAAGACTACCAACCAAGAAAAGCCCAGGACCAGATGGGTATACAGCGGAGTTTTACAAAACCTTTAAAGAAGAATTAATACCAATACTTTTCAAGTTATTTCAGGAAATAGAAAAAGAGGGAGCTCTTCCAAATTCATTCTATGAGACCAACATCACCCTGATTCTGAAACCAGACAAAGACACCTCAAAGAAAGAAAACTACAGACCAATATTTCTAATGAACCTAGATGCAAAAATCCTCAATAAAATCCTGGCAAATCGGATACAAAAACACATCAAAAAAATTGTGCACCATGATCAAGTAGGATTCATCCCTGGGATGCAAGGATGGCTCAATATACGGAAATCAATAAATGTTATTCACCACATCAATAGACTTAAAGATAAGAACCATATGATCATCTTGATAGACACAGAGAAAGCATTTGACAAAGTACAACATCCCTTTATGTTCAAAACATTAGAAAAACTAGGGATAACAGGAACTTACCTCGACATTGTAAAAGCTATCTATGCTAAGCCTCAGGCTAGCATCATTCTGAATGGACAAAAGTTGAAGGGATTCCCTCTAAAATCTGGAACAAGACAGGGTTGCCCTCTATCACCACTTCTATTCAATATAGTTCTCGAAACACTGGCCAGAGCAATTAGACAGACGAAAGAAATTAAAGGCATAAAAATAGGAAAAGAAGAACTTAAATTATCACTATTTGCAGATGACATGATTCTATACCTAGAAGACCCAAAAGGGTCTACAAAAAAACTACTAGAACTAATAAATGAATTCAGCAAAGTGGCAGGATATAAAATCAACACGCATAAATCAAAGGCATTTCTGTATGTCAGCGACAAAACTTCTGAAACGGAAATGAGGAAAAACACTCCATTCACAATATCCTCAAAAAAAAAAATACTTGGGAATCAACCTAACAAAAGAGGTGAAAGATTTATACAATGAAAACTACAGAACCCTAAAGAGAGAAGTAGAAGAAGGTCTTAGAAGATGGAAAAATGTACCCTGTTCATGGTTAGGCAGAACTAACATCATCAAAATGGCGATATTACCAAAAGTTCTCTATAGGTTTAATGCAATGCCAATCAATCCCAATGGCATTTCTTGTAGAAATAGATAAAGCAATCATGAAATTCATATGGAAAAATAAAAGACCCAGAATAGCAAAAGCAACTCTAAGCAGGAAGTGTGAATCAGGCAGTATAGCGATACCAGATTTCAAGCTATATTACAGAGCAATAGTAACAAAAACAGCATGGTACTGGTACCAAAACAGGCGGGTTGACCAATGGTACAGCATAGAGGACACATAGACTAATCCACAAAGTTACAACTATCTTATATTTGATAAAGGGGCTAAAAGCATGCAATGGAGGAAGGATAGCATCTTCAACAAATGGTGTTGGGAAAACTGGAAATCCATATGCAACAAAATGAAACTGAATCCCTTTATCTCGCCATGCACAAAAGTTAACTCAAAATGGATCAAGGAGCTTGATATCAAATCATAGACTCTGCGTCTGATAGAAGAAAAAGTTGGCTCCGATCTACATATTGTGGGGTCGGGCTCCAAATTCCTTAATAGGACACCCATAGCACAAGAGTTAATAACAAGAATCAACAAATGGGACTTACTTAAACTAAAAAGTTTTTTTTTTTTTTCTCAGCAAGAGAAACAATAAGAGAGGTAAATAGGGAGCCTACATCCTGGGAACAAATCTTTACTCCTCACACTTCAGATAGAGCCCTAATATCCAGAGTATACAAAGAACTCAAAAAATTAGACAATAAGATAACAAATAACCCAATCAACAAATGGGCCAAGGACCTGAACAGACACTTCTCAGAGGAGGATATACAATCAATCAACAAGTACATGAAAAAATGCTCACCATCTCTAGCAGTCAGAGAAATGCAAATCAAAACCACCCTAAGATACCATCTCACTCCAGTAAGATTGGCAGCCACTATGAAGTCAAACAACAACAAGTGCTGGCGAGGATGTGGGGAAAAGGGTACACTTGTACATTGCTGGTGGGACTGCAAATTGGTGCGGCCAATTTGGAAAGCAGTTTGGAGATTCCTGGGAAAGATGGGAATGGAACCACCATTTGACCCTGCTATTGCCCTTCTCGGACTATTCCCTGAAGACCTTAAAAGAGCATGCTACAGGGATACTGCCACATCGATGTTCATAGCAGCACAATTCACAATAGCTAGACTGTGGAACCAACCCAGATGCCCTTCAATAGATGAATGGATAAAAAAAATATGGCATCTATACACAATGGAGTACTATGCAGCAATAAAAAATGACAAAATCACAGAATTTGCAGGGAAATGGATGGCACTAGAGCAGATTATGCTTAGTGAAGCTAGCCAATCCCTAAAAAATAAATACCAAATGTCTTCTTTGATATAATGAGAGCAACTATGAACAGAGCAGGGAGGAAGAGCAGGAAGAAAAGATTAACATTAAACAGAGACATGAGATGGGTGGGAAAGGGAGAGAAAAGGGAAATTGCATGGAAATGAAGGGAGACCCTCATTGTTATACAAAATTACATATAAGAGGTTGTGAGGGGAATGGGAAAATAAACAAGGAGAGAAATGAATTACAGTAGATGGGGTAGAGAGAGAAGATGGGAGGGAAGGGGAGGGGGATAGTAGGGCATAGGAAAGGTAGCAGAATACAACAATTACTAATATGGCATTATGTAAAATTGTGGATGTGTAACCGACGTGATTCTGCAATCTGCATTTGGGGTAAAATTGGGGGTTCATAACCCACTTCAATCTAATGTATGAAATATGATATGTCAAGAGCTGTGTAATGTTGTGAACAACCAATAAAAAAAAGAAACACTGCCTCTAAATAAAATGAAAAAAGGGGGGGGTGCTGAGGATGTCACTTAGTGATTAAGTGCCCTTGAGTTCAATACCTAGTACAAAAAAAAAAGAAGAGGGGGTGCATCATCATTCTCTCCTTTTAGAGATGATCTACTCTCTAACTCCCTCTAGAGAGTGCTTTCTTTCCTAATGAAATTTGGTATACTTTTACTACATTTTGTGCCTTGCCTGAATTTTTTTTTTCTGTAAGATTACAAGAACTGAGAAACACAATGTGCTCCCCAGGCTACCATAGATAACATCTCCAGGTAGATAGTGTCATAATGAAATTGAGCTAGTGGACACACAGCTGTCATTTTTGGGAAAATCTGATGTCAGAAGGGTTATGTTGATCATATGAGAATAGCAAAATTACTGATTTCCTCCCATCTCTATTAACACCATAAATATTTACGATTTTTCTTTGTCTGTTAAAAAATAACAGGGCTGGGAGCAGTGGAACATGCCTGTAATCTCAGCAGCTTGGGAGGCTGAGGCAGGAGGATTGGGAGTTGAAAGCCAGCCTCTGCAACTTAGTGAGGCCCTAAGTAACTTAGCAAGAAACTATGTCAAAATATTATACATAGAAGGGCTAGGGCCAGGCATGGTGGCACACGCTTGTAGTCCCAGTGGCTTGGGAAGCTGAGGCAAGAGGATTGTGAGTTCAAAGTCAGCCTCAGCAAAAGTGAGGCACTAAGCAACTCAGTGAGACCCTGTTTCTAAATAAAATACAAAATAGGGCTGGGGATGTGGCTCAGTGGCCAAGTGTCCCCTGTGTCCTATCCCAAGTTCAAATAAACAAAACATAATAAAAAGAAGCTAAAAATTGTTTGCACTTCTCTCTCCCTCCTTCTCCCTCCCTCACCCCGCATCTTATCTTGCTCAGTTTTGTTTTACTCTCAACAGTTTCTCCTTAGTGTAGGAACATGTCCTAGAAGAGACAGAGAGCAAGCCCTGGAAGATCAACATACAGTAAAGGATTAATTTAGGAGGTTCAGGTTTTCTAAACATTGTACTTCATTTTCTCTCTCCCTCTTTCCCTCCCGCCCCCCTTCTCTCTTTGTACTGGAGATTGAACCTAGGGCTACTTAATCGCTGAGTCAAAATAAAGGTATTGTGCCCAATGTATTAAGTCACATCCCCACCCCTTTAAAAATATTTTTTTGAGACAGGGTCTTGATAAGTTGCTTAGGTCGTTGCTAAATTGCTGAGAATGGCCTCAAATTTTCATTTCTCCTGCCTCAGCTTCCCAAGCTGTTGGGATTACCGGCATGTACCACCGAGCCCAGCTTAACCTTGTTCTTTCTGAGCAAAGGTTTACCCCTTTCCCAGCTCCTTGGAGATAACCTCTAACCCCTTTAAAGATCCTGCCTGTTAAGAATTCAGTTTACTTTAGAGTCCATAAGCCATGCCAGACAGTTTATTCCAAAATTGTGATTTATGGTAGTAGTCCTGGGTCATGCATATTAGCCTGAACTTTGAAAACTGAGCAACTATAGTCAGCCACAAAAGTGATCATCTATGCTTATGAGACTGGCCCCAAATAAAAATCCTGGGTATCGTGGGCTGAGGTTGTGGCTTAGCGGTAGAGCACTTGCCTAGCACATGTGAGGTGCTGGGTTTGATCCTCAGCACCACATAAAAATAAATAAACAAAATAAAGGTATTGTGCCCAACTACAACTAAAATTTTTGTAAATCCTGCATATTAAGGTTCAGGTGAGCTTTCCTGGTTGGCAGTGCTTCATGCATGTTACCCTACTTCTTGCTGGGAGAATTAAGCACTGGCTATATGACTCTGCTGGGCAGAACTGGAAGCTTGCTCTCCTTGTCTCTCCCTAGACTCGCTATATGTGCTCTTTTCTATTACTGATTTTAATCTGTATTCTTGGATTATAATAATCTGTAACCACCAGTATAAATCAGTTTTGATGAGTTCTGTGAGTCCTTCTAGTGAGTCACTGAATCTGAAGTTGGTCTTTGGGTCTTCCCTGGAAGTCATTCTTAAGAGTGCGTGATAATTAGTTTGTTCCAGCCCCTTCTGATCTTACTAGAGATTCCTTCTATTCTTGTTTCTAGATTGTGTGAAACTCTCTATTTCAGATGGCTGAATTCAAGTTGGCCTATCCTGTCTGTTGACTATTTTGGTAGTCTCCTGTTCTCAGGTTTGGCTAATGCCCCTTATTTTGTTTTGCTTTTTTTCTATACAGATAATGGTTCTAAAAGCATTTCATGTGGCTATTGGTGACTTGTCCTTACCCATACATATTTGGATATTATTTCTGGACATTCCAGGTATCTATTGCTGTGTAAATAAACCACACAAACACTTAGTTTAAAATAATAACTATTTTATTGTTCATGGTTCTTTGAGTTAGGGATCTGGGGAGGGCTTAGTGAGGATGGCTTGTTTCTTCTCCATATGATGTCTGGGGCAGTTGGAATGAAGTTACAGGATGGAAAATGATTTTATCACAGGACTGAGACCTCTGCCAGTTGTCAGCTGAGACATGAGATATGTGCACGGTCTCTTATGTATCTATTTCTTTTTGCTTTCTTTCTTTCTTTCTTTTTGATGTGTGTGCATGTGTGTGTTTCTTCTCTTTTTGTGGTCTCTTTCTAAAATGCTGTCTCATTCTTCAGAAGGACAGCCTAAAGTTTTGTAAAATATATTTTTATTGTTCTAGTTAGTTATATATGAGAGTAGAATGCATTTTGACACATCATATATAAATGGAGTATAACTTCTCATTTGTTGGGTTGTACATGTTGTAGAGTCACACAGGTCATGTAATCATATATGCACAGAGGGTAATAATGTCCAGTACATTCTTCTATCATTCCTACCCCATACCTTCTCCCCTCCCTTCACGCCCCTCAGTCTAGTCCAAAATATCTCTATTCTTCCCCACCTCCTCATAGCCTAAACCTTTTGATGAGATGTCTAAGCTCCTCTCTCATTAAAGCAGTTCAATCTCTCTTAAGGCCATGGCTCAGAAGTCCCAGGATACCATCCCTAACATATTTTATTGGTCAAACAGAGCATAAAGCCAGTTCAGATGCAAAGAGTGAAAAAAATATCTTCAAGTCTTGATGGGAAGAGTTGGCAAACATGTACAGGTTTGGAAATATTGTTAGCAGCCATACCTGTAGCAAACCTACCACACTGAGGATTCTGTGTCTGCTAGTTTCCTTGTAAATGTTATCTGTGTGTTTTTTTGGGATTTTTGTTGTTGTTTCTCTTCTTATGGAAATGCAACCCAGGGTATTGTACATGCTAGGCAAAGTGTTCTATGACTAAGCTATATCCCAGCTCTGTCCATAGGTTTGATTTTGCTACCTGGTTACTCTGTGTATGCTGGCATAAAGACATTTGCTTTTCTTTTTTTCTCTTTCTTCCTTTTTCTTTTCAGTGCTGGGGATCAAACCCAAGGTGTTGCAACATGAGGATCAATTACAAAACTGCTGCTGCCATCATGGTCTCAGTGTCCCTTCTATTTTTAAGGAAAAATTATCTCAGAAAAGAATATAAATTTGGGGTAAGGGTATGTTATGGTTTGGATGTGGGGTGTCCCCCAAAAACTCACATGTGAGATAATGCAAGAAGGTTCAGAGAAGAAACGATTGGATTATGAATGCCTTAATCCAATCAGTGGTTTAATCCTCTGATAGGGATTAACTGAGTGGTAACTGAAGTGGTGGGGCGTGGCTAGAGGAGCAAAGGTGTTTGTATTTGTATATGGAGAGTGGAGTCACTCTGGCCCTTTCTGCTTTCTAATCACCATGATGTGAGCTGCATCCCTCTGCTACATTCTTCCACCATGTTCAGCCTCACCTCCAGCCCCAAGAAATGGAGATGGACTTCTATGGACTTAGACCTCAGAAACCATGAGTCTTCAGATAAACTTTTCCTCCTCTACAGTTGTTCTGGTCAGATCTTTGGTCACAACAACAAAATAGCTGACTAAAACAGGGTAGAATGAAGAAGAAAAAAATGTTCTCAATGGTTCATTCCCTTGAGAAATTAGGAATAGAAGTCAATAATACACCTGTGGGTACACAGTATGTGTGTGCTTAATTTCCTGTGCTTAAGCAAAAAAAAAAAAAATTGTGGTGCTGCAGTTTGAATTCAGGGCCTTGTGGCATGAGGAGAGATTTAAAAAACCATGCTGCTGCCACCACAGTCCCAGAATCTCTTCTAAGTTTTAAAAAAAAATCTCAGAAAATAACAGAAATTTTGGTGAATTATTGTCCCATGGAAATTATGATTCCATGTGTGTGAGCATGAGTACATATGTGCATGCTTGTGTGTGTTTATCTATCAATAAAGAAAAAAATATTTTTGGTGCTAGGGATCAAACCCAGGGCCTCAGGCAATGCTAAGCATACACTCTACCTCTGAGCTATATCTCTAGCCCTCAACAGAGAAAATTTGAATCATGCATCTAAAGAACGGAAAGATACTCATCACAATTGATAAGTAGAGTTGAACCTCCAAATTACTAAGGGAAGTTGTTATGGTTTGGAATATGAGGTATGCCCCATAAGTTTCTATTAATGCAGGAATATTCAGAGGTAAATTGATTAGATAGGAAAGCTGTAACCTAATCAGTGCATCCTAGTTTGAATGGACTAGATGGTAACTATAGGCAGGTGGGGTAGAGTGGATAAGGTGGGTTCTTCCTGTGGCCCCTCACCCTCCTCTCTCCTTCCTGACTCTGCCATGAACTAAGTAGCTCTGCTCCACTGGACCCTTCCTCTCATGGTGCTGCCTCACCATGGGTCTAGAGAAATGGACCTCCCTATGGACTGCAACCATGAGCTCCAAATCAGCTTTTCCTCCTCTAGCTTGTTCTTTTTTCAATTATTTTGGTCACAGTGATGAAAAACTAAAACAGAGATTGGTACTGAGAGTGGGGTTGTTGCTGTGACTAACCTGACCTTTTGGTTCAGAAGAATTGGTTTGCCAGAGGAATTTCAAATAATTTAGATGTGCAAGCTGGAAAATCTTTACACTGCTACAAGCAGAGCTTAATGGGTGATTCTGGTGGGAATTCAGAAGACCAGAATGGCAATAGGAACAGAAATGCAGACTTTGCTCATTAAATTTCAGAGGGAAATGAGGACTCTATTGGGAATTGGACTAGAGGCTGGCAAAGAACTTGGCTACATTTTGCCCATGTCCTGAGACTCTGTGTGGCTGAATTTAAAAGTGGTAAATTCGTCAGTTTGGTAGAGGAAATTTCAATGCAGTGCAGCATTCAGTCAGTAGCATGGATATTGATGTCATCTTTCAGCTAGGTTTACTCTAAAAAATCTGGAGCAGAAAACAAAGCTAAAGGATTTTAAAAACTTGATGTTTGGCCAGAAAAGTCCATGTAATGCTGGGGCCAAAGAAGGTATACTGGTTAAAGAGATTACAGGTCCTAAATAGATGCTAAGTACTTTGCATGTAAACAATAGAAAAGATGCCTTGAGGGCATCTCAGAAATTTCCAAGACCAATCCCATTGCAGGCTCAAGGGTCTAGATGAGAAAATTCCTTTGAGAAGAGGTCATGTGGGCACTCTTCTCACACTTGGGGTCCTAGGAAGTTGTCTCATCATGCTGTGCTACACAGGCACTCAGAGGCCACTACAGCCATGCCACCAGAGGGACAAGGTACAGTGAAAGCTGATGTCAAACACTGACATCATCCATGTGGTGCTGCAGGAATGCAAGATGCTGACTTTAGGAGATCATGGAGACTTCCACCAAGATTTCAAAGACAGGCCTGGGAAGCCAGGCAAAATGAAGCAAGGTCAGAGTCCCTGTGGGTTATTCATGAGATGGTGATGCATAAAGCTGTGAAGGTGAAGCTAAAGCTGGAATGGAGACCCCAGGAACTAAGCAATGCCATGAATTGGGACTGTCTGCTGAGAAAAGCTGCTGGCTACAGACAGAACTAGGTGTTAGAAATATTGGGGTGCCACAAGAAATTAAACATATGCTTGGAGGTAGCTTGGCAAGATAAACTTTACCTCTGTAGAAGGATGTGCTACAGAACAAAATCTGGCAAGCAAGCACTCCTGGGCAGGCAGCTGCCTGTTTTTATCCCTAATGTAGCATCGTCACTTGCTCTAATAGGAGGAGCTTGGGATTATGATTATTTGATTGGCTAACTTTTAAATTGGGAAGGACAAAGGGAAGGGCTTTAGTTAAAATGGCTATTGTTGGATTCAGGTTGGGGAGCTCAAAATGGCTATGATTAGATCTCACATTCCAATTAAGGCTAAATACTATTGCTGAAAATGTACCACTGGACTTTCTATTTCTCACACAGGTAAAAATAGAGCCCATGTACCCTGCAACTATCAAGATCCAAAGGACCTCCCAAGCCTTTTGGAGAACTGCATTGCCATATATCCTAGATGCTATATGTGAGGTTATAGGACCTGTTTGCCCAGGTGAGTTTCAGACTTCTTTTGGTCCAATCCCTTCTTTCTATGCCATTATTCCTCCCTTTTGGAATGAGCATGTTTACCCTGTGCTATTTTATAGTAGATATATGTAACTTGCTTTTGATTTTTTTTTTTAAAGAGAGAGTGAGAGAGGAGAGAGAGAGAGAGAGAGAGAGAGAATTTTTTAATATTTATTTTTTAGTTCTCGGCCGACACAACATCTTTGTTGGTATGTGGTGCTGAGGATCGAACCCGGGCCGCACGCATGCCAGGCGAGCGCGCTACCGCTTGAGCCACATCCCCAGCCCCTTGCTTTTGATTTTTACAGGGGCTCACAGCAACCAGTTTGCCTTGAGTCTCACAGGATTCTTTCAACTCGGACATGCAGGCAAATCTGGAACTATTAAGATTATGGGAGTCCTGCAGAGGGATTAATGCATTTTACACTGTAAGGTGGACATGAGCTTTTATGGGCCAGAGGTGAAATGTTATAGATTGGATATGAGGTATCCCCCCAAAACTCCTGTTAATAGAGAAATATTCTGAGGCAAAATGGTAAGATTACGAGAACTATAACCTAATCAGACCACCTAGTTTAAACATACTGACTGGGTAGTAACTGTATGTCGGTGGGGTGTGGCTGAACAAGGTGGGCCATTGGGGGCATGCCCTGGAAGAGTTGTTGTTCCTGTGATGCCCCCTATTTCTCTCTCTGCTTCTTGACCCTGCCATGAGCTGATAGCTTTTCCCCACTGGGCCCTTCCACCATGATATTTTCCCTGACCTTCTGGGCCCAGAGCAATGGAGTCATCCATCTATGGGCTGAGACCTCTGAAACCATGAGCCCCAAATAATTTTTTTTTCCTCTAAGTTGTTCTTGTTGGGTATTTTGATTACAGTGACACAAAAGCTGACTAAAACAGAAGGAAAATGGGAATGAACAGAAACTTGACAGAGCCATTAAGTATAAAGAGATTGAGGGCTGGGGTTGTAGCTCAGGGGTTAAGTGCTTGCCTCAAATGCGTGAGGCACTGGGTTCGATCATCAGCACCATAGAAAATAAATAAGTAAAATGAAGATATTGTGTCCATCTATACCTAAAAAATTTCTTTGAACTGGGAAACAACAAAACAGAAACAAGGAAATACAATACAGTCGTAGGCACAAAACTGGGCATACCATTGATAAAGTGAATGAATTTGGTTCATCAGTAATACACAGACTATGAAATTGGGTTAAAAACAAAAGTTATACTGTTAGTGTTAAGTAGTAGGTAGCAGCAAGCAGTGAAATGCATGGCAAGGTTAAGTGTTCTTTAAATTACTTTAGGGTCTTCTTTAAACTTCTTTCAAAGTGAAAGCGAAAGCAAAGTGTGGTAGTTAATTTGTAGAAAATAAACAGCAGTAAAGGAGCGAATATGTCAAAAGAAAAGGATTAATGGGACTAACTCTTGACAGGGTCCATTGATGTTGATGTGAAGCTAGGAATTATGGCTATAGGTGTCTCCATTTGTCTAGGAAGGAAGATTCCTTTAGTAGCGCAAGCACACTAAGGTAAGTTCTAACAAGCTATTGACCCCAATGCCCATATTAACATGAGATTGATTTGTAAATGAAGCTCCCCTAAATAGGATGGCCACTATGACCATTCCGGAGACAACCAACTAAGGTCAAAAACTCCACCACCCAATGTGAAGGAGGAGTTGAACACCTGATTGGCAAAGAGTACAGAAGATGGTCCCCAGTTCTCCTGGCAAACATTAAACAGTAACAAATTTGGAGATATCATTATCTCCCTTTTCATTCTCTGCTCAGAGTTGGCCCATTCTCTCTCTTGAGAGTGCTCTCTGCTTAAGACTCAATTTGCTTTTACTTTACTTTTACCTCACTTTCACTTATAATAAAGTTATTTTGCATGCCTTTTTGTGTCTGACTTTAAATTTTCTTTCATCAGAACACAAGAACCAAGGTTTGGAATTTCAGCTCCCTGCTTTCCTATGACAGTAGGACTCTCCTCCACTGGAGAGTAGTTGGTTTCTAGGGACTCAAGATGGATAAGCTCCTAGATGGTAGAGATATCCCACCATGGGTGAAAGTTCCCAAAAACCTGAAAGACCCAGAGGTGTTAGAGGTCCAGATGTGACTACTGGAAGCCCTGTTCAGCCCACACAGATCTCACATCCCTTACATTGAGCCATAAGCAAGGCCATGCTTGCACTGAAGACTCTGGAATCTTCAGATCTCACCGAGGTCATGGTTTATGGCTCCTATTTGTTTAAGCTCGATACCAAGTTGATGCTTCAGTCCATGGCTGAGTGGCACCACCAGTAGCAGAAGAGAATGCTCAAACTCGAGGAAGCCAAGAATGCCCATGAACTAGGTCCTTCGGTGAAGTGAAGCCAATTTCCAGCCAAAGTGACCAGGACTAGGATATAGAGATGAGGTTGTGACCAGAGATGGAATGGGTCTGGCTTGGTTTAAATTCTTCTATAACTTATACAGCCAAAGGAATTAAGGAAAACCTAGATGTTTTGGGGTCTCTTCCTTGCTCTGAGTCCTGATATGAATTTCTCTTTCCAAGGTTGCTAATGAAAGAATTAAGCTTTTTTTTTTAAAGATTTTAAAAATTTGTTTTTCATTAGGATATTACACCTTTTTTCAGAAAAACTATAACAGAAATTATACAAGTCACTTTTTGTGAAACATTAATATTTAGCAATGTTTTCTTTAGCTGAAATGTTATTTCAGTTGTAAAAACCATCTCCGGTTACAAAACAACATAATCAGAAACCTTATCAGATTTAACTTGCTTTTACAAATATCCTAAGAATTCTTTAGCTAAATAGTATTTTCAATAGAAAAACATAATTTTAAAAAGTTTGGTATCTTTCTGTCATTTTATGTACATATATTAACTGTCTCTTTATAGAATGTGATCTCATTAAGCACTGTAAAATAAAGGCAAGAGCTCATCACCTTTTAACAAAAATATTTTGTATGCAACAACTGCAAGTATCAAAGATATCATTTAGTGATTAAAACTGCCTGCTACAAAATATTAAACAAAATATATTTATTGGATTGTTTTTCACTTTTCAGCCACCCTCTGGCATCAAAAATAAGGATATCCCATTAATAAAACCTGCAGTACAATTGGCTCAGTGGTTAGTTTGGTTCACTCTGTCCCCACCTTCCATTATTCTTTTTTTCTCCCCAAATGCCCCCACGCCCCCACAGTGGCACCATATTATTAAAAATATTAAGTTCCTGGGATTTATGTTTCACATCAAGACATCATTTGAGTAATTTCAAATGATGTACAGCTCTTCATGTAAAAAAGATATTTTGTGGTCACAATTATCTCAAAAAGTAATTATATTCAAATAACCTGACATATCATGCCTTAGCAATTACAAAACCATGATTTTGACACATGGCAATTTATAAGTTAGGCAAATGTGAAATTCTAAAAGATGTGAACAGCTGTTCTGTTTAAGTTTTCTGTTTAAGAGTGCTGCGAAACTCAGGTAATGACTTTATTTTTTTAGTTAACATAACCAGCCCACGGTACAGCATGCTAAATCATAAAGTCCAAGTCCAAGGAAGGTAATATCTTTACTAAGTTACAAAACTTTGGCAAATAAACACAGTACTCTATAATACAATAAAATATTATTTATGTTGGAGTCATATATTAGACTTAGTGATGATTTTTACTCCAAAAATATCATTTAAATACCAAATAAAAACACTGTGGTTTTTAGCAGAGCAAGTTATTTTATACAATTTAATGTTTTTTTTTAAATTTTTATTGTTGGTTGTTCAAAACATTACATAGTTCTTGACATATCATCACATCGGTTACACATCCACTGTTTTACATATTGCTATACTAGTTTCAGTTGTATTCTGCTGCCTTTCCTATCCTCTACTATCTCCCATCCCCTCCCCTCCCATCTTCTCTCTCTACCCTATCTACTGTAATTCATTTCTCCCCCTTGTTTTTTCCCCCTTTCCCCTCACTTCCTCTTGTATGTAATTTTGTATAACTATGAGGGTCTCCTTTCATTTCCATGCAATTTCCCTTCTCTTTCCTTTTCCCTCCCACCTCTCACCCCTGTTTAATGTTAATCTTCTTCTCATGCTCTTCCTCCCAACTCTGTTCTTAGTTACTCTCCTTATATCAAAGAAGACATTTGGCATTTGTTTTTTAGGGATTGGCTAGCTTCACTTAGCATAATCTGCTCTAATGCCATCCATTTCCCTGCAAATTCTATGATTTTGTCATTTTTTAATGCAGAGTAATACTCCATTGTGTATAAATGCCACATTTTTTTATCCATTCGTCTATTGAAGGGCATCTAGGTTGGTTCCACAGTCTTGCTATTGTGAATTGTGCTGCTATGAACATCGATGTAGCAGTGTCCCTGTAGCATGCTCTTTTTAGGTCTTAGGGAATAGACCGAGAAGGGGAATAGCTGGGTCAAATGGTGGTTCCATTCCCAGCTTTCCAAGAAATCTCCATAATGCTTTCCAAATTGGCTGCACCAATTTGCAGTCCCACCAGCAATGTACAAGTGTACCCTTTTCCCCACAGCCTCGCTAGCACTTGTTGTTGTTTGACTTCATAGTGGCTGCCAATCTTACTGGAGTGAGATGATATCTTAGGGTGGTTTTGATTTGCATTTCTCTGACTGCTAGAGATGGTGAGCATTTTTTCATGTACTTGTTGATTGATTGTATATCCTCCTCTGAGAAGTGTCTGTTCAGGTCCTTGGCCCATTTGTTGATTGGGTTATTTGTTATCTTATTGTCTAATTTTTTGAGTTCTTTGTATACTCTGGATATTAGGGCTCTATCTGAAGTGTGAGGAGTAAAGATTTGTTCCCAGGATGTAGGCTCCCTATTTACCTCTCTTATTGTTTCAATTTAATGTTTTTTAAAACTATACAAATTCTCAATTTAGAATCAGTTCCCCCATGCAGGCTGTGTGAGTCTGTATTAGCAAGGTGACTGTGTGTATATGAGGAGAGGCTCTGCTTGCTTGGCTCTGGGGTTGGTCCAAAATCAGGTACAGTTCCAATGCCTGAAAAGTGTTAAAATTCTATTTTAAGGAGACTCAATGTCAATACCCATTTCTCCCGAGTACTTTAAAAAATATCGTTAAATTTCACATAAATACTAGAACCCTAGAAATTAGTCATTTCAAGCCACAATAACCTCAGATGATCCCTTGGATTTTAGAAGCCCTGTATCTTTTTGTTTTGATCAAAAGTCACATAGCCTTACTACAGATTATTAGAAAAAAAAATTCTACCTAAAATACAGTTGTACTTTTTAAATAACAAATAAATACACTGTCTGCTTGGAGAGAGACCTGGGGATTTGATATTCTATACTGACTTTATCATTTTTCTACAAATGCCGCCACCACCATTGGTGTCCTTATGCTTCCTCTTGCTGAAGCCATCAACTCTTCAATCTCAGCATTTAATTTATGTATTACCCATTCCATTGCTTCTCGGCCTTTACTAGCATTAGAAGATATCGTGGTTGCCATCAGTCCTTCTAGGTAACTGCTAAGGATGAATCCCTGCCCAGAGATGATGGCTTCCTGAGTCAAAATAGTCTTTTCTGGGTCTAGAGGATGTGGTTTGTAGATAAGTCTCTCATCCCCTGAAACCATATTTGTAAAGGAAATATTAGTTGATTTAAGCTCCATTGTTTTCTCTACAGGATCAACTACAGAATGTTCTTGCACATATGTTTTGGTTCTTGCTGAACCAATAAGAGACTTCACAATGGAAGGCAGTCCCCACTCTGTGCTAAGAAGTCTGTGGCTGTGCAGCCTTCCAGAGGGATCTACATGCCTGTCTAGCACATCAACCCCAACCACACTCGGGTTCATAGGGTTTGGGTATTTCTGCATTGCAGCTGTTGTAACATTTTCCCATAGGTGGTCGAAGACATGCTCCGAGGTCCAGATCTTCATGCTGCCTGCGGTTTGAGTCCTATCCGGAGATTCTGGGGGACAATGAGGCACTGAGGCACACTATCCAGGCCAATCCGCGCCCAGCAGCCGCACAGCGAGCGGGCAAGAATAAAGCTTTAAATAAGTAAAAAAATTAAAGTTATGTGTCATTTACTAGAAATATATTGAAAATAAAGAGGCAAAAGTAGTCAGGTAAATGCATGAAAAATAAAAGCAGGTCTGGTAATATAATGTTCAAGCTGAAATCCAAGGCTAAAAGCACCCAACAGATAAAAATACATATTGCATAGTAATAAAGTACACATTAGATGAATTAGATGTAATACACATAAACCTTTATGCAATCATCAGCAAAAATTCATGAAAATGTAATAAAATCTTATCATCTTAATTTATACTGGGAGAGTATACCTTTTTCAGAATATGTTAGATCATGTTAATAAAACAATTAAAGATAAACAAGATGAAAACTGACCCTGTTTTAAACTAAAAATGAAAAGGGGTGGGGATGTGCTTCAGTGGTAAAGTGCCACTTTATCAGTGGTGTTTTGAGCTCTTTATATATTCTGGAAATTAATGCCGTATCTAAGGTTCAGGTTGTACAGATTTTCTCCCATTCTATAGGCTTTCTTCATGCTCTTAATTGTTTCTTTTGCTGTGAAGAATCTTTAGTTTGATGCTATCCCATTTATTTATTTTTTATTTTATTTCTTGTGCTTTAGGAGTTTTGCTCAGGAAGTCAGATCCTGTGCCAATATCATATCAGTATTTTAAAAAGTTGTCTTGGGCTGGGGATGTGGCTCAAGTGGTAGCGCGCTCACCTGGCATGCGTGCGGCCCGGGTTCGATCCTCAGCACCACATACCAACAAAGATGTTGTGTCTGCCGAGAACTAAAAAATAAATATTAAAAAAAAATTCTCTCTCTCTCTCTCTCTCTCTCTCTCTCTCTCTCTCTCTCTCTCTCTCTCTCTCCCCCCTCTCTCACTCTTTAAAAAAAAAAAGTTGTCTTGGCCATACCCCAGACCAATATCAAAAGCCCTCAAGCCTGGCCTGGTGGTACTTACCTGTATTCCAGCTACCTGGGAGACTGAGGCAGGAGGCTTGCTTAAGTCCAAGAGTTCAGTAGTAAAGTACTTGCTGAGTATGCACAAGCCCTGGCTTCAATCCTCAGCACAGCAAAAACAAATAAATACTCTATGACATCATCTTTATTCAGATATAAGTGTATGTCAGTTGCAACTCATTTTCCAAAACTACTTTCCTTCTATTTTAAAGATTCTGTTACTATTCTCTTGAACATTCCGAGTTAGGAAAAATAAGCATATTATATAGTAAATGCTTTTATGTCTAAAATTGTGTTACTTATGCTCTGACAGAAGAATGATATCTAGCCAGAGTGAGTTTTAAATTCTTGGATCTCAGTTCTCAATAATCTGTAGATGTTTTCTTCTAAATGACTTCTAGTGTTGCCATACAAAGTCAAGTGGCTCTGTAATCCCCTTTTGTTGCAAAAAACATGTTGTTTCTGCCTGAAAGTGTTTTAAGTTTTTATCATTTAAGTTCAACACCAATCCAAATTTGGGGTTGATTGTTTGGGTTCTTCTGGGAGTCAAAGATTGGGGGATTTCTGTGGGGGAGGAGCAATGAGTTAGGATCCAACAGAATTGGATAATCCAGAGCCTATATCTGCCATTCATTTGGGGGTAATAAGTGACAAGTGGGGAGAATCCTAGAAGGGAACAACTGGAGACATATATGGTTAAGTGGTTGGGACCTCTGTAGAAATTTCTGAGATTTAATAAGAATTAGAGATCTAAGTATCTAAAGTCATTGATTCAGTCCATGAGTTTATTGATTAGGGCACTAAGGTGATGAATGATCAATTACAAGCCTGAGATCATCGAGGAATTACAAGTCTTTGGGAATCATTTTGGGGTGGATCAATAGGAGTCATGGCTTGGGGCCTGTGCACAGTGGTAAAGTGCCCCTAGGTTCAATCCTGATACAAAAAAAAACCATTAAAATTATAATAAATTGGGGCTGGGGATGTGGCTCAAGCGGTAGCGCACTCGCCTGGCATGCGTGCGGCCTGGGTTCGATTCTCAGCACCACATACAAACAAAGATGTTGTGTCCGCCGATAACTAAAAAATAAATATTAAAAAAAATTATAATAAATAAGCTATTGATAACAGATATAAATTTTTTGTAACTTATAAGCCAATTATGTAATTTCTATTCTTATGCCCTTCCAGCATTAAAAAATGCATTCAATTGTCTAATTTTCCTTTAAAAAAATAATTGATACATTTTAAAAAGTAGAGCTTTGTAGATGGTAGCTATTCAGAAGGCTGAGGTAAGAGGATTGTAAATTCAAGGCCAGCCTAGGGAATTTAAGGAGACCCTGTCTTAAAAAATAAATAGGGCTGGGGATTCAGCTCAGTGGTAGAGCACATCTGGGTTCAATTCCCTCCACTGATAGGAGGAGCTTGTTTCATATATATATATATATATGACATAAAAGCACATATCCCCCAAAAGCTCATGTGTGAGACAATGCAAGAAAGTTTAGAACTGAAGTGATTGGGTTATAAGAGCCTTAATCTAATCAGTGCATTAATCCACTGAGAGGTTAAATAGGTGATAACTATAGGCAGGTAGGGTGTAGCTAGAGGAGGTAGAACATTTGGTACATGACTTTGGGGTTATATTTTGTCCCTGAGGAGTAGAGCTCTGTTTCCTGATTGCCATCTCTTGAGCTGCTTTCCTCCCCCATACTCTTCTGTCATGAGGTTCTGCTTCAGAGCAATGGAGTTGGCCACCTATGACTGAGAGCTCTAAAATCTTGAGCCACAAACAAACTTCCTCTCCTCTGCATTGTTTTTGCCAGGTCTTTTGGTCACAGCAATGAAAAAGCTGCCTAAAACTCCCCAATAATTCAAAAAATGAGGAGAGGGTTTTGCTAGTTGACATGCTTTAAAATTCAACAAAATCAAAAAATAATATATTACCAAAATATCCTAACCAGTTGTAAATTAAGGAACACTTTACCAAACTAATCAGTACTAAATGAGTCTACACTATATAAACTCTTACAGTCTGTAGAGAAAGATCCAAATTCATTGTATAAAAGACACTAAAATATACTGCTATAAAAAGAAGATGGAGATAATGTTTCACTAATATTGAAGCCAGTGAGTGGGTTAACTTGCTCTGAGCACTAGCAAATCTGTGTTTCATTGTTTCTGATTTGCCTTACTCCTCTATGCCTCAATCCCCACATAATTAACTGATAAATCCAACTTTGTCTGAAAAAAAAAATAGACACCACCAGTCATACAACCTCCTGAGTTAATCTTTCTTTAGGCTTCTAGGCATTTCTGGTGATCTGTGGATAACAACCAAACCATATCAAGGGAACTGATATCTCCAAAAATTAATAACCATTCTGGTGCTACCTAGCTATGGCAAAAACTACACTATCCAGAAACCCCATATAAGTTTTTGCACCTGTAACCCCCAGCAAGATGAAATTTGAGTGACCATCCTCCATATCCTACCTGCAGGTTTGTTGCCTATAAAGCTTTTTCTTCACCAGCTACTCTGTCTTTCAAGTCATTAGATTCATGTGGTGGTGAGGAAACCATACTGGTATCTTCTCGGCCAGTGATCAACAGGGTGACAAGAAAATAGGAAATTTGTCTACATTGAACTCTTTTGCAGAGACTCTTTTGCTGACAGTCCTAAAATCAGTCTGGGTGAAGATTCCTGGAGAGGCCCAGTTAAGACATTTCAGTGGAGAAAGGGATTGCCACTTCAGATGAATCCCAAAGACACATTGGACAGATCCAAACATATCATATTTTAAGATTCTTCTCATTCACAATATGAATGAAAAATTCTAAATAGAATAGCAGCAAATCAAATCCAGATGCACCTCAAGAGAGTAATATACCGTAAACACTAAGATGATTCCAGGAATGCTAATATGTTTTAATATGTGTAAGTCAATCAACATAATTTCGTATACAATAATTTCTTATACAAATACTTTAGAAATGTCATACAATGCTATCAATTAACATGAAAACATAAATTAATGTAAATATAATTATAATTAGTATAAAAAGCATAAATCAATATAAAAATATAATTAATATAAAAGGTATATAGTATAAAACTCAATAGCCATTGTATGCATGATAAAAACTGGAGATAAAATAGCAACAGAAGGAAACCATTTAAACTTGACAATGCCACCAGGTGCAGTGGTGCATACCTGTAAATCCCAGCTACTTGGGAGAATGAATCAGGAAGATGATGAATTTGACATTAACCTGGGAAACTTGGCAAGACTCTGTCTTAAAATTAAAAAAATTAAAAAGGACTGGTGATGTGGCTCAGTGGTTAAGTGCCCTGGGATTCAATCCCTGATACTAAAGAAAAAAATAAATATGAATAAATAAATAAAAGGGCTGGAGATGTAGTTTAGTTACAGAGTACCCCTGGGTTCAACTATAGTACCAAAAAAAAAAAAACCCAAAAGTTGACAATACCATCTTCCAAATATTTCCAGAAAACTTCATACTAAATGGTAGAAGGTTTAAATCAATTTCATTAACATGGGAAACAAAAGAGGGATGCTTTCTACCATATCTATTATCCAATATTATTTTGCATACTCTTTCTCTGCATTTTCCATACAACTTTCTGCAATGATGGACATGTTTCATATATAGCACCATCCAATACAGTAGCCATTGGCCATATGTGACTATTGAGCACTTGAAAAGTACCTAGGTGACTGAGACTCTGAATTTAAAAAAAGTTTTTTTGTGGTGCTCAGGATTGAACCTAGGGTCTTGTATAAGCTTAGGCAAGTGCTCTACCATTGAGTTCCATGCCCAGCCCTGAATTTTAAATTTTGTTTAGCTTAAATTTAAACAGTAGCCTTAGTGGCTACTGTACTGGACAGCTAATACCATGAAAAAAAGAATAAATAATATTATCAAATATCAGATAAAGAAAGAATATTATCTATATCTGATATGATTATATAGTTTGAAAACCTAGAAGCTGGAGATATAGCTCAGTGATAGAGTTCTTGCCTAGCCTGCATAGACCATAAGTTCAATCTCCAGCATCACATATACACAAAAGATAACCTAATAAACTATACTAAGAGGCTACCAGAATTGGTAGTTTTGAATCAGTACTAGATAGATGTTATAAAAATGATGCTTTTTCCTCTATACCAATAAGCAGATGGGATCAGCAAAAATAAGTCTTAACTATGACAAAAGATATTATAAATATCTAAAAATAAATTTAAACATGAGATGACAGATTTATACAAAAATATCATTGAGTCATATGATATAATCAGAGACACCAAATGTAGATACAAAGGCTTAATGTAATGAAAATATTAAATCTCCCCAAACTATTATATTGAAGTTATATAACTCCAATCAGAATTACAATAGTTTCATTTTGTTGTTTTTTGGGGGAGTGGGGTGGGGTGGGGATTAACATTCACTTTGAAATGTGATAAAATGATTTTAAACTTCAGAGACTTCCCAGAAAATAAAATTTCAAGAATAAAAATCCTTTGAAATGAAATAGATTAGAGAGATATTTTCCAGATTATGTTAATATTCCATATATGGTAAGATTCCACTGGTCACTTCCCCTATTTGTACAACCTCCCCTCCACTGATTTGATGTATCTCTGTTTACCTCCACTTACCCTATTTTTCAAAAGCCCTTTTCAGTTTGGTTTTGAAATGCTTGCAGATTTGTGAGATAGGAATGGTCTCTCTATTGCAAAAATCTCTTTCTAGTGAAAGTTTCTTCCTAAGTCTGTATTTGTATATATTTGACACAAAAAACAAAGTTTGATCTCATATTTCATACTATTCAACAGAGTATATTCCAATTAGATTAAAGGTTTCAGTGGAGAAAGCCAAAACAATCATTGAAATAAATGTTAAGACTATCTTTCTAGAAAGAACTACCTAGATAGAGAAGGTGAACCATGCAATATGGAATTAGAGAAGTCATAAAAGAAAGCTTAGACATTTCTGATCAGAAACTACATTTTTTCTAATTATTTATTAAAGGATACCTATAAATGCAAAGTACAGATAGGGTTGGGAAAAACTATTTCAATGTAACTGACAGAGTGTTAATATCACCAATGTGCAAAGGGCCTTCCAAAAATTGTTATGAGGGACTGGGGTTGTGGCTCAGTGGTAGAGCACTTTCCTAGCATGTGTGAGGCACTGGGTTCAATTCTCAGCACCACATATAAATAAATGAATAAAATAGAAGTCCATCAACAAAAAAAATTGATATGAAAAAGTCAAATTACCTTAAAGAAAATGGGAAAAAGGACATGAAAACTGGAAGAAGAGGGGAAAAACAGAAAAAAAGATTTGTAATTGTACAAGTAGTGAGAAAAATGCAAATTAAGTTGATTAAATATTAATAGCCCTTGAAATGGCAAAAATTAAAGAAAGCATCAACATCCAGTGCTGGAGGGAAATGGAAGGAAAATCTAAGCATATGTTCTAAGTTCACTTGTTTTAGTTGACTTTAAAAATTGCTAATTTTGGCCATGCATGGTGGTACACACCTGTAGTCCCAGCTACTCAGGAGGCTGAGGCAGGAAAATTTCTTGAGCCAAAGGAGTTCAAGTCCAGTCTGGGCAACATAGTGAGACTCTGCCTTAAAGGGGGTGGGGCAAAAACAATACCATTAATTTGGAGGTCACACAGCTGAGCAATATTTTATTAGTTTCCCACCAGTTTTGCTGTAGATTATTCCTTTGAAACTTGGGTCATGATGATAATGGTTGCTTAAATTACTATTCAGGGATTTGAAGGCTACTATTCTCAAAAGTACTGACTCCACTTGGGCCTGTGCTGGTGTCTTATGGGTGACTAAAACAGGGTCAAAATTGTGTAGCATCTCAACCTTCATATTATGTCTGTTTCTTTTGCTACCTTAAACTTGGATTCAGGCTGTTCAAATCTGCACACAGACATGTTAGTCATTTAGGCAATGTTTATCTGGAACTGGCAGCACAAAATTTATGTATATGAAACTTGCCCTAATCTTTCTTCCCCCCTCTAGACTGATCACACCAAGATGAGGATAATGAAGATATTTTCAAGGAACGCCATCACAAACTTGTTATTATGTGCATATCAATCACCATGTTTTACAACATCCCATTCAAGATCAACAGAGCAGTGCCTAGAAGTCTCCCCTAACCTAAGCCCCCTCCTTTCTCCCTTAACTGAGGATAAAAGGAGTTCAAAATTTATGCTGAGTTAAAATGGTTATTTTAGGATGCTATTTTACTGTCTTTTCAGTTTTGCTGGCTTATCAAATAAATCTTCTTTCTTGCCCCAACAACTTGTTCTCTGTTCATTGGGCCCCTTTTTGAGTTTCAAGTACACATTTGTAACAGTGGGACTGGGAAACATTACAGCCTTTGGGGGAAGGAATTTGGCTATATCTATTTAACAATAACACAGTACCTTTACCAGCATTTAATAATAAAACTTCAAAATATAAGAAGCACAAATTGATTGGCACAATGAAAACCTGGCATCAACAATACAGTGGAAGATTCTCATTCTCTTTCCCCCTTCTCTGTAACTCATGATTAACAAGCAGAAGAAAATCATCAGGAAAAATATACATATTTTATACACCCCGACTAATAAGTTTTAACTAATAGACACACAGAGTACACTAAACCCAACAATTGGATGATGGTGTTCTCAATCAAAATATGAAAGTTTTGAAAACTGGCCAGGTAATTGAGACTTTGGGCAAGTTTCATCAGGTTTCAGACTTGACATCACTCAAAGAGCATTCTGAGGCCACAAAGCAATTGGGTTAGAAATCACTGACATAAGGATCAACTTTCTGTTTGGTAAAATGAAATTGTGTCAGGAAACTAACATTTTCTACACTCCCTCTACATGCTTTCTTTGAGACATCAATTCTGAGAAAAAAAGCACAACAGAATGAGCAAGCTCAAATCTTGAAAGGCTCCTTTGGGCAGCATTTCTACCCCAGTGGACCAAATCCCAGGTAAGGTGCAGCCAGCACTCAGTCGTCTTTGTTTCCTTTCTCTAAAACTCTGCTCATTCCCCCTGGTTCCAGGGGACACCCCTGGCGCCCAATATAAAAAGCACCCATTCCTCTACCCTTTGAGTCTCAGAGGATTTTTGCAAGTTATTTTTAAAAATATGTATTTATTTATTTTTTACATACATGACAATAATGGAATGCCTTACACTCATTATTACCCATTTACAGCACAATTTTTCGTAACTCTGAATATAAAGTATGTTCACGCCAAAATTATGCCATTAATATACTCTTTTTTTTTGCATTACAATTCTTAATACACATATATACAACAGTTTTTCATATCTCTCTTTGTACACAAGGTATGTTGACACCAAATTCAAATCTTCTTACATATAGTTTGTATAATGATGATCATTACATTCCCCCTTCCTTGCCAATCCCCTTCCCTCTCCCTTTCCCTCCCACCCCCTCTTCCCTATCTAGAAATATTCTTCCCCCCATGCTCTCCTTCCGTTTGAGTCACCGGCTTTATATCAGAGAAAACATTGGGCATTTGTTTTGGGGGGGATTTTTGCAAGTTATAACAGTGGCTTTCTAAATAATTCAGGGATCAAAAGGGAGTTATTGGATCCTCAGATAATTCAGACTCAGTGTTCATGACAGTATAAGGACATCAGAAAGGAGTTTGAAAGCGGGCTAAGATACGCCACTACGGATGTCACCCACATCCCCTTGCTCCCTCCACAGATCCACAGTTCCCAGCGCGGAATCACAACACCCGGCGCCCACAGAGGTTAAACTTTGGCTGCCGGCGACTTCCGCTTCCTGGCCTAAGTCTGACACGTACGACCCCCCCATCCCACCCCCGCCAACACACACACACACACACACACACACACACACACACACACGCCTCAGGCAACTATACAAGTGTAGTGACCGCCGAGACGCTGCAGGCAACCGGCCCTTTCTGAGACCGGAGTCAGTTTCTGACACAGACACCACCAGGTGGGCTCGGAAGGGCGCAGGGGTTCGGTTACCCGGGTAGAAGCGGGCACAGAGGAAAGGCTGCCAGGTCCCTCAGAGAAGTTTGGCGGGGGCGGGGGCGGGGAAGGGGCAGGTCAGCCTCCCGGCCCGCGGAGGGGAGGGGAGGTGCTGGTGCTAGGCGACGCTTAAAGGAGCCCAGGCTTCCGGTGGGTAGGGGGACAACCAAGGCTTTGGTACTCTGATGGCTAAGGTGAAGCGGTCTCTGACGCAACTAACTCCTATAGGCTGCGGCGGAGGGAAGGGAACCCCGGTGGTACAGTCCCCGACCTTCGCCTTGGCCCCCGAGAAATTGCACTGGGAAAGATAGGGTGGGAAAGCGCGGCCTCCGTGGCCGAAGCGACCAGCCGTCCAAGATGGCGGCTCCCATAGAGGCAATCCCAAGGGGACAGCCATGTTCCTCGCCTGACAGTCACTGAAGAAAATTGGAAAGCCCGCCTCTCCTCCGACACTCACGCACACTCACGCACCGATGCCGTGTAAGTGCGCAGGGTGTAATTGTGGGCCACTGGAGCAGTGGCTGCTTCGAAGCTGACAGTGAGCATGTGCAGAACAAGTCCAGAAACTCAAGGGTCCCTCAAAACAGTTTCAAGCCTTAAGAGTGCAGGAGGTTAACAGGCAGATTAAAGGCCAGTTAAACATCGAGATGAGATTATTACAAGGGTGTGATGACCAGATTTCCTATCAATGATGGTACTCTGTAGGGTGAGTGATGGGGCTTCTCTAAGGCCACTTATGGGGAGGTGCAGAGAGTGAGTGACTGGGATTTGTGGGATGAGTGATGGGAACCCTGGAGTGAGTGATGCAGGAGTCTCTGGTAAATTATGGGAGACCTGTGAGTGATGAGGAGTCCATGAGGGATCTCTGCGGGTTGAGTGGTAGAGATCATTGGGGTGTAGAATTGGGTTGATTGAGTGGGTGGCTAAGGTTTCTGTGGGATAAGGGAATGTTTATTTGGAACTATTTAATGGGGGCCTATGGAATTAGGTCCTCAGCTTCCAGGGGTCAATGACAGATCTTTATGTCTGAGTTGAGATTGTTTCAAAAACCTACTTTGACTTTGATTGCCCTTTTGTATCTTTGCTTTCTTAGTCATTAATTTTTGCCCTTGTCTTCATTATTTTGGGGATTTTGTTCTAATTGCATGTTTACTCATTACTGTTCAATCATTTTATAATTATAAACATCACGTATATGAACTGTCTACTAATAGTGCTCTCTACTACTGAGCTACGTTTATTTTTCTCTAAGAACACTTCAGCTACATGTGCAAGTCTTGCTATGTAGCATTTCCACCATAGTTTACTTCTAGTGTTTTCTAATTTGTTTTGATTTCTTCTTTGACCCCTGTTATTTAGATATGAGATTTTGATTTCCCAAAACTGTCATTTTGTCATTGGTTTCCAAATTGTAGTCAGAGACTGTCATTTGAGTGACTTTTAGGTGCAGGGATCAGTGTTTTTAAGTTCAAAACATACCACCAAATAATTTTCCAAAACTTGTAAAATTGAAATTCCCACCAGGAACATATGAAAGGGCTTATTTCAAGATCAGCTCTCACACTGAACATTGTTGCTTTTTTATTTTCCCAATTCTGAGAGGCAAACACAAAGGTATCTAGTTTACTTTGATATGCATTTTCCTGACAACTATTGCTTAAATATATTGAAATATGTTTAAATTTTTTCCTATCTTTTGTTTTTATTTCCTTCAAGTGATTTGTCTTTCTTATTAATTTGTGTTGTATTTACCTTCTGCCATTTATGATAGGTATATTTCTTTATCTCTTTATCTTGATTTTTGAAAGTTGTCCTCAGGTATAATCAGAAAAATGTTAAACTTGATCTGATTAGATGTATCTATCTTTTTTCTTTTCAGGTTCTGAGTTTCTTGTCTTGCATAATAGTTCTCATTTCATGCTTAAATATATGGCCTAAAGTTATTAAAATTTTTATTGTTTTAACTTTTAGAATTAAACTTTATTCTAACTGAAATTTATTCTAGTATGTGGCAGGAAGTGAGATCAGTTTGTATTTTTAATTTGGATAACCAGTTTGCCAGCACCAATCATTATACTCTTTTCTAACCCAGTTAAATGTTACTTCTGTCACACCAATTCTTAAATATATATTGCTTTCTTTTTTACTTTTTTTTAAATGGTACTGGGATTGAATGCAGAGATGCTGTCTACTACTGAGCTACATCCCCAGGCCTTTTTATTTTATTTTGAAGCAAGGTTTCACGAAATTTCCCAGGCTGGCCTCTAATTTATGATCCTCCTGCCTCAGCCTCCTGAGTCACTGGAATTACAGGCATACACCAACCTGCCTGGCTATATTGTTTTATTTTTGAACTCTAATTTGTTCTTCTGAAATATGTATTTATTCCCTTTTAAAGATTATATTGACTTTGGAAATAGTTTTGATGTCAAATAATGCTAGTTTTCTTCACTGTTCTTTAAGATTTTTTTAATCTTTGTTTTATTTATTTATTTATCTATTTGTTTACTTATTTATATGTGGTGCTAAGGGTCAAACCTGGTGCCTCACACATGCTAGGTAAGCGCTCTACCACTGTGCTACAACCCCTGCCCCTTCACTGTTCTTTTTTTGTTGTTTTGTTTTTTGTTGTTGTTGCTGGTTCTGAGGTTTTGAACCTAGGGGTTTTTATCACTGAGCTACATCTCCAGCCCTTTTTATTTTTGATTTTGAAATAGGGTCTTAGTAAATTGCTTAGGGCCTTACTAAATTGCTGAGGCTGGCCTTGAACTTGCAATCCTCCTGCATCAGCCTCTCAAATCACTGGAATTATAGGTTTATACCACCACACCTGGCTTTTGTTGTTTTCTTTAATATTCTTGAGCAATTATTCTTTTGTAAGAATGTTAAAACTATTTAATCTAGTTTCAAAAATAGTAATTGAAACTATAATATTTTATAGTTTTTTAAAAGGGTTAGCACCTTTTTTTTACTGAGTCAATCATTTTTTATTTATTTGTTTTTTTATTAGAGCATATCATGATTATCCATAGTAATTTGGTTCATTTTGACAAAATTACACATGCAAGGAATTTGATTTCAAGACCCACCCCCCTTTTCCTCCCCTCCTCCCTTCCCCTATTCTTCCTCCTCTACTCTATTAAACTTCCTTTTTTCTACATATACATAAAGTTTAAATTCCCTTTGGTATCTTTATATACGAATATAACATGATATATTGTCAAATTCATTCCATTTATCTTTCCCTTTCCCTTCTTTCCCCCCTCACTCTCACTTTCCTTCTACTCTACTACTTTTCCCTATAGCTTTATGGTATATGATCCCCTCCCCAACCACCTTCTTTCCATTATTTTTCTCTAGCTTCCACATATGAGAGAAAACATTTGACCCTCAATTATCTGAGTCTGACTTATTTCATTTAGCATGGTGTTCCTCAGTTCCATCCATTTACCAGCAAATGCCATTATTTCATTCTTTTTTTGTGGTGAGTAAAACTCCATTATGTATATATACCACATTTTCTTAATCATTTCATCTGTTGATGGGCATCTGGATTTATTCCATAATTTGGCTATTGTGAATTTCCTAGCACGTTTTTAAAAATGTTTCTTCTAAGATATTTTACCTTTGTATTTGTCATCATTGTGAATAGCGTATTTTTTCTATTTCCATAAAGTCTGTTGACTTTTGTAATTTTCTTATCCAATCCAATTATCAAATTCTTATATGAGCTGTAGTTGCTTTTTATACTGTCTTAATTTTCCTAGATAACATATCACATCAAATTAAAAATGATACTCTTCCTTTCAAATATCTATTCTGATCACCTTATCTTCTATTGCATTAGCTATAGCTTTCAGAACAATGTTGAGTAAAACTTGATAGAAGGTATTGCTATCTTATTGCTAAAGTTAATGAAAATAACTTGAGCATTTAAAAATATTTTTAGTTGTATATGTACAGAATGTTTTATTTATTTATTCTTATGTGAAGCTGAGGATCAAACTCAATGCCTCACACGTGCTAGGCAATCGCTCTACCACTGAGCCACAACCCCAGTTCAGTTGAACATTTTTATTTGGGAGTAAAGGGTGTTTGTTTATTCATTCATTCATTTAACAAACATTTATAGAGTACTTACCTCATGCCACACACCAAGTTTGAAACCCTGCGTGACCTCTTACTGGCTAAATGATGTTTTTCCCCAAACAACCTTACTGATATCATTCACTATCATAAAATTTACCCATTTAAAGCTGCAGTTTAGTGGGTTTTAGTATTTTCACCTTCAGACCAGCCATAGACAACCACTAATTTACTTCCTGTCTCTAAGTTTTGTACATTTTAGACACTGTATAATAATGCAACAATAAAATATGTGGTCTTTTATGACTGTCTTCTTTCACTTAGCATATTGTTTTCAAGGTTCATCCATGTTATAGGATGTATCAGTACTTTATTCATTTTATTTATTTTTATTATGGTAAGAACACTTAAAGTGAAATCTACTGAAATCTACCTTTTTGTAAAATTTTAAGTGCCCCATACAATACTGTTAACTATAGGGACAATGTTGTATAGCAGGTTTTTAGAACTTATTCATCTTGTATAACTGAAACTTTAGTTCCATTGCTATTATTTGGATATGGTGTGAATGTGTCCCCCAAGGTTTATGTGCCTGGAAGCTTGGTCCTCAGTGTGGTAGTATTGAGATAGTAGAACCTTTAGAAGGTGGGGCCTAGTGAATGATAATTAGGTCATTCGTGGGGTACTACCCTCAGAAAGAGTTAATATAGTTCTTGAGGGACCTCAGTTCCCATAAGAACAAGTTGATATAAAAGATCAAGCCTGGCCCCTGAATCCCTCTGGCTTCCTGTCTCGACATGTGAACTCCTTCTGCATGGACTCACACAATTGTGATGCCATCTGTCATGAGGCCCTCACTAGAAGCCATACTGATGGTGCTACCTGATCTTGGAATTTCAGCCTCCAAAACTGTGAGCTGAATAAGACTTTTTTGTTTATATGTTCTCCAGCCTTGGGTATTTTGTTATCATAACAGAAAATGGACTAAGATACCTATTGTACAGCAACTCCCTATTTTGTCCTCCTCTCAGTCCTTGATGACCACCATTCTATTGTTTCCATGAGTTTGACTATTTTAGAATTACAGTCTCCCTCAGTATCTAGAGGGATTGATTCTAGGACCTCCTGCAGATACCAACATCCTGAGATGCCTAAGTCCCTTATTGTTTTATTCAGCTTTTTCACTGCTGTGACTAAAGGACCCAGCCAGAACAATTGTACAGGAGAAAAGGTTTATTTAAGGGCTCACAGTTTCAGAGGTCTTGGCTCACAGAAAGCCAGCTCCATTCCTTGGGGCTCAAGGTAAGACAGAATATCATGGAAGAAGAGTGTGGCAAAGGGAAGCAGCTCACGTAGTGATCAGAAAACAGAGAGGGATTCCATTCTCCAGATACAAAATATATACCCCATAGTTACGCCCCCCAATGAAACACTAGCCAGCCACACCCCACCTGCCTCCAGTTACCACTCAGTTAATCCCATCAGGAATTAGTTCACTGATTGTGTTAAAACTGTCACAACCCAATCATTTCTCCTCCAAACCTTCTTGCATTGTCTCACACGTGAGCTTTTGGGAGACACCTCACATCCAAACCAAAACACTTATATAAATTGCATAGTGTTTGCATATAATGTTCACAGTCCTCCTGTATACTTTAAATCATCTCTAGATTATTTATAATACCTAATACAATGTAAATGCTATATAAGAAGTTGTTATACTATATTGTTTAAAAAATGATGACAAGAAAAGAATCTTTGTACATGTTCAGAATTATTTCTACTTTTTACCTATTATAAATAATGCTGCTCTGAGCATTTGTTTACAAGTATTTGTATACACTTTTGTTTTGGATGGATACGCAGAAATGAACTTTTTGGTGTAGGGGAGTGAGACAGAATTTTACCTCTTATTTTCTAGGATTTCTTTTTGCCTATTCTTGAGAATTAAAATGACATAAGACAAGCAGGGGGAACACATACAGATCTACTAAATGTAAGTTTTACAGTGCATAGGAACTATCATGAAGAAATGATGATCTGTGTGAATGTAAAAAATATGTAACAGGGAATCTCACTATTCTAATGTACCATAATATAATTATAATGTACCAATTAAAAACTGAAGACAGGGGCTGGGGATGTAACTTAGTGATGGGATACTTACCTAGCATGCAGAGACCTTGGGGTCAATCCCCAGCACTGAAAATAAAATACTCAAACAAGTAGTTAGTGTTAATCACTTATATACTCTGTTGGACAAAGAATAAATTGTGAAAAAGCAATGAAATTATGTGGGGAATCTTTTTTTTAAAGAGAGAGAGAATTATAATATTTTATTTTTTAGTTTTTTTTTTTCCGGTGGACACAACATCTTTGTATGTGGTGCTGAGGATCGAACCCGGGCCGCACACATGCCAGGAGAGCACGCTACCACTTGAGCCACATCTCCAGCCCCAAATGTGGGGAATCTTAAAACAAACAATTATTTTAATAAACTCTACAGATTCTCTGTTTTTTTTTTTTTTTTTTTTTTTGGTACTGAGGATTGAACTCAGGGGCACTCAACCACTGAGCCACTTCTCCAGCCCTATTTTATATTTTATTTAGAGACAGGGTCTCACTGAGTTTCTTAGTGCCTTGCTTTTGCTGAGGCTGGCTTTGAATTCTCCATCTTCCTGCCTCAGCCTCCCCAAGCCACTGGGATTACAGAGTTGTGCCACCCAGTGCGCCTCAAATTCTTGTCTTTGTTGTTAACAATATTGCTTTCCTTGGGGTAGATTCCCAGTTTTTACATGAAAATTTTATCCCATACTTTTTTTTTTAGTTGTCAATGACCTCTATTTTATTTATTTATATGTGGTGCTGAGGTTCGAACCCAGTGCCTCACACATGCTACGCAAGTGTTCTACCACTGAGCCACAACCCCAGCCCTTATCTCCTACATTTTAAGAAACAGAATGAAGGTCAGAATAATCTTGCACCTGCTATTTTTCAAGTGCCTTTAACTCAAAATAATCAATATGGCAGAAAGAGTATATGTGTGTGTGTGTGTGTGTGTGTGTGTGTGTGCTGAACCTCTGAACCTGAGGTCTTGAGCATGCAAGGCCAGAGTGGTATATTTTCAAGTCTTTCACTAAATCACATGGTACCTCTATGTTTAGAAGAGCTGCCAAACTATTTCCAAAATAGCTGTTCCAGTTTATATCCTATCAGCAATATATGATTATTCCAATTTGTTGCATCCTTGTCAAAACATGTTATTATCTTTTTTTATTCTTGTCATTCTACTAGATGTGAAATGATGTCTCCTTGTGATTCTGATTTACATTTCCCTAATGACTACTGATGCTGAGCATCTTTTCTTATACCTAGGGTCATTTGTTTATTATCTTTTTAAAAATTTATTTTGTAGTTTCAGGTGGACACAATATCTTTATTTTATTTATTTATTTTTTAATATTTATTTATTTATTAGTTATTGGCGGACACAACATCTTTGTTGGTATGTGGTGCTGAGGATCGAACCCGGGCCGCACGCATGCCAGGCGAGCGCGCTACCGCTTGAGCCACATCCCCAGCCCTTTATTTTATTTTTATGGGTATTGAGGATCAAACCCAGCGCCCAGCACATGCCAGGTGAGCGCGCTACCGCTTGACCCACATCCCCAGCCCCTGTTTATTATCTTAAAGAGAAATTTCTGTTCAAATAATTTGTTTTAAAATTTAGTTATTTGTATTATTGAGTTGTAAGTGTTCTTTAATATATTCTTGATACAAGTCCCTTATGCAATTTGTATTTTTTGTGCCATCCTTTGCGTGTCATATAACCTTTTTTGTAATGATCCTGGGGATGGAAGCCAGGGCCTCATACATGCTAGTCATGTGCTTTACCACTGAGCTACATCCCCAGTCCTTTTGATTTTTTGTTTTGAGACAGGGTCTTGCTAAATTCCTTAAACTTATGATCCTCTTGCCTCAGCCTGTACAGTAGTGGGATTATAGGTGTATACTACCATACCCAGCTCTTTTCACTGTCTTTTTTTATTTTTTAGTTGTAGTTAGACATAATACCTTTATTTTATTTATTTATTTTTATGTGGTGCTGAGGATTGAACCAAGAGCTTCGCACGTGCTAGACGAATGCTTTACTGCTGAGCCACAACCTCAGCCCCCTTTTAACGTTCTTGATGGTGTCTTTGTGTTTTATGTTTGTATTTTAATTTGTATTTTTTAAAGAATGTCTTCTTAATTGTGTCAGAAACCTTTTAGATACTAATATTCTTATGGTTTTATCTCTTTAATTGATCATTGTATGATTTATATTGATATGCAGTATGAATCTATCCTTTACTTTTTAAAATTTTTAAATTTATTTTTAGGTGTAGATGGACACAACGCAATGCCTTTATTTTTATGTGGTGCTGAGGATCGAACCCGGGTCCTGCCTGTGCTAGGCGAGCGCTCTACCGCTGAGCCACAATCCCAGCCCCAAATCTATCCTTTTTTTTTGGAATAATTGTTTGGTAAAGGACAATTTTTATAGTGAGTCACAATTGGATTTGAGTTAGTAATATTTTATTTAAATTTTTTTTGCTATCATGAGACAATTATTCATTGTCTTCTTGTTTTGTGCCATATTTAACAATTGTTGGTATTAAGGTTAAGCCAGTTTTTTAAAGGAAATTGGAAATTTTTATCTTTGTGTTAAAATGGCATAGACATGGCCCTGTGGGGTGGCACATGCCTGTAATCCCAGGGGCTCTGGAGGCTGAGGCAGGAGAATCAGGTGTTCAAAGTCAGCCTTAGCAATTTATTGAGGCCCTAAGCAACTTAATGAGACTGTCTCCAGATAAAATTTTAAAAGAGGCTAGGGATGTGGATCAGTAGTTGAGTGCCTCTGAGTTCAACCCCTGGAACCTCCCCTCCAAAAATGGCATAGATACTATATTCTTTAAAGTTCAGTTATAAACACACTTAGAACTATTTTTTAAATATAAATTTTAACTATTTTTCTCTGATTACTGATCTTTGTAAATTTTTACTTTGGGAGAAATAATAAAGGTAATATATGTTTTCTAGGAATTTTATATTTTCATGGCACTATGCATAATGCTTCATTAATTTATTTTGATCACTTTCCCACCTATGGCAGTTGATCTTTTTTCATTCATAAAATTGAATGAATTTAGGTATGTACAAGTGCATGTGTGTATGTGTATATATCTTTTTAAAAAATATTTATTCTTAAGTTTTAGGTGGACACAATATCTTTATTTTACATTTATGTGGTGCTGAGGATCGAACCCAGTGCCTTGTGCATGCTAGGCAAGCACTCTACCACTGAGTCACAACCCCAGCCCCTCTTTCTCTTTCTCTTTATCACACTTCCCATGAACATTTTGTTGTCTTTTGTTAATTTCTTAGGTTTAATCGTTTATTTACCTTGACTTTTATTTTTAAATATAAAAAACATTCCAAACTATCATATCCTTTAAATATAGCTTTAGCTGTGTCTCAGAATTTGGTTTGAGTTCTGTAATTTTATTATAAAATTTCATCTTCAATCCTAATGTGTTTATGGTTTCCTTCTCCTCCTCCCCCTCCTCCTCCTCTTCTTCTTCCTCCCTTCCCCCTACCTTCTCTCTCTCTCTCTTTCTTTCTCTTTCCAGTGCTGGGGGTTAAACTCAGACCTCATGCATACTAGTCAAGCACTTTACCTCTGATCTATATTCCCATCCCCATTTCTTAATTGAAATCTGGATTTGGTAGTTTGGTTATCTTTTTATTGTATGTTTCTGATTTTCTAGAGTTATAGTCAATGCAGTCTGCCAAAATTCTAATTTTTAAAAGTTATCAAGATTTTTTCTTTGAGTCCAAGTCACCCTTTTTCTAGGGATGGGGTCCAGGGATTGAACTCAGGGGCACTCAGCCACTGACTCACTTTCCCAGCCCTATTTTTTGTATTTTATTTACAGACAGGGTCTCACTGAGTTGCTTAGCACCTCAACTTTGCTGAGGCTGGCTTTGAACTCCCAATCCTACTGCCTCAGCCTCCTGAGCCACCAGGATTACAGAAGTGCACCACTGCACCGTTTGTCACCCGTTTTAAAAATGCTTATAAGCTATGCCATGAGTCTGAGAAGACTGTGCAATTGTCCCGTGATATCCATGAGGAATTGGTTCCAGGACCCCCTGTAGATACCAAAATTTGTCAATGCTGTGTCCCTTATATAAAATATATAATGGCCTAGTGTTTGTGTATAATGAATACACATCTCCAGTATACTTTCAATCATCTTTAGATGACTTTTAATACCTGATAAAATGTAAGTGCTATGTAAATAGTTGTTATACTGTATTATACATGTTCAATACAGACAGAACCACAGTTGGCATAGCTACATAATACGTGTCAACAACAAGGTAGCATTTTCTTTCTTCTTACACTTACAGATTGCTTTTGTAATCCACTTAACTCTCCACTTCATTCATGTGGTTTCAGTACAGTGCTTAGCATGCAGCAAATTCAAGTTTTACTTTTTGGAATAAAAAAAATACTTTAAATCCACATTTGGTTATATCTAGAATGCAGAGCCCACGGATATAGAGGAATGACTATATATTCAATAAATAAATTTATGTGTATTAAATCTAGCCTTATTGATTATATTTTTTCATATCCACTTTGGTTTTTCTTTTGTCTGCCTGTTACATCATACTACAGAAAAATACAATAAATTTGTCCAGCATAATTATGACTTTCTTAAACTTTTTTGTTGTTGCAGTACTCAGGATTGAACCTTGGACCTTGTGCATGCTAGGCAAGCATCAAAGTTTTTACTTTGAAATAATTGTTAGATTCATAGGAAGTTTCAACATAGTACAAAGACATCCTGTGAAACCTTTATCCGGTTATCCCCAGTGGTTGCATTTTACAATGTCATAATATAAAAATTTAGAATTTGACATTATTACAAGGTATGTGCATAGTTCTATGTAATTTTGTCGTGTGTAAATTTTTTAAATTACCCCCCAATCAAGATATAGGACTATCACTCTTTTAGAGTCTTTACCCCCACTATCATTCATTCAGCCACGCGACCAGCATGCTAGCTTCATAATAGAGGTTCGAAACATAGAAATTAACTAGTGAGTTCAAATTGAAGAGACATGACTCTCAATTTACCTTTTATGCCCAGCTCAGAGGCGGCTCCTCCCAGCTCCTGCCTCTAGCCACCTGACGCGGTAGCGAGGTTTACACAAGAGGCCAGCAAGAGAGAGAGAAACACGCCAGGGAGTGAGCTTTTATTGGGGAACAAAAATTTCAGAGGAAACTTCCATCTAATGAAGATCCAGGGGGGCAGCATTCCAAGGTCAGGGTCAGTGATTGGTTTTCAGGTCAGTGGTCAGGCACACCCCCACACGGACAAACCCTCGCACCTGGGACAGGGTGGGGAAGGCTCTGATACAGTGTGTCTAAGCACCTCACACCCAGCCAGGGAGGTAACTCAAATCACGTGCAAGAATGGCTTCCCACAATTCATAACTCCTGCCAACCAGTCATTTGCTCTTGCTTGCTCTCTTTCTCCTTCTCTCTCTCCCTACCCCCCCATCTTTCTTTTTTGGTACCAGGGATTGAACTCAGGGTGCTTAACCACTAAGCCATGTCCCCAGCCCTTTTTATTTTTTATTTTGAGACAGAGTCTCACTGAGTTGCGTAGGGCCTTGCTAAGTTGCTGAGACTGGCTTCGAACTTGTGATCCTCCTGCCTCAGTCTCTTGAGCTGCTGGGGTTACAGATGTGCACCATCATGTGTGACTGTTTATATTCTGTGTTTAAAATTTTGTCATTTTGAAAATGTTATATAAATGAAACCATACAGTATATGGCCTTTTTAAAAACATTTATTTATTTTAGTTATAGTTGGACACAATAACTTTATTTATTTATTTATTTATTTTCATGTGGTGCTGAGGATCAAATCCAGGGCCTTGCACCTGCTAGACAAGCACTCAACTATTGAGCCACAACCCCAGCCCAGTATATGACCTTTTGATCATTGTTTTTTCCCCACCTAGCAGAATGTCCTCAAAAACCATCCATATTTTATCCAATAACAATAGTTCATTTTTTAAATTGCTGAGTAGTGTTTCATTTTACAGATACCCTATAGTTTGTTTAACCATCACCTATTGAGGCTCATTATAGTTGTTTCCAGTTTGGTGCTGTTATAAATTATGCTGATACAGATGATCTTGTATAGTTTTCTATGTATACAAGAGATTTCATTTATCTGGGTGAATGCCCAGACAATTGCTGGGTCATGTCATAAGTATTTTTCTTAAAGAAACTGCCAAATAATTTCCAGAGTGGCTGTACCACTTTTCATTCCTCCTGGCAATGTATGAGAGGTCCAGTTTCTTTGCATTCTCTCCAGCATTTGGTAAATACCAGCAGTCAGAGAAAAGAAAATGAAATTTTCCAATTTAAAAGGTACCAGTTCTAAATGTGTTTATAGCCTAACTTTCTTTCTTCCTTCCTTTCTTTATTGTGGTACTAGAGATTGAATTCAGGGTTATTCTAACATTGAGTTACATCCCTAGCCCTTTTTATTTATTTATTTGTTATTTTGAGACCAGATCTCCCTAAATTGCCAAGACTAGCCTTGAAATTGAGATCATCATGCCTCAGCCTCCTGAGTCACTGGGATTATAGTCTTGGGCCACCTCCACCCTGGTTATTATTTTTTATTTTATTATTTTGTGGTACTGGAGATTAAACGCAGGGCCTCATGCATGCTCTACCTCTGATTTTCAACTTTACATAAGATAATGTTGCTGGGAGTGGGAGCACACACCTCTAATTTCAGCAACTTGGGAGGCTGAGGCAGTAGGATCACAAGTTTGAGGCCAGCCCCAGTAATTTAGTGAGGCCCTAAGCAACTTAGTGAGACTTTGTCTCAAAACAAAAAGTTAAAAAGGCTGGGGATGTAGCTTGGTGGAAAAGTGCCCCTGGGCATAACCCCTAGTACCAAAAACAAATAAACCCTTCTTGTAACGTAACTACATATAAGAAAGTGTACATATTTTTCATACTTATCTGATTTTATTGTTTTTTGGTTTAAGAGTTTAAGAATGGACCCCCACATATGTGATCACCAGTAGACACTAAAGAGCAGTGAGGAAAAGATGATCTTCATGGAAGAAATGAATCTTGACTCTAACACACAACACATCAAAATCCTTCCCAGATGGACAGTAGGTTGAAATGTGGAAGCTAAGACAATACAATTTTTTGAAGAAAACAAACACTTTATGACCCTAAGGTAGGCAAAGATTTCCAATGAAGAAATGAGTACCAAATATAAAAGAAAGAATGATAAATAATATTTCTGCCCAATACTTTGTTTCACATCTTTGACATTTTGTTTTAGATGTATTAAATTAACTGTACATATTAATGAGGTTCAGTGTGATATTTCCATACATGCATACAATGCCCATTGATCATATCCAACCACCCTTCTTCCATGGTCCCCCCACACATTTTCCAATCCCTAGTAATCATTCTTTTACTTTCAGATCAACTCTTTTTGGTTTCAACAAATGAGAGAGAACTTGGGGTACTTGACTTATTTCACTTAATATAATGTCCTTTAGATCCATCTGTGGGGAGCCATTCTGACACGTGATTGGGTGACTCCCGTTAAGGGCCTGAGGCACTCTGGCTGTGTCGGAGTTATCCCGACCCTTTCCTGATGAGAGAGCCCATCCGTGTGGGGGTGTGCGTAACCACTGACCCTGGAGACCCAATCACTGACCCTGACCTTGGAGTGCAGCCCCCCCTCAACCTTCATTGGATGGAATTCTCCCCTGAATCTCTTGTTTCCCCCAAATAAAAGGCTGATCCCCGGCGTGTTCGCTCTCTCTCTCTCCTGCTAGCCCAGAGTAATCCTCGCTGCCCTGCTGAGCGGCTGGAGGCAGGGAAACAGGGAGACCGAGCCGTCTCGGACCTAGCATTAAAATAAGGTACTGTCTGTGTGTTTTATTTTGATCTCTTCTAACTAACTGAATGCCAGAACCTCATTAATGAAACCACTGCGCAGGCCGCGTGGTAGAATTGGCGCCCAAGAGGGGGGCATTCTGAATTAGTTAGATTGAGTGGGAGCGCGCGCTAAAAAGATTAAGGGAAAGAAATAAAGAGAAAGGAAGATAAGGAAATAGAAATAAAGAAATAAAGAGGAAATAAAGAAAATAAGAAATAAGAGAAAGGAAAAAGTGACATTTGAGTCACAAAAGTACCAGGAAATATTGAAGGAAAGAGACGTTAATTTACTTAAAATGGGAAATTCTACTTCTTCGGATAAGGAAATGTATCTAACTATTTTAGACAGTATAATTAATCAGAAAGGAAAACAGATAAAGAAAACTCAGTTATTGCAATTCTTAAAGATTGTAGGTGAATATTGTCCTTGGTTTTGTGACCAAGAGTCTCCAAATTTACTTACTTGGGAGAAATTAGGAAGAAAGTTACAGAGAGTTTGTCTTTCTACTGAAATACCTGGAGGCATAGAGAATATACAGAAAACTTGGACGGCCCTAGAAATTTGTCTCTTTGAATACATGGACCAGAGTCCGTGGCCACCAGAAGAGCTTCTGAGAGGTATTCAAAGAGCCATTAGGTCTATTCAAATGGAAAATCAGCCTGAGGCTAAGTTAATTTCCTTTCCTTTGAGCCGTTTTAAAACAAAAGCGCTAGGAGCTAAAACAAAGGTTAGAAATGTGCAAGCTAGCCCGCAGACAGATTATACAGAACAGCATGATAAAGAAGAAGCATCTCTAATCTTGGAGAGCCCTCCAGAAGTGGTAACCAATCTTCCTGGAGAGGAAAATACAAAGGAAACTCCTAGCGGGGCTCAGGTTTCTTCTCAGCCACGTGAGTTAGAAACCCAAATTCCAAATGGCGATAGTACAGAGTCTGATAGCAACTCGCAGTCTGAGGAAGAAGAATTAGACATAGAAACTCAGGACTTAGAGAGAAATTTTAATAGATTGCATTTAGCACCACCTGCCCAAGCCTTTAAAATTCAGCCGATACCTGCTAGAAGAACCAAATTTAACAGGTGTGCTGAATTAAAGATGACTTTTCTTACCCCAGTTCAGCAAGGTATTAAGAAGGCTCAAGAAATGGGGGAGGATACTACTGGTTTTCACCTCTTTCCAGTTTTTGAGCAAACTGATGAGCAAAATCAGAGAGTTAGAATTCATGCTGTAATTCCATTTAAAACTATCAAGGAATTAAAAAATGCATGTGAAACGTACGGCCCAAATTCGCCTTTTGTTCAGAGTCTGATAGAAAATATCTGCTCACAACCCCTTCCTCCTAGTGACTGGGTTTTTTTAGCCAGATCTTGTTTGAGCGGGGGAGATTACTTACTTTGGAAAACTTACTGGACTGATTTTTGTAATGAACAGGCAGAAAGAAACCGAAGACAGGGCATAGAAACGCCAGTAACGATGTTTTTAGGGACTGAAGATTTTGCTGATTTAGAAAGACAGTTAAATTATGATTTTGTAGTGTACAATCAAATAACTGATTGTGCAAAACGTGCCTGGAGGCAAATTGTCCCCAAGGACCAGTCCAATTTAGTTCTTACCAAAATCAGACAAGGTGCCAGTGAGACTTATTCAGATTTCGTAGCCCGACTATATCAGGCTGCAAACAGGTCCACCGGAGACCCAGGAGCTAGCGAATTTATTGTTAGACAATTGGCTTTTGAGAACGCAAACAAAATTTGCCAAGATGTTCTCCGCCCCCATCGTAAGAAAGGAACAATTTCTGAGTATATTCGCTTGTGTTCTGACTTAGATTCCACTCAGTTGCAAACGGTAGCCTTAGCAACAGTATTAAAGGAAACTTTGGGGCCACAAAATTCAGTTCAGAAGTCCCGCAGCAAGTGTTACGTTTGCGGAAAACCCGGTCATTTCGCCTACGAATGTCGCCAACGCAAATTTAGGTTTAGGGCTCCATCTACTGGCGATAATAGATATTGCAGGACTCGGCGCCACGTGGTTGATTCGGGTGGCGCGGATGAGCCCGCCTTCTCGCCACAAGTATTTCCTCCTAGCGAGGGGACAAAAAACTTCCGTTCGGCCCCTCCCCGGGCCCAGAAACAATATGGGGAGACGTCGCACAGTGTGACGTCACTAGCGGCGCCGACCAGGACAGTCCGCGATTTTTACCGGAACAGAGACATGGATCACAGACAGTTTTCTTAGGACCTTCAGAGACAGTTGAATTAGATCCTGAAACGGGACCAACACAAATCCCTACTGGGATTTTCGGGCCGCTTCCTGAAAATACTGTAGGTTTAATTTTGGGGCGTAATAATTTAAAGGGAGCTATTGAAGTAATACCTGGTGTGATAGTTTCAGAATTTAAAGGGCAATTATATGTTACTGTAAGATCCAATTATGCCCTAAGACTCACCCCAAAGGATATTTTTGCTCAATTAATATTATTGCCTTGTGTCTCAGAAAGGCACCTGCCGGCAGATTCAGTTTCTAAACCGCCGGACAAAGTATATTGGTCCCAGTTAGTGCGACAAGAACGCCCTTTATTAAAACTTAGAATTAATAATAAAAATTTCCTAGGAATAATTGACACAGGGGCTGATAGTTCAATATTGTCCAGCCGATTTTGGCCCAGACAATGGCCTCTGCATACAGCCTCAGCTAATCTAGAAGGAATAGGAAAAATTTCACAGCCTGCTCAAAGTGCCAACTATCTCCGTTGGGAAGATTCTGATGGAAACAGTGGAATATTTAAGCCTTATGTGTTAGAGTCTTTACCAGCTAATCTATGGGGAAGAGATATACTAGCCAAAATGGGACTGCTACTAGTCACCCCAAATTCTATAAGGTCAGTTGAAGAAATTAATCAGAGGTATTTTCCTGGAGATGATAGGGAAAACTTTCAGGAAGAATATCTGTTTACAAGCCAGTCTCCACGGCAAGGATTAGTAAATACTTCAGGACAAAATTTTTATTAGGGGCACTGAGTACTTCCCCGATCCTTAAAACAGCTGAAAAAATTACATGGCTCACAGAAGAGCCTATTTGGATTTCTCAGTGGCCCATCTCAGGGGAAAAGCTTAAAATAATTCATAGATTAGTTGAGGAACAACTTCAGGCTGGTCATATTGAACCAACACTTAGCCCTTGGAATACACCTATTTTTGTTATTAAGAAAAAGTCAGGAAATTGGAGATTATTACAGGATTTAAGGGCAATAAACCAGGCAATTCGGCCTATGGGATCATTACAGCCAGGACTTCCCTCCCCCACAGCCATTCCTTTAGATTATAGCTTGATGGTAATAGATTTAAAAGACTGTTTTTTCTCTATAAGGTTACATCCTGAAGATTGTGAAAAATTTGCTTTCACTGTCCCAGCAGTTAATTTTAAGGAACCTGTTAAAAGATACTGCTGGAAAGTCCTTCCTCAGGGAATGCGTAATAGCCCTACCCTGTGTCAAAAATATGTTGATCAGGCAATAGATCCCATTAGAAATAGCTTCCCTGATGCATACATTATTCATTTTATGGATGATATATTATTGGCCCATGCTAATTCAGAAGTACTTTCAGAAATTTTTACTCAGTTAGAGACCTCACTTACAACATTGGGTTTAAGTATAGCTCCTCAAAAAATTCAAAAGGTATCTCCTTTTCAATATCTAGGTCAGATAATTCAAGGGAGTACAATCCGTCCTCAAAATCTTCAGATAAGAGTTAAGGAGTTACGTACCCTTAATGATTTTCAAAAACTATTAGGAGATATTAACTGGCTAAGACCATCCTTAAAGTTAACTACTTCTGAGTTAAGTCCTTTATTTCAGATATTACAAGGAAATCCTTCTCCAACCTCTCCACGTCAACTAACTTTGGAGGCCAAAGCAGCCTTAAGGAAAGTGGAAATTGCAATTAAAAATGCACAGCTTACTAGAATAGATCCTAAAGAAATAATATATTTATTAATATTTCCAACTGAACATACCCCAACAGGAGCCATATGGCAAAAATTAGGAGTTATTGAATGGATTTACTTATCTCATTCCCCTCAAAAGACATTAACACTTTTTCATGATTCTACAGCTCAATTAGTGATTAAGGGTAGAACTAGGATTTTACAATTAATTGGATCTGAGCCTGATATCATAATTATTCCATTTTCTGTTCAACAGACTAATTGGCTTTTTCAAACTTCTAGTTCATGGCAGATAGCTTTTGCAGATTTCCCTGGCCAGATAGATAGCCATTATCCTCGTGATAAGATTGTACAATTTGCATCATTAACATCACTTATTTTTCCAAAGATTGTACTTTCCCATCCAATAGAGGGAGCTTTATCGGTGTTCACAGATGGTTCCAGCTCTGGTAAGGCAGGTTTCTTCAGCCGTGTTCATACAGAGGTAATACAAACTTCTTATACTTCAGCTCAAAGGGCAGAACTTCAAGCCCTGATTTTGGCCTTAGATTATTTTTCAAATGAGCCTATTAATATCTATTCTGACAGCTTATATGCAGTCAGAGTTACCAAAAATATTGAAACCTCAGTTATTGGGTTTACTTCATCACAGGAGTTATTTGAATTATTTCATAATTTACAAAAGACAGTGCTAATGAGAAAGTACCCATATTTTATTGGACATATCCGAGCACATTCTAGCCTCCCTGGACCTTTGGTTGCAGGTAATGATAATATTGATAAATTAGTAGCTTTTTGTCAACAGATGTCTTCATATGACTGTGCCCTAGCTTCCCATTCCTTGCATCATCAAAATGCTTCTAGCTTACGTAAAAAATTCAGTATTACCAGAGAACAGGCTCGTCAGATTGTAAGCCAATGCCCTAAGTGTGTTATTTACACTCCATCTCTGCCATCAGGGGTAAATCCCCGTGGTTTAAAACCAAATCAAATATGGCAAATGGATGTAACTCATATTCCTCAATTTGGTAAGCAATGTTATGTGCATGTCATAGTGGACACTTATTCTAGATTTATTTTTGCCACAGCACGTACTAAGGAAAATACTCAACATGTAATTTCTCATTGCTTAGCAGCTTTTTCTGTTTTAGGGTGTCCTATGCAGATTAAAACAGATAATGCTCCAGCTTATGTAAGCTCTGCTTTTCAACAATTTTGCCAAGAGTTTCAAATTAATCATAAAACAGGAATTCCTTATAACCCCCAAGGTCAAGCCATTGTAGAACGAGCTCATTTATCTATTAAACTTCAATTACAAAAATTAAAAAGGGGGAATAAGATAATGACTCCCCAAAATAGCCTTAATCATGCCTTATTTGTTTTAAATTTTTTAAACTGTGACACAGAAGGTCACACTGCTGCTGAGAGGCAAATGTCTCCCTCGGTGACAGGCCCATTAGGCAGAGTTCTGTGGAAAGATTTACAGACTGGTCAGTGGAAGGGCCCAGATCCGGTAATATCATGGGGCCGAGGGCATGCTTGTATTTTTCCAGAAGGTGCTTTTCGTCCTATCTGGGTGCCTGAACGTGCCATCAGACATGGAGGAAATAGAACCCAGACTCAAGCGACTGAGGATAGACACGGAGGAGCCACAACCCAGAAGGAGGAGATATCGGAAAAAGATGAAGAAAGACCAGATTGAACCAGCCGAGAAGCTGATTTCATGGAAAGATGTGAAGAAATTGACAACCCAGGCTTCCCAAATACTTCGACGCCTAGGAAAGAACAGGACACCAGTCTTGATGGTAGCGACAATAATTGCCCTACTGGGCTGTCAGGTAAAAGGAAATCAAATAGACACTTATTGGACATATTTCCCAGATCCACCCCTGGTACACCCAGCTGTGTGGACTGGAGAATCTATTCCAGTATTTACTAATGACTCATTTATGATGGGAGGATTTACAGATACTCATATTACTCCCAGTCATGTGACTAGATTTAATTATTCTGGCTACAGTGCCCAATTACCTTTATGTTGGTCACATGATAAACATGCTGGCTGTCTGAAAGTATCATTTGAAGAAAAGACAGCAATTGGTAAACCTAGACTGACAAATAATTCTATTTATGGAGACTTAAAACCTAATACTAGATCAATAATTAAGATGGGACTTTCCCATAACAAGCCAGTCATTTCTGCAAAACCCCCACCAGTACCCCACTGTCCAAATAGTTCTATAATTGAAATTGGCACCTTTCCTAAATGGATGGATTGTGTAAATACCTTTCCTGTACGACATAAGGTGTCTAAAGCTAGTGGGTATATTTTAGACTGGTCTCCAAAAATTGATAAGAGACAATTACGAAGAAATTCTGCTATGACACCTGCAGGATTTGTTAGTAATATTTTGACTTATAGTGAAGGAGGCATTCAAAGAGATATTTGGCGTTTAATTGCTGCCTCAGAGTATTTACATTTTTCAGACAAACCTTTACCAAAATTTGTCGGCAAGAACTGTAAAGAGGGATCTTGCTATGGCCTAAGAGCCTGTGTCCAATCTCCTTATGTTTTAATTATTGGAAATGTAAAAGTTAGATGGATAGATGATAGATATTTTGTTACTTGTAATAAGTGCAACCTAACCAATTGTATTTCTAGGTATAATGGAGGAAAAGGAGTGCTGATACTTCATCAGCCCTCTTTTGTTTTATTACCTGCTAATATTTCAGAGCCATGGTATGCTGATGCTGGTTTACAAGTTTTACAGCAAATTCATGCCCAGCTAACAAGACCTAAACGTGCTATTGGAGTCATAATTGTTGGTGTCTTAGCACTGGTCTCATTTATTGCCTCAACCGTCTCTGCATCTCTGACATTGTCTCAGAATATTCAGCATGCAAAATTTCTTAATAATTTAGCTCAAAATACTTCCAAGGCTCTGCGTAATCAAGTAAATATTGATGAAAGGATTGAAACTAAATTAAACGCCTTAGAGGCGACTGTTATTAACATTGGTAATGAACTTTCAGCCTTAAAATTTAAGGAAAGGCTTAAATGCCATGCTAATTATAAGTATGTATGTGTTACAGCTGCCAAGTACAATGCTTCTCTCTGGGATTGGGAGAAGGTTAAAAACCATTTATTAGGCATTTGGCAAAATAGTAATAATAGCTTGGATATTCTGGAACTTCATCACCATATCCAAGACATTCAAAATAATAGAGCTGATTTTTCAGATCCTTCTTCTTTGGCTAACCAAATATTGAAGGAGTTAAATGGATTCAACCCTGGAAATATTCTTAAACACTCCGCTTGGTACATTATTGGATTATTCTCTTTGCTGTTAATTCTCTTTTGTATTGTAACTATAGGATGGCGAGTCCTCCAATCAAGAATCCGGGGACTCCAGAGAGTGAACCGCCGCCTCATTGTTAAGAATAAAAAGGGGGAATATGTGGGGAGCCATTCTGACACGTGATTGGGTGACTCCCGTTAAGGGCCTGAGGCACTCTGGCTGTGTCGGAGTTATCCCGACCCTTTCCTGATGAGAGAGCCCATCCGTGTGGGGGTGTGCGTAACCACTGACCCTGGAGACCCAATCACTGACCCTGACCTTGGAGTGCAGCCCCCCCTCAACCTTCATTGGATGGAATTCTCCCCTGAATCTCTTGTTTCCCCCAAATAAAAGGCTGATCCCCGGCGTGTTCGCTCTCTCTCTCTCCTGCTAGCCCAGAGTAATCCTCGCTGCCCTGCTGAGCGGCTGGAGGCAGGGAAACAGGGAGACCGAGCCGTCTCGGACCTAGCATTAAAATAAGGTACTGTCTGTGTGTTTTATTTTGATCTCTTCTAACTAACTGAATGCCAGAACCTCATTAATGAAACCACTGCGCAGGCCGCGTGGTAGATCCATCCATTTTGATGCAAATGAAAATATTTCATTCCTATATGGCTAAATAATACTCCATTGTATATATATACTACATTTTCTTTATGCATTCATCTTTTGATCAGCACTCTGTCTGATTCCATATTTTAACTATTGTGAATAGTCACAGTAAACATAGATGTGCATTTCTTTGATATGCTGATTTCATTTCCTTTGGATGTATACCCAAGAGTGGGAGAGTTGTATCATATGATAATTCTATATTTAGTTTTTTGAGGAACCTCCATATCGTTCTCCATAGTGGCTATACTAATTTACATTCCACTCACAGTGTATAATACTTCCTTTTTCTCTTTATTCTCCCCAGAATTTGTTATATTTTTTAATAAAGACCATTCTAACTGGAGTCGAGACAGTATCTCATTGTAATTTTGATTTGTATTTCCCCAATGGCTAATGATATTGCTCATCTTTTCATATATTTATTGGCCATTTGTATTTCTTCTTTTAAGCAGTGTTGATTCAGATTATTTGCCCATTTTAATTGGGTTATTTTGTTGTGGGGAAGGTCATTCAGAAAACACTAAGTCCCAGTTTTATCCAAATTGAAGAGTCTTTATTTAGCCGGCCAGCCAGTGACTATTCCCCACAGGACGCATAACTGTCTCTGCAAGGAACATCCCTGAGCTTGAGCATTTTAGGATATTTAAAAGCAAAAACCACGTCTGGATTGACATAGCTGCAAGCCAGCAGGTACAGAAGCTGAACTGGGCAGTTAGCGAGACAATGCAATGGGTGTATTGGTATTTCCCGTGGGACTTTCCAGGTTGGCATAGCAGTAAGCAAGCAGAAGGGAAGTGGTTCAAAATGACCCTAGTTGAGTACAAGTTAGAGAATGATTACTAAGTCTAGATGATCAATCTGACAAGGTACATTGCCCAAGAAAAATGGAAAGCAAAGAGAACAATTTTACATTGTATAAGAATTGCCATTTTTTGTTGCCAAGTATGTTATGCTAAGTATCTATTAATGGGTACAGAGGTGGGGCTTTCCCATGGGAGAAGCATTTCTTACATGATATGGAGTCTCAGGGTGAAATGGAATCTGTTTGGTCATTGCCCATATAGCCTGGCCCATAACAACTTATTTTTTATTGTTAAGGTTTTTAGTTCTTTATATATTCTGGATATTAGCCCACTGTCAGATGAATAACTAGTAAATATTTTCTCCCAGTCTGTAGGTTGTCTCTTCACTCTACTGATTGTTTGCTGTGCAGATCTTCATTTTGATGTCATCTTATTTGTCAGTTTTTGGGGTGCTATACAGAAAATCATTGCCTGTATGAATGTCTTGAAGTATTTCCCATGTTTTCTTCTAGTAGTTTCAGAGTTTTTAAGATTCCAGTTCATAGTATTTATTTTTATAGCAGAATTCACCTCATTCAATTTAGTTGAATTCTAATATTATTTATTTTATGCCCCCCAAATATTTACTATTCATTGTACTTGGTTGATATTTCTTCTTTCCCTTTTCCTGCTTTTTTGGTTTACTCATGTTTTTCTTAATCCAACTTCTGATTCCCATTATTTCAGAATTTTGACACTTTGGAATTTTGATTACTTTTGTCAATTTCTGCTAGTAGTTACCTTCACCTTCATTAATAAATGATTGCCATTGGGTACAGTGGCACACGCCTGTAATCCCAGCAGCTCAGGAGGCTGAGGCAGGAGGATCATGAGTTCAAAGCCAGCCTCAGCAAAAGTGAGGCCCTAAGCAACTCAGTGAGACCCTGTCTCTAAATAAAATACAAAATAGGGCTGGAGATGTGGCTCAGTGGTTGAATGCCCCTGAGTTCAATCCCCAGTACCAAAAATAAAAAAGGTTGTCTATATTTTGTACATCACTAGATCTGTATTATATCATAGCAATACCTACCCATGGAGATGCATAACTTGCCTTCTCCTCTACATTTGCATATTTTATCATATAAATTTAAGGATGTACAACATGATGTTTTTACATATATATAAAATTTGAACATTTATATATATAAATGATTACTACGGGTAAGCAATTTTGCAAACCTATCACCTTCCATAGTTATCCATGTGTTTGTGTGCGCGTGTGGTAAGAGCACCTAAAATCTACTTGTTTGGTAAATTTTCAATATACAATATACTAGTATTAACTGTAGTCCTCATGTATATTAAATCTCTAACACTTATTTATTAAATGTCACTATTAATTTGTACCCTTTGACCTACATCTCCCCATTTTCTTCTCCTTCATGTCCTCAGTCTCTACACAGCGAAGGAAACAATGAAAAGGCAGCTTATGGATTGGGAAAATATTTTTGAACCATATATCCAATAAAGTGTTAATATACAGAATATATAGGGAATTCACAAAACTCAGTAGCAAAAAAACAAATAACCTGGGGGGGGGGGGCTGGGGTTGTGGCTCAGCAGTAGCGCGCTTGCCTAACACATGTGAGATGCTGGGTTCGATCCTCAGCACCACATAAAAATAAATAAAATAAAGGTATTGTGTCCAACTACAACTAAAAAAATACTTTTAAAAAACCCACCTCATTTAAAACCGTGCAAAGAAGACAAAAAAGGCCAATGGGGGTGAGGTTCTGTGTAGAGAGAAGACAGTAGATGCAGGCCTGTAGGGCTAAAGTGGAGGGAGGGCCAGCACGTGAGCCTGGGATCCCTCATTCAATCAGAAAGCTGGGGTGTGGTCTGGGGGCGGCCCGCTACAGGAATTACAAGCACCTGGTTCTGCACAGAACAGCAACCTGGTCCAGAGTGAGCAAGGTGTCAACCCAGAGACTGCTTTATGCTAGACTTAAAATCTTCAGTCTTTCATTTAGTCAAGATGAGTGATAGGGCTGGGGATGTGGCTCAAGTGGTAGCGCGCTCGCCTGGCATGCGTGCGGCCGGGGTTCGATCCTCAGCACCACATACCAACAAAGATGTTGTGTCCACCGAGAACTAAAAAATAAATATTAAAAATTCTCTCTCTCTCTCTCTCTCTCTCTCTCTCTCTCTCTCTCTCTCTCTCTCTCTCTCTCTCTCTCTCCCTCCTCTCTCACTCTCTCTTTAAAAAAAAAAGATGAGTGATAAACTAGACGTGTCTGAAGTAGAGAGGTTTGACAAATCAAAACTGAAGAAAACTATACTGAAGGAAAAATACTCTCCCCTCAAAGAAACTATCCAACAGAAAAAAATAGAGTGTGTTCAAACATCATAAATAGAGATCTTCTCCCAAGAGCAAATTTCAACATTGCCAGAGAATTTTGATTTTAGGCTTGGGCTTTTTTAAACCTGTGTGTTTGTAGAAATTTTAGGCACCATATGACTTCTTACCTGTACTTCCTGGCTTAAAGGTTAACAGTAGTCATGTTCCATTAAATTTATTTCTAAACTTCCCATGGATACATAAATAAATTAAAGGTGACAGACTGTCAGTAATCTCACTATTAATGACCTTTGTGTGTGTAGTCCTTTCATCCCCTACAGGGCAAGCCAATTTTAACTTAGAATAGGTGCCTCCATTGCTTCTTTTTTAAAAGATGTTTTTTTTTCAGTTGTCAGTGGACCTTTATTTATTTATTTATATATGGTGCTGAGAATCAAACCCAGTTCCTCACACATGCAAGGCAAGCACAATACCACTGAGCTACAACCCCAGCCCCCTCCATTGCTTGTTTTTTTTTTGAGGGGGGGCATACTGGTAATTGAACTCAAGGGAACTCGACGACAGAACCACATCCCCAGCCCTAATTTGTATTTTTATGTAGAGACAGGGTGTCTCACTGAGTTGCTTAATGCCTAGCTTTTGCTGAAGCTGGCTTTGAACTCGTGATCCTCCTGCCTCAGCCTCCTGAGCCACTGAGATTACAGGCATGCACCACCATGCCTGGCCATTGCTTCTTAATGTTCATGAAGTTTCCTATCTTTGTAGCTTCTCATGGTTTATTTTCATTTCTAATGTATAATAAAATAATCAATATCACTGTTTTTTTATAAAAGTCAATAGGTATATGCAAAAGTACTCAACATCACTCATCAACATCAACATCATTTATCAAGAAAATACAAATCAAAACTACAATGAAGCTAGGCATGGTGGTGCATATCTATAATCCCAGTGGCTCAGGAGGCTGAGGAAGGAGGATTGCAATTCAAAGCCAGCCTCAGCAACTTATTAAGACTCTAAGCAACTCAGTGAGACCCTGTCTCTAAGTAAAAAATAAAAATGACTCAGGATATGGCTCCATGATTAAGGTCCCTAAATTCAATCCCCAATACCCCCCCAAAAAAATCCCAAACCTACAATGAGCTATCACTTCGTGATAGGGCTATTATACAAAAGACAAGAGATAAGTGTAGTGAATATATATATGGAGAAAAGGGAACACTTGTACATGTTAGTGGGAATGTAATTTGGCACAGCCATTATGGAAAACAGTGTGGAGGTACCTCAATAAATTAAAAATAACACTACTATATGACCAACCAATCTTTCTTTTGGATATACATACAAAAGAAATGACTCAGTCATTTGAAGAGATACTTGCATTTCCATGTTTTTTTTGTAGCACTCTTCACAATAGCCAAAACCTTAATTCAACCTAGTGTCCATCAACAGATGAATGGATAAAATTGTGCAGTGTGCATATAAAATGCACACATAACATGAAATAATATCATTCAGCCTTAAAAAAGAAAGATATTGCCATTTACAATAGCATGGATGAACCTCCACATTAGTCCTGAACATTATGTTCCTCCAGTATATTATGCTAAATTTAATATCCCAGGGTATTTTAAAATTTCCACTCAGGGGCTGGGGTTGTGGCTCAGCTGTAGAGCGCTTGTCTAGCATGTGCAAGGCACTGTGTTCAATTCTCAACACCACATAAAAAATAAATACTTGTCCAACTACAACTAAAAAATATTTTTAAAAATTAAATAAAATTTCCACTCAGTAACAGCAATAGTTTTATTTATTCTAAATGCTCAATTACAAAAACTCTGCTCCACCAAACAAGCTGGGTGACTTTTAAGCATAGTCAAGTTGAAAGGCCTACCAATGAGGGTCCAGGAAGCCTGCATGAGCCTTTCTAGAGTTTGATAACAAGGTGCTATGGAAAGAGGGCTCTGAGGATTTTGTTGCTTCTCTAGTTGAACTGGTGGATAACCTCAACTTATTCTCCCTGCCTCAGGATTTTAAGAGGATTGAGAGGTTGTGTGAAGAGTTAATTGTAAGCAATGGCTCCAAACTTTGGCTGCATATTACCCTGTGATCACATGGGTATTTTTAAAAGTTGCCTTGGCGATGCTCCAGACCAATATCAAAAGCCCTTTAGGGGCTGGTATTGTGGCTCAGTGGTAGAGCACTTGCCTAGCATGTGTGAGTCATTGAGTTCCATCCTCAGCACCACATAAAAATAAATAAATAAAATAAAGTTTAAACAAATAAAGCCCTCAAGCCAGGCCTGGTGGTACTTACCTGTATTCCCAGCTACCTGGGAGACTGAGGCAGGAGGCTTGCTTAAGCCCAGGAGTTCAGTAGTAGAGTATTTGCTGAGCATGCGCAAGGCCCTGGCTTCAATCCTCAGCACTGCAAAAATAAATAAATACTCTATGACATCATCTTTATTCAGATATAAGTATATGTCAGTTGCAAGTCATTTTCCAAAACTACTTTCCTTCTATTTTGAAGATTCTGTTACTATTCTCTTTAAAATTGAACTATTCTCTTGAGCATTCTGAGTTAGGAAAAATAAGCATATTATATAGTAAATGCTTTTATGTCTAAAATTGTGTTTCTTATGCTCTGACAGAAGAATGATATCTAGCCAGAGTGAGTTTCAAATTCTTGGATCTCAGTTCTCAATAATCTGTAGATGTTTTTTTCTAAATGACTTCTAGTGTTGCCAATACAAAATCGAGTGGCTCTATAATCCCCTTTTGTTGCAAAAAACATGTTGTTTCTGCCTGAAAGTGTTTTAAGATTTATCATTTAAATTCAACACCAATCCAAATTTGGAGTTGATTGTTTGGGTTCTTCTGGGAGTCAAAGATTGGGGGATTTCTGTGGGGGAGGATTAATGAGTTAGGATCCAACAGAATTTGATGATCCAGGGCCTATATCTGCCATTCATATGGGGGTAGCAAGTGACAACTGGGGAGAATCCTAGAAGGGAACAATTGGAGACATATAAGGTTAAATGGTTGGGACCTCTGTAGAAATTCTTGAGATTGTATAAGAATTAGAGATCTAAGTATCTAAAGTCATTGATTCAGTCCATGAGTTTATTGATTAGGGCACTAAGGTGGTGAGTGATCAATTTCAAGCCTGGGATCATTAAGGTATTACAAGTCTTTGGGAGTCGTTTTGGGGTGGACCAATATGAGTCGTGGATTGGGGCCTGTGCACATTGGTTATTGAAGGACTATGTGAGTTGGTATGTGATGGACAGGAAGATCTACTGAGGCTTTTATGAAGATCATTGATTATATATGTGGGCTGTGAATTATAGGGTCCTACTGGAGGCCAGGTTTGTCCCCAAGAAGCTCAATTGACTCTTAGAGCAAATCAATGTTAATTTTGAATTGAGAATGTATTGCCTATGTTGGTGTTCACTTCAGGAGCCTGTGGATACCAGTTGATCACGCCATTCATGACAGTTTTTGTCAGACGGTTTGGGCTGATGTTTTAGGAACCTGTGTAGACCTGCTCTTTTTCAGAGCCCAGATGGGAATGGTGAGGCAGGAATGTAAGTTTAAGCTTTCATCTTTGACAAAAGACAGTGGGCTATATAAGTTGCCCAAAATGTATACTGAATTATAATAGAATCTCAGTTTATGCACTCGTGACATGGTCACCTCTCAGCCAGAGCACTTTGAAGGCAACTGGAAACAGAAATAATGGTTATTGTGACTATACCACATATAGACTACCACATGGCTCAATAGTTTAAAAACAGCACTTTGGAGTCAGATGCTGTGGCACACACCTGTAATCCCAGTGACTCTGGAGGCTGAAGCAGGAGGATCACAAGTTCAAGGCCAGCTTCACCAACTTATTGAGACCCTGTCCTGAAATAAAGTGTGCTGAGGATCTAGCTCAGAATAAAGTACCCCTGGTTTCAGTCCCCAAGACTACCAAAAGAAAAGGTACTTTGGAACCAGGCATACCTGGGTTTGAATCCTTCTCCTCCCCTTCAACCTGGGTGATTTGAGGGGAGGATTTGTTTACTTATATGAATAGCTCCATCAGATGGCAAATGGGAATGATAATAAAAGTAATGCCTATCTATTAAGATGAGTGTGAAATTAGGTAGTTAATAAGACATGACTTGTACTGTATAATAATAGCAATATTTAACAATAACTGAATGTATTCCAGGGGCTGGGTAGGTAAGAGTGCTTCAAAGATATAATTTAATTTAACACCCTATAAGATAGTATTTTCATCTTTTTTTAAGACAAGCAAACTCAGCTTAGAATGATTTCCTCAAATTCTAGCTAGAATGTAGAAAAGCTGGAAGTCCAACACTCATTCATGTTTCTTTTGTGGGGGGGGGGGGTTACCAGGGATTGAACTCAGGGGCACCCGACCACTGAGCCACATCCCAGCCCTATTTTATTTAGAGACAGGGTCTCATTGAATTGCTTAGTGCCTTGCTTTTGCTGAGGCTGGCTTTGAACTCACAATCCTCCTACCTCAGCCTCCCGAAATGCTGGGATTATAGGCATGTGCCACTCCACCGGGCACCCATTCATCTTACACCAAATTTTGTGAATCTTTCCCACATCCCACATTATCATTTGGTGGGTGTTGGTTCTGCTGAACTTTTCTCTTCTGAAAGATCCAGCATAGTGAGCTGCCCCTTGGTGCCTATAGGAAGCATTCATGAGTGACCAGGGAGTGGCTAACCATGTGCACACTGTCTTTGCAGCTTTCTTGGAGCCTCTGCAGAGTCCCTGGACCAGAATGGTTAGTGGGGACTGCAGGATCTTCCTTCTAACCAGGCTCGACTGTGCCGCCAGACCTGGGTGAGCCCACAGATGCCAGCCCAGCTTCAAGCCCCTGGGAAGGGTCAAATCATCAGCAGGAGAGCCTAAGGGCCCAGGCCCAGCATGAACATGCCAGCCAATGGAGATTCTCTCCAGTCGTCCCTGGCCCTGGCTGCAGAGAAACATGGCGGCTCACTTGAGGTGAGGAGGGAAAGGACCCCATTCCACCATGCGGCCTGCGCAATGGTTTCATTAATGAGGTTCTAGGCATAAAGTTAGCTAGATGAGATCGAAATAAAACACACAGACTCAGTTACCTTATTTCTATTGCCAGGTCCGAGACGGCTCCCCTCTCTGGTTCCCTCCTCTAACCGCCCAGCAGGGCAGCAAGGATTACTCAGGGCTAGTAAGAGAGAGAGAGAGTGAACATGCCGGGGAGTAGCCTTTTATTGGGGAACAAGAGATTCAGGGGAGAATTCCATCCAATGAAGGTTGAGGGGGGACTGCACTCCAAGGTCAGGGTCAGTGATTGGGTCCCCGGGGTCAGTGGTCAGGCACACCCCCACACGGATGGGCTCTCTCATCAGGAAAGGGCTGGGAAAGTTCCGACACAGCCAGAACGCCCCAGACCCTTAACGGGAGCCACCCAATCACGGGAGCCACCCAATCACATGTCAGAATGGCTTCCCACACCCCATGGGTAGGAATTCATTCAGTGAGAAAATACCATGACCTTTCCCCAGGGCCTCAGGGAAGGGGCAGGTGAGTCATAGGAAGTCACAGATTTAATACTTGCTGACCCATAGACAGATCTAGATCCTCCTGCTGAGAGTAAGCACCACATGTCTGAAGTCACTACATCCAGAGCCCTATGGGTTTCAGTGGAAAAGGCCATGTGGCTGATGGAGAAGGGGATATGGAAGACCTGCCCCATAGCCTAGGGGAGAGGGTCAGGAAACTCTTGCAGGCTATCTGAGGCTGAGGTCTGGGTGGGAGCAGCCACCAGCCATGGCCAAGGAAATACAACCCCAAACCCAGTACAGCCCTTTTCTCTACATTGGTTCTTTACAGGTACTCAGTTAATCCCCACCTGAGCCCTCAGTTCCCCTGGCTTCTGAGGAACTTCTGATTCTCTATCCAGATTTAGATGCAGAAAAATCTTTTTTCTTGAAACTGAGACTAGCAGGGTAATAAGGCTACCACAGTCTTTAGAGACCTTCCAGCTCTTCCTTCTTTTTTCAGATATAAGTAAAATGGCTTGAGGAGGTTTAAGATTAACGCAGGCTTCTCAAGTTGGCAGTGACAGCACTGGCCTGTAGCCAGGTTCCCTGAATGTATACCCCACCCCCCCCAGAGAACTGCAGCAGAGACCAAGTTTCCCATTTGGAGTTCCTTTAAGATTGTGTAAACAAAAGACGCTGCCTGTAGTGCCCTCCTTTCACACTTACCTATGAATGTCACTTAGGGAAAGGGATTGCTGCCACAGGGACTCAGGGTTATATGGTCATGGGGATAATATTAAACTTTAAAAAATTATTTTGGTTTATGTTATATCATGATTTTTAAATAGTTTTATCTTTTAGTTGTAGGTGGACACAGTATCTTTATTTCATTTTTATGTGGTGCTGAGGATCGAACCCAGTGCCCCATGTGTGCTAGGTGAGCGCTCTACCACTGAGCCATAACCCCAGCCCCTCATTTCATTATTTTATAATAAAATTGTAGAAAATACAGGTTAACAAATAGAATAGAAAATTACTTGTAATTCCAGCATCACCCAAAGTTAACCATCATTAACACTGAACTATATATTTTCTTTGTGTTTTTTCTTTTGCATGAGCATGTATGCATGTGTGTGGGTATATGTGTGGAGCCATAAATATGTATGTGTGCCATACACACACACACACACACACACACACACACACACACACACGCACACTGCCAAGATTTAAAATGGAATCATACTATTTTAGTTATCTTTCTTTTTTTGTGCTGGGGATTGAACCCAGGGCCTTGTGCATGCTAGGCAAGTATTCTACCACTGAGCTACACCCCCAGACCCATGGCTTTTAACTCAGCAGTTTAAAGTTTCTAGGCAGTAATTTTTTTCTTCATACATATGTGATGTCCACAATTTAACCAGTCTACCATTTTAAAAAATATTTTTAGTTGTAGATGGACACAATACCTTTATTTTATTTATTTATTTTTTATGTGGTGCTGAGGATTGAACCCAGTGCCTCACACATATTAGGCAAGCCCTCCACCACTGAGCCACAACTCCAGCCTCCAGTCTACCATTTTTTAATTTTAATTCTTAATTGACAAATAATAATTGTATATATTTTGATATATATATGCATATGCACATTAAGGAATGATTAATCAAACTGATTAACATCTGTCAAGCTCACATACTAGCCTTTTTTTGTTTTAATTTCAATTTGCCCTCTCAGCAATTTTGAAATATGGCAGTCCCTTCTTATTTTTTCCAGTGATAGGAATTGAATCCAGTGTTGTTTATCACTTAATTGTGTCCCCAGCCCTTTTAAAAATTTTAATTTGAGACACGGTCTCACTAAGTTTCTTGGCCTTGAGTTTACAATCCTCCTGCCTTAGCCTCCCAAGTTGCTGGGATTACAGGGTTATGCCACATGCCTGCCTCATCTTATTCTTGAGAGATTTGTTCCAAGACCCCCAATGGATACATGAAGGTACTATCTGAGGTACTATTGAGTACCAAACACTATATATATATATATATATATATATATATATATATATATATATATAGCCACACACCACATAATGACATTTCATTCTACAATTGACCACAAACACAGTAGTGATCTCACAAGATTATATTGCCTAGTGGTATTCTAACCATCTTAGTTTTGTTAAATACACTAATATTTTCACAGTGGCAAATTGTCTAATGATATATTTGTCAGAATCTGTCCCCATCATTAAGCAACACATGACTGTACTGTTTTTCTCCATACATACCTATGATAAAATTTAACCTATAAATTAGAAACAGTAAGAAACTAATAACAAAAACTAATGTAAAACAACAATTATAACAATATGCTTGTAATAAAAGTAAGTGACTGGGCTTGCTCTCTCAAAATATGGAATTTTCCATTTAATTTTTTTTTTGGTACTGGGGATTGAGCCCAGGGGCTGTTAACCACTGAGCCACATCCCCAGCCCTTTTTATTTTTTTATTTTGAGACAGGGTCTCACTAAGTTACTTAGGGCCTTGCTAAGTTGCTGATGCTGGTCTCAAATTTACAATCTTCCTGCCTCAGCCTCCTGAGTCACTGGGATTATAGGCATGCACCCCACATCTGGTCATTTAATGTTTTGGGACCATAGTTGACTGTGGGTAACTAAAACCATGACAAGCAAAATGGTGGACAATGGGCGACTACTATATGCATTGTGTTATTAACTATAGTCACCATGCTATGCAGTAGATCTCAAAAATTTATTCCTTCTATCTAACAAAAGCTTTGTATGCTTTAACTGACATTCCCCTTCCTCTTCACAATCAGTTCCACTAGTAATATGTATTTAGGGAAGTTTAGGTTTTCTAATGTAATTAAAACTGCTATGGTGAAATTTCTGCATTTGGATCTTTTTGCTGCAAGTCACTGAAATTATATTTTTGAGTAAACTATATAGAAGCATTAGTTGGTAAGTGTATGAATATTGATAGTAGTATACTTCCATTTTTTCTAAGCTCTGCTCATTCTTATAATCACTGACAAACTGGGTGGAACTATGACAATGTGGTCCTCCTGAATCCTGCAGATGGCCTCTTGTCCAGCCAATCTGTAGGGATGTCTAGATGAATGGTTCTGGGATCTGCAAGGCACATTCTCCATTCATTTCCTTTCTTTCTCAACCACAGATCTCTGGCCCTACTTGAGAAGAGATGGAAATGACCAGGTCTCTGGTGAATGCTACTTGTTCACTTATTCATTAAGTTCTTTTTTTTTCATTAGATGTAAGGGAGCAGGATGTAGGTGGAAATACCAAGGAACCAATGAAAATGTCCCCAGGGTTGGGGAGCAACCAGATGGACTAAGAAACAGCTGAAACTGGAGGTCAAGGAGAAGAGCCAGGAAGAAAAAGAGAGCTGAGGGGATAGCATATAGGGAATAGGCAGGCTGAGAAGGAAGAAGGAACAGCTGGAGGGAGCATGGGACACTTCTGGAGATAGAGCCTATGGTTCCAGGTAACAAATGGAGGCATAGTGGGACAGACAAACACAGTGAGACAGACTACAAAACAGTCTTTGAGACAGGAGAACTAGTCATGGAGCAGGGAAGAACATGAGTTTTAAGAGCAATCAGAAGCCTTTTCTCAAAAATAAAAAGAACTGGGATGTACTTAGTGGTAGAGCATCCCTGGCTTCAATCTCCAGTATGAAAAAAGAAATAAACAAAAATCAGAAAGGATCATGAAATAGGAGGAGGGACTAGGAAAAAGAGGAAGCAGATAGTAGCCCCTGAGGGGTGAAGAGCCAGATGAAATGGAAAAGGCAAAAATGTTCAAATGTTCAAGAAGTTGAATGTGAGCCTGAGGGTCTAACAACTTCCAGAGGAACCAGGGGACTGTTCCTAGGTTCAGAGAACAATATGGGGGCATAGGAAAAAGAGGTAGCAGGGAACAAGAAATGGGAAATATGACACTGAGAATGGTAGTAATCAGAGGATATAGACAGAGATAGGATACAATTGCAGAGGATCAGGGAAAGAACAGAATAGTGAGAAAGCCTCCAAGGCTGCAGAATGGCATAGGGTAGCAGGGAACCTGTGACACAAGGATCAATTCTGTTGGGAAACAGCCAGAGAGAGCCACAAAAGTACTTGGCTCTGGGTGTCAGCCAGCACTCCCAGGAAATGACCAGAGGATCTAGGAAAGCAGGCATAGTAAAAACTAAATGTGTATCTGGTGTGGGTAGCAGCCTGATCAACTTGGCAAGAGCTAAAGAAACTAGAGAAGAACTAAAAGGAATAAGATAAATTACTAAAGTGGGATAAGAGCCAGAGATTCCATGCAGTAATCGCTAGGGTTAAGGCACAGTGAAGAAGCCAGGGAAAGATTAGGGAGCAGCCAGAGTTCCTAGGAATAAGCTGACTAAGGGGACATGGGATTTTTGTGTTAAAACAGCAAAATTCCTGGGCAAACTGTAATGACCAAGAAACAACCAGAGGAACCAGCTAATAAAGGTAATGTGAATAATGGAGATGGTGAAAGTACAGAATCTAGTCATGGTAGAGAACATACAGCAGAATCAGTATACTTTAGTGGTTAAAAGCCCAGGCTAAGGAATCAGCCAGACTGGCATTATTCAAAGTGTGGTCCATGGGCCAAAAACATGAGCATATATGCAAGGAACTGTCCAAGGGCACAGAAAATGATCTAGATATTAGAAAACAGTCAAGGGAATCCAACAGCAACTAGTCTGTGAATCACTGGAAGGAACAAGAAAAACTCTAGGAACCAGGGACCAGTAAGATCGACTAAGGCTCCATCAGAACAGTGGACCTGCTGGAGGGACAAATGTCTGAGGGAACACAAAACAGGAAACAGGATATATGTATAGTTAGAGGGGCCCAGGTGTAGCCAAAGGAAGCAATAAATAAGACAATGGGGGGAGTCACAAAGAACAAAAAACATCTAGAGGGAGTAGTAAACAGGAACCAAGGAAGTCAAAAAGAATAAGAAATAGATGGGGAACACTCAGAGGAGCAAGAACCAGAAGAAGGAGCAGGGGAAAGTCTGGAGAAGCAGAAATTCCTTGGAAGCCCTTCTGCTGGGCCTGGGGCCAAGGGGAAGGGAAGGATCACATCACTGAGGTGATATACAAGTGTCCCAGAGCAGGAATGAGAGCAGTCTTAGGCAGGTGGCCTGCATCCCCAGCCAAAGCAGATGGTCAGTGGATCAGGGACAGAGTAGGCAATAAGTGGTCATTCCTGGCAGCCCAGAGTATCCCCAGGGTGAGGGTGCAGAATATGGTGGGACTCAGATCATCCAGAAGGGAGATATCACTGTGATTAGCTGGAGAGCAGAGACGAGCCAGGATGTAAGTCCTTACTTAGGACAAGAAAGTCCTTGTGATGGCAGGGATACATACCATCCCCCATGGCAGAAACTGCCCAGGCTAATTAAACATTTTCATATGTGGCAAGTGAGGCTGAAATCTGGTGGGTCTGTGCCATCAACTTCATACCCAAATCCTACCACAGTCCTTTTCCACCACCCCACATCTGCCTTCCCAGCCATAGTGGAGTTCAGAACTTCTGTCTTAAAAGGATAAGGGATCAAATGGGGTCATTGATGGAGAGTGTACCTTGCCTGTTTTCCTTTTGCATCCATCAGTGCTTGTAATGCCTGGCATGATCTTTGAACATGATCTCTGTGTATATGGCCTTAATGACTTCCCAAGAAGGAGGGTTAGATAAGGGTGATCTTTCATCTAGCATCTCAGGCTATGAGTCCACAGGTAGACAGAGGCAGTTGTTAAAGTGTTTAACAGTACAATTAATAAATGTTAATCAAAATAAATAAAATCAAATTTAAGAAGCAAAATATATTTAATAGATATTAAAATATGTTAATATGTCCATATTGGGAAGTAAATAAACACTTCTCCTTCCACTGAGGCTCCTCCCCCATAGCACCCACACCAGCAAGTGTCAGTAGGAGGATACATCCAGTTATGACCCTCAAGGCTCTCACCTTTAGGTGATGAAGGGGGCACTCAAGTGTGTTGCTCAAGGCTCAGGTCCTGCTCCCAGAAACCCTCAAGGCTTGTGCTCCAGGGTATTGGTGAGTGAAGAGATTGGGGGAGGAATTATGGGAACTCTCTGCCTGTTCTGTACCCATGAATAGACACCAATAGGGAGAGGACCCCTGGGGCTCTGGAAGGTCCAACAGTTCACAATGAATAAATGTTTATCATTTCGTTAGGTCAAATCATTAGAGCTTTTCTTTGCTACTTAGTTCTATCTTCTGTCTTGTTTAGGAAATCCTCACCTACCCCAGAGCCTAAACCAATACTCAACTTTTGTGTGTGTGTGTCGGGGGGGTTCTGGGAATCAAACCCAGGGCTTCACACATGCTTTGCCAGTGCTCTACCACTGAGGTACATCCCCAACCCCCCACCACCACCTTTTTTTGAAATAGGGTCTCACTAAGTTGCTGAAGCTGGCCTTGATCTTGTAATCCTCCTGCCTTAGCCTCCCAAGTAGCTGGGATTACAGGCATGGAACAACCATGCTTGGATTCACCTATATTTTCTAAGAATTTTAAAGCTTTGATTCTTTGGTAACTTATTTTGCAATAGCTTCAAGATTAAAGAGAACTTGGGGAAAAGAGTACACTTAACTATATATGCCCTTCATCCAGAAACAATAATCATTAACATTTTGCTACTTTGCTTTCATTGTCTCAATTTATATGTGAATGTGTATGTGTGTATACACCCAGATATATTTTTTTAATTTTCTGGGTTCTGGGGGTATGGCTTAGTGGTACAGTACTTGCCTAACATGAACCAGGTTCTGGATTCCATCCCAGCACAATAAAAATAAATAGATAGATAAATGACTTTTACTTTTCAAACCATTTGAAAGTAATTTGTAGATATAATTTCCATTTACTCCTAAATACTTCTATGTTTATCTCTTAAGAATGAGGACATTCTGGGGCTGGGGTTTTGGCTCAGCGGTGTGGAGCGCTTGCCTCGCACATGTGAGACACTGTGTTCGATCCTTAGCACCACATAAAAATAAATAAACAAAATAAAGGTATTGTGTCCATTTACAACTAAAAACAATTAAAAAAAAAGAATGAGGACATTCTCAGCCAGGTGTTGTGGTGCAAAGCTGGAATCCCAGTGACTCAGGAAGCTGAGTCCAGAGGTACACAAGTTTGAAGCCAGTCTCAGCAACTTAGTGGGATCCTGTCTCAAAATAAAAAATAAAAGGGCCAGACATGTGGTTCAGTGGTAGGGTGCTTACCTAGCATGTATGAGGCCCTAGGTTCAATCCCCAGTCCACACACAAAAAAAGGATGGGACAACTATCAAAATCAAAAAATTTAATATTGATATAATACTATCTAATATATAGTATATATTGTCTAATTATTTAATATTCAATATCTAAAACAGATGCTCCTCAACTTCCTATGGGGTTACATCCTGAAAACCTATGGTAAATTGAAAATATCATAAATCAAAAATGCATTTAATACACCTAATCTATTGAATATCATAGCTTAGGCTATCCTAACTCAAATGTGCTCAGACCCTTATATTAGCCTACAAAAATTAGGTAAAAATCATCAAACACAAAGTGTGTTGACTATCTCATGTAATTTATTGGATACTATACTGACAGTGAAGACCAGACTGATTGTGTGGGGATTGCCTTTGTACCATCATAAAGTAGAAAAATCATAAGTTGAACCATCATCAATTAGGACTGTTTACATGCAGTTTCTCCAGGTGTCACAATTATGTCCTTTACAACACCCCCCCATCCAAGATCCAAAACATTTCATAAGTTAGATTTAGTGGCCATGTCTCATCAGTCTTTACTCTGTATTTTATGACATGGACAGTTTCAAAAACAAGATTTCAATTTGGGTTTGCTAACAGCAAACAATTAGATTCAGATTATTCAATTTTTGACAGGAAGTTGACAAAAGTTGACACGATGTTCTCAGTGCCTTGTGTTGAGAGGCATTCAATATCCATTTGTCCTGTTACTGAAAATGTTTACTTTGACTACCTGGTTAAAGTACTGTCAAGCATCTGCACTTTCCAATGTAATTAATAAGTGTTTCATAGAGGACTAGTTTGAGACTATGTAAATACCCCATTTCTCATATTTTTGCCCACTTATTATAGCATGCATCAGTGATTCCTACCTGTGACAATGAATTATTATGCTGTTTCCCTAATGGTGTTTTTCTAATTCTGTCATTTCTACATTTATAAGTTGGCATTGTATTATAAGAAGAAATATTCCTAGCTCTGACTCCTGAAAAGACAATGACATGCCAGGCATGAGTGCACCTTGATTTATAATTACTAACAGGAACTAGAGCTTTGGGAAGAAATGGCTTACTCCAGAGCTAATACAGACAAAGTACAAAATAATCACTGAAGAACTGCTAGAAAACAAGGAACTGCTCAAAATATGGGACCTGTCCAAATGACACAGGAACCAGTTTGAAAGAGCTTCCTCTGGCCAAGGCTAGGACAATTTAAGTAGCAAAATCCATTTTTTTTAAAGAAACGGGATCTTTCTATGTTGCCAGGCTATCCCTGAATTCTGGGCTCAAGAGATCCTCCTGCCTCATCCTCCTGAGTAACTGGGATTTTAGGCATGTACCACTGTATCCAGCTTTACAAAACCCATTTTACAACATTTCATCACCTCAAAAAAAAACCCACCCTTTAGCTATCCTCTTCTTCTCCCCACCCTTCCTCATGTCTCCCAACCCTTAAACAACCACTAATCTACTTGCTATCACTATATCCTTCTTTATTCTAGACATTTCATATGAATGAAATCATATAATATGTGGTCTTTAAGCTTCTTTCATTTAGAATAATGTTTTGAAGGCTCATCCATGTTGCAACATCATTTATTTTTATATCTGAACATTATTCCACTGTATAGATATACCACATTTCCTTTATCCACAAATCTGTTGTCATTCTAAATATTCATGTATATACTCCTAGGAGTGGAATTACTGGTTCAAATAGTAACTCTGTTTATTCTTTGAGGAACTTCCAGACTCTTTCCCAAATCTGCTGCACCATTTTACACTCCTATTAGTGTATAAAAGTCACAATTTCTTTACATCCTTCCTCACCAATACTTGCTATTTTCTGATTTTTTTTATTCTAGCCTTTTTTTAAATCTTTTTTTTATTGTTGGTCGTTCAAAACATTACATAGTTCTTAATATATCATATTTCACAGTTTGATTCAAGTGGGTTATGAACTCCCATTTTTACCCCGTATACATGTATTCTAGCCTTTCTAATGAATGTAAAAGGTAGTACCTTGTAGTTTTGATTTACATTTTTCCTGATAATTTTTTATGTTAAACATCTTTTCATAATACTTGTTGGTCATTATACCTTAATGTCTGAAGGATAATTTTGCCAGATACAGAATTTGGAATTGACAATTCATTTCATTCAGCGCTTGAAAAATGTGCCACTTCCTTTTCTTACCTTCATGGTTTCTGATAAGAAATCAGCTGTCACTTTATCTTTCTCCTATAGGTAAGGTGTCACTTGCTGATTTCATAATTTTTCCTTTGTCTTTAGTTTTCTGAAGTTTGATTATACTGCATCTTGGCATAGATTTCTTTGGTTAATACTTTTGGGATTTCCTCAAATTCTTAAATCTCTAGTTTGGCATATTTTGCCAAATTTGAGAATTTTTTCAGCCATTGTTTCTTCAAATAGATATTTTTCTCATCTGATATTCTTTCTCCTCTCTTTCTGAGACCCTGATGACGAGAATGTCAAATCTTTTGTTATATTCTCACAGGCTCCTGAGACCCTGTTCATTTTTTTAGTCAATTTGCTTTCTGTTCAAATTGGGAAATTTCTATTCTTCTACTCCCAAGTTCTCTGATGCTTTTCTCTCTTTTCTCTATTCTGCTGTGGAGCCCATCCACTGAGTTTTTAATTTTAGTTATTGTATTTTTCAGTTATTAAATTTTCATTTCGTTTTTCATTATATCTTCTATTTCTTTACTGAGACTTTTCTAGTTTTGCATTTCTTTTAGGATACTGATATTTTTATGATGGCTGCTTTAAAATTTCCACTTAGTAATAGGAATAGCTTTATTTGTCAGATTATTTTAATGTCTATATCATCTTCATATTGGTGTCTCTTAATGGCCTTTTCTCATTCAAGTTCACATTTTCCTGGTTCTTCATAAGATCCCTGATTTTCAGTACATCTTAGTTGTTTTGGAGAATTATGGGAATCTGGGAAATTATTTAAATCTAATTCATAGAAGACCTCCTCTGACACTGTTCTGCTACAAATCAAGACTCTCCCCTTACTGCCAAGTGGAGGTGGGAGTTAATAATCCCCACTGACCTTTTTTAACACCCTGGCAAGGGCAAGCACTTTTTTTCCAGTATAGAGGATTAAACCCAGGGATGCTTTACCACAAACTACATCTCCAGGCTTTTTTATTTTATTTTGAGACAGAGTCTCACTAAATTGCCCAGGGTGGCCTTGATCTGGCAATCCTCCTGCCTTGGCCACCGGTATTATAGGTGTGCACCACTGTGTCTCATGTGAGGGGTGCTTTGTTATTGTCAGTTAGGGGCACAATTTCAGGCTCCCTACCAGATCTCTTCTAACTCCACATTGGTGGAAAAGTGGGTGTGGGTGGGAGTCTGAGATCCTCACATGGCCTAAACTGATAGTATGGGAGAGATTCCTCATTCCCCCCAGGGCAGGGATGAAAATCTAGGCTGCCCACTAGGCCTTTGATGATGGGGGTGAGGGTCAATGCTTGGCTGGATTAGGGAGCTTATCTAGTTTTTTTTTTCCTTGATTTGCTAGGTTGCTCTTTTCTCAGATCTTTGCCTAGACAGCAAGCTTTCCTTGGGGCTTTTATCCAAGTCCATTGCCCTTCTGGGTTGCCAGCTTATCCAGCACTAGTCCAGGATATCTGAGGTCAGAAGAAAACTCAGGGAATTCACTGTTGTATCATTCCTTAGGTTCTAGAGCCCCTTCCCAGAATGCCTTCTTCTCTTCAACTTTTAGTCTTATCTTTGTTCAATGTTTTGGATTTTCAGCTATACTTAGCAAGAGAAATAGAAAGAAATGTGTCTATTCCATTTTTTCTATTGGCATTTTTTTAATTTAACTTTTTGAATAGGTAATACATTCCCAAATCCCCCTAACACAGAATATCAGTCTAGCTATGTACAGTGGCACACACCTGTAATTGCAGCTACTCAGACTCCTACTATGGGGAGTCTGAGGCAGGGGAGTCACAAGTTTGAAGCCAGCCTCAGCAACATAAGACACTCTGTCTCAAAATAAAAAATAAAAAGGGTTGGGGATGTAGCTCCCCTGTTACCACACACACACACACACACACACACACACACACACACACACACACATCTTCATTAGTTTGTAGATAAGTTAGATACATTCTTAGAGATTATACAAATAAAATCAGCTGAGAAAATATCCTTAGTATTTTCCTATAAAGACAGTAGATACTGTACATTTGTTGAACACAAATTTTAAAAAAAATATTGTTTTAATCTTTTGTTATGAAATATTCCACATATTTTGAATAATATTGTTGAATGTGTCTCCTGCTGTATATATGTATATATTCCATAAGTGGAATTGTTACCAGTTTCCCTCTGTGGAACCATAACAAGATGCTATACCAATTGAGTAGTGAAAGAGACTTTATCTTGGCTAAGAATAGAAGTGGACAATAAACTTGAAGATCAACTGAACTCCCCGCCCCCCACATGGTCAGGAGATTATAGATACAAGGTAAAAAAAAAATGAGAAGGAGGGATAGATGAATAAAGATGAGAAATATTGTTGGGTGCTGTAGCACATACCTGTAATCCCAGTGATTTGGGAGGCTGAGACAGGAGTATCAAATCCAATGCCTGCCTCAGCAATTTAGCTAGATCCTCAGCAACTTGGTGAGATCCTGTCTCAAAATAAAAAAAATAAAAAGAGCTGGGAATGTACTGAGTGACTAAGTGCCTCTGAGTTCAATCCCTGGTACAAAAAAAGGGGGCAGGAGAGGAATATTCACGTGTTTTATTATAATGAAGTTAGTGATTGTTTGGAGGTCACTCTGGCAGCCATCATAGGTACACCAGTTGCAGCCAGCCCACCTGAAGAGGAACTTCTGGCCTTCAGGCATCCTTTCCTCAAAGATAAACAAAGTTAAGGTAGGGTAGAAATTCAGTTAGGTCACCTAGTCAGTACAAGATTAGGGCAGTGCAATGTATTGTGTATACGTCTTCAGCATTAGCTGATAGATCTTAACTACTTTCCAAAGTGGTTGCAGCAGTTCATACCATCATCAGCAATAACAGAGTTCTTTTTGCATCATGTTCTCTTCAATACTTGGTACTGTCAGGTTTTTTTTTTTCATTTAAGACATTCTAGGGGTTATGTAGTGGTATCTCATTATGGTTTTAATTTGTATTCCTTAATGTCTAAAATGTTAAACCTTTTTCCTATGTGTATTGAAGCCTTGGATTTCCTCTTTTGTAAAATGCCCGTTAAATCCCTTGTCCATTTTTCTACTAGGTGAACTCTTATTCTCACTGGTTTGAAATTCTGTACACCTTTTATTAGTAATATGTGCTGCAGATTATCTTTTATGTGATAGCTTTCTTTTTTTCCTCTTTTTTAATTTTAATTTTAATTTTTTGGTACTGGGGATTTAACCCAGGAATTCTCTACCACTGTGCTATATTCTCGACCCTTTTTGTTTATATTGTGAGACAGGGTCATGCTAAATTATGGAGGCTGACCTGGAACTTGTGGATCCTCCTGCCTCAGCCTCCCAAGTTGCTAGAATTATAGGCATGCACCACTGCATCTGGCCTTTCTTCCTTTTTAAATACTGTCTTTTAAATGACTAGAAGTGCTAAACTTCATTGTAAACATACTCTCATCAGTCATTTTTTGTGTATGGTACTGGGGATTGAACCCAGTGATGCTCTACCACTAAGCTATATCCTGAGCCCTATTATTTTATTTTATTTTAAGACAGTGTCTTGCCAAAGTTGTCCCAGCTGATCTCTTGCCTCAACCTCCTGAGTAGCTGAGATTACAGGTGTGTACCACTGTGCCAGGATTCTTTCTTTTTATTTTGGTACTAGGAATTGAACCCAGAGCCTTGCACATGCTAAGCAACACTCTAGACACTGAGTTACATACCAGCCCCATCAGTCTTTTTTTATGGTTAATGTTGTCTTCTTCCCATTGGGAATTATTTTTCTGATCTACAATCATGAAGATAGTCTTCTAAAAGTTTTTGCCTTTCACTTTTAGGTGTATAATTTATCTGGAGTTGATTTTTTTTTTTTTTGCATATGATGTGGAGTAGGGATCAAATTGTACTTCTTCCTGAGCTGGGGTTGTGGAGCAGTGGTAGCGTGCTTGCCTAACATGCATGAGGCACTAGGTTCAATCCTCAGAGGCATTGGGTTCAAGCCTCAGCACCACATAAGTGTAAAATAAAGATATTGTGTCTACCTAAAACTAAAAAATAAATATTAAAAAATTTTAATATCTTCCTGTATGTACCTGTCATGGCACCATTTATTTATTTTTTAATTAAATTATTTGTTTATTCTAATTTGTTATACACGATGGCAGAATGCAATTAATTTCATATTACACATATAGAGCACAATTTTTCAAGTCACTGACTGTACACAAAGTTTTTTTATGGCATCATTTATTGAAAATGTTCTCACTATCTGATTGAACAGCTTTGGCTTAAATCACATGATCATATATGTGGGTGTGTTTCTGTCCTCTCTGTTCTGTTCCAATGGATTATCTGAGCACCAGTACCACAATATCATAAATTTCCATTGCTTTGTAAATTAAAGTCTTGTAAACCTTGTCCTCCCCACCTTGTTTATACTAATCAGGAGTCTCATGGCTAGTCTTGGCCATTTGCATTTCCACAGAAATTTTAGAAATGGCTTGTCAGAGTCCATGAAATTGAGTTGTGATATATCCTATAAATTCTTTTTTTTTTTTTGGAGAGAGAGAGAGAGAGAGAGAGAGAGAATTTTAATATTTATTTTTTAGTTCTCGGCGGACACAACATCTTTGTTGGTATGTGGTGCTGAGGCTCGAACCCGGGCCACATGCACGGCAGGCGAGCGCACTACCGCTTGAACCACATCCCCAGCCCATCCTATAAATTCTTACAGTACTAATTTCATTAGTGTTGGCTCTAGGTATATCTAGTGTATGTTTTTTTTAAAGAGAGAGTGAGAGAGGGGGAGAGAGAGAGAGAGAGAGAATTTTTTAATATTTATTTATTATTTTTTTTTAGTTCTCGGCGGACACAACATCTTTGTTGGTATGTGGTGCTGAGGATCGAACCCGCGCCGCACGCATGCCAGGCGAGCGCACTACCGCTTGAGCCACATCCCTAGCCCCTCTAGCGTATTTTCTTAGACTATACTATAGTTGTCTCTCAGTATCCACAGGGGACTGACTCTAGAACCCACTACTGATACCAAAATCTTTGGATGCTTGAGTCAACCTTTGCACATCCTCTGGTGTTCTTTAAATCATATGTAAATGACTTATAATACCTGATTCAGGGGCTGGGGATGTGGCTCAAGCGGTAGCGCGCTCGCCTGGCATGCGTGCGGCCCGGGTTCGATCCTCAGCACCACATACCAACAAAGATGTTGTGTCCCCCGAGAACTAAAAAATAAATATTAAAAAAATTCTCTCTCTCTCTCCTCTCTCACTCTCTCTTTAAAAAAAAAAATACCTGATTCAGTATAAATTCTGTATAAATAGTTATGCTGCATTGTTTAAGGAATAATGACAAAAGATCTGTACATGTTCAGTACAGAAGCATTTTTTTTTCAATCCACAGATGGTTGAATCCACAGGAATGGAATTTGCCATTAACAGAGAGGGTCAACTGTATCTTCTTAAGACCATCAGTTATTTTGAACTATGTTTTTTAGGGTTTTGTTTTATTTTGTTTTGTTTTTGGTACTGGGTATTGAACGCAGGGTGCTTAATCACTGAGCCACATCTCCAGCCTTTTTATGTTTTTTTTTTTTTTTTTTTTAAATTTTGAGACAGGGTCTCACTAAGTTGCTGAGGCTGGCCTCAATCTGCAATCTTCCTTCCTCAGCTTCTTGAGTCACGGGATTATAGACATGCCCCTCTGTGCCCAGCTGAACTATGTTTTTAAAACTTTAAAATTGTGGTTTTTGAAAAGATCCCATTTATTAATGTTTGTGTGTGTGTGTGTGTGTGTGTGTGTGTGTGTGTGTGTGTGATGCTGGGGATTGAACCCAGGGCCTTGTGCATGCAAGGCAAACACTCTACCAACTGAGCATATCCTGAGCCCATTAATGTTTTTTTGACTTAGTTGCACTATGTTTAAAGATGGTCTGTATGGTAGGCTTTTGTGTCTTGTCTGTCTGTGTGCTCCTCCTGAGCAGTCTCAACTGATTCCCTATTCTGTAGTGAGAACTTCCAAATCAGAACTTCTATCCTAGTCCATGTCATACAATCCCATATAAGTTTTATCACCTTAATTTCAAAATGTGACATAATGTTTCATCTTCTTCCCCACCCCCTCCTATTCTGTTAACCTCTCAGTTTATGATCTACATGTTTATGTAAAACCAATCACTGAATATTGCCTTAGATTTATTATTTTTCTCACCCTGCAATTCAGCCTCCTCCTTCTTTTTTTTTTTTTTTTTTTTTTTGTACTGGGATTGAACCCAGGGAACTTTACCACTGAACTATATTTTTTTAATATTTTGAGACAGGGTCTCACTAAGTTGCTGAGGCTGGCCTCTAACTTGTGATCCTTGTGCCTCAGCCTCCCACGTCACAGGGATTATAGATGTGTGCCACTGCATCCTGCTCCCACAATTCAGCCTCCTTAAAACATTGCATCAAAACTATCTTCTAAGGGGCTGGAGTTGTACCACATATAAATTAATTAATCAATTAATTAAAGGTCCATCAGCAACTAAAAAAAACTGTCTTCTAGAGGTTTGGGTTGTGGCTCAGTGGTAGAGTACTTGCCTAGTGCATGGGAGGCCCTGGATTTGATCCTCAACACCACATAAAAATAAATAAATAAAACAAAGGTATTGTGTCCAACTACAACTAAAAAATAAATATTTTTTAAAACTGTCTTCTACATCCTCAACTTCTCCATTCCATTGTTAAGTCCAGCTTTTCTTTTCTCTCACATGAACTCTATAGTGCATCTCCACACTGATCATCAAGTCTCAACCATTTCAAACATTCCTATGATGTACCTTGACTACTGTTTTAAAGCACACTATTATGATTCTGTCTTTTCCTGTGTTTAAATGGCAGTCCATTCTCCATGAGGAAAAAAAGGATTGTTCCTTGTTCTAACCCTAATATATCTCTACAGTTTTCCTCACAACTGCCTTCTCAATCTACTACATAAATTCCTCCCCTTTTATAAAATTATTTGAAATTTCCTGAATAAATCATGTATTTTAATTGTTTCCTTATTCCATACTTTTGTTCATACTTTTGTTCATATCCTTTCTAGATAACTCTAACCATATCATCTCTGTGTAACCTAATCTAAATCATCCATTATCCCCTTCTGTCTTCCTTTGTTGGTTAGTCAAGTCTTTAAGCCATTTTATATTTTATTCAACTCTATATTGCCATTGCCTAACACATCCAGCACATAACTGATTATTAAATATATTGTGTCTAGTTCCTAAGTTAACTAGAGAATTTAAAGAAGGCCCATTTATCCAGGCATGGTGGCATATACATTTAATCCCAGCCACTTGGGAGGCTGAGGCAGAAGGATCATGAGTTCAAAGCTAGCCTCAGCAAAAGTAAGGCACTAAGCAACTCAGTAAGACCCTGTCTCTAAATAAAATACAAAATAGGACTGGGCATGCAGCTCAGTGGTTGAAGGCCCCTGAGTTTAATTCTTGGTATTCAAAAAAAAAAAAAAAAAGAAAGCCCATTTAAATCCCCATTTTTAAAGTAGAATGACATAATGGATAAATGAATAAATGTAGTACACAAGGAATGTCAAAATACTTTTAGTTAAGTTTTTACTTCTCATATCATAAAAGGTAAATCTAGCAAAAACCCTATATGTTACATTATGGTAAAAGAGCATTAAAAAACAATTTCTTCTCTATCTTCTGCCATCCCCCTGTGCTGACCATGTCACCTTGAACAGGGTTGTGTTGTTACAGGTATCCGTATCATTTGAGGATGTGACTGTGAACTTCAGCAGGGAGGAGTGGCAGCATTTGGACCCTATTCAGAGACGCCTGTACTGGGATGTGACACTGGAGAACTACCATCATCTGATTTCAGTGGGTAAGCACTGGTGCTCATGAGTCGGCTAGGGGCCTCAGTATGACATTTCTATTCTCAGCCACTGAGTGCTCTGAGGCATCCCAAGTGTGTGATGGTGTCACCCTTGATTTGACTGTGATTCTTCAGTCCCTTTCACCTCTATTTATTTCTTTGTTCCATCAAACCTGGGGACTTTCCTGAAGAGCAAATGGGAAGCTTCATTGAAAGGTCCCTGAAACCTGATTGGCTAGACCCAACCCTGTATTATATTCTGTTAATAGGATATCAAGTTCCCAAATTAGAAGCCATCTACAAGTTGGAGCAAGGAGAGAGGCCATGGATACTGGAGGGGGAAGCCCCATGTCAAAGCTGTTCAGGTGTGTGGTCCAGCAGATGGGGGCATAATGTATTTTGTATATAAAAGTAAATCCCACTTTTCTTAGAAGAGGCCAATGCCTGAGAAAGGTTGTGAAGATAATTTGATCTTGAAAGTTCTAAATTTTGGGGCTGGGTATGGTGGCACATGCCTGTAATCCCAGCAATTCGGGAGGCTGAGGGAGAAAGATTGCAAGTTTGAGGCCAGCCTCAACAATTTAGTGAGACCCTAAGCAACATTTTATTTTTGTTGCTAAGAATTGAACCCAGTGGTGCTTTACCTCTGAGCTACATCTCCAGTCATATATATATATATATATATATATATATATATATATATATATACACACACATATATATATATTTTTGAGACAGGATCTCACTAAATTGCTTAGGGCCTCACTAAGTTGCTGAGGCTGGCCTTGAACTTCTCTTGCCTCAGCTTCTTGAGTTGCTGGGATTATAGGCATGTGCCACTGCACCTAGCTAGGACCTTTTCACTCTTCCTACTCCATTCCTATCCCCGAGTTTAGATTCTTCCCTTGTACATCAGATGCTTTAAAATTTCTATTTTATTTTGTTTCCATTCCCCATATCCATCCCTTATTCTATGATGGCAATTAATGATATGATCCATGAATTTATGTGATATTCTCATAAACCCTGAAGTATTGGTTTATGAGTATATATTTATAGTATATACAAGTTATATTATTCTATATATCTTAATTCTATTCTTTTTTCCCACTCCTTCCTAAGGGATGTTCGTAACTGTAGTGTGTTCATCTGGCTTTGTTCTACAGATTGCTGCATAGTATTCTACAGTACACCAAGACCACACCTTACTTAACCATTCATCCAGTGGACACTGAACTTCCAGTTAATGCAAATTCCACGATAAATGTACATATAAATTTTCCTTTATGGAGTATGAAAATTTCTCAAGGATGTGTGAAAAAGAGAGTTTGCCTAAATATTGTGTATGCTCAGCCTGAATTTTTTTCTTTTTCTTTCTTTCTTTCCTTGTCTTTTTTTTCTTTTGATGCTGGGGATGGAACCCAGGGCCTTGTGCACATTACGCGTGTGCTATACTACTGAACTAAACTACCAGTCCCTCATCCTGAATTTGACTAAGTACCACATATTATTCATCGATTGTCTGCACTAATTATACTCCCCACAACAGAGTATAAGGGCTCTTGTTATCCCAGTGTATCTGCTAACAAGTAATAGTAACCATAGTGTCTAATAGTACTAATAGTGTCTCGTTTTTTTTTTGTCCAACAGTGGGTATAAAGTGGCCCGTATGTCTCTTTCTGTCTTTGTGGAGCTAGGATTGAACCCAGAGCCTCAATCTTGTTAGGCAAGCATTCCACCACTAAGCTGTATTTCTCCCAACCCCCGCTTTTTTTTTTTTTTTTTTTTTTTTTTTTTTTTTGCTGTACTTGAGATCAAACCCAGTGGCACTTTACCACTAAGCTACATCCCCAATCCTTTTATTTTTTATTTTAAGACAGGGTCTCACTAAGTTGCTGAAGCTAGTATCAAATTTGCAATCCTCCTGCCTCAGCCTTCCCAGCTGCTGGGATTGTAGGTGTGTGCTGCTACATCCAATGTGATATCTCATTTTCAAATTTTGCATTTTTTCTAGTACCTCATTTGAGCATTTCAGAATTTACCTGATATCTCTTCAAGTTTGCTTTCTATGGGAATGTTCATAATATTTTCATTGTTTCAATTGAATATCTTCAACTGTCTGTTTCTTACTGATTTGTATCCAGTTCATTATTTGCCTTTTTCTCTAGCCTTTTCTACCATTTTTTCCCATAAATTGTGTTGCCCCGGAAACCCTGTCTAATGTTCATCAGCCTTTTCTTCATGTTCATCCAGTGGCCTAAACATATTGATATTCTGATGGCTCCTCCTTTGATATCCTCAGTCTGGTGCTTTATTTTTTATTTTAGTATTAGTAGTAGTAGTCGTCGTCGTCGTCGTCGTCGTCGTCCTGGTAGTAGTAATATTAGTATTATGGATGGAACCTAGGGGCATTTTTTTTATTGGTTGTTCAAAACATTACATAGTTCTTGATATATCATATTTCACACTTTGATTCAAGTGGGTTATGAACTCCCATTTTTACCCCGTATACAGATTGCAGAGTCACATCAGTTACACTTCCACTGATTTACATATTGACATACTCATGTCTCTTGTATTCTGCTGCCTTTCCTATCCTCTACTATCCCCCCTCCCTCCCCTCCCCTCCCCTCTTCTCTCTCTACCCCCTCTACTGTAATTCATTTCTCCCCCTTGTATTATTTTTCCCTTTCCCCTCACTTCCTCTTGTATGTAATTTGGTATAACCCTGAGGGTCTCCTTCCATTTCCATGCAATTTCCCTTCTCTCTCCCTTTCCCTCCCACCTCTCATCCCTGTTTAATGTTAATCTTCTTCTCATGCTCTTCTTCCCTACTCTGTTCTTAGTTACTTTCCTTATATCAAAGAAGACATTTGGCATTTGTTTTTTAGGGATTGGCTAGCTTCACTCAGCATAATCTGCTCTAATGCCATCCATTTCCCTCCAAATTCTATAATTTTGTCATTTTTTAATGCAGAGTAATACTCCATTGTGTATAAATGCCACATTTTTTTTATCCATTCGTCTATTGAAGGGCATCTAGGTTGCTTCCACAGTCTTGCTATTGTGAATTGTACTGCTATGAACATCGATGTAGCAGTGTCCCTGTAGCATGCTCTTTTAAGGTCTTTAGGGAATAGACCCAGAAGGGGAATAGCTGGATCAAATGGTGGTTCCATTCCCAGCTTTCCAAGAAATCTCCATACTGCTTTCCAAATTGGTTGCACCAATTTGCAGTCTCACCAACAATGTACAAGTGTACCCTTTTCCCCACATCCTCGCCAGCACTTGTTGTTGTTTGACTTCCTAATGGCTGCCAATCTTACTGGAGTGAGATGATATCTTAGGGTGGTTTTGATTTGCATTTCTCTGACTGCTAGGGATGGTGAGCATTTTTTCATGTACTTGTTGATTGATTGTATGTCCTCCTCTGAGAAGTGTCTGTTCAGGTCCTTGGCCCATTTGTTGATTGGGTTATTTGTTATATTATTGTCTAATTTTTTGAGTTCTTTGTATACTCTGGATATTAGGGCTCTATCTGAAGTGTGAGGAGTAAAGATTTGTTCCCATGATGTAGGCTCCCTATTTACCTCTCTTATTGTTTCTTTTGCTGAGAAAAAACTTTTTAGTTTGAGCCCAAGTCCCATTTGTTGATTCTAGATATTAATTCTTGTGCTATGGGTGTCCTATTGAGGAATTTGGAGCCCGACCCCACAGTGTGTAGGTCGTAGCCAACTTTTTCTTCTATCAGATGCCTTGTCTCTGGTTTGATATCAAGCTCCTTGATCCATTTTGAGTTAACTTTTGTGCATGGCGAGAGAAAGGGATTCAGTTTCATTTTGTTACATATGGATTTCCAGTTTTCCCAGCACCATTTGTTGAAGATGCTATCCTTCCTCCATTGCATGCTTTTAGCTTAGGGGCATTTTTCTGGTGAGCTACATCCCTAGACCTTTTTACTCTTTGTATTGAAATAGGATCTCACTAAATTGCTGAGGCTGGCCTCAAACTTATAATCCTTCTGCCTCAGCCTCCTGAATCACTGGAGTTTGGCATGTGCCACTGTGACCAGTTTGATTTCATTCTCTTATAAGTTCATTTTAAATGCTAATGACAGATTTCATTACCTAAAACACTCTGTTTATCTTGTCATGAGCTAAGACAAAGCTACAGTTTCTCCCTCTTGTCTAGTATGTGACAATGAAACTCTTCTTCCAAAGAGATAAACAACATATTTCCAATTCAGAATTGTATCTGTATATTTTTATAACCTCTGCTTAAATCCACTTTTAATATTTTCTTAATGTTTATCATATTTTGTGGGGATACGCAACTAAATCAATCAGGGACACTCCAAGTGAATTTGGGCTAACTAAATAAAGACGCAGACACAGAAAGTATTGTTTTCATTGGGCTCAGTGACTACTCCTCAGCCACAGCTCCCACAAAGCGGGCAAGGCAGGCAAGAAAGAGAAGGAGCATGCTCCAACCTGGGTTTTATTGGGGAGAAGCCATTTAAATTGAGGCAAGGGTAGGGTTACAACAAACAAGTGAGTGCAATCCAACCCCATTGGGTGACACCCACTCCTGGAGATGCACTTCTCTTATCTGAGTGGAGGAAAGGTTCAATTGATTGCAGTGGTACAATACCAGTTCAATATCTCTTTACTCAGGACTTAAAGGTGTGTACATAGCTCCTATCCAGAGTGGCTCCCAACAATATTTGTTAGTCTTCCATGAACATCTGAGTCTTCATCCTGAACTCTGTCTATCCCGATGACACATTTTCCATCTTGTGATCAGAGTTCACCTGTCCCATGTAATGACTTTTTTGTGGTGCTGGGAAATGAACCCAAGATTTCATGTATGCTAAGCACATTCTCCCACTAAGCCATACCCCAGCCAGGCAATAGCTCTTAATTACTCTAGCACATGTATGTCTCACTCCATTTTTCCATCTCCTATTTCACAGCAACTCAGAGGAAAGTACAGAATTTTAGACTATGTGGCTTTTAATTCTATGTTTTAGAAAGTATCCAGATTTAGGAGCCAGCTTTGCCTTATTTATTTTATTTTTGTACCAGGGATGGAACCCAGAAATGCTTTATCACTGAGAAACCTTCCCATCTCTTTTTATTTTTGATTTTGAAACAAGCTTCCACTATCAAAGCTAGTATTGAACTTGCAATCCTCCTGCCTCAGCATTCCCAGTGCCACCATGCCTGGATGATTGTTGTTTTTTAAGTATTAAATTTTAAATTGACAAATAAAAATTGTTTATATCATATGCATGATGTTTTAAAATCTGTGTACATTAGAAGCCTAGTTCATATTGTATGATGCAGGGTCTGATCAAGAGAGAAAAACCACACACTAATTTGAACAGAGAAAGTTTAACATGAAGATTTTTAGCTGTAATGCAATTGAAAAAATGAGATATTAACTAGTAAAGAGAATCCTAAAAATAAAGGAATAGCAGATACAAGGCAAAGCCAATTCCTCCAGGGCTGTGTGTTAATCTATTTCCTGTTACTGTAATTTTTTTTTTTTTTTTTTTTTTTTTTTGCGTGTGTGGTACTGGGGATTGAACCCAGGGATTTGTGTATGCAAGGCAAGCACTCTACCAACTGAGCTATATCCCCAGCCCTGTAACAAAATATTGAGGTGGGATAATTTAGAAAGAAAATATGTTATTTAGTTCACAGTTTTGGAGACAAAGTCCAAGATCAGGCCATCCGATGGATTTGACCTCTGGTCAGGGCCCCCTTCACTGGATCACCACATGGCAGATAGCATCAGGATGTGAGCATGTGTGAGAGAGAGAAAGCACATGAAAAGACAGGAAGCCAGAGAAAGATCAGACAGGGGCCAGTCTCACTTGTTTATACCAATCTTCTCTTGAGAACTAAGTTGGATCACATAAAAACTATATTAATCCCTTCCAAGGTCAGTGCTCCCAGAGACCCAGTCACCTTCCACATAAACAGTATCCAAGCCCATAGCAGTCTGAGGTAAAGTACCCAGGGAAGAGGCTCCTCTACTTCCCAGGGATGAGATCCAGACCTTGTAAGGAGGGTATAGCTGTGGCTTATGGCCTGGTGAAAGAATTGCTGTAGTACCACACTGCCAGAACTTGCTGGAAATCTTCACTCTGAGGTTCCAGAGAAAACTCTTCATAGGGAGGTGTCTCACTGGAAGGAGTCTACTACAAATCATCTGAGAGAGGTGCAGAGTAAGGTATTAGGTGCTGGGTGCTACTGACCAAAATGCACTGCATGAGCTTGGAGCTGGAGAAGCTATTGGTGCTGTCTGTGTGAGCTGGTTGCTTGGGAAGCCATTTGAGCTGCTAGAACTGGGTTCTGAAAAGTCATCCATGCTGTAGGCACTAAGCTCAGAGAAGCCATCCATACTACAAAACCTGGGTTCCAGGGATGCTGTGTGTGCATCAGGTGCCAGATGGTAAAGCCACCCATGCTGCAGGAATGCTAGACAAGCTGCCCTGGCTAGAGGAGCCTGCTGAGTGAACTCCTGGAACCAGGAAGGAAACCCACCTTGGCTTGCAGTGCCTCTCCAGCAACTTCCATGGACAAAGTTTAATATCATGGTTGCTGGAAAGGGAAAAAAAGTACTTAAGGAAACCCAGATCCATTTTTGTGAAGGGTGAACCTGGAGCTGAGAGGCAATTGATTCATAACTGGCACCCTTAATCTTCATTTTCCTGAAGTAAAATAAGTAGAATATATGTAATAAACTTAAATTTATTGAATTTTGGAGATAGAAACAGACATTATATGCTCTTTGAGAAGCATTTTTAAGCATCTCTTCAGAAAAATACAGAGGACTGTACACTATATTTTAAAAGGGAAGACAACTGCATGAACATTAACACACTCAGCCTTTTTGTAATAGTTCTTTTGCTTACAACATTAAACAGTGACAAATCAAGTATCAATATGAGTGGTACTGCCAGGTGCACTGGCACACATCTATAATGCCAGCAACGCAAGAGGATCACAAGTTTGAGAACAGTCTTGACAATTTAGTGAGATCTTATCTCAAAATTAAAACGAAAAAGGGATGGGGATGTAGCTCAGAGACATAATCCTCAGTACCACAAACACACACCAAAAAAACATGAGTGGCACAGTGTCTGCTTTATTAAATGCTGGCAGCTGGGTGTGGTGGCATACATCTGTAATCCCAGTAACTTGGGAGTTGAGGCCGGAGGATCACAAGTTCAAGGTCAACCTCAGCAACTTAGCACCCTTTCTCAAAAAAAGGGGGGGTTGGAATATAACTTGATGGTAGAATACCCTTAGGTTCAATCCCTAGTACCTCCAAAAAAATTAATAGCAAATATAACATCCCTACAGTAGTGAAATTGGAGCTATTATTTTGAATAATATTTGAAAATGCACGGAAGAACAAAACTACAAGCTAAACAAAATTATCTTAGAATTCTGAGATGAATTGGTTCAGTTCAACAAGTTCTTCTGAGTGAACTCCTCGAACCAGGAAGCAAACCCACTTTGGCTTGCAGTGCCTCTCCTGCAATTTCCATGGACAAAGCTTAATATCATGCTGATCCTGATCCATCATTCAGGGACTATGTTCGAAATCATTGCTCTGCCATTTCCTAGGCATTGTCAGCTGCATTGATTACTGTGGAATCCAGTAGGAAGGGGAAAGAGGAAAGAGGAGATTTGCCCACTGTCTAGGCCTTCCTAAGCAATATATATTGCTTCAGCTCAAATCCCATTGGTAAGAAGAAAGTGAGGCTTGCATTAAAAAATGACAAAATCATAGAATTTGGAGGGAAATGGATGGCATTAGAGCAGATTATGCTAAGTGAAGCTAGCCAATCCTTAAAAAACAAATGCCAAATGACTGCTTTGATATAAGGGGAGTAACCAAGGACAGGGTAGGGACGAAGAGCTTGAGAAGAAGATTAACATTAAACAGGGATGAGAGGTGGGAGGGAAAGGGAGTGAGAAGGGTAATCGCATGGAAATGGAAGGTGATCCTCAGGGTTTTACAAAATTACATATAAGAGGAAATGAGGGGTAAGAGAAGAATAATACAAGTGGAAGAAAGGATTTACAGTAGAGGGGGTAGAGAGAGAAATGGGGAGGGGAGGGGAAGGGAGGGGAGGGGGGATAGTAGAGAATAGGATAGACAGCAGAATACATCAGACACTAGAATGGCAATATGTAAATCAATGGAAGTGTAACTGATGTGACTCTGCAATCTGTATACGGGATAAAAATGGGAGTTCATAACCCACTTGAATCAAACTGTGCAATATGATATATTAAGAACTATGTAATGTTTTGAACGACCAACAATTAAAAAAATTAAAAAATTTTAAAAAATTAAAAAAAAGAAGAAAGTGAGGCTGGTGAATCTACATTCTGTTACTACTAAAGAAAGAAGAGATCTTGGTGGAAGGCTTGCAGTTTCTGCCTCATATGGTTTTCCCTCTTCTATTTTATACTTCTTATTAGAAGCCTGTGTTCCTGAATCCAAGAAAAATTTGCAGCTGGTTTTAGAGCTGGAGCACAGACATGTATTTACCATTGTGTCAGAATGGCAGGGTTACAGTTTTCCTACTGATATAAAGGTGGTGGTGTTTGTCACATAGAAATGTAATATTGTTGCTAATAGCTCAGCAGGAGAAGCAAGAGGGAGCAGAGATCTCACAAAGGTTTTGAGCTGATATGTAATAAGAAAATGCATTTTGGAATACTTCTTCCAAGCCTGGCTTCCTCTTTTTTAAAATATATATTTTAGTTGTAAATGAAAACAATACCTTTATTTTATTTATTCATTTATTTTATGTGGTGCTAAGAATCTAACCCAGTGACCCACACATGCTAGCCAAGCTACCACTGAGCTACAACCCCAACCCCCTGAAGTCTGTTCTTGACAGACTTCAGTTTCTTCTGTTTACTCTGTTCACTATCCAGATATCCTAGCAGAGCCAAATTCTGAAGGTTCAAATCCCATCTCTCCCACTTAGTGGTTTGATCTTTAGCAACTTACATAACTTCGGTGTGCCTCCATTTTCTTTTCTATAAAACACCATTCATAATGGCAACCACCTCATAGGCTTCATTGAAGAGTCCGTGAGTTACTGTGTGGAAAGCACTTGGAACAGTCTGGTGTGTCATAAATGATATAGAATCATTTGCATCTTTTAAGTGTGCTGTAAGAATTTTTTATTATTACATTGCTGTTATTATTTTTGTCATATAGACACTTCCATTTCTGTGTGTTCATCCTTTCTGAACTACTTGGACCCTCTCCCATCCTTTGCTAATTGTTCTTTGTGTCATTCTCATTTTAAAAAATATTTTTAGTTGTAGATGGACACAATACCTTCATTTTATTTATTTGTTTTTATGTTGTGCTGAGGATCAAACCCAGTGCCTCATATGTGCTACGCAAGCACTCTACCACTGAGCCACAACCCCAGCCCTGTCATTCTCATTTTTACTTTTCTTTTTAGGTGAAGATATTAGGAAAACTCAACAACAGGAAATTTCTGGAGAAGTTTCATTCCACTGTGAGAGATTTGATCAACCCACAGGAGAAGATTCACTGTGTTCCATTTTGGAAGAACTGTGGCAAGAGAATGACCAACTAGAGAGATATCAGGAAAACCAGATGAACCCTTTAAGTCTTGTCAAAATATTAATTAAGGAGAGGGGCTACGAATGTCAAAACCTTGAAAGAATAATTCACATGACTACCAAGCTTGTTCCTTCAATTAAAAGACTCCATAAATATGACACATTTGGAAAGAGTTTGAAGCATACTTTAAACTTACATAATTATAACCAAAGCACTGCAACAAAGAGCCTTGAGAGGATATTTGGAAATGGTAACAATTTCGCTGACAGTTCTTTCTCTACTAAGAATGAGAATACTAACACAAGAGTGAATTCCCATGGACATAATCAGTGTGAAGAACACGTCAATCACAAACAAACTCTCATTGATCATCAGAAAATTCCTACTGGGGAGAAACTTCACAGATGTAGTAAATGTGTAAAGGGCTTCAGTCAGAAGTTGGATCTCTTTGGACATCAGAAAATTCATGCTGGAGAAAAATCCCATGGATGCAACAAAAGTGAGAAAGTCTTCACTCAGAAGCCAAAAATTGATAGACATCAGAGTGTTCAGATAGGAGAGAAACCCTATGTATGTACTCAATGTGGGAAGGCCTTTACCTTCAAGTCAAACCTCATTACACACCAGAAAATTCATACTGGGCAGAAGCCCTATAAATGCAGTGAATGTGGGAAAGCTTTTTTCCAGAAATCAGATCTCTTTAGACATCTGCGAATTCATACAGGAGAAAAACCTTATGAATGTAGTGAGTGTGGAAAAGGCTTCTCCCAGAATTCAGACCTCAGTATACATCAGAAAACTCATACCGGAGAGAAACACTATGAATGCAGCGAATGTGGAAAAGCCTTCACAAGAAAATCTGCCCTCAGGATGCATCAGAGAATTCACACAGGAGAGAAACCTTATGTGTGTACTGAATGTGGGAAGGCCTTCATCCAGAAATCACACTTCAATACACATCAGAGAATTCACACTGGAGAGAAACCTTATGAATGCAGAGACTGTGGGAAATCATTCACTAAGAAGTCGCAGCTCCATGTGCATCAGCGAATTCACACAGGAGAGAAACCCTACATATGTACAGAGTGTGGAAAGGTCTTCACTCATAGGACAAATCTCACCACACATCAGAAGACTCACACTGGGGAGAAGCCCTATATGTGTGCTGAATGTGGGAAGGCTTTTACTGATCAGTCTAATCTCATCAAACACCAAAAAACTCATACTGGAGAGAAACCCTATAAATGCAATGGCTGTGGGAAAGCTTTCATATGGAAGTCACGCCTCAAAATCCATCAGAAATCTCATATTGGAGAGAGACACTATGTGTGCAAGGAATGTGGGAAAGCCTTTATCCAGAAATCAACACTAAGAGTGCATCAGAGAATTCACACAGGGGAGAAACCCTATGTTTGTCCTGAATGTGGGAAGGCTTTCATCCAGAAATCACATTTCATTGCACACCATAGAATTCATACTGGAGAAAAGCCTTATGAATGTGGTGACTGTGGAAAATGCTTCACTAAGAAGTCACAGCTCCGGGTACATCAGAAAATTCACACAGGTGAGAAACCCAATATATGTGCTGAATGTGGAAAGGCCTTCACGGATCGGTCAAATCTCATAACACACCAGAAAATCCATACAAGGGAGAAACCCTATAAATGCAGTGACTGTGGAAAAACCTTTACCTGGAAGTCACGCCTCAATATACATCAGAAATCCCATACTGGAGAGAGACACTATGAATGCAGTAAATGTGGGAAAGCATTTATCCAAAAAGCAACACTCAGCATGCATCAGATAATTCATACAGGAAAGAAACCTTATGCTTGTACAGAATGTCAGAGAGCTTTCACTGACAGATCGAATCTTATTAAACACCAGAAAACACACAGTGGAGAAAAACACTACAAAGCCAGTGACTGAAGGCTGTTTCAGAACTGGAAATCACAACACGTCCATCAGATAGGTCCTAGTGGTAAAGAGGAATGCCTGATGCTGCAATCACTGTGCAGGGGGAAGTAGAAATGAGAGGCAGTGACCTGAGGGAGCAGAAGCCAGGCAAAGCCAAATAGCCTTCACTCAACTAGAAATAAAAGTTCCAGGATCACCACAACTGACAGACTCTTAAATGCACAGGAAGACCATTTAGATGGAATATCTGAGCAACAGTTATGTTTGGTTACATGATTGATACTGAGGCTGTCAACTCCTGAAAATGGTAGAAATAAAGATATGAGATGACTCATCGTCTCTTATGTTCCATTTTTGGGATGAAGGACTTATACATTTCAGCACTCATTAGTTCTTTGTATCCTGGGACATAAAAGTACTCAGTATTGGCCCAAATTGTTTCACATTTCTAGGGTGAGGAGAAGTTTTCCATTGTCCAGTTGAAGGGCCCTGAAGTTAAGGCTAAAAATTTATTGAAAATGCAGATCTGTCAGTAGAACCAGAAGAGTTTGTGATCCTTGATAATTGAGACACAGAAAAGATTCCCATGAAGAACTACTCTTTCTAAATGAAAGAGAATTTTTAAACTTAAATTTTGACCTTAAGAACTGGAAAATTAGCTGTGTGTGCTGGTGCACACCTATAATCCCAGCAGCTTGGGAGGTTGAGACAGGAGGATTGCGAGTTCAAAGCCAGCCTCAGCAAAAGCGAGGTGCTAAGCAACTCAGTGAGACCCTGTCTCTAAATAAAATACAAAATAAGGCTGGGAATGTGACTCAGTGGTTAAGTGCCCCTGAGTTCAATCCCCAGTACCCACCCCAAAGAATTGGAAAATTAGGCACAGCTTTATCCTGTGTTACAAGAATATAGTCATTAAAGGTTATAGACATCTAAAGATGGCAATTGTTCCCTTATTAATTCTCTCCTCTGGCCACAGGTGAATCATACCCTACATGCTTTCTAACCCGTTCCCCCAAAGCTATCATCTATATAAGCTACAGAACAAAGACTCCTTATCCTCTTATTACCCAATTGACCCCAAAACAATGAGACTGAGCCACAGCACTATGGATTTTCAGCCTCATCCATGGATGTCCCTGCCTGCCTTAGAATTCCTTTTTGAAAAAGAATTGTTGAGAAACTGGATTTCAATACACAAAATTGTATTTTCCTTCCAATTTGGTTAATATATATTCTCATTTCCTACATGCACATTAAGGGTGGTTTTGTGTAAATTACTGTGTGATAAAGTCATATTGCATTGCAATTGGTTGTTCCAAGATATAGTTTCTTATTGTTGAATAACTGGGAGATTTCTCTAGAAAGAACACCGCTTTTTCTTTTTCTTTTTAAACTGGGGATTGAAGACTGAACTCAGGTGCTTAACCACTGAGCCACATCCCCAGCCTTTAAAAAAAAAATTTATTCTGAGACAGGGCCTTGCTATATTGCTGAGGCTGGCTTTAAACTCGCAATTCTCCTGCCTCAGCCTCCCAAGCTGCTGGGATTACAGGTGTGTGCCACTGTGCCGAGCAAATGCTGCTTTTTTTAAAGCACTGATATATAGACACTTTCCCACTTTCCCTTAAACATTTTTCACAATACTCATAAGAAAAAAGGCTTTCTTCCTAGCATATTATTTATTTTTAAAATATTTTTATTAAAGTATAATGCATACAGAAAATGCACTTATATGTAAGTGTACAGCTCAATGAATTCTGACAAATGGAACATACTCAGATCAAGAAACAACATGACTAGCACTCTAGAAGCTCTCTTGTGTACTTCCTCCCAGGACCTCCACACATACCAAGAGTAAACACTGTCCTGACTTTAACAGCATGGATTCATTTCACCTGCTTTGTATTTTATATAAATTGATATTTCATATGAGTTATAGGCTCTTTAGTGTCTTTCTTTTATCATTAACATCATGAATGTGAGATTTATCCATATTGTTGCATATACTTGTAAATAACTCATTGTCATGTTGTATTCTATTGTGTGAATATGCTTCAATATATTTATCCATTCTACTGTTGGTAGACATTTGGGTTATTTTCAGCTTGGGGCTCTTAGGAATACAATTGCTATCTATTGGTGAACATATGTATGCACTTCCTTTAGGTATATACTTAGAAGTTGAACTGCCAGGTATGTATTCGTATACTCAACATTATAAAACCAGTTTCCAACAACCCCCAATATAGTATGTGAGTTTTAGGTGCTCCACGTTCATGCCAACCCTTAATATTTTCTTTTTCTTTTTTCATTTTCATTTCTCTTTTTTTTTTTTTTACCTGTGGCCATTACAGTTGGCGTATAGCAATATCTTAGTATGATTTGAGTTTTCATTTCATTATTCTCCCAATCATGATCGTACCTTCCCAGTATATGCAGACAAGCTATGTCTGAGACCTGAAACCCAGGTATATTCCTCATTTGACTACACCCTTTTACATTTCCTGTATTAATGCATGAGGGTTCCAGTTTCTCCACACATCATTAACTCTTATTTTTATTAGTTTTTTTTGTAGTAACCACAAAATCAAAAAAATTAATCCAAGGGCTTTGTGCATTCTCAGCGAGTGATCTAACCACTGAGATACTCTCTTAGGCCATATCAGTCTTTTATTACAGTACATACAAAGTGATATTATGACATTAATTTTACGTTGCTCTAATGATTAATAATGTTAGATATCTTTTTTGAACACATATAATTGTCTGTTCAGAACTTTCACCTATTATTAATTTGGTGAAGTTTTTTCCTTCTTTTGGAGCATTTACATATTCTGCATATAAGTCCATCATCAGTCCATTATCCTTTCAAAAATTTTCTTTCAGTCACTGGACTGCCTTTTCATTCTCTTAATGGTGGCGTATTTTGAAGATCAGAACTTTTTTTTGGACAGAATGCCTTTGTTTCATTTGCTTATTCTTATGTGGTGCTGAGGATCAAACCCAGTGCTCCACACATGCTAGGCAAGCACTCACCACTGAGCTCCAGCCCCAGCCCAAAAGGTCAGAACTTCTTATTTTGTTGAAGTCCTACATTTCAATTTGTTCTTTTATGAGTTGCACTTTTGGTGTTGTACCTAAGAAATCTTTGCCTAAACAAAGATCACAATGACTTTTTTCCTGTGTTTTCTTCTAGAAGTTTTACAGTTTTAAGTTTCATACCTAGGTCTATGATCCATTTTTAGTTAATGTTTAATATAGTATGACATATGAATCCAAATTCTTTTATGTTTTATTTTGCATGTGAATATAAAACCAAATGTTTCCACAGAATTTGTTTAATTCAGTATTCTTTCTCCATATTTCACTTTTTCAAAAAAATCACTTGTTCACAGAAGTTCTGGAATGGTGAAGTAAGGAGTTTGTGTTAGCTTTTCATTGCTGTAACTAAAATACCTGGCAAGACCACTTAGAGGAAGAAAAGTTTATTTTGGCTCATGGTTCCAGAGGTTCAGTCCATAGTCTGCTGATTTCATTGCTTTGGGCCTGAACGGAGACAGAACATCATGGCAGAAAGGTGTGGCAGAGGAAAGCTGTTCCACTCGTGGTGGCCAGGAAGCAGAGAGAGGGGAAGAGGCTGCATGGAAGATAATCCTTCCAGAGAATGCCTCCAGTGACCACCTCCTTCAGCCATGTCCCACCTGCCTACATTTACCACCAGTTAGTCCATTCAATCTAGTATGGACTGATTAGGTCACAGCACTTGTAATCTAATCATTTAATTTCTGAACACTCCTGAATTAATACAGAAGGTATTAATTATCTAAACCATAACAAACTCATCAAATCTCTTATCCAAACCATAACAAACTCATCAAATCTCCTCCCCTCAAAGCAGCTACAGAACTGTAAAAGCAATTTTTAACTGTAAAAGCATTTTAGAACACTGGAAATTCACCAGAGGCATATCAAATTGGAAACTGTTTATTGATTGGAAAACCAAATATTAGTAAGACCAGTGGCATTTAAACTTGGAAATGCTACCATCCTCATCTCTGTGAGTATGGTACCTATGTTAAGTCATCTTTCTATCAATGTGACAAACTATCTCAGATTTTAAAAAAATCTTAAAAGAGGAAAGGTTTATTTTGGCTTGGTTTCAGAGGTTTCAGTTTATGGTCATTTGACTATTGCTTGAGCCTGTGGCAGCATAGTACATCATGGCAAGTTCATGGCTGAGCAGGCCCATTCACATCATGGCAGCTGGGAAGCAACAGAGGGGTATGAAGGGACCAGGGTCCTAATATCCCTTTCCAGACTGCAACCACAATGACTTAACCTCCTACCAGGCCCCACCTCCTGCAGGTTCCATCACCTTCCAGTAGTACCACAGGTTGGCAACCAGATCTTTTGACACAGCCCTTTCAGGAATATTTAAGATCAAAACCATAATAGTAGCTATGAGAAATGGAAACCTCACTAAAACTGGAGAGGGTTGGCCTGACTTGGAGCACCATAGAAAAGCTCTATGTTTAGGGATATTGTTAAAGACAATAACAAAATTGGTAGCAATTATTTGGGGAAGGCCACAATCAGAGCTTCCTGGAACTGCAACACTGTTTGGGTAAGCACACCAGACAAAACTTAACAGGGAGATATGGAAAATGAGACAGCAAAGGTGAGTATTGATAAGCTTTCCTGTCTCTGGGAATGTGGAAGGCTGTGGGCATGACCACAAAATATAGAAGGGGCCTGATGTTGACTCATTCCTGGATGAATATGAGACCTACACAAGCAGAAATGTGTGTCAGCACAGACTTATAAACAGCCTGAACTTATGTTCCCAAACTCATACATTTACTTCCTTAATGGAAGCCAAACTGATTCAACATGTATAACCACAGCTTCTGAATCACTGATTGACACTAAACTATGCTGTCCCACCAGTGACTGCAAGGAAGCTAGGGATAAAAATTAAAAGAATTCTGAGCAAAGAGTCAGGCTCAGTGGCACATGCATGTAATTCCAGCAGCCCAGGAAGCTGAGGCAGGAGGATCATGAGTTCAAAGCCAGCATCAGCAACTTAGTGAGGCCATAAGCAATGCAGAAAGACCCTGTCTATAAATAAAATATAAAAAAGGGCTGGGGATCTAGTTCAGTGGTTGAGTACTCCTGGATTCAATCCCTGACTCAAAAAGAACCAGAACTAAGGAGGCTGAGGCAAGAGTATCACAAGTTGAAGGCCAGCCTCAGTAACTTGGCAAGACCCTGTGCCCCCCACCAAAAATAAATATTGTTTAAGTGGCTGGGGATGTAGCTCAGTAAAAGGCACCCCTGGATTCAAAATCCCAGTACCAAAATAAAATAAAATGGACAAGAGACATCAGTCAGCTGCACACTGAAGATAAATCCTACCAAATTAATTCCCACAAGTCCCTAAACAAACACACACAAAGAGGAGGAGGAGGAGGAAAGGAAGGAAGGAAGACAAGAGCAACATTAATAATAAAGGAGGGATCATAATCCAGAAATGCAGATTTGCTAAAACTTGACATTCGCTACCAATGTCAAGTCTTTAACAATTATGAGACATGCAAAGCAATCCACAAACACACAGAGGAGTTGTGAGTCTCTGGGGAAAGGGAAAAAGCAGCCAATAAAGACTTTCTTTGGTGGTGTCCACATGTTGCAAATTGAGATGAACAATAGGAGAGATGCCAGTAGGCAGATACTTTAAAAATAAAGCAATTTGTTGCTTAAGATGATGTGAAGAAAAAGGAATGCTTTTACACTGTTGGTGAAACTCTAAATTGGTACAACCACTGTGGAAATCAGTATGGAGGTTCCTCAAAAGACTAGACATGGTGCCAGGTGTGGTGATGCACACCGGTAATCCCAGTGTCTGGGGGGGGCTGAGGCAGGAGAATCGTGAGTTCAAAGCCAGCCTCTGCAAAAGTGAGGTGCTAAGCAACTCAGTGAGACCCTGTCTCTAAATAGAATACAAAATAGGGCTAAGGATGTGGCTCAGTGGTTGAGTGCCCTGAGTTCAATTCCTGGTCCCCCCCCTCAAAAAAAAAAAAAAAGACTAGGCATGGAACCACCTTGTGACCCAGATATATCACTCCCCAGTATTTTTCCTAAAAAATGTACCTGGGTGCAGCGGTACATGCCTGTAATCCTAGTGGTTTGGGAGGCTAAGGCAGGAGGATCACAAGTTCAAAACCATCTTCAGCAACCTAACGAAGCCCTAAGCAACTTGGCAAGACCATGTTTCAAAACAATAAATAATTATGAAAGGGCTGGGGATGAGGCTAGGTGGTGAAGAAGCACCTCTGGATTCAATCCCTGGTATCAAAAAAAAAAAAAGCAAGAGAAAAAAAAAAGAAAGTCATCATACTTTAGTGATACATGCACACCCATGTTTATAGCAGCACAATTCACAATAACCAGGCTATCCATCAATTGATGAATGGAATTTAAAAAGTGTGTGTATGTGTGTGTGTGTGTGTGTGTGTGTGTGTGTACACACAGACGTTTTATTTGGCCATAAGAAAAATAAAATCATATTATTTACAGGAAAGTGGATGGAAGTGAAATAAGCCAAACTCAGAAAGTCATATTTTCTCATGTGTGGAAGCTAAAGAGGAAAAAGGAAAAGAAAGGTGATGTGGCGGAGATCTCATGAAAATTAAAGAGAGTGTAGGGAAAGGACCAGGAGGTGAGAGGTGGGAAGCACTGGGGAGTAATATTTGTTAGGTGGGTTTGAGGTGCTAAGGGAACAAAGCACCAGGCAACCCGGATGCACGAAAGACCAATCAGACATTGACAGACAAGCAGTAATGGTGCCTCATAACCACTTATCAATCAGCAGGGTCTCCTGACTAATCCTGGAAGGACATGAAGCTCATCAAGATCCCCCAACCAACCCCAGCAGGACAAGGGACTCTAAAAACCTCACTTTCCTGTCCCAAGCCCAATAAAATTCTAATCCAGTTGAGCCTGAGTGCAATTCCCCGACCCACTCTGTTGGACTGGAGGGTCGACCAGAAGTGAATCTCAATAAAGCCTTGTTTAGCTGCTTTTAATCTGCCTTGTTTGATCACCAGTGCCTGACCTTACAATATTGGCCAAATTACATTGTTATATTGTGTGCATGTATGAATATGTAACAACAAATCCCATCATTATGTACAACTATAATGCACCTTTTAAAAATGTAGAAAGAATAAAAAAGCAATTTGTCATTGAAGGTCATAAATGGGTTATAGAATGGCTGAGGATATAGCTCAGTTGGCAGGGTGCTTGCCTAGCATGCACAAGGCCCTGGTTCAATCCCAGTACCACTAAACAAATGGATTATAGCATTAGCTGATTATTTAAGAATGTAGAGATTTTTAAATGGCAAGCAGCAATGGCATATGTATTTGTTACAATCTGAATGTTTATGTCCCCTCAAAATTCATATGTTGAAACTGTTGGGCTGGCAGCTTTTCCTTCCCCTTCCCCTCCCCATCCCATCCAGGTCATGGGCAGGAACTTTTCATCTGGCTGAAGAGACCAGGCCCTTAAACTTGGCCCCTAAATCCCGCTCAACCAAACTGCCAAGAGTAGTAATAATTTAGTTGGCCTAAGCCCTCCTACCTCTAGTGACCTACAGAGATGCAGACGTGTGCCCCCAGCCCCCCCTTCCCAATAAAACTCCTTTTGGTGGCTTATTCTTGTTCCATGGTTCCTGGCCTCTTGTGCCCTTTTCTGCTTTACAAAAACGTAATCTAAAATGTGCTGGCAGTAGGAGATGGGGCCTTTGGAGCATGATTACATCATTATGGCAGAGCCCTCATAAAAGAAATTAGTGTCCTTTGGAAAGAAGCCCCAGACCCAGAAGGCACCTGTAATCCTAGCAACCTGGGAGGCTGAGACAGGAAAATTCCAAGTTGTAGAACAGGCTCAGCAACTTAGTGAGGCCCTAAGTAACTTAGCAAGCCCTGTCTCAAAATAAAAAATAAAAAAAAAAAAACGACTGGGGAGGGGGATCAGTGATTAAGTGCCCCTGGCTTTAATCCCCAGTAGAAAAACAAAACAAAATAAAAAAATCGCTGCTGCCATTTTACCATGTGAGAACACAGATAAAAGGCTCCATCTGTGAACCAGGAAACAGGGCCTACCAGATAATGAATCTGTTGGTGCCTTGATCTTGGACTTCTCAGACTTTTGAATTGTGAAAAATACATTTCTGCTATTTATAAGCCACCCAAATTATGGTATTTTTATAGCAACCCTAACAGACTAAGACAGTGTTATAAGAGATACTTATAAAAAGAATTTTTAACAGGAGTTATAAATAAGAAATATGGGGCTGGGGATGTGGCTCAAGCGGTAGCGCGCTCGCCTGGCATGCGTTTGGCCCGGGTTCGATCCTCAGCACCACATACAAACAAAGATGTTGTGTCCGCCGAGAACTAAAAAATAAATGTTAAAAATTCTCTCTCTCTCTCTCTCCCTCCTCTCTCACTCTCTCTTTAAAAAAAAAAAAAGAAATATGCCAGTGAGTGTTTGTGAACAGGATTTTTCATGAGAGAAAGCTGTAGGTACTCTGTCAATGGTGTTTATTTCTAAATAGAAAGATTCAGAGGGGTCATGGATCAGAAGTCTTTGAGGATATTTTTGGATGGAGTGGTTTTTTTCTCCAAACAGGCTCATGAATGAAAGATTTGCCAGTGGGTAGGTGTTATGGTTTAGTTATGAGGTGTCCCAAGAAAGCTCATATATGAGACAATGCAAGAAAGTTTAGAGGTGAAATGATTGGGTTATGAGAGTTTTAAACTAATCAGTGAATTAATCCCCTGATTGGAATTAACTGGGTGGTAACTGAAGGCTGATACGGTGTGGCTGGAGGAGGTAGGTCATTAAAGGTGTGTCTGTTGTGGTGTATATTTTGTCCATGGTGAGGGGAGGCTTTCTCTGCTTCCTAGTGCTATGTCCCCAAATGCCTTTCTCCACCACACTCTTTGGCTCATCTCAGGCCCCGAGGAATGGGGTCAGCCATCTATGGACTGAGACCTCTGAAACTGTGAGCCCCCAAAATAAACTTTCTCCTCCTTAAATTATTCTCATCTGGACTTTTGGTCACAGCACCAAATAAAAAATGTTAACTAAAACAGTAAATATCTATAAAAGGGAGATTGCCCAATGGGAGTCATCAACGGGAATGTCAGTAAGATATTCATGAATAGAGGAAATAGCTCAAAAGTGATCACAGTTTGCAGAATCCTAAGAATGATCCACAATATGTTTTGCCCTTGTATGAACTCCTTGAGTGTGGGTAAAACCTGAGTATGGTGAGATTTCATGCTGTGATTACAGTACATTATATGGCAAAAGGGATCATGCAGATCTAATTAAGGTTATTAATTAGTTGATTTTAAAATAGAGAGATTATTCAGTTGAGCCTAATCTAAATACAGGAACCTTTTAAAAAGACAAATTTTCTCCTGCTGATAGCAGAAGAGGAAGTCAGGGAGATTGGAAGTATGAGAAGCATTTTGCATGTCCTAGCTGGCTTTGAAGATGAAGAAACCCAGGTGATGATTTATGTTAAGCTAATTTTGTGGCAATTTGTTATAGATCTCTCTCTGTCAATAGAAAATGAATACATTTTTTTTATTGTTTGTAACAGGGATTGAACCCTGGAGCTTTTAACCACTGAACCACATCCCCAGCCCTTTTTTATATTTTATTTCGAGACAGGGTCTTGCTGAGTTGCTTAGGGCCTTTCTAAGTTGATAAGGCTGGCCTCAAACTGGCAATCCTCCTGCCTCAGCCTCCCAAATTGCTGGGATTATAGGTGTGTGCCACTGCACCCAGCAATACATTAGTATTTCCCGGTGGGTATTTGTGAAAGATAGCATATGGCACATTATAGACAGAGGACTTTATGTTTGCTGTTTTTAGATATGCATGACAGTAGGGTACATTTTGATTTATTACGCATGCATAGGGTGCAATTCATTATAAATTTGATCTCATTCTTGTGGTTGAACATGTTGTGGAGTTACACTGGTCATGTATTCATATATGAGCATAGGAAAGTTATGTCCCATTCATTCTACTGTCTTTTCCATTCCCATCTCCCCTCCCTTCCCTTTATTCTCGTTTGTTTAATCCAAAGAACTTTAATACTTCCCCTCCTTATACTCCCTTGTTATGGATTAGCATCCATATATCTGAGAGTACATTCAACCATTGGTTTTTTGGAGCTGGCTTATTTCACTTAGCATGATAGTCTCCAGTTCCATCCATTTACCAGCAAATGCCATAATCTCATTCTTCTTTAAGGCTGAGTAATATTCTATTGTGTATATGTGCCATATTTTCTTTATCCATTCATCTGTTGAAGGGCATCTGTGTTGGTTCCATAGCTTAGCTATTGTGAATTGAGCTGCTATAAACATTGATGTGGCTGCATCACTGTAGTATACTGATTTTAAGTCCTTTGGGTATAAACAGAGGAGTAGGATAACTGGGTCAAGTCAGAGGACTCTTCAAGGGAATTTGTTAACAAGGGTTTAGGGATATGCTATCTATAGTCTAGGTGACAATCAATATTTATAAATGCGGAGACTTTCCCAGTGAGGACTGCATAGTGGAAAACTGTTATGGGTTGGCTTGCTTCCTCCCACTACCACCAAAGAGGCACTGAAGTCCTAACCACCAGGCTTCCAAACATGACCTTACTTGGAAATAGGAAGAGGAACATTATTACTTGAGGGGTGATTGTCCATGGAAGACTTTGAAATGTTGGTATTTGCCAGTGTGAGGGGTTTTCACACTAGAAAACAGTGTATAAGTCTCAAAATGAGAATAAAAACTTTACAAATGAGCATATTCTGTTTGTAACACCTCTAGAAGAGATTGTCAGAATCATGAGTCAAATTGAAATTGCTGCATGAAATTATTGCTGCTAATACTATACATTATTCTGATATTGTAAATTATCATTCCTAGTCTTAAACATGATTTAAAATCCTGGAAAGAATCATTAATGATAAGATTTATAACTAATAATTAAATTATATTTATGATTACTACTAATAATAATAATAATTAACAAAGAGGGCTGGCTTATGTGTCTAGCATTATTATAAGCTCTTCACATATATGATTTTATATAATATTCACATTGTAACCAGTGTGGTGGTGCACACCTGTAATCTTAGCAACTTGGGAGGCTGAGTCAGGAGGATTGTAATTTCAAGGCCAGCCTCAGCAACTTAGCCAGACCCTGTCTCAAAATTTAAAAAATGGAGGACTTGGGATGTAACTCAGTGGTAAACTGACTACCCCTGGATTTGATCCTTTGTACCTCAATAAATAAATAAACTGAAAAAAATATTCACATTGTCCCTATGAGTTAGGTATTATTTTTGTTCCCATTTTATAGATGCAAAAACTGAGGCATAGAACACTAATATGATTTCCAAAGACACAGAACTAGGGCAAGGCCAGGGCAGGATTTTCCCCAAAATTTTAAGCAGGCACTAATGAAAGTTTAAAAAAAAATCTTTCACGATTTCTAGAAGTAAATGTAGGGTAAACATTTCAACATAGAGTCACAAGAAACAACTTTCTCAATAGAAAACCTAAAGCTCAGGAAATAATACCAACAGTTAATAAATGGGATGGCATCAAAGTAAAAAGCTTCTTCAAAGCAAAGGGAATAATAATGTGAAGAGAGAACCTACAGAATGGAAGAAAATCTTTGCTAGCTACTCTTCTTACAGAGGATTAATCCAGAATATATAAAGAACTTAAAAAAAAAAACACCCAAAGCGCCAAGTAACCCAATAAATTAACAAATGAATGAACAGATACCTCTGAGAAAATACAAATAGGCAAGATGCACAAGACCCAGGGTTCAATCCCCGGCACCACACACACACACACACACACACAAAAAAAAAAAAAAAACAGAAATAGCAAATGTTCAAAATTATTAACAAGTAAATGCAAAAAAAACTTGCAAAGATTCAAATTTTAAAAATACTGACTTAGTTTAGATATTTATTTTTATAATCTTTCTTTGTAAACAGTTTTATTGAGACATAATTCACACACAATGAAATTCACCTATTAAACATAACAATTAAATTAGTTTTAGTATATTCACAAAGATGTACAAACATCACAATAGAATTTTAGAATATTTTCATCATCCCAAAAGGAAACCTCTTACCCATTAGAAGTCACTCTTCTTTTTTTTTTTTTTTTTTTTTTTTTTTGGTACTGGGGATTGAACCCAGGGGTACTTAACCAGTGAGCTACATCCCCAGCCCTATCACTATCCATTTTTATATTGCTCCCCACCCCAGCCCTAGACAACCACTAATCTACATTTTGACTTTATAGATTTGCTTACTCTGGACATTTCATATAAATGTAATCAAATAATATGCAGTCTTTTGCTTCTTTCAGTTAACATGTTTCAAAGATCATCCAAGCTTATACATCATTCCTTGTTCATGTGTGTGTGGTACTGGGGACTAAGTATCTCATGCATGCTAGACAAGTGCTGTATCACTCAGCTACATCCCCAGCCCTTTTTATTTTATTTTGAGACAGGGTCTCACTATGTTGCCAAGGCTGGCCTTGAACTTTCTCCTGCCTCAGCCTCCTGAGTTGCTGGTATTCCAGGTTTGTACCTCCATACCTGGCCATCATTCCTTTATAGCACTAATTAATATTCTATTGTATGCACACACCACATTCTGTTTATCTATTCATCAGTTAATGGACATTTGTATCCTTTCTACTTTTTGGCAACTATGAATAATGCTGCTGTGAATATCTGTGTACAAGTTTTTGTTGAGTGTGTGTTTTCCTTTCTCTCAGATAGATACCAAAGAGTGGAATTCCTAGATCACATGACAATTGTATGGTTAACATTCTGAAAAAAACTGCCACACTGTTTTCCAAAATGGCTGCACTGCTTTACATCCCATCGACAATGTAAAAGTGTTAAAGGGCTGGGGTTGTGACTCAGTGGCAGGCTTGAGCCTCAGCATCAGCCATCTGCAACTACAAAAAAAAAATTTTAAAGTGTTCCAATCCTTGGCAACACTTGTTATTGTCTCATTTTTTTTAATTCTATCCATTCTAGAGGATATAAAGTGATATCTCATTTTATTTTGTTTTGGTTTGTTTGTTTTTGTGGTGCTGGGAATGGAATGCAAGGCAAGTGCTTTATACTGAGCTACATCCCGAGCCATGACTCCTAATGGCTAGTGATGTTCCATATCTATTCATGTGTTTATTGGGCATTTGTATATCTTTGGGAAATTATCAACTTAGAACCTTTGCCTATTTTTTAATTGGGTTATTTATGCTTTTATATCCAAGTTTAAGAGTTCTTTATGTATACTGGATACAAATCTTTAACCAGATATGGGATTTGCAAATTTATAGCAGAAAAGTTTTTGTGATAAAGTCCCATTTACCTACTTTTTGTTTTATGATATGTGTTTTTGCTATCATATCTAAGAAGCCATTGAGGGCCAGCATTGAAATGCTGATCTGGCTTTAGTATTCTTATCTGTTACACCACACTGAGTATCTAGAAATTAAATCACTGTTAATAATATTGTAGTTTAAGTTCTTATCGTGAGAGTTTCATATTTCAGTTTTAAAAATACCCATGGAGGGCTGGGGTTGTAGCTCAGAGGTAAAGTGTTCACCTAGCATGCATGAGGCACTGGGTTCAATCCTCAGCACCACATAAATATAAAATAAAGATATTGTCTCCACCTAAAACTAAAAAATAAATATTTTTTAAAAAATAAAAATAAAAATCTCCAAGGAGCAAAGACATCCCATAGTCATCCTCCAATCTTAGCACAGATGTCTGAAGGATACTGGGTAGAGATGTGATTCCCATTTTTAAAGGGGGACTGGTACAGAGGTTACCCACTGAGATGGATCCCATGCTAGACACCTTTTATGCCTGTGATCCCCACCATGCACACGCTCTCAGCTATCACAGAGATTCGACACTGACACAGTGAATGCTGGGGAGCGCTCACTTTAATGGATTTTCTAAAAGGGTAATGGAAGGAAACAGTGACCCCAGGGCTACAGATGTCCTGCCATGAGTCCACACCAGGGCTCTGAAGCAGGCAGCCTCTCTATAGAAATTGCTCCCCTGTGGCAAGGATCTTACTGGGAAAAAGGTGTTCCCTCTACAGCCTGCAATTCTCAGTTGCTGTTTAATGTCTTCAGTTGCATCCAGTGGGTACAGTAGTTAGTCCCTTTTATCCATGGTTTTACTTTCCACATTTTCAGTTACCTATAGTCAATCACAGTCTGGAAATAGTACATGGAAAATTCCAGAAATAAATAATTTGTAAGTGGGCTGGGGATGTGACTCAAGCAGTAGCGCACTCGCCTGGCATGCGTGCGGCCCGGGTTCGATCCTCAGCACCACATACCAACAAAGATGTTGTGTCCGCCAAAAACTAAAAAATAAATATTAAAACTCTCTCTCTCCTCTCTCTTCTCTCCCCTCTCTCTCTCTCTCTCTCTCTCCCTCTCTCACTCTCTCTTTAAAAAAAATAATAATAATTTGTAAGTTTTAAATTGCATGCCATTTTGAGTAGAATGATGAAATATTACACTGTACTGCTTGTTACAGTTTATTGTTATGTGTCCTATTTTATTGTTATTGTTAATCTCTTACTGTGTTTATGAATTAAACTTTATCGTATGTATGTATAAGAAAAAACAGTATATAGAGAGTTTGATATGGTCTACAGTTTCAGGCATCTCAGGAAACCCAAGTCTGACTCCTGGAATGAGAACAGAACACTTTTTATTGTTTTGTTTTCACATTTTAATTGAGACATAACTTACATACAATACAATGCATACATTTTAAGCTGCCCATTTGATGATTATTGTATACACCCATCAACACACACTCCAATCAAGATATGAAATATTTTCATCAACCCAAGAAGTTCCTTCCTACCCTTTATGAGTTAATATCCACCTCCAGAGGCAACCACTGGTCTGTTTTGTTACTATAGATGCTCTTTATTTAGGTTTGACATTTTCCATAATAAACTATTAAAACATCCAAAAATTTTAAATCATCAAAACTGATTTTTTTAAATGGGTGAGATAAAGATTGGAAGAGTTGATGAAATGGCTTTTTGATACATTTAATACTTAGTAAACCAGAGTAAGGGCATGCTATATAGAAAATACAGGAAGGATAGTATATATATTCAATATATGCTGTAGTGTGGGTGTCTGAGGATCAATTGAAATGCCCTGTGTATCATAAGCATGGGAGATTCAGGGGAAAAGCAAATAATTTATTTACTCTGGCATAGTGCCACGCAATACTAAAAGGTAAAGGATTCACTCTTTAAAAAACATGTCATAAGGAAACAGTCTCAGACTGGATGCGATGGCTCATGTCTGTAATCCTAGCAGCTCAGGAGGCTTAAGCAGGAAGGTCACAAGTTTGAGGACAACCTCAGCAATGTAAGAGACCATTTCTCAAAATAAAAAATAAAAAAGGGCTGGGGATGAAGCTCGTTGGTAGAGTACCCCTGGGTTTATTCTCCAGGACCCAAAACAAAACAAAACCCAGACAAAGTTGAGAAGTTCACCACAATCAGACACCCACTAGAGCACACTCTACAGGGTATTTTTCAGGCAAAGAGGAAAATGATCCCTGGATGGAGTGCAGAAAGCAAAGAGGAACCAAGATGGCAAATATGTGAGCAAAATAAAAGAAATATTGCCAATATAAGATAAAAATGTTCCTGAATCCCCAGTCACTGAGTCTCTGCCAATGACTCAGCAGCCTCCCCCTCCATCCCCCCTGCACTTCCCGAGGCCCCGCCCCCCCTTCTCCCGCAGCCCCCCCCCCCCCCCCCCCGCGTTTCCACCGTTTCCACCGCAGAAAAGGAATCCTATCCTATTTCCTATATTTCCGGTATCCAGAACCTCCACTTTTGACCCTTTTGCTGATGCAAGCAAGGGTTATGACCTGCTTCCTGCTGGCACTGAGGATTAGATCCACATAATAATTCAACAGAGAAACGTCTGGAAGACCCTTACTACTGTCCAAGGAGTCGCTGGTGATTACGATTAAAAGAAACGAATGGAGGTGTTTAGGAAGAAATTTGCCTGCAATAGTACTGTAATTGAGCATCCAGAATATGGAGAAGTAATTCAGCTACAGGGCGACCAGTGCAAGAACATGCCAGTTCCTGGTAGAGATTGGACTGGCTAAGGGCAATCAGCTGAAGGTTCATGGGTTTTAAGTGCTTGTGGCTTACTGAAGCTTAAGTGAAAATTTCCTTGCAATAAGTAGAATGTCCTTTCTGTCCCTTGTCACAAGTTCAAAAACCTCACAGCTTGTATAATGTAACCACTTGGGGTCCTCTTTTAACTTGGACTAGTGTAACTCCTTCATGCAATAAACTGAAAAGAGCCATGCTGTCTAGTCTTGAAGTCCTTCATTTAAACAGAGGTCAAGCAGTAGGTGCCTGGCAGTGTCCACCCTGAAACAAAGCAATAACATGATGTTTCAGCAAAGCCCAGAGCCCCAAGATCAGATGGCTGTGTCTGACCAGAAGCTTCTCAGCTCTCCCTTAACAGAGGCCCCTGCCCTAAGAGTGTTCTGACCTGATCAGGAGGATGGGTTAAGGCAACTGTACAACTAGAGGGGGACTTTGGTAGTTTGGGTGGGTTTTTTTGTTTTTTGTTTTGTTTTGTTTTTTAAAAAGAATCCCTGGTGTCTAACCTGACCAGGTAGGCAGAACTCAGAGGCCACCTTCCCTCTTGTGAGGCGATGCGACATTTGACTTGCCACCAATGTCTTTTTTTTTTTTTTTTGACTAGACATATCTTAGCTAAGGGGTATCCAAAACAACAGAATGTGAGGCCAGCTTAATATCAGTTAAATTTTTGAGAAAGGAACAGATACCAACTGATGTTATCAGTCCCATAGCTAGCTGTAGAGCTTGCAACTCACTAGCAACAGCTGCCCAGTGTCATGTGAAGTGATAAACTGTTTTCTGGTTTTCTTTTTCCCCTTCCAGTTTTAATGTTATATAATGTATTTAGACCCTTATTTAAATAAACTTGTTTTCAGAAATGAAAAAAAAAGTTTGTGATGTGTGTGCCACACACACACACACACACACACACACACACACCATAACTCATTATATTTTTAAATACACGTATGTGTATATGTGTGTGTGTGTGTGTGTGTGTATATACACACATATACATACACACATACACACACATATGAGCAAAGTTGCTGTTAAAATTTTAGGTGGTGCAACACCTGTAATCCCAGCATCTTGAGAGGCTGAGACAGGAGGACCTTGAATTCAAAGCCAGCCTCAGCAACTTAGCAAGGCACAAGTGCCTTGTCTAAGTAAAAGACACCTGTCTGTAAATAAAATATAAAAAGGGCTGGGGATGTGGCTCATTGGTTAAGCACCCCTGGGTTCAATCCTCAGTACCAAAAAAAAAATTAGAAGACTAATATTAAGTGCTGGTGATGCTAGGAACTTCTCAAACTTCTGACAGTATAAAGTAATCCAATTCAGAAAGGAAAAAAACAATAAAGTTGACAAACTTTGACGCAGATTAATCAGGGCCCAGGTAAGACACAGAAACCATACCCATTATTTTCACAGAGAAAAGTTATTTTAAATAACAATTGCTTATAAAATTGGAGAATTCCCACATATAACTTAAGAGACAAAAAGAAAACAAATTTAAGTTTTCAGGGAGGCAGCAACTGTAGAAAGCAGCTAGGCTAGGTAGTAACAAAAGGATACCATTGGAGTTATTAAAAATTAGAAAGGTGGAAGAGGGGTCCCATGTAACTGGGACTCAGGCCTCTAAGGAGGTTTTATCAGCCAGCTGATGCCTATGTCTCAAAGCAGGTGGAGTCCCATAAAGCTGAATCTAGGGGGACTAGGAAATCTCAAAGTGCACAAAACTGCTTCTATGACAAGGAATTCTGCTGCCTAGTGAAAACACAGTGCTGGCTGGACACACAGATGAAGGAGGAGCTAACAGGAAGGGACAAAAGGACCCAGTTCCTTTTTTTCCCCTCTCTCTCCAGTCCTAAAATTTACATCTAGTATCTCTTCTTGGCAGAGAGCAGCTGGCAATACAGAAATGTGGTTTTTAGACTCACAAAGTACAATCTAGAAAGGTGGGTTTGGAGCTGGGACACAAGAGCTTAATAACTGCTGGCTGAGGTGGCACACACCTGTAATCCCAGCTGCTTGGGAGGCTGAGGCAGGAAAATCACAAGTTTGAGAGCAATCCAGGCAGCTTTGAGAGACCTTGCCTCAAAATAAGACATAAAAAAGACTGGGGATGTAGCTCAGTTGTAAAGTGCCCCTGGGTTCAATCTCCAATACAAAAAAAAAAAAAAAGAGCTTAGTAACTGGCAAATCACTACACCCTATGAACCAGCAATTCCACTTCTAGGTCACAAAACACAGAAACAATACAATGTCCTTCACAAGGGGAATGGAGAGGGGAATAAATAAATTAGACTTTTATCAACATGGATAGATATTGAGAAGGTAGCATCACATAAAAAAAGCAAGCTACCAAATTTTATTTTATTTATTTTTATTTTTATTTTTTGGTGGTACTAGAGATTGAACCCAGGACCTTGTACATCTAGGCAAGCACTCTACCAACTGAGCTATATCCCCAGCCTACCAAATTTTATCTATAGTGTGACAGTATCTGTGTAACATTAACAAGACCATGTAGTATTATACATTGCAGACTTCATTCTATACGAAAGGAAATCTCAAAGTGGATTGAAATTCTAAATGATGGTAAAAACTTCAACTGCAGAGGAAAGTATAGAAAAAAAAACTTCAGCAGAAGAACGAACAAAATGAATCAGTCATGGACTGAGAGAACACATTACATAACACACGAAAAAGGATTTTTATAATCTCATATATTAAACACCATTTCAACCAGGAAGTAAAACATGAACAGCCTATTAGAAAACAGTGAGCATACCAAGCACAGGGGCACCTACATGTAATCCCAGCAACTCATGAGGCTGAGGCAGGAGGATCACAATATGAAGCCACCTTCAGTAACTTAGTGAGGTCCTGTGTCAAAATAAAAAATAAAAAGGACTTGGGATGTGGCTTAGTGGTTAAGCACCCCTGGGGTCATTCCCTGGTACAGAAAAAAAGATAAAAGAGGGGCTGGGGTTGTGACTCAGTGGTAGCATGCTTGCCTAGTATGCATGACACACTGGGTTCAATTCTCAGCACCACATTCAAATAAATAAAATAAAGATCCATCAACAACTAAAAAAATTTTTTTTAAAAAGACAAAAGAAAACAGTGAGCACCAGCTACTTTGGAGGCTGAGGCAAGTTCAAGGCCAGCCTTAGAAGCCTAGTGAAACACTGTCTCAAAATAAAAAAGGACTGTGGCTGTGGCTCAGTGGTAAAGTGCCCATGGGTTCAATTCTCAGTACCAAATAATCAGTGAGGAAAGAATGTGAACAGTCAATACATGGAAGGAAAAACCTGAAGGGCCAAACGGATAAGATATTCAACTTCACCACCAACTGGGGAAATACAAATGAAAATAACAAGGAGCTGCCCCCTAAGGGGGTCAGGAACTAGCTTTCCACCAAGCTAGGTGCCACAACATGACAGGGATATTCTGAGTGCTCTGGTAATCAGATGCCCCAAGGGGCTTGATCCAGGGGTGGGGAGGGTCTTTAGGGAGGGGCTTTTTCTATTGCACATGGCAAGGGCCGGCCTAAGTGAGTTCTCTGGTGTTCCGTGAGGTGTGCCTTCCGGCAGAAAGCCTTCCCGCACTCTTGACATTCAAAGGGTCTCTCCCCCGTGTGAATTCGCTGATGCTCAATGAGACGGGCTTTCACGTAGAAGGCATTTCCACACTCACTGCATTCATACGGTTTCTCTCCTGTGTGCGTTCTCCGGTGCTGCCGAAGGGACTTCCTCATGCTAAAGATCTTCCCACACTCAGTGCATTCATAGGGTTTCTCTCCCGAATGTCTTCGCTGATGCTCGATGAGACGTGCTTTCACGTAGAAGGCGTAACCACATTTGTTGCATTGGTAAGGCTTCTCTCCCGTGTGAATTCTCTGATGGACCCCAAGAGAGGAGTGCACACTGAAAGCTTTCCCACATTCATTGCACTGATAGGGTTTCTCACCGGTGTGGATCCTCTGATGATTATTGAGAGTCATCTTCATTCGGAAGAACTTCCCACATTCTGCACATTCATAAGGTTTCTCCCCTGTGTGAATGCTCTGATGTTGATTTAGGGATTTCTTTGCCCGGAAATTTTTCCCACATTCCCCACATTCATAGGGTTTCTCCCCCGTGTGAGTTCTCTGGTGCTGGGTGAGGGCTATCTTGACACGAAATGGTTTCCCACATTCACTACACTTGTAGGGTTTCTCCCCCGTGTGAGTCCTCTGGTGGATGGTGAGAGTTGCCTTCTCGGAAAAGGTTTTCCCACATTCTGTACATTCATAGGGTCTCTCTCCTGTGTGGGTTCTCCTGTGTAAAATGAGTTGTGACTTCCGGCCAAAAGATTTCCCACATTCAGGGCATTCGAAAGGCTTCTCCCCCGTGTGAGTTTTCTGATGGGCAATGAGGTATGATCTGGCACTGAAGGTTTTGGCACAGTCGCCACATTCATAAGGTTTTTCCCCTGTGTGTATTCGCAGATGTTCAACCAGGTTTGATTTCCTGCAGTATGCCTTCCCACATTCATGACATTCAAAGCTTTTATCTCCAGTGTGTGTTCTTTTCTGTTGAAGGAAGCCAGTTTCCTGGTGGAAGCCTTTCCCACATCCATTATATTCAACCTTTTGATTCAAACTGTGAAGACTCTGATGCTGAAGCAGGCTGTTATCCAGCCTGAGGGCATTAGCCCCAACAGAGCTGTTGCCACACAGTAGTGAGAGAGATCCTTTAAAAACAAACCAGAGTCTGTCACTGTTTGAGGTACTAACACCTTCAAATGGCTTCTGTCATAGTGTAAAATTAAACTCGTCACCAGAGCCTTTATAATTTATATCATTTTGGCCCCCTGATGACTCACTGATACTACCTCTCAATATTTTTCCCTCTTTTGCCCTGGCCTTTTTGCAAGTCCCAGGAGATGTCACTTAGACTAAGCTTGGCACTGGGTTCAATCTGCCCACAATATTCAAAATTCATATGGCTCAGCCAGGTGTGGTGGTGCACACTTGTAATCCCAGCAACTTGGGAGGCTGAGGCAGGAGGATTGTGAGTTCAAAGCCAGCCTCAGCAATTTAGTGAGGTCCTCAGCAACTTGGCAAGACCCTGTCTCTAAATAAAACATAAAAAGGGCTGGGGAGCTGGGCATGGTGGCACATGCCTATAATTCCAATGGCTCAGGAGGCTGAGGCAGGAGGATTGTGAGTTCAAAGCCAGCCTCAGCAAAAACTAGGCACTTAGCAATTCAGTTCCTGTCTCTAAATAAAATACAAAATAGGGCTGGGGATGTGGTTCAGTGGCCTAGTGCTCCTGAGTTCAATCCCTGGCACCCCCTCCCTCCCAAAAAAGGGCTATGGATGTGGCTCAGTGGTAAGTGTCCCTAGATTCAATTCCTGGTACAAAAAAAGAAAAAGAGTACTGGATAACTTGACAAAAATCAAGATAAAACAACAGTGAATTGTGAGCATGATGTTGGGGTATGGAATTTAGGTATCGAAAGCAGTTAAACCTTCTGTCCTTATTTTCAAAGAGTTCAGGCCTAGCAAAAGAGATTCCTAGAAATATTGTATAAGGATATCCTCTGACCTGAATTCCTGGGATCTCACTCCCCCTGTGTTCCATATGTCTGTTTCTTACATACTCACCTGAGTAACCATGATCTGAAGATTCCTCCTCTAATATCCACAGTTCTTCTCCTCGCTCCAATTTGAAGATCATCTCTGGTTTGGCCACGCAGAGGCCTGTTAATGGGAAATGGCACAGGACGTGGGCCAAGATGTCTGAGCTTTGGGGCCTCTGATGAAGGAGGAAGGTGCATCTTCATGAGCTGCACAAGGAAGGGGGCCCATTTAAACCTTTCACTGGGGAGATGAGAACATACAGAGTTCTTCCTGGTGCCCTAAACTGTTCAGCCAGTGTGACCCTTGAATCTGAAACTAAACTCTACAGAGGCTGCATGTGGTCTAGTGATCATATGCTCCCAGGAGTTACAAAGACAAACATCCTCACCCACGGATGCCAGGTTGCTGTAGGTCTCCAGCATCACATCCTTGTGCATGGTCCTCTGAGCAGGGTCCAGTCTGTGCCACTCTTGTCGGGTGAAATCCACAGCAACATCCTCAAATGACACGGACCCCTACAACAACAATCTCCAGTGATCAGAATTGGATGTATAAATTAAAAAAAAAAAAAGATGTTTGAGAACTGGTCCTTTCAATGGAGTCTTATTGAGAGCACACTAGAAAGAGGCACACCGGATACCCCATCCAGTATCTTACTTGATATTACACTTTTTTGGACAAAGGAAACCTGAAAAGTCACGCTACTGTGTTCATGCATTAATTCATGAAGAAAAGATTACTAAACTACTGAATTGAGACTGTGTGCCTGGTCCTCGGCAAGTTTCTGGGGAAATGAAAATGAAGAAACCATGGGATCTGCACTCAACAAGTTCACACAAGCAACTCAGTGAGACCCTGTCTCTAAATAAAATGCAAAAAAGGGCTGGAGATGTGGCTCAGTGAGTGGTTAAGCGTCCCTGGTTTCAATCCTCAATACCTCAAAAAAGGGGGGAAGGTTGTCGAGAACAGCAAAATGAGAGACAATGAGTCAAGGGAGGAGAAAGCGAGGTAGATCTTGAGACCCACCAGGAGTGTCTATGGAATATTCCAATGGAAATGTCCAGCTGGAATTCAGGACAGAAGGCTGGCATACAGCAAGGTTTGGGAGGCGAGATTATTTCACTACTATCTGAAGCTACTACAATGAATTGGGAAGCTAAGAGAGAACATGGGTTTGAGAGGAGAACCTGCTGAGAGCCATAGCCGAGTCTGAATGATGCATGGCATTTTCGCCAGAAGGAGTGGTTGAGAGATGAGGCCAGCAAGCCATTGAGATGATAATGGTTATGTTAAGCTGTATATATTAGACCCCTGCTGTCCGCCTGCTACTTTGGAGTTCTCGCGGGGATTCCCGGAGAGTTCCCATTGGTTGAGGAAGTGCCGGAGGAGGGATTTCCGGTTGGTGTGTGGTGTGTCCAGGGAGAAGGCCGCGTGGGTGGCGTTGGTGGAAAAGCCCGCATGCAGTGCCGGTGAGAGTTTAAATAAAGTAGTTGCTGTTTGAATCTACAAGGCTTTGTGGGGCTCGGTTATTCGTGCCCAGCCAGACTGCGGCAAGAACTGAGTACAGAGTCTGAGAGGCACCAATGTGCCATGAAGATTACAAGGCAAATTTTTGAATGGTAGGGACAGAACCAGGAAAGTATGATGTTTTGGAACATAAGCCAGGAGACAGTCTCAGATAACTGTGCCATTTCCAGTTTAAGATAGTGTGACTCAGTGGTCGAGGGCTTGCCTAGCACAAGGTTCTGGGTTCCACCATCAGCACCTCCATAAGAAAAGGATAGTGAATAATAACACACCCATTCATCTCGCCTATCTTTAAAAGCTAAAAGAAGACCTTTGGGCTGAGGTGTAGCCAAGTGGTAGAGAGCTTGCCTAGCATAAATGAGGCCCTGGTTCCATCCTGCACTACCAAAAAAATATTTATAATCTTCAGAGAAAAATGGAAGGCCCCTGTGAGACAAAGAGACTAGGAGAAATCCTATTTTTTTTCTTCATGCAGTTCTGCCCCCAACAAAGCCTAGTGCCAACACTGCAATCCAGCAACAGCAGTCACCTTGAAGGAAAGGGAGTCCTACTCTCTGACCAGAGACAGTGGGAAGGACCCCTGCCACTTTTATCCTATACTATCAATGGCTGATTCTGAAGGCAAACCTAGTTGGGAAACCCTGAGTGCCATAGTGGAAACGCTATATCTCCAGCTCTCTAGTCAGCTCAGGGAGCTACAGTGGGAGGAGGAAAAGCTTGTGGATGGGCTGGGGCTGTGGCTCAGCAGTGGAGTACTCACCCAGCACATACGAAGCCCTAGAAATTAAAAAAAAAAAATCAAAAGTGAGGGCTTGGGAATAGCTCAATTGGTAGAGTGCTTGCCTCACATGCACAAGGCCCTGGGTTCAATCCCCAGCAACATAATAATTAAATAATGAAAAGAACTGAACAGAAAAATGGACAAATCTACAACAATGACTAGAGACTTCAACAGCTCTCTAGGAGTAAGAACTAGTAGACAGAAAATCAGCAAGGATATAGGGAAATTGAACACCATCAATCAACCAAATAACTTTACAGACACTCTACTCCAAAGAAAAGATGGGTCCTTCAAGTACACATGGAATATTTACCAACATAGACCATATTCAGGATCATAAAACAATCCTCAATAAATTTAAAAGAATTGAAAACATTTCAAGTATTCTCTGATAATAAGGGAATTAAACTAGAAACCAATAATAGAAAGATGCCTGGAAAATTCCTAAATATTCAGAAACTGAAGAAGATATTGTCCATGCACAAGGCCCTGGGTTCAATCCCCAGTACTGAAAAAAAAAAAAAAACATTTTCCACTGGTTGTGGCAGTATGCTACTCAGGGGGCTGAGGCAGGAGGACTACTTGAGCCCAGGAGTTTGAGACCAGCCTAGACAACTAACAACAAACAAAAAAAACACATTTCTACATAATGCATGGTCCAAAAAGAAAGTCTCAAGGTAAATAAAAAATACTTTGTACTGAAAGAAGAATAAAATACAACATATCAAGCGGCTGGGGTGTGGCTCAGCAGTAGAGGGAGGCACTGGGTTCAATCCTCAGCACCACATAAAAGTAAATAAACAAAGATACTGCAACCATGTATAACTAAAAAAAAAATTAAAAATACAACATATCAGTATTTATGGGGTATAGATAAAGTAATGCTGAGATAGAAATTTTTTAAAGGAGAGAGAGAGAGAGAATGTTTTTTTTTAGGTAGATGGATACAACACAATGCCTTTTTATTTATTTATTTTTATGTGGTGCTGAGAATCAAACCCGGGTCCCGCCCATGCTAAGCGAGTGCTCTATTGCTAAGCCACAATCCCAGCCCAAGATAGAAATTTATAACAAGAAATACTTACAGTAAAAAAAAATCTGAAATCAACAATCTAAGCTTCTTACAATACTAGAATTGAGAGTAACATAAACTCAATGCAAGCAGAAGAAAGGAAATGATAAAAAGATAAGCAAAATTAAATATAGGGGAAAGAATAGAGAAATACATGACACCAAAAGTTCATTTTTTAAAAAGATTGATGAAATTGATTAACTTCTTGATGGACTAAGAAAGAAAAAAAACAAAAGAGACCACTTATTCATAGCAGAAGTAGAAGAGGAGATATCACTATATACTCCATAGACACTGAAATGAGAAAAAAAAATGAACACCTTTGTTCACATAAATTTAACAACTTAGATGAAATGGACCATTTCTATGAAATCCATAAAATACCAAAACTCACTCGAGAAGAAGTATATAACCTAAAGAAATATCTACTAAAAAATTGAATTCTTAGTTGAAAGCCTTCTGAAAAAAGAAATTCACAGGCCCAGATGGGTTAACTGGTCATTTCTACCAGCCATTTAAGGAATATATCAATTCTACACAATCCCTCCTTTTTTAATTTTCTTAAAGAGAATACTTCTCAACTCCTCCCTCCCTCCCTCCCCCCCCCCCTCTGCTAGGGATTAAAACCTAGGGCCTCACACATGCCAGGTAGGCAATCTACTAACACAGAGCCACATCCCCAGCCCTCAATTCTCAACTCATTTTGGGGGAGGTCAACATTATCCTGATTATAAAACCAAAGACATGACAAAAAAATTACAGTCTAATATCCCTCATAAACACAGAAGAAACCTCAACAAATAGCAAATCAAATCCAGAAACATGTAAAAACATACTGTCTGATCAGTTGAAATTTAACCAAAGAGTACAAGGCTGGCAGAAATTTTAAAAACCAATATGAGAGACAGGAGAATTACAAGTTCTTCAAGCGTAGCCTCATTAACTTAAGGAGGCCCTAAGAAACTTGGTGAGACTCTCTCTCGAAATAAAAAATAAAAAGGGTTGGGGATGCGGCTCAGGTCTTAAATACCCCTGGTGTTTAAAAAAATTTAAAAAAAAAAAAACAAAACAATATGACCCACCATATTAAGAAATGAAGGCTTGGGTGTAACTCAGAGGTAGAGGGCTTGGCTAGCATTTACAAGGCCCTTGGTTCAATTCCCAGTGGGAGAAGATTGGTTAATTCCATAAAATGAGATTATGAGAAATTTTCAAATTAAAAGTTTTCTAATTCTAATCATTTGGTTAAGACAGTGGCCATCAGGGGCTGGAGTTGTGGCTCAGTGGTAGAGTGCTCGCCTAGCATGCACAAGGCACTGGGTTCAATCCTCAGCACCATGTAAACGTAAAATAAAGATCTTGTGTCCACCTAAAACTTAAGAATAAATATTTGGAAAAAAAGATAGTGTCCATCAGGTTTCTCCACTATAAAGTTACCATTTCTCCCTATATAATTAAAATAAGTAATCAGTGGAGATATATTGAGATTATGTATATATTTTGTTCTTTATTAAACTTTCATTCAATAGTTTTGCATCTCTCAAAGACTTCTGTATAACTCTATTTTTAGTATTACTTGCTTGACTATTACTAGATGCTGTGATATTGTCAAATATAGATTTGGTCTCCAGTCCCCGGCTTCTGACATATAACTCCCAAAATCCTTGGAATTTCTAGAGTGATAAGAGTTTTTTTATATGTTTATGGGGTGACTGGTGGCTGAGGGCCCCTAGTCACCCCACAAACATATGATATTTAGTCTTAAAAAGGGTATTAGGAAAAAAAAGAAGGGTATTAGAAAGCTGGAACCAGGGACTGGAGAAGTAACTCATCAGTACAGCACTTATTTAGGATGTTCATGGGCCTAGGTTCAATACCCAGCATCATAATAAAGAATTACAAAAAGTCCCAATGGATACTATAGTTAGGAAAGTAAGGGTTGATGGAGTTGAGGTTAAAGTGAATGAGAGAGTTGGTATATTTGAACAGACTTTATATGAAGTAGCTTTATCACCTTTACCTGATTGTTAGGGGGATGAACATTGTATCTCACTGGGAAATTGTTATGATTTGGGTATGAGATATCCCCCAAAGGCTCCTGTTGGGAGCAACAAAGGAATCATTGCTTTGAACTCCGCAGCCTTGGACAGCTAGACTGCCCTTTTGGGCTTCTCTCAGTGCAACAGTGCAGAAAGACACACCCATTTGCAAGCAGCTGCTGTTAATGAGGCAGATTCCATGCCTGGTGTGGAATTTATGGGTTCAATAGCTTTGAATGCAGATGCCTGCTACCCTAGGGAGAAAGAGATACCAGTGCCTAACTGGCCCTGTGGTGCCAGCTGCCTGGAGGAGGAAGAATTACTGCTCAAGTGATAAGTCCCCAATCAAGCCAACTTCCCCACAGCCTCAGTTCCTTGTTTACCTTTGAAGAACCCTTCCTCACAATAAATTCCTTTGGTGTGTTTCACTATAAATAAAGCATTTGTCTGCTTTTCCCTTTGTTAGGATCAGATCCATCAGGTCTCTTCCACTGGTCAAGCCCCTGCTTTGAATACATATAATTCTCATTTTTGTGTTTATTTCTTTTTAAAATATTTTTTTAGTTATAGGTGGACACACAGTATCTTTATTTTATTTTTATGTGGTGCTGAGGATCGAACCCAGTGCCTCATGCATGGTAGGTGAGTGTTCTATCTCTGAGCCACAATCCCAGCCCTTGTGTTCATTTCTTAATCTTACTTTCCTAGCTTTTATTTGCAGCTGGCCCATACCTCCAACGTGTACCTACTCCCTTCCCACACAGGCCGTGGCAGAGAGGCTCCTGTATTAATATAGGAATATTCAGAGATGAAATGACTGGATTGTGAAATCTTAACTTAATCAGTCCATCCTAGCTTGAATGGACTAACTGGGTGGTATCTATAGGCAGGTGGGACACTGGGGACGGACCTTTGAAGGATGCACCTTCCCCATGGCCCCTTCCTCTTTTTTTCTGTGCTTTCAGGTGGCCATAGGTGGAGCAGTGCTTCTCCACCATGTCTGCCTGCTTCACCTTAGGCCCAGAGCAATGAATTTGCTTCACCATGGACTAAACTCCTGAAACCATGAGCCAAAATAAACTTTTCTTTCTCTAAGTGGTTCTTGTCAGGTACTTTGGCCATAGTAACCAAACACTGACTAATGTGGAAATGTTTCCCCTATCTGTACCGTAAAACAGAAAATATGTAAACCCACCCTTCAAACAAGGGGGCTAGGGTATGGTTGGTCCGGGGTACAATGCTTGCCTAGCATGCATGAGGCCCTAGGTTTGATCCCCAGCAACACACACACACACACACACACACACACACACACAGAACAACACAAAAAAGAAATCAGACAAACTATATGAATTGAACATGCTAAATCAGAACCAGTAAGATTACCCAAGCCCACATGATGTACAATAAAAGGAGTAGAGTGCTGGTTCAGAAAAAAATGTGGAGCCTGTCAAGACCTCCCAGTGATGACTACTGAGACTCTGGAGTTTTTCCACTTAAGGGACATTTCTTACTTTGCTATGGAATATTAATTGAAGCTACCTCTGTGATGGAAGGACACGAAATGATTTTAAAACGTGAAATGCCCATTGTCTTGGGTGATGTCAGAGAAATTCTAATGAGAAGGGAAGTGCCCAGAAGAATTGTAAGTTTCTGGGCACAATCCCAGAAACTTGAAACGTTGACGCATGAAGACTGCAACTTTGAAGCTATCCTCAGCAACTTAATGAGACCCTGTCTCAAAAAAAAAAAAAGGGAAGGGTTGGGGATACAGCTCAGTAATAGAGCCCTTGCCTAGCATGTGCAAGGCCCTGGGTTTAATCCCCATTACCTCAAAAAAAAAAACCAGTTTCATAGTAAAATGGAAATGATTTACACAGGAACATGCAACCAGGGGGAATGAAAGAATCTCTTTTGCCCTAAGACTAACTTTGAGCTGCATGAGGAATATCAAGATTCTGGAATAGTATCCTATAATCAGCCATCAACTGACTGACAAAGAGCTGCTGGGTTCATGGATGGCAGTTCCAAGGGAATGGACAACATCCTGGATATTGGAAGATTACCATTGTGACTGAGGAAGGTAAAAATAAATCAGCTTGGTGGACCGAATTGCATGCTGTTTATCTAGAAATGATGGAAGAACTGAACAGTGTTTAAAAAGCCCCGTGTTTGGGCTCTTACTTACTCATGAGCAATGGTGAATGACCTGACCAAATACTCAGGTAGGGAGGCAATAGAAACATGGCTATGAAAGGGATGGATACCCAAGTGGGATATGTACTACAGGAATTTGAGGGATGCATCCAAGTAGGACATGTCAATGCCTATCAAAAGAACCCACTTCTAGGTCTTTAGACTGTGAGCCCCACCCACTGCAGGCCAGCTCCAGGCAGCAGCAGGCACTCAGTGCAAGCCACTGGAATTCTCATTTAGGTCAAGTTGTTTTAGGATTGTTCTTCTGTACCATAATTTTGGAATGCTCTTAAATTCTTGCCTTTTTAAATGGTACCCACTGGGATCTCAAGGTTACACTATAATCATTTCATACATTATCCTTCACTAGGTTCTGCTTAATTTTTAATTTCATTTTTGATAGTCAAATGCCAGCCTTTCCTTTAGAAAGTGCCCACTGTGCCGGGTACATTGGCACATGCCTGTAATCCCAGTGGCTTGGAAGGCTGAGACAGGAGAATCATGAGTTCAAAGCCAGCCTCAGCAATGGAGAGGCACGAAGCAACTCAGTGAGACTCTGTCTCTAAATAAAATACAACATAGGGCTGGGGATGTGGCAATCCCTGGTACCAAAAAAAGTGTCCATTGTCCCATGAAAGCAGATTCCCCATCCCTTCAATGTTTTCTGTAAAGTGCAGAGATGTCTTCCGCCACTGATCTTGGAGTCTGCCTGAGCACAGGATGCTGATCTTCTCTGCTGGCTGGGCAAGGGTTTCATGTGGGTTCTTTTGGTCAAGAAGATGATCATTTGACCTTGCGTGGCTGTTGGGCATGCTTTTGTTTCCTGTTTCAATCTGTTCTAGTTCCTTACACCCTATTATCTCCCTAGAAGATACCAGACTCAGCTTTTCTCGTCCCTCTTAGAAGCCATGTGTGTTGATGTGGGCTGCTGCATGTCATTTTTGAGTTGGGCTCATCACACTGCGTTGCATTTTTATGATCTTATGTGAAGAGACTCTGTACTACCAGTAAAATTTACTCTCCCAAAATGTGTGACCTTGGGTCTGCATTAAACGATGTCAGCCATGTTCATAAAAAAAGAAAAGTGTCTTAGAGTGTTTGCTTTCTTTACCCAACTCAGTGAGCTTTTCTTTCAGATCATCCTTTGTCCAAATAGATTGAAGTCAACCCTATGATGAAACAGGTATTACAATAAATGTAATGAATGAGTCTACTAAAAAATAAAAGAACCCCCTTCTAGGTTCAGAAGGTGATTGGAATAGACAAGCAGAAATCCCCATTGCTCACTGGAGGTGGCCACCTGGGTCCATGAAATGAGTGGATATGGGGAATTGCAAAGATGGGCTGAATCTAGACATGTTCTTTGTGTACTTTCTCAGGTACAAAATGACAATAAGAACTGTTCTGACTCCCAGCAAAAAAGACTGCAGATGGCTACAAGGCAGATTCCCAGGTGCAAAAGATTTAAACTTGGAGGGCAAGTTAGACTGATGCTGGTAGCTTTGGAGATCTTGACAGATTATAAAAGATGCTAAAATTAGAAAAATTGCTCCCTTCCTCACCTGTCGATTTGAGGCATGAGGAAACCAAAGTGGCCTTCCAGAAGTCTTAGCTTCCAATTCAATGAAATGACTGTTGTGTAACCTGGTGGAAACATTCCTTCCATTGGAAATAAGACCTCTCCACCAGCAGAGCATAAGTCACAGTGACAGGAAAAATTAGGTATGTGACTCACAAATCTACTAAATTATCTTATCAGAAGACAGGAACAGAGATGGGAATATCCAGGAAAGATCTGTGGAGAAACTTTTTGTCAAATGGGGCTGGAACACAAGAGAACCACAGGCTTTCAAGAATGTTAACATCAGAGACAAACAGCTGTGACTCAGCACTAATCCATCCGGCTGAAACAACTGGTCAGCCCTTCTCATCCTACGGAGGTAAATGCCTACCGAGCCTTCATAGGTAGTGGCCACAGGTTTGAAACGGGGCTTGGGAGAGACAGGAAGGACCCACCCGTTGCATTGGTCGCCCAGCAAAGGGAAACGAACTGTCGCCATTTGCAAGAGATACCACCATGGCAGAGAACTGACGTCATCAGACTGCGGCGGAGGAGATAACTTCATTGAAACCTGTGGCTACAGGTGTGTAATTCCCTAGCCTTCCCTCTCCACACATGGGGAAACCTTAAGGGCCCATCCCAGCTCTCCCATAAGGGCCCCTCCCAGCTCTCCCGTGAGCACGATAGCCAGACCGAGGGAATCAGAGGTGGCGCGGGACCCGCGGCACGGAACTACTGCTCCCACCAATGCTGACAGCTGAGGTCTCTTGCACCAGCTACCCGGGGCGTGGCTACCGGAGGGCAAGTAAAATTCGCTGAGGATTCTCAGCCCCAAGCTCTACAAACTTAGGGTCTGAGGGAATGGCAAACTGGGAGAGTGTGCCCAGTCGTTCATGAAAACAGGGCTCCCGGGAGCAGCAGACCTGGTGTGTAGCCAGTATTGTGGTGAGCGGCACCCGTGAGAGGGGCCTGGCTAGAGGAAAAGTGGGAAGTGACTAGACACAAGAGGAGGCCCTAGGCACTCAGGATTGGAGACTCGCCCAGTCTGGGAGGAGCTGCTGCACAGTGATTGGTTCCCGCGTATTAACAGGAGAAACTTGGCCTGGTGTGCACAGCGCCACCTACTGGAAGAGAAGTTAATCAAACTCTAAGACTGCATTTATTAGTTTGGTTTTTTTTCTTTTTTTTTCTTTTCTCTCTTTTTTTTTTGATTTGGGTTTTTCTTTCATTTTCTTTTTTCTTGTTGTTTTTTTAAATTTTTTTTACAATTTTTTTAAATTTTTTTCTTCTAATTTTACTTTTAATTTTGTTTTTATTATTTTTTAAAAAATTTTTTTTCTTCTTTTTTTATTTCCTATTTTTTCTTCTTTTGTCTTTTCATTTCTTTTCAATTATCTTATCCCCCCTTCCTTGAATTCTACCTGCTTACTCTCATTCTCTTTAGTGACTTCTTCCCTTCCCTTCTAATACCTTTCCTCCCAAGCATCTAATAAATTTATAGAAGTAAACAGTAACTCATCAGTCAAACAGAACAAGAAGTAACATTAGAAGCTTCAAAAAGCAAGGAAGAAAAGGAGTACAAACAATGCAGGACAGCCTAAATATTCAGGAGGACCTAGAGTCATCAGAAAACTGGTCATATAAAGAACTCAAGGAACACTTTAGACAGATGGAATGGAACCTTAAAGAGGATACAAGACAGCAAATTCAAGCAGCGAAAGAACACATTGAGAATGAATTACATAAACAGATAAAAGAAGAAGTTAAGCATCTTTATCAGGAGATAGAGATTATAAAAAATAATCAAACAATAATTCTAGAAATGAAGGAAACGATAAACCAAATTAAAAACTCAATTGAGAGTATCACTAACAGAGTGGAGCAAGTAGAAGCCAGAACGTCAGATAATGAAGACAAAATATATCATCTTGAAAAGAGTCTAGCCAACTCGGAAAGGCTAGTAAAAAATCATGAGAAAAACATCCAAGAGTTATGGGATAACATAAAAAAACCAAACTTACGAGTCATCGGGATAGAAGAAGGTACAGAGATTCAAACCAAGGGAATGAGTAACCTGCTGAATGAAATAATTACAGAAAACTTTCCAGAAATAAAAAAGGAAACAGATACACAAATTGAAGATGCATACAGGACACCGAGCACACAAAATCACAGTAGACCAACGCCAAGACACATTGTTATGAAGATATCCAATATACAGAACAAAGAGAAAATATTAAAAGCTACAAGAGAAAGGAGACAGATTACATTCAGGGGTAAACCAATAAGGTTAACAACGGATTTTTCATCACAGACGCTGAAAGCAAGAAGGTCATGGAACAATGTATTTCAAACACTGAAAGACAATGGATGCCAACCAAGAATTCTGTATCCAGCAAAATTAAGCTTCAGGTATGACAACAAAATAAAAATCTTTCATGATAAACAAAAGTTAAAAGAATTTGGAGCCAGAAAACCAGCATTGCAAAGCATTTTGAGCAAAACACTACACGAGGAAGAAATGAAAAACAATAACCAAAACCATCAGTAGGAAGTGCCTCGGTAAAGACAGAGGGTGAGGGGAAAGATAATCATGGAGAAACAAACTAAATTTTTTTTAAAAAAGGATAAATAATCAAACATAGATGGAAGTACAAACCATATATCAATAGCAACTATGAATGTTAATGGCTTAAACTCTCCAATAAAGTGACATAGGCTGGTATCTTGGATTAAAAAAACAAATCCAACAATATGCTGCCTCTAGGAGACACATCTGATTGGAAAAGACATACACAGGCTGAAGGTGAAAGGATGGGAAAAAATATACCACGCACACAGTTCTCGTAAGCAAGCAGGGGTGGCCATCCTCATATCGAATAAAATTGACTTCAAGACTAAGTTAATCAAAAGGGATAAAGAAGGTCATTATATTCTGTTAAAAGGAACCATTCACCAACAAGACATAACAATTATCAATATTTATGCACCAAACAATGGTGCTGTGACATTCATAAAACAAATTCTCCTCAAGTTCAAGAATCAAATAGACCACAACACAATAATTATGGGTGACTTCAACACACCTCTCTCACCATTGGACAGATCCTCCAAACAAAAGCTGAATAAAGAAACTATAGAACTCAATATCACAATCAATAACCTAGACTTCACTGACATATATAAAATATATCAACCATCATCAAATGGATATACTTTTTTCTCAGCAGCACATGGATCCTTCTCAAAAATAGACCATATATTATGCCATAGGGCAAACCTCAGTAAATATAAAGGGGTGGAGATAATACCTTGCATTTTATCTGATCATAATGGAATGAAACTGGAAATCAATGATAAAAGAAGGAAGGAAAAATCCTACATCACATGGAAAATGAACAATATGTTACTGAATGATCAATGGGTTACAGAAGACATAAAGGAGGAAATAAAAAATTATTAGAGATCAATGAAAATACAGACACAACATATCGGAATCTATGGGACACAATGAAAGCAGTTTTAAGAGGAAAATTCATCACCTGGTGGTCATTCCTCAAAAAAAGAAAAAACCAACAATAAATGAGCTCACACTTCATCTCAAAGCCCTAGAAAAGGAAGAGCAAAACAACAGCAAATGTAGCAGAAGGCAAGAAATAATTAAAATCAGAGCGGAAATCAATGAAATTGAAACAAAAGACACTATTGAAAAAATTAACAAAACTAAAAGTTGGTTCTTCGAAAAAATAAATAAGATCGACAGACCTTTAGCCATGCTAACGAAGAGAAGAAGAGAGAGAACTCAGATTACTAACATACGGGATGAAAAAGGCAATATCACAACAGACACTTCAGAAATACAGAAGATAATCAGAAATTATTTTGAATCCTTATACTCCAATAAAATAGAAGATAGTGAAGGCATAGATAAATTTCTTAAGTCATATGATCTGCCCAGATTGAGTCAGGAAGATATAGACAACCTAAACAGACCAATATCAATAGAGGAAATAGAAGAAACCATCAAAAGACTACCAACTAAGAAAAGCCCAGGACCGGATGGGTATACAGCGGAGTTTTACAAAACCTTTAAAGAAGAATTAATACCAATACTTTTCAAGTTATTTCAGGAAATAGAAAAAGAGGGAGCTCTTCCAAATTCATTCTATGAGGCCAACATCACCCTGATTCCGAAACCAGACAAAGACACCTCAAAGAAAGAAAACTACAGACCAATATCTCTAATGAACCTAGATGCAAAAATCCTCAATAAAATTCTGGCGAATCAAATACAAAAACACATCAAAAAAATTGTGCACCATGATCAAGTAGGATTCATCCCTGGGATGCAAGGATGGTTCAATATACGGAAATCAATAAATGTTATTCACCACATCAATAGACTTAAAGATAAGAACCATATGATCATCTTGATAGACGCAGAGAAAGCATTCGACAAAGTACAGCATCCCTTTATGTTCAAAACATTAGAAAAACTAGGGATAACAGGAACTTACCTTGACATTGTAAAAGCTATCTATGCTAAGCCTCAGGCTAGCATCATTCTGAATGGACAAAAGTTGAAGGCATTCCCTCTAAAATCCGGAACAAGACAGGGATGCCCTCTATCACCACTTCTATTCAATATAGTTCTCGAAACACTGGCCAGAGCAATTAGACGAAAGAAATTAAAGGCATAAAAATAGGAAAAGAAGAACTTAAATTATCACTATTTGCAGACAACATGATTCTATACCTAGAAGACCCAAAAGGGTCTACAAAAAAACTACTAGAACTAATAAATGAATTCAGCAAAGTGGCAGGATATAAAATCAACATGCATAAATCAAAGGCATTTCTGTATATCAGCGACAAAACTTCTGAAACGGAAATGAGGAAAAACACCCCATTCACAATATCCTCAAAAAAAATAAAATACTTGGGAATCAACCTAACAAAAGAGGTGAAAGATTTATACAATGAAAACTACAGAACCCTAAAGAGAGAAGTAGAAGAAGATCTTAGAAGATGGAAAAATGTACCCTGTTCATGGATAGGCAGAACTAACATCATCAAAATGGCGATATTACCAAAAGTTCTCTATAGGTTTAATGCAATGCCAACCAAAATCCCAACGGCATTTCTTGCAGAAATAGATAAAGCAATCATGAAATTCATATGGAAAAATAAAAGACCCAGAATAGCAAAAGCAATTCTAAACAGGAAGTGTGAATCAGGTGGTATAGCGATACCAGATTTCAAACTATATTACAGAGCAATAGTGACAAAAACAGCATGGTACTGGTACCAAAACAGGCGGGTGGACCAATGGTATAGAATAGAGGACACAGAGACTAATCCACAAAGTTACAACTATCATATATTTGATAAAGGGGCTAAAAGCATGCAATGGAGGAAGGATAGCATCTTCAACAAATGGTGTTGGGAAAACTGGAAATCCATATGCAACAAAATGAAACTGAATCCCTTTCTCTCGCCATGCACAAAAGTTAACTCAAAATGGATCAAGGAGCTTGATATCAAATCAGAGACTCTGCGTCTGATAGAAGAAAAAGTTGGCTCCGATCTACATATTGTGGGGTCGGGCTCCAAATTCCTTAATAGGACACCCATAGCACAAGAGTTAATAACAAGAATCAACAAATGGGACTTACTTAAACTAAAAAGTTTTTTTTTTTTTCTCAGCAAGAGAAACAATAAGAGAGGTAAATAGGGAGCCTACATCCTGGGAACAAATTTTTACTCCTCACACTTCAGATAGAGCCCTAATATCCAGAGTATACAAAGAACTCAAAAAATTAGACAATAAGATAACAAATAACCCAATCAACAAATGGGCCAAGGACCTGAACAGACACTTCTCAGAGGAGGACATACTATCAATCAACAAGTACATGAAAAAATGCTCACCATCTCTAGCAGTCAGAGAAATGCAAATCAAAACCACCCTAAGATACCATCTCACTCCAGTAAGATTGGCAGCCACTATGAAGTCAAACAACAACAAGTGCTGGCGAAGATGTGGAGAAAAGGGTACACTTGTACATTGCTGGTGGGACTGCAAATTGGTGCGGCCAATTTGGAAAGCAGTTTGGAGATTCCTGGGAAAGCTGGGAATGGAACCACCATTTGACCCTGCTATTGCCCTTCTCGGACTATTCCCTGAAGACCTTAAAAGAGCATGCTACAGGGATACTGCCACATCGATGTTCATAGCAGCACAATTCACAATAGCTAGACTGTGGAACCAACCCAGATGCCCTTCAATAGATGAATGGATAAAAAAAAATGTGGCATCTATACACAATGGAGTACTATGCAGCAATAAAAAATGACAAAATCATAGAATTTTCAGGGAAATGGATGGCACTAGAGCAGATTATGCTTAGTGAAGCTAGCCAATCCCTAAAAAACAAATACCAAATGTCTTCTTTGATATAATGAGAGCAACTATGAACAGAGCAGGGAGGAAGAGCAGGAAGAAAAGATTAACATTAAACAGAGACATGAGATGGGAGGGAAAGGGAGAGAAAAGGGAAATTGCATGGAAATGAAGGGAGACCCTCATTGCTATACAAAATTACATATAAGAGGTTGTGAGGGGAATGGGAAAATAAACAAGGAGAGAAATGAATTACAGTAGATGGGGTAGAGAGAGAAGATGGGAGGGGAGGGGAGGGGGGATAGTTGAGGATAGGAAAGGTAGCAGAATACAACAGTCACTAATATGGCATTATGTAAAAATGTGGATGTGTAACCGATGTGATTCTGCAATCTGTATTTGGGGTAAAAATGGGAGTTCATAACCCACTTCAATCTAATGTATGAAATATGATATGTCAAGAACTTTGTAATGTTGTGAACAACCAATAAAAAAAATAAAAAATAATAAAAAAAAAACAAAACAAAAAGAATGTTAACATCAGTAGAAATACTGCCAGCTGAAACTTAAAGGGACAGAAACAGGACAAGTGACAGAGGGCTGTCAGACTTCCAAAATTTCACTGGCAGGAAATGGGCCATTAAAACTACCCGGTTATGGGGCTGGGGCTATAACTCAGTGGTAGAGCACTTGCCTAACATGCGTGAGGCACTGGGTTCGATTCTCAGCACCACATTAAAAAATAAATAAATAAATAAACAATTAAAATAAAGGCATTCTGTCCATCAACAATTACAAAAAAACAACTACCTGGTTGGAGGGGCTGGGGTTGTGGCTCAGCGGTAGAGTGCTCGCCTGGCATACGCGGGGCCCTGATTTCAATCCTCAGCACCACATAAAAATAAATAAATGGAATAAAGGTATTGTGTCCAACTACAACTCTAAAAAAATAAATATTAAAAAAAAAACTACCTGGAGATGTTGGAGATGAATGGATAAGGAAAATAGGGTATAAATACATAATGGAATATTACTCAGCTGTAAAGAAGAATGAAATTATGGTATTTTCCAGTCAATGGATGGAACTGGGACTATCATGCTAAGTGAAATAAGCCAATCCCAAAAAACCAAAGGCCAAATGTTCTCTGATATGCAAATGCTAACTCACAATAAGAGGGGATGGGGGGCAGTGAAGGTTCACCAGATTGAACCAGGTAAGTAATACTTCTTCCACACCGACTCTTTTAAGAACAACAAAAGAACACAAAGTGTGCACAATCTAGGAACCCAGAAAAAAAAACATAACAGCTAGACAAAACTCCTGGAAAACCATGGGAAGACTTTAAAAAGGGAGGGAAGATAAGATAAGGGATGGAAGACTCAAGATAATGAAAGATGATAATGAGGATGAATGAAATTGCTGGGAGTACAAATTATACAAATTCTGCTTAGATACAAATAAGTACAGTGTATGCAATAAACATATAATATCTATATTGAAAAATGTCTTTTTTGTAGTGCTGGGGATGGAAACCAAGGCCTAGGGCATGCTAGACAAGTGCTCTACCACTGAACTACACCCCCAGCCCTAAAGTGTCTCTTTAATCCTGATCAGTTAGGTTAAAATGGTCTAACTCAGCCAGGCATCATGGCGCACACCTGTAATCCCAAGGACTCAGAAGGCTCAGACAGGAGAATTGTGAGTTCAAAGCCAGCATCAGCAACTTAATGAGGTCCAAAGCAACTCAGCAAGACCCTGTTTCTAAATGAAATTCAAAAAGGGGGGAGGGGCTGGGGATGTGGCTCAGTGGTTAAGCACCCCTGGGTTCAATCCCTGCTACCAAAATAAAATAAAATGGTCCAACTCAGAAAAATCTAAGGTGAAATAACTAAGTCCTCACATATCCACTGCTAGAAGGCTACAAAATCAAAAAGCCTGACACAACTTTCCTCCATGGGCTTCTTTATGTAGTTTTTCATGCGTCCATTGTCCATAGGTTCTTGGGTTTTGTTTAGAGGTAGTTTGCTCTAAAACTCTTTTTTTTTGGGGGGGGGACAAGGGCAAGATTTAACCCAGGGTCACTTTACCACTAAGCCATATCCACAGCCCCTTTTATGGTTTTTTTGGTGGGGTACAGGGGGTTGAACTCAGGGGCACTCAACCACTGAGCTACATCCCCAGCCCTATTTTGTATTTTATTTAGAGACAGGGTCTCACTGAGTTGCTTAATGGCCTCGCTAAACTGCTGAGGCTGGCTTTGAACTCACGATCCTCCTGCTTCAGCCTCCTGAAATTCTGGGATTACAGGTGTGCACCACAGCACCCAGCCTTGATTTATTTTGAGACAGGGTCTCATTAAGTTGCATAGGGCCTCACTAAAGGCTGGCTTTAAACCTTCAATTCTCCTGCCTCAGCCTCCCAAATTGCTGGAATTACAGAAGTGCACCACCATGCCTGGCTTGCTCTAAAACTCTAATTATTCAAGTATATCACTGATTAATTTGTGGATCCAAAGCAATTTTTGTTGACCCATCAGATGTTAATTCATGCTCATCTCTTCTCTTTTTTTTTTTTTTTTAATTTTCGGTGGACACAACATCTTTGTATGTGGTGCTGAGGATCGAACCCGGGCCGCACGCATGCCAGGCGAGCGTGCTACCGCTTGAGCCACATCCCCAGCCCCTCATCTCTTCTCTTATCATTCACCAACTGCCAGAAATTTTTTTTCTTTTATTTACTTATTTTGGTACTAAGGATTGAACTTGGGCACTTTACCACTGAGTTACATCCCAGGCGTTTTACACTTTTTTATTTTGAGACAAGATCTCACTAAGTTGCTGAAGCTGGCCTTGAACTGGTGATCCTCCTGCTTCAACCTCCCAAATTGCTGGAATTACAGGTGTGCACCACCACACTCATAAAAATCTTTTTCATCTCAAACATGGAATTAAAAATTTTCTATGGCTATGGTTGTAGTTCAGTGGTAGAACATTTTCCTAGCATGTGTAAGGCACTGGGTTCCATCCTCAGCACCACATAAAAATAATAAATAAAGGTACTGTGTCCATCTACCACTAAAAAAAATTTAATTTTTTCTAAAAGAAAAGCAGCCACAGGACACCTATATTAAGACTAATGACAAAGTTTTAATTAAAGATACTATTTCCTCAGGATGAATCCAACTAGTATGTATAACCATAAAGCTCTAATAAAATACCATCAAAAAGGAAAAAAAAAGATATTGTCTCCATCATCCATTTGATGATTCAGTGAAAGATTTCTTGATCCTCCAGTACCAGGAAATGTTTTTAGTATAGACATGTTTTTTGCCTCCCAAGAAATAATTTAATAAATCATAAAAATCATATATTTCAGCAGCCTACTATAAATTGAGTTCTCCAAGGGGAAATTACCATTCATGTGCCTGAATGCACTTCCTGTTCTGTCATGTCTTCTCAGAACAACAGAGACAAATCTAGATTTCAAAGTTTCTGGCTGTGAACTAAGCATGGTGGTGCATGCCTATAACCCAACTACCCAGGAGGCTGAGATGGGGAAGATCACAAGTTTAAGGCCAGCCTCAGTAACTTAGTGAAATCTATGTTCACTTCAAAGTGAAACATAAATAAGGTCTGGGGATGTAACTCAGTACTCGTGGGTTCAATACCCAGTACAAAAAAAAAATAATAACAACAGTTTCTAGTTGTGTAGGACATGCTTACCTTCTAAAACTTGTGTTTCCACTTTCTTCCCTCTTTATTCCTTTAATCCTAACATTAATCTATTTAAACTTAAAGCCTTCCTAAAATCCATAGAAAAACAAAAGCAATAAGTAAATAAATTATCAAATGAAAATTGAGTGGGGCTGGGCAAGGTGGGGCATGCCTGTAATCCTAGCTACTCAAGAGGCTAAGACAGAAGGATTATAAATTTGAGGCCAGCCTTGGCAACACAATAAGACCCATATGAAAAATTAAATAATAGAAAAATAAGTAAAAAGAGTCTTCACTAGAACCACCTCCACAGGCTTGCCCTAATTAAATCTGTGTTACTGTTTAAAAAATTTTTTTAAGGTTTGGGGATGTAGCTCAATGGTAAAGAGCCTCTGAGTTCATTCTCAGTACTCCTCCCCAAAACTGAGAACAAAAGACAAACAACCCGGGTTGGGGTTGTAGCTCAGTGGTAGAGCGCTTGCCTCACAAGCATGAGGCACTGGGTTTGATCCTTAGCACCACATAAAAATAAATAAATAAAAATAAAGATATAAATAAAACAAACCAATTCAAAAATGTGCAAAGTACTTGATCAATTTTTCTCCAAAGAAGATACATGGTGACGCTCTTACAAGATGAAGAGAGTTCTGAGGATGGATGGTAGTAATGGTTACACAACATTGTGAATGTGTTTAAAAGCACTGAACTACCTATACAGTATATTTTATTATGTATTTTATCAAGAAGAAGCAAACAAGTAAGTTGTGAACTTCAATGCAGAAGTGCAGCCTCTAGGAGTTGATGGCCTCAGTATTACAACGCCAAGGAACCCAATTCTGCCAACAACCTGAAAGAACTTGGAAGAATAGTCCTGGCTCTGGAAAAAGATCACAGTCTGGCCAATATCCTTTCATCTTTGTGACACTCTGATCAGAGGAATCAGCTAAGCAGTACAATGAATTCCATTATTATGTATTATTATAATGCACCAATAAAGAAAGACGAAAAGAATAAAAATAAAATAAGAAGACTTAGGGACGTAGCTCAGTGGCAGAGCACTTGCCTAGCACTTTTGAGGCCCTGGATTCAATACCTACCAAAATCCAGGTGCAGTGGCCCACACTTATAATCCTGACTCAGGAGATAAGAAGATCAAAAATTGAAGGGCAGCCTCAGCAACTAAGCTGTCTCAAAAAAAATCATATATATATAGTGTTGCTCCACAGTAGAATGACCCAGTTTCAATCTCCAGTACCATCAAAACAAGAAAAAAGCTACCAAAATCTTTTTTTTTTTTTTCAGAAATAAAACCTGGAGCCAGGTGCGGTGGTGCACACCTATAATCCCACTGGCTCATGAGGTTGAGGCAGGAGGATCACAAGTTCAAAGCCAGCATCAATTTAGTGAGGCCCTAAGTGACTCAGCAAGACTCTGTCTCAAAATAAAAAATAAAAAGGGCTGGGGATATGGCTCAATGGTTAAGCACTCCTGGCTTTAATCCCTGGTACCAAAAGTAAAAAGATAAAAACAAAGAAAAGAAATATGGGTGGAACTAGAAGACATTAATTATGTTAAGTGAAATAAGGCAGGCCCAGAAAGACAAATACCCCATGTTCTCACATATCTGGGGAAGCTAAAAAATAGTTGACCTAGCCAGGCATTGTGGCACACACCTATAATCCCACAGCAACTCAGGAGGCTGAGGCAGGAGGACTGAAAATTCAAAGCCAGGCTCAGCAACTTAACAAGGCTGTAAGCACCTTAGCAAGACCCTGCCTCAAAATTTTAAAAGACTGGGGATGTAGCTCAGTGGTTAAATGCCCCTGGGTTCAATCCCTAGTGCCAAAAAAATTTTTTTATCTCATAGGAAAGAGTAAAATAGTGGTGACCAGAGCCTGGGAAGGTGGGGGATAGGTGGAGACAGGATGGTTAATGAATATAGGGGTACATTTGGATAAGACGAATAGAGGAATAACTTTTTTGTGGTACTGGGGATTAAACTCAGGGAGCCAGAGGTGCTCCACCACTGAGGTACAACCCCTGCTTTTTATTATTTTATTTTATTTTATCCATTTATTTATTTGTACCAGGGATTGAACCCAGGGGCACCTAACCACTGATCTACATCGCAGCCCTTTTTTCAATTTTTTTTTTTTTTAATTCTGAAACATAGTCTAGCTAAGCTGCTTAGGGCCTCAGTAAGTTGCTGAGGCTGACTTCAACCTTGTGATCCTCCTGCCTCAGCCTCCCAAGTCACTGGGATTACAGATGTACATCTGTACCCAGTTGTATCCAGCTCCCCTATTTATTTTTTATTTTGAGACAGGGTCTCACTGAGCTGCCAAGGATGGTCTTAAACTTGCAATCCTTCTGCTTCAACCTCCCGAGTCACTGAGATTACAGAAGTGTACCACCACACCTGGAAAGAGGAATAACTTTCCATGTTCAATAACACAGTAGAATAATGATGGTTGACAGCAATTAATTATATATTTTAAAGTAGCCAATAGAGAAGATTTTAGATGGTTGCAACACAAAGAAATGATAAATGTCTGGGCCGGAGAAATACTCAGTTGGTAGAGTGCTTGCCTCACATGCACATAAGCCATGGGTTCAATCCCCAGTACCACAAAAAAAAAACCTCACTGAAAAGAAATGATAAATGTTTGAGGTGATGGATATGCCTATTACCTTCATCTGCTCATTGCACATTGTATTGATTTATTGAACTATCACCTGGTGTCCAATAAAATGTACAATTATTATTTATTAATTTAAAATATTTTCTAATATTGGGGATTGAACCCCAGGTGTGCTTTACAACCCCCAGCCATTTTTTTATTTGCATTTTGAGGCAGGGTCTAAGTTATCAAAGCTGGCTTTGAACTTGCCATCCTCCTGCCTCAGCTTCCAAAGTCATTGGGATTACAGGCATGCACCACCTGGTCTGGCTTCAATTTTTAAAACTTTTATAAAATAAAAACACACTTAACAGATGCCAGGTGTGGTGGCACATGTCTGTAATCTTAGCAATTTGTGAGGCTGAGGCAGGAGAATCACAAATTCATGGCCAGAATCTGTAACTTAGTGTGACTCTAAGCAACTTAAGAAAGATCCTATCAAAATAAAAAATAAAAAGGACTGGAATGTAGCTCAGTGGCAAAGCACCCCTCTGTTAAATCCCCCAAAATGAATGAATGAATGAATCTTAACAGTGAAAAAGCAACCAGCCAGGTGTGGTAGTGCATGCCTGTAATCCCAGTGACTTCGGAGGCTGAGGCAGGAGGATCACATGTTGAAGCCAGCCTCAGCAACATAGTGAGATTCTGTCTCAAAATAATAATTAATTAATTAATTAATTAAAAAGGGCTAGGGTGCAGCTCCATGGTAGACTGCCATTGAGTTCAATCCCCAATATGGGAAAAATCAGAATAATAACAAAAGATTTTAATCCATAGAAGAAAGGAAGGGACCATGAGTCCATACTAATATAAACAAAAGAGCAAATTGAAAATTTAATGAGGAAGAGGATATTTACCTGACCTCAAAGCCTCTCCACAAACTACTTGTGAATTACAAGGGGAAAAAGAGCAACTTAATGGTGGAGAAGCCTAGCAGACCTACTTTCATCAGGTGACCACAGTGAACATCATTGCTAGTGGGACAAACTGAGATCAGAGGCCACCTGACCAGATGCACTGAGGACACAGCATGGCTTCTGTGACATCTCTGACAAATATAAATACCCAGAACCTAATCCTGAAGAAGCACCAGGCATGTCCAAATTAAGGGATATTCTATAAAATAACTGCCCTGTAACCCCCCAAAAGTTACAAAAGACCAAGAATGACAGAGGAACTCTAGCTATTGAGGAACACTAACGTGATGCCTGCTGAAGGCTAAATGGAATCCTGACCGGGATCCTTAGCTACATTGGACTCTAGTGAGACCACAGGTGGAACCTGAGTGGGGTCTGGCTGGTAGTAGTGTGGGTTTCTTGATTTTGCTGGTGCCCTGGGGTTATGTAGAAGGTCTTTGCACGTAGAAAACACTGAAGCATTCAGAAATGATGGGGCAGCAGGCTGCCAACTTACTTTCAAATATTCAGAAAGAAAAATTGTTTGCAGTACTGAATCAAACCCAGGAACTTAAGTATGTTTAGCCTTAGCACTGAGCTACATCTCCAGTCCCTTGTCTGTTTTTTTGAGTCGGGTTTCACTATGTTGCCCATGCTGGTCTAAAATTCCTGGGTTCAATGGATCCTCCTGCCTCAGCCTCCCAAGCAGCAGCTAGGACTAGGGACACCCACCCCTACACCCACTGGTTCAGGGGGAAAAAAAGGCATTTTTACTGTACTTGCAACTTCTACAAAGCTTAAAATAGTTTCAAATACAAACTATTAAAACAAAATCTATTCATCAAAACACCATCAAAGGCACTGTAGCTCAGCAGTAGAGCACTTGCCTGACACACATGAGGCACTGGGTTCAATCCTCAGCATCACATAAAACTAAATAAATAAAATAAAGGTTTTGTGTCCAACTACAAATAAAAAATAAATATTTAGAAAAAATAGTTACAGTTCCTTGCTTAGGATTCATCCCTGCTTGTGGCACTCCTAGTTGTAGCCCCAGTCCTGCTACCATTGCATCAGGTAAGAAGAAAGAGTCAAGGTGATATGGGGAAGAAAGAGAAAAGCATAGTCATCATACCACCATCTTCTTTCCTGCATCCATCACAAAAAAAAAAAAAAAAAAAAAAAAAAAAAAAAAAACAGAATCTATTTGATGGGGATACTTCCTTTCCCCCTCTTACATTGAAGATGAGCAAACATTTGAGAAAAAGTGTAAAATAGGTCCTTCATGTTTGTATCTCCCCCCTCTCACTCCTGTTGTAAAGATCCAGAGCTTCAATTGCCTGCTGCAGTTCACTTAACAGGAATACATGCATTCCTAGGTCAGAAGAAATGTGACTCGGGGGCCCAAACTGGTGCAATATCTTCTGTTGTGCATCTTTTATAGCACTGAGAGCATTAAATATACCACAGAGTAAGCAAAGACCAATCAAGAGGCAGTGTCTATTCTTGTCTGCACCCATTTGTGGCCCTTGGGGCTACCAGCAATAGTCTGACTTCACAACTAACTATGTTCAGGATCGTCCCCCTGGGGAATCTGCCACATAGATATCTACTGTCTCTGTCTCTTTTGTTGGCAAACAGAACAGTTTTTATTGGTGTTTTTTTCTTTGGGGATACACAAAGAATTATAACTGTCCCTTGGTATTCCTAGAGGATTGGTTATAGTACCCCTGCAAATACCAAAATCCACATAAACTCAATCCCTCTACAAAATGGTATAGCATTTGCAAAAATCCTTCATATGCCTCCATTGTGTTTTTGTTTTTTGCAGTGCTGAGGATCAAGGTCAGGGCCTTGCACATGCTAGCTGAGCTATATACAATGCCTCTTGAAATCATCTCTAGGTTACTTATAATTCCTAATACAATGTAAGTGCCATGTAAATAGTTGTCATGCTGTATTGTTTGGTGAATAATGACAAGAAAAAAGTCTATACATGTTTAGTATAGATGTGATTTTTTCCAAATATTTTCCATGCATGATTCCATACATGTGTGGCACACACAGGACCAACTCCTCTAGGTAGATTATCTTCCATCTCTGAATTGCTGCAATACTCCCATATCCACTCATTTCATGGACCCAGGTGGCTACTACAAGCAGACATATAAGGATATCTGTTTGTTGATTCTATTCACCTTCTAATGCTGAAGGGGGATCTTCTGATAGGCATCAATGTATCTCACTTTCATGCCTCCCTCAAATTCCTACAGTGATTTCCATAGGGACATTAATGCCCAGTATTTCATTGCCCTTCTGCCTGACTATATGGCCAGCTCCCTGGCCACTGCCCATAAGTCAGTAAAAACTCAAACACAGGGGCTCTCAATTTTGTTCAATTCTTTCATCATTGCTAGCAAGTAATAAAGCACTTCACCCAACTCAGGTGATTTGCATTTACTTTATTCAGTCACAGTGGTACTGTTCCAAGTCAGGATACTGTCCATTTACCTTGGAACTACGACCCACAAACCAAGCAGCTCTTTGTTGGTCAGCTGAAAACTAGGACACTGTCCACGTGACAACAGAATCTGCCACTTCATCATATATCAACTCCAAGAAAAAAAGAGTTTACTGATGCTCATAAATATGCTAACTCCATTCCCCTGGCAGCATATGCCTATACAAACCATTTCCATTTATTATGAAATTCCTCTGGAATTAGTGTGTTTCTCCATCAGTCAAGACATCACGGATATTTTAGGTCTCAAAATTACTTAATGTCCTTCAGTCATAGGGACAGTTTCAGTTAATATCTATCTAATAGCAAATTAGTAACTATCCCTCAAATGGAAATTCTCTAGCCCCAAATCCTAGTAGTTACCACTGGGAGGCACTCATGGGCTTTTATCATAAGCACCAGACCATATTCTACACAGGGCTATTGTGCAGAGAATTTGTTGATACCAGTACCCTGGTTCTATTCTATACATTGTGGGCTTGAACAATTTTACTGGTTCCCATTTAGTATCTCCAAGTAATTATCTTCAAGTAATACTGCTTAAAGGATGAATTAACAATACCAAGGAAGGGAAACATTCCATAATCAGATATGATGTCCATCTCCATAAAACATTTATGTAAAAGAGATGCCACTACTTGTCATAAAGCCTGTTCAAATAGACCAATTCTTCTCCACACATTTACCTTGATCCCATTAACCTTTACATTACTATGTGTAGTTCCATTAGGATTGCTGAAACAGGTTTTGGTTTTAGGATGCCAGGTAGGTCAAGTGTTCCCCAATCAGACATAATATCCATATCCATAGAACATTCAGGTAAATCCCATTTAAGCATGTCAATTTTCATCATAAAGTCCACCTTAATCCTATCAACCCTTGTATTTCTATATTCTCTCAATCCAATTGTAGCCCAAGTTAGGACTTCACCAATGGATTTTGGTACCTGAGTGAATGAGGCTCCCATGTCTTAGATCTAATTACTTTCAGTTAACCCACCTAAAGAGGAAATTCTGGCCTTCAGGTACCCTCAAAGACAAAATTAGAGAAGGGTAAAAATTCAGCCAGGTCACCTATGCAATATAAGATTAGGGCAGAATAATAATATCATGGGTGATTACATGACCACTGTCAAGGACAAACTCTTTAACCAAACTTTAGTCAGGATCCTCACAGCCCTCTTCTGGACTAGGCCTCATCCCTGGACTCACAAACCAAGTTTTACCAAGAATATTGACAAACCAATTTAAAAACGATTGCCCACCCAATCAAGTTTTTCTTCTCCTATCATTGATAATCTAACCAAATTCCTCTTCCTCCATCTTTGATACCTAACCCAGTTCTTCTCAAGAATTTTCTGGGACTGGGGTTGTGGCTCAGTAATAGAGAACTTGCCTAGCATGTGTGAAGCACTGGGTTTGATTCTCAGCACACATAAAAATAAATAAATAAAACAAAGGTATTGTGTCCATCTGCAACTTAAAAATTTTTCAAAAAAGAGTTTTGTATCTATTCCTTCACCACACTGACCATTGGCCATGAACCCCCTTTGTCTCTACTGCATACAGAGTTGAGTTTGATTTATTTTTTTTCTATTCCAAAAGTCCTGAATAAAGTCTTCCTTGCTGCTTTTAACAAGAGTCTGAATAATACCATGATACCAACCAAGAATCAAAGATTCCTCATCCCTGCTTTTTCAGCCTTTTTCTTCCCAAACCACATATATCTATAACTCACAGTACAGATGCTAGCCAGCGTTAAAACTTACTACAGCCAGTGTGGTGGTGCATGCCTGTAATCCCATTGACTTGGGATGCTGAGGCAAGAGGATTGAAAGTTCAAAGCCAACCTCAGCAATTTAGCAAGGAACTCAGCAACTTAGTGAGATAAAAGGACTGGGAACTCAGTAGTAAAGCACCCATGGCTTCACTTCCACAGTATCAGAAAAGTAAAAGAATAAATGACATAGTATTAAAAAATTCCTATAAAGCTCAAATAATAAAGACATCAGTATTGAAAAAGGGCCTCTAGTCACTGTCCTAACTAACTCCAAATTGTCTCCCTGACTCCATCTTGCCTCTCTGCCATGTTTTTTTCCCTTCTGAGTTCTCCTCAGTCATTTTCTTCTTGGACACCAGGAAAAACAAGTCCAATGGATAAATATCTTATTACAAGAATAGTAACTATAATCCAGGCAACAGCAACTTTCTTATCTTCATCAAGACCCTGCCTGATCATCTTGAGATAATAATCAACCAGACCACGACCTGAACAGATTATCTAGCTTTGCCCCTAGCTAGGCAAATCCTAACCCTTCCCTTCATTTCTCTTTCTAGAAAAACCTCAAAGTTCTTCTCAATCCCTCATAGACAGATCTTTGTTTTTTTCTGTTCTTCTCAATGAGACCACGCTGATTAAAACTCCTTTCCTGCTGGGCATGAATTCAACTATTCAGGAGGCTGAGGCAGAAGGATTGCAAGTTTGAGGTCAGCCTGGGCAAATAAATTACCAAGACCCTGTTCTAAAATAAAAATAAAAAGTCCTGGGGCTAGGGATGTTGCTCAGTGGTGGAGTGCTTGCCCATGAAGCCCTGGGTTCGATCTCCAGCAACACACACACACACACACACACACACACACACACACACACACACACGGCTAGGGATGTAGCTTAATGGTAAAATACCCCTGTGTTCAATCCCCACTACTGCAAAAAAAATTAATTTAAAAAACTCCTTTCCTAGGAAAGCATGATGCATTCTTGTAACCCCAGGTACTCCAAGGCTGAGGCAAAAGGATTGCAAGCTCCAGGCCAGCTGTGCAACTTAGTGAGACCTGATCTCAAAATTTAAAAAGGGAATCTGGGGTTTTAGCTCAGTCAGTGGTGGAGCACTTGCCTCATATGTATGAGGCACTGGGTCAATCCTCAGCACCACATAAAAAATAAATTAATTAAATAAAAGTATTATGTCCCTCTATATCTAAAAATGTTTAAAAAATTTAAAAGGGCTGGGGATGTAGCTCAGTGATAGAACACTTGCCTAGCATGTGTGAGACTCTGGGATCAATATCCAATACCATTTTTAAAAAGCTGCTTTCCTGCCTTCACTATTGCTTGTCTTTTCAATTGGTATCTTGAGATATGTGACTGAGCCTAGTCTGTTGGGACCCCTAGAGCCAGGGCCTTCTTCCTAAAACTCTGGTAACATTATTGGTGAAAGAATAGATGAATAGATCAATGTAACATGGTAAAGAGCCCCAAAATAGGCCCACACAAATATACCCAACTGATCTTTGACAAAAAAGCAAGAGCAAGCCAGGCACAGTGGTGCATACCTGTAATTCCAATGACTCAGGAGAGTGAGGTAGGAGGATCACAAGCTCGAGGCAAGCTTCAGCAACTCAGTGAGGCCCTAAGAAATTTAGTGAGACTGTGTTTCAAAATAAAAAAATATTATAATAAAGATCTGAAGATGTAGCTCAGTGGCAAAGTATCCCTGGGTTCAATCCCCAGTGCCAAAAAAGAAAAAGAAAACAGAAAAGAAATGAAGAAATAATGAGTTTTTGTTTGTTTTGCCATGCTTGGGATGACCAAACCCAGGGCCTTGCCCATACTAGGCAAATGCTGTACCACTGAGCTACATGCTTAGCTGAGAAATAATAGTCTTTTCAACAAATTATGCTGGAACAACGTGATATGCAAAAATTAAAAAAGAATCTAGCACAGACATTATACATTTCATAATGATTAACTCAAAAATGGATTTTTAGGGCTGGAGATATAGCTCAGTTGGTAGAATGCTTGCCTCATATGCACAAGGCCCTGGGTTCAATCCCCAGCACCACCACACACACACACAAAAAAAAAACCTAAAAACGGATCATAGACCTGTGTGTGTAAAACTTCTAGAAGGTAACATAGGAGAAAATCATGTGATCTTGAGCTTGGCAATGACTTTTTAAAATACAACACCAAAACTATGATCCACAAAAGGAGAATTTGATAAATGAGACTTTATTAAAATTGAAAACTTCATGCCAGGTGTGATAGCACATGCCCATATCCCAGTGACTTGGAAAGCTGAGGCAGAAGGATCACAAATTCAAGGCCAGCCTCAGCAACATAGCAAGATCCTGTCTCAAAATAAAAATAAAAAGGGTTGGAAATGTGGCTCAGTGGTAAAGCACCCTGGGTTCAATCCCTGTATCAATAAAAAAATAAATAAAAAGAAAGCTTCTGCTTTGTGAAAGACAGTATTAATAAAATGAAGCAATAAGGCACAGACTATGAGAAATGTTTGTAAAACATTTATCCGACAAAAGTCTTATACCCAAAATATATTTTAAAAAATCTCTTAAGGGCTTGGCATGTGGCTCATTGGTAGAGTGCTTGCCTAGCATGCACAAGGCCCTGGGTTTAATCTCTAGCACTGCCTAAAAATTTAAAAATTAAGAACTCTTAGCACTTGCCTAGAATGTGTGAGGTACTAGGTTCAATTCTCAGCACAACATACAAATAAATTAATTAAATAAAGGTCAACAAAAACTAAAATAATATTTTAAAAAACCTCAACAATAAGAAGGCAAACAAACTGTGTCTTGTCCTTTAATTGAATAAATTTGAGGGGGTAAAAAACAATTAAGTCTGGGTGCAGTAGAACATGCCTATAATCCCAGTGGCTTGGAAGGCTGAGGCAGGAGGATTTTGAGTTCAAAGACAGCCTTAGCAGCTTAGCAAGATCTTGTCTCTAAATAAAATATAAGAAAGGGCTGAGGATGTGGCTCAGTGGTTAAGCATCCCTGAGTTCAATCCCCAGTACCAAGAAAATAATAATAATTAAGAAATGAGCAAACCTGGCATGCACAAGGCCCTGGTACTACAAACAGCGCACACACACACACACACACACACACACACACACAAATAAGCAAAAGATCTGAACAGATATCTCACCAAAGAAGACATTCAGATAGCAAATAAGCATGTAAAAATGTGCTCAATATTATATACTATACCATTAGAAAATTTCAAATTAAAACAATAAGATATAGTTGGGTATGGTGGCATATGCTTACAATACCAGCCGTTTGGAAGGATGAGGCAAGAGGATCATAAATTCAAGGCCAGTCTCCAAAACTTGAAATAAAATTTAAAGAGAGCTAGAGAGGTAGCTCAGCGGTAGAGCAGTTTCCAGCATATATGAGGCCCTGGGTTCCATCCCCAATACTGAAAAACATTTTTAAAAGTAAGGTACAACTACACACGTATTAGGGCAGTTAAAATCCAGAATACCAACTATACCAAATGCTCATGAGGATATTCAGGAACAGGAACTCTCATTGGTGGTTGGAAGGGATTGAAAATGCTGCAAACCCCTGGAAGACAGTTTGGCAATACTCTTACAAAAGTAAACAAAATCTTACCATAGGGCTGAGGATATAGGTCAGTTGGTAGAGTGCTTGTATAGCACGCACAAAGCCCTGGGTTCAATCCCCAGCACCAAAATAAATAAACAAACAAACAAATAAATAAATACAATCTTACCATATAACTCAGCAATTATGCTCCTACTTATGTAACCAGTTAAGTTGAAAACTTAGGTCCACACAAAAACATGCACATGAATTATCAGAGAAGTTTTATTCATAAATCTCCAAAACCTAGAAACAACCAAGAAGCTCTTCAATATGGGAATGGATAAACAAACTGTGGTACATATATACCATGGAGTATTATTCAGTGGTAAGAAGAAATGAACTATCAGATCACAAAAACATATGAAGGAACCTTAAATATAAATTACTAAGTGAAAGAACCCAGTCTTAGGGGCAGAAAGGAAAGGGAGGGAGCAGGGGATTAGCAAGGATGGTGGAATGTGATAGACATCATTATCCAAAGTACATGTATGAAGACACAAATTGGTGTCAACATACCTTATATACACCAGGGATATGAAAAATTGTGCTGTATATGTGTAATAAGAATTGTAATGCATTCCACTGTCATTTATTTTTTAAAAAATCAATAAACAACAACAACAACAACAAAAAAGAACCCAGTCTGAGAAAGCTAAATAGTATATAGTTCCAACTACATTGACATTTTAGAAAAGGTAAAAACTACAGACAACCAGGTACGGTGGTGCATGCCTGTAATCCCAGTGGCTCAGGAGGCTGAGGTAGAAGGATCAAGAATTCAAAGTCAGCCTCAGCAACAGTGAGGCGCTAAGCAGCTCAGTGAGACCCTGTCTCTAAATAACATACAAAATAGGGCTGGGGATGGGGCTCAGTGGTCGAGTGCCCCTGAGTTCAATCCCCGGTACACACACACACACACACACAAAAAAAAAAAAAAAAAACTATAGACAAACAAATAATCTGACCCAGTGTGATGGTGCACACCTATAATCCCAGTGATTTGAGAGGCTAAGTGAAGAGGATTATGAGTTCAAGGGCAGCCTCAGAAACTTACTGAGCTTAGTGAGACCCTAAACAACATAGTAAATTCCCTGTCTCAAAATTTAAAAAGTAAAAACGGCTGGGGATGTAGCCCCTGTACCAAATCATCATCATCATCATCATCATCATCATCATCACCACCACCACCACCACCATCATTATCATCATCATCTGTAATTGCCAGAAGAGATTTGGGCAGAAGGAGGAAAAGCTGAAGCACAGGTGAAACTGCTTATGTGAAACTGGAGTGCTGGGCTGGGTTTGTGGCTCAGTGGCAGAACGCTTGCCTCACACATGTGAGGCACTGGGTTCAATCGTCAGCAACACATGAAAATAAATAAACAAAATAATGATATTGTGTCCACACATAACTAAAAAAAATTAAAAAAAAAGAAACTGGAATGCTGGATATAGGTCATTAACCTTTTTTTTTGGTACCAGGGATTGAACTCAGGGCCACTTGACCACTGAGCCACATCCCCAGCCCTATTTTGTATTTTATTTAGAGATAGGGTCTCAGAGTTGCTTAACACCTCGCTTTTGCTGAGGCTGGCTTTGCTAGTGATCCTCCTGCCTCAGCCTCCCAAGCCCCTGGGATTACAGGCATGCACCATTGTACCCAGCCTTTTATAACATTCTTGAAATGGCACAATTATTTATTGTATTAGGAGACAGTTTAGTAGTTGCCGGAGGTGCCGGAGGTTAAGGAGGGAGTGGGGATGGGAGGGGAGTGGTCACGGCTATTAAAGAGTAACATGAGATATCCTTGTGGGATGGATGACAATATCCTGGTAACGATCTTGTACCAAAGTTTAATAAGATGTTACCATTAGGGGAAACTAGGTAAACAGTACATTGCATTTGAATCTATAATTATTTCAAAATAAAAACGAACTAGAGAAATAATGAAAGAAAATAGCAAATAGAAAAAAGTAGGGGCTGGGGATGTGGCTCAAGCGGTAGCGCGCTTGCCTGGCATGCGTGCGGCCCGGGTTCGATCCTCAGCACCACATACAAACAAAGATGTTGTGTCCGCCGAAAACTAAAAAATAAATATTAAAAAAGAAAACAAAAGTAGGCTCCTCCTCCTTACCTCAAATGGTCTTCCAGGTTCTCCTGGAATCTGTGCAGGGAACCTCTGCGGTGATTTCCCATTAGCTGGCATGTTCATCCTGGACCTCAGTCCCCCTTCCAAAGCTGGGGAGATGTCCATATGCAGACAATTCTGCAGCCTCCAGTAAGGTACAAGGCTCAATAGCTCCACAGAGACATCAAGAAATCCTAAAAGGGACAGTATCCATGTCATCAGTGTTGTTCCACATTCATCCCACAAAATTCAACAACCTCTATTCTGAGTATTATTCAGCATGGATTATGAAAATGATAATGAAATCTGGGATCAAATTAATGGACTTGGAGTCCCTTATCCTTGAGTGGCTCCACAGGGTGCTTCACACTCTACAAGCCAGCCTACTCTTCAATTCCAGATCTGGGTTTGAAGGGAGGGTAGAAGTGGGGCAGAGAATGGTGAAGCTCCAAAGGGTAGGTAGAGAAGGGACTTGTTCCTGGGGACCTGGTAGGTGACTGAAGACAGGAGACTTAGCAATCTCAATGAAAATGAATGGGTAGTCTCTTCTGCCACTTTTTATTATTTTTCCATTTTAACATTTAAAATCTTTCTCCCTCTATTTTTTTTTTTTTGTTTTGTTTTGTACCGTGGGTTGAACTCAAGGGGAATTCGACCAATTGACTCACATTCCCAGCCCTTTTTTGCATTTTATTCAGAGACAGGGTCTCACTGAGTTGCTTAGCGACTTGCCACTGCTGAGCCTGGCTTTGAACTCCTGATCCCTCTGCTTCAGCCTCCCAAAAGGCTGGGATTACAGGTGCATCCCCAGACTTTTTATTTTATTTTGAGACAAGGTCTTGCTAAATTGCTGGGGTTGGCCTCAAATTTGAAATCCTTCTGCCTCAGCCCCCCATATTACTAGGATTCCAGGTGTGCATCACCACACCAACTGGAAAAAATGTTTTAAAAACTCTCTTAAAAATTCTTCTACAGAAGAGTTTGAGTCTCTCCTTTCCAGAAGATGGTAAACATTAATACTGTTATTTATTACATCAGCAAATTAGGGGTGACATGCTGCTACTAATTTATACCCCAAAGGCATCTAACACAGTTCAACAACCATTACTAATAAAAGCTCAGACTAAAATTAGGGAAGAAGAAAATAAGTTAAATATCACAAAAATTACTTATGAAATTGAAACATAGCCCTGAAATATTATACCAAAAAGTAAATGGAACTATTGCCATTGAAGTTAGTAAAGAGGGCTGAAGGTGTAGAATGCATGCTTAGCATATGTGAGACCCTGGGTTCCACTCCTGCATCACAAAAACAAAAAAGAAAAAGAGGTAATCCCAGCAACTGAGGAGACTGAGGCAAGAGGATCACAAGCAGGAGGCCAGCCTCAGCAACTTAGAACTTGTCTCAAAATAAAAAATAAAAGAGGCTGGGGATGTAGCTCAGTGGTAAAGCACCATGGAATTCAATCCCTAGGACAGACACACATACACACACACACACACACACACACACACAAAGATAGACTCCTGCTATGTCTCAAAAATTGTTTTGTGAGCTCTAGATGAAATAGAGTAAATATTGAGAAGAAATGAAAATGTAGCTTTATTTGCCAGTGATTTGATTTTATACATACAAAACTTACCAGACTGCTAAAGGGTTACTAGGATTCACAAGGTACAGTGAAAAGGGGCTGGATTCGAGATAAAATGATAACAGCAGATACTTTTTCCCTATAGTAGCAATGAGCAAATGGAAATGGAAGAAAAATCTATTAATAATTATAATAGCAGGAAACATATAACATCTAAGAATAAACTTGTTAGAGGAGTTGGGCCTATACAATTAAAATGGTTTAGAAATCTGGACAGGGGCTGGGGATGTGGCTCAAGCGGTAGCGCGCTCGCCTGGCATGCGTGCGGCCCGGGTTCGATCCTCAGCACCACATACCAACAAAGATGTTGTGTCCACCAAGAACTAAAAAATAAATATTAAAAATTCTCTCTCTCTCTCTCTCTCTCTCCCCTCTCTCACTCTCTCTAAAAAAAAAAAAAAAAAATATATATATATATATATATATATATATATATATATATATATATATATATATAAAAGAAATCTGGACAAATATGGCTGCACATCTGTAATCCCAGAGATGGGGGAGACTGAGGCAGGAAGATCAAAGTTTTAAGGCCAGCATCTACAAGGTGGTGAGGCTGTAGCTCAAAATTTAAATAAAATAAAATAAAAATAAAAAGGGCTGGGGACGTAGCTCAGTGGTAAAGCGCCCTGGGTTCAATCTCCAAGAAGAGAAAAAACAATTTTAAAAAATGATGCTTCAAGGGAGCTGAAAGCAGACTACCCCAGAGGCTCCTAACCTTGACCCCCACAGACTCTCATTCACTGGGTTCTTTAATTCACCAGCAATTGGCACACATAACCTTCCAATTTATCCTTCCCAAAATACAACAAAGCCATCACCTCAAAACCACCTGAGAGACTGTCACGCCATATACCCTCATGCACTGGCTTTAGTGCCGCGCGCCGAGACTTAAATGGCCTCTGAGGACCATTTCCGTTTCCTGTCCTCACCCCAGACACTGCACCTTCTAGGACTGTTGGTTTTGCACCCAATCATAAGGGCTGAGAGGTTGCAGTCTACTCACACTTGAACAAGGTGTTGTTACGGATCGGCAGAGACTTTGGCCATGAATGGCGTTATCAGGAGATCAACATGGCCGCGCTAGGGCTTCTCTCCATGAGAGCCGCCATATTTGCGCCCAATTCCGTACAGCGGGCTGTTCCACAGAAGGCGGGATCAACGGGGGTGTTCAGGTGTAGAAGCCTGGCGAAGGCAAGCTTCCGGTAGACGCTGGACTTTGGAAATGGATTCTGTAGATCGGTACAAAGTTTAGCAAAACAAAGTTGCCTTTCCTTCCGGGAGCATAGGGAGGTGTACCCTTAGCTCTCAAGTAGATACATTGAGCAAGAAGGTAAAGGACTCAGGATGGTACAATCCTCTTCTTGGCGCTACCACTGGGATGAGGAGGAGAAGTCAGGTTAAAGCGGTACAGGTTCCCTCATGGGCGATACCATTGGAGAAGACGGGGGCGGGGAAGAATTAGGGTGATAAGTCTCCTCTTAATGTGCCACAATTGCCGTAGAGGGGACTTGAATCCCCCTCAATTTCCATTATCCAGATAAGAGGATGGTAGCCAGGAATAATAAAAATAATAGTCTTCCACATGGACAACTAAGGTTTTTCAACAAACTCTCAATAGAAAAATGTTTAGAAAACGTTATAAGGATACTTTTGGTGAAATGTACCTCCAAGGATATATCTCCTCCTCTTGCTGCCAACAAGATACAGCTGATTAGCATCTCCTGTATGTAAATTCAGAAGCTGCTAGTGAATTATGGATGTTCTTTATATGTGAACTCCTACACATTTTTCCAAACCTAGTCCAAATATATACTCCTCCAGGAAGCCTTCCCTGATTAGAGGTAGGGGGATATTTTCCCTGCTGAAGTTGTTTCAGAACCAGCAGGTAGGTTATGGCTTAGCTTGGGTATGGATAACTAGCACCCTAAAGACATCTAAATCTTCTCTCTGGGCCGTAGCTCATCATTACCCCCACTTTCTTTGTCCATCTTGCAGTATTGGTGAGTTGAAAGAAAGACAATGACATCTGTGAGAATACTGCTATAAGGCATACACTTCTACAAAAATTCCCCAAATTCATCATTGTTGTGACTTCTGCTCAACATCTCAAACCCTGGACTCTGTTAACTCATCCACCACCAATGCCTCTGTAAACTGATCTTAAACATGGATCATGCTAGGCGCAGTGGCACACACCTGTAATCCCAGAGGCTCTGGAGGCTGAAGGAGGAGGATAGTGAGTTTAAAGCCAGCCTCAGCAAATTAGCAAGACCCTTAGCAACTCAGAGAGACCCTGTCTCAAAATAAAGTATTTTTAAAAAGGGGAGGGATGTGGCTTAGTGGTTAAGTGCCCTGGGTCCAATCCCCAGTACAAGAAAAAAAATGTATTAACTCCCCAGCACCTATGTCTATCAATGATTCCTGCATTTTCATTTTGAATCCAAACTTCTCTCTCTCTCTTTGTGTGTGTGTGTGTGTGTGTGTGTGTGTGTGTGTGTGTCAGGATTGAATTCATAAGCACTCTACCACTAAGCCATGCCCCCAGGCCATTTTATTGGCCACAAATTGTGATCCTCCTGCCTTAGTCTCCTGAGTTGCTGGGATTACAGGCTTGTACCACTGTAACAAGCCAAATCCAAGCTTCTTGTTATGGTTTGAATCTGGAATGACCATCCAAATTTGCATGTGCTCAGAAGTGAGGCTTTGGGGGAATAACAAGATCATGAGAGTTCTGACCTCATTAGTGGATTAATCCATTGATGGCTGAATGGACTACTGTGAAGTGGAAACTAGTTGAAGGAATCAGGTCACTTGGGTCGTGCCCTGGTCACCCCTGAAACCTTTGTACCTGTGAGCCAAAATATATCTTTCCTCCTCTAAGTTGTTTTTCTAAATATTTGCCAAAGTAACAAAAGGCTGACTACCATACTTCTGCTTGCTAACTCTTCTTTTATAAATTGAGAGACTGGATATCTATTAGTTTTCCACTAACAATCCCTCTCAAAGCCTCTGTGTTCTAAATCTCAACTATGGAGCCAGGGTTAATTCTTCTACCATCAAAGTCCTTCTGATTAGATATCCAAACCCATCACTTTAACAAATGCCTGAGTTAAAGTTCAAACCAGAGGGACAATGATGTTTTTAAACCAACAGAAGCTCAGGGTAAGGAACTGGCCCAGAGAGCCATTAACAGTAAAAATGTATTCATACTAGAAGACTTCTTACAGGCCTATGTTTGCTACCTATGAAACAAGATGGTTTCTGGAAAAATGATTTCTGGAAAAAATCATTAACAGAAATTTATAGACAAAACCAGGGAGAGACTGATGATGGAAAAATTAATATTTTCTTTTCTTTTTTGGTACTGGGAATTGAACTCAGGGACACTCAACCACTGAACTGTATTCCCAGCCCTATTTTGTATTTTATTTAGAGACAGGGTCTTACTGAGTTGCTTAGTACCTCTCTGTTGCTGAGGCTGGCTTTGAACTTGTGATCCTTCTATCCTAGCCTCCCGAGTCACTGGGATTACAGGTGTGTGCCAAGGCACCTGGTGAAAAATTAATATTTTCTTAGAATATAGACTTGGCATAGTTAATGGAGGCCCCAGGTTTCAAGGTCAGAAATTATGATACATCAGCCTAGGTCTGTATCTCTCTTTCTCTCTCTCTCATATCCCCATTCCAGGGTAAACCAGCCACTATGTCATAAGGCCATTCAGATGGCTTTTTTGTTCTGTGGTAGGGATATAACCTAAGGCCCTGTGTATGCTAAGCAAGCGTTCTGCCACCAAACTACATTCCCAGACCTCAAACGGCCTTTGGAGAGGCCCTTGTACCAAGCATTCCTGTTAATAGCCAGTAAGGAACTGAGGCCCTTAGCCAACAGCATTTTTTTTTTATAACAGCGACTGAACCCAGGGGCCCTTAACCACTGAGCAACAGCCCCAATCTTTTTTATTTTTTTGAGACAGGGTCTCTCTGAGTTGCTTAGGGTCTTGCTAAGTTGCTGAGGCTGGCTTTGAACTTTTGGTCCTCCTGTCTCAGTCTCCACACCCAACCACCAATAGCTAGTCAAATAAAGCAGCTTAGAAGTAAAAATCATTATGAGAGATCCTAAGACAGAACCACCCAGGTAAGCCAAATTCTTTATACCACAGAAACTGAGATAATAATATTTGTTGTTTTAAGTTTCTATGTTTGGGGATTGTTTGTTATGCAGCAATAGATAGCTAGTATAGGTATTTGTTTCATTAAAGTCTTAGTATTTTGTTCATTAAGAATTTATTGCTGGGGCTGGGGTTGTGGCTCAGTGGTAGAGTGCTCGCCTGACACTTGCAAGGTGCTTGATTCGATCCTCAATGCCATATATAAATAAATAAAATAAATGTATAAATAAATAAAGGACTGGGGATGTAGCTCAGTGGTAAAGCACCCCTGAATTCAATCCCCAGTACCCAAAAAAAGAATTATTAAAAAAGAATTTACTGCATTAATTTTGACTTTTGAAAATATTGCTTCAAATATCTTTAAATTTTGCACTCATAAATTCACTTTCCTCTCTCTAGTCTTAGTGAGCCTTGCACAGGACACTTGCTCTCTAAAATCACAGACTATATATTGTCCTGTGTGAAATGATTGGTAAAAATAAAAATTCCCACTCTTGCCTGGAGGATTTAACCCACTTTGATATAGAGAAACAGCCTTGATTTTCAACCCAGGTACAGAGCTTCTGATAATGGATAACTGAAGCCAATATTTCATATCTGGTTTTACTTTGGTATTTCTTTTTTCTTTCTTTCTTTCTTTCTTTTTTTTTTTATACCAGGGATTGAACTCAGGGACACTTGACCACTGAGCCACATCCCCAGCCCTATTTTGTATTTTATTTACAGACAGAGTCTCACTCAATTGCTTAGTGCCTCACCATTGCTGAGGCTGGCTTTGAATTTGCAATCCTCCTGTCTCAGCCTCTTGAGCTACTGGGATTACAGGTATGTGCCACCATGCCTGGCTACTTTGGTATTTCTAAAGAGAAGTGACCTTGAGTCTACTTCACATCCTAGACCTGATGTTGACCCTTTTACATACCAAACTGTTTTACTTTGGGCTCATTGAAAATATTGCTTCAGTTAAATGTTACCTAAATTCTATATCTGCTTAATGCACTCCTACACTCTATAGTAATCCCATTTCTTTTTTGGTGACACTAAGGTATGAACCATCTCTATTTGCCTAGGACTGAGGGGTTTACTTGGACAAGGTCAGTTTCAATGCTAAAAACAGGAAAGTCTTGGGCAAACTGGAAAAAAATTAGTCATCCTAGATGAGACATCCCACAGTTTTGTGAGGTTTGGTCTCCCTTGCTGCAGCAGACTAATAAGCCCATTTTATTTATTGTATGTATGTGACCCTGGTGGTATCAAGGTCATTAATGTTGGAAAAACTCACAAAGGTCAACATTTTTTTATCATTGTCTTTTTTTATGTGTGTGTGGTATCTGGGATTGAACTGAGGGGTATTCTACCACTGAGCTACATCCCCAACCTTTTTTATTTTATATTGAGACAGGATCTCACTAAGTTGCTTAGGTTCTAAGTTGCTGAGGTTGGCCTTGGATTTGCAATCCTCCTACCTCAGCCTCCCAAGTAGCTAGGATTACAGGTATGTGCCACTGACCTCACTTTTATTATTATTATGATTATTTCAGTTTTTCTTTTATGAATTTTTTTTAAATATATACTGAGGATTGAACCCTGGCAATAGAGGTCAATTTTGAGATCGCTCCTGGTATACATTGATGGTGGAAAAATTAACACATCTGGATCTGATTCTGTATTAGAGAGACATTGGTGAGGGAATAGTTGATTGAAAGTTGAGTGCTAAGTCATACCAGAAATTATGTGATGGTGGAAATGTTATCGGAGCAGTTCTAGATTTGAGGTCAGACTAAAGCAACATGGGATTTAAAGTTGGTCCAAAGGTGGTAGAAATGTTAACAGAGGCCCAGATTTTAGATTTTGACAAGGAAGTCATTGATAGTGGATTAGGTAATAAATGGTCAAGTTCAAGGGCTAACCAGGTGAGCAGAGGTTATGCAAGAGTTAATAGAAACCAGCAATTTGAGATCTGATGTCTAGACCCTAAAGGGTTGAGGACAGATGATGCAGTTGGCCAATGGCTGTGTATGGGAGGTGGGATCTGGTTTCTGGTTTCTGGTGGCCAATGAGATGAAACAGCAGTCTGTTACTAGGGAGAAGCCCCTGTTGCTATGTGGAGGGGCCTGAGTTGCTACAAATAGCCAATGACTGCAGAAGTTGGGCTTCATTCTCTTCAGCCTATAGTAGGTAATGGCTGGCTATTAGTAGAAACTAACCCCTGTTGCCATGTGAAGTGAGGCAGCCAGAATGTAGCCTGAGAAGCTGTAGACAGAAGGCGCAGCTGCTAGTGGCTGAGTATAGAAATCTGATTCTTGTCTTCACAATAAATATGAAGTTCCCTGCTCTATAAATCGGCAGAGGTCCCCATTGTCACATGCAGGGATGAGGCAGGACATTGCCTGAAGGGGTACAGATAGATAGCCCAGTTAGCCAAGCCCAGGGTGAGGGAAGGGTAAGTGGGTGGGGTAAAGCCTAAAGTTGCATTGGATGGATGGCACAGCTGGCCAATGGCTCTATGTAGGAGAGAGGTTGTAGTCTCTAGGACCAATGAAGTGCTGACATCCCTATCACTGGGCAGAAATAATTTTGCTGTTCCAGATTAGTCTCCCCTCCTGTAGCCATGGATTTTGCAACCATGGATTCAACCAACCTTGGATCAAATATTTGAGGGAAAAAAATGCTGCATCTGTACCGTACATCACAGAGTTTTTTCTTGCTATCATTCCCTAAATGATACAGTTTAACAACTAATCATAGTGTTTACACTGATTAGGCATTATAAGTAATTTATAGATGATAAAATATCTAGGAAGATGCATGTAGGTTATATGAAAGTACTACCACGGGTTGGGTTTGTGGCTCAGTGGTAGAGCACTTGCCTCGAATGCGTGAGGCACTAGATTTGGTCCTCAGCACCACATAAAAAATTAATAAAATAAAGTTAAAAAAAAAGAAAGAAAATGCAAAAAGAAAAGACATTACTGCCACATTTTCTGTAAGGGACCTGAGCATCCGGGGATTCTGGTATGGGGGAGTGAGTTATGGGGGAGGGTGAGTTCCTGGAATGAACTCTGCAGTCACCCAGGGAAAGCTGTACATCAGTAAAAATGAAACATCTCCTGCCTGGAGACTCTAAATTGCTTTGACGCAGAGCAGCAGCCTCCATTTTCAACCCAGGTAGAGGAGCTGAAAGAGATTCAATGCGGGGCTGCAGACAGATGATACATTAAAGAGAAACAGATAAAGAACCAAGTGAAATTAATATATTTTGCTTAAGCTACGTAACCAACACATTATTTCAAAATTAATTCATAGATACTTCACATTAATTTTGTGGTAATGTGTCTGTGAAATTAGATGTATGTTTTTCACTGGTGGTGAACCCCAATTTGCATGCATAATTTTCATCAGAAATACTTCATCTGTACTTAAATTTCATAAAATTCACAGTTGAAAATGAAGATTTACATTCAAAAATTGATCCAAATATACTTTAAAAGTTTTGCAATAATTGACTTGAGTATTTAAAATTTATTAAAACAAATGAATATTTAAATTAAGTTCTTCCATCTCAATAGCCTCATTTCAAATGTTCAACAGTCACATATGATGCTGTATCTACTGGATTCCATAATACAATTCATGACAATATGCCATGGATGTTGGTCATATATGCTACTGTGAAATATGTATTTGGTTTTTGTCCCTATTTTCTTAAAAAAAAAATATATATATATATATATATATATATATATATATATATACATATATATATATATATATATATATATATATATATACATATATATATATTCTCCTCCTCTAGTGGAGTAACTACCACTTTACAGTTCATATTCTAAGGCATCTTTTAATTTTTTACTACACAATATTTGGGAAAGTATTCCTTTACAGGCTTAAAAATTTAGCCGGGTGCCGTGGTGGTCACCTGTAATCCCAACGGCTCGGGAGGCTGAGGCAGGAGGATCGGGAGTTCAAAGCCAGCCTCAGCAAAAGCGAGGCACTTAGCAACTCAGTGAGACCCTGTCTCTAAATAAAATACAAAATAGAGCTGGGGATGTGGCTTAGTAGTTGAGTGCCCCTGAGTTCAATCCCCAGTATAAATAAATAAATAGATAAATAAATAAATAAAATAAACCTTAATACACAGAACAGCACATAGCATACACCTATTCTTTTCCAATTGGACATTTTCTCAGTTTGAACAACTTTTCCACGTCCACGCACAGGGTTCCAGTTCATTTATTTTAAATCCTGGAAGACATTTCACAGAATGGCCTTAATAAAATGTCTCCATACAATTCCCCCAAAGACAGATCTGATTTCTATGTTGTTTTTAGTCTTTGCCTCTTACAAACAGCAAGTCAGTAAAGCAAGAACAAAGGTCAGGCAGTTGTAGATAGATGAATGGGGTCAGGTCAGGAAGAAGGAAGTAGAATAGGGTTGGGAAAAAGGAAGAGGAATGGAATGTTAATACCTTCCGGACACATCCCCCTCACTCTTGGCCAAAGTCACCCGCTTCTGGGGTATTGGAATGTTAATACCTTCCTGACCCTTCACCCTCAGCAACCACTAACCAGAAAGTCACCTTCTGGGGAGATTGTCCCTTAATGCGTTTTCCCCAGGCAGCTTTCCCTGAATTGCCCGCCTGGGCAAGGATAAAGGGAGGGGTCGTGAGAAGTCAAAAAAAAAAAAAAAACCTGGAAATTATAAGAAGGACAAGATTCACCCACTCCCATGGACACTCAGCTCTGTGGGGAAATCTGTGTTACTATTCTTTAAATAAAACTTTTTGGGCTGGGGCTGTGGCTCAGTGGGAGAGCGCTTGCCTTGCAAGTGTGAGGCACTGAGTTCGATCCTCAGCACCACATTTTAAAAAAATTGATAAATAAAATTTAAAAAGGTAAAATCCAAAACAAAAGAAACTTGTTTTCTCCACTTTCCTCGGCATTTCCAGGGAAGCAGAACTTGACACTGGTAACCGGTGGTAATATCGGAAGAGAAGAGATGTCTCCAAAGAAGGGTCTGGTCCAAGGAGTTCCTGGAGAGAGGGGGGAACCTGACTCTGGACCTGCAGGGATCTTGGTGTTAGGTGCAAATATCCCCGCGAGACACAGCTCTGAGTTCAAGCAAAGGTTTATTGACAGAGAATATCTGCCAGGCTGCCCTTTTGCAAGGCGCAGCAGCCTGCTTGGGAAAAAAAGGCCTCTTAACTATATAGTCATGTACAATGCAGCAGTCAAAAAATAACCCCCCTGGTGCCGTAATGATTACTTGACATCTTTGTTGTGGTTTAGGTAGTTAGGGACTCTTTGGGGGCGGCCAAATGAGAAGGTCATGCCTGGGTGGGCAGGTGCTGATTTTCAAAATGGAGTTACTTACTTTGGCCTAAGGACCTAATACTTGGCAGACGTGATGGAAAATAATTTCAGTATGTACCAGTCAAAGGCACAGACAGAGGTTTATTTAGGAAAGTAATACATACACAAGGAAGAATGGGGGCAGTGTCAAGACACAGACACCTTTGGGGTAAAGTGAAGAAAATCATTCAGGGGAGAATGCAGGCTATACCCAGAGGGAGAGACAGACTTTTCCCGATTTCCTGACACACAGCTCCTAAAATCTGTGGATTCTCCAAAGTAGTGAAAGTATCTTTTGTATGCCAATGGGATGACTGGAGGCTGGGGGCACTAGCTCTCTTTCAGATAGGGGCTGGTCACCAGAAAGATATAGGCAGGATTAGGGGGTTGAGACTTTCATCCCCTCCCTAACTTCCTAGGAGATGAAAGGAGCTGAAGGATAAATTGATCACCAATGGCCAAAGATTTATTTTTTTAATATTTTTTTTTAATTTTGTTTAGGTGGACACAATATCTTTATTTTTTTTTTAATGTGGTGCTGAGAATCGAACCCAGTGCCTCATGCATGCTAGGTGAGCGTGCTACTACTTGAGCCACATCCCCAGCCCTGGCTAAAGATTTATTGACTGTGCTTATATAATGAAGCCTCCATAAAAACACAAAAGGACTGAGTTCCAGGAGCCTCCAGATAGCTGCACACATAGAGGTTTCTAGAGCAAACACAGAAGCTCTATGTCTTGCTAGGTACATCTCTTTAATCTGGTGTTTATCTATATCATTTCTTGGTGTGTATGGCGTTGGGATTTAAACTCAGAGCTTTTTGGATACCACTCAAGTACTCTACTACTAAGCTACATCCACAGCCCCAACTGTATTTTGTAATATCCTTTATAATGAATGAATAAGCAAGCCAGGTACCATAGACCACACCTTTAATTCCAGCAACTCAGGAAACTGAGGCAGGAGAATCACAAGCTCAAGACCAGCCTCATCAACTCACTGAGACCCTAATAAAAAATAAAAAGGGCTGGGGATATAGCTCAGTGGTAAAACACCCATGGGTTCAATTCCCAGTACCACAAAGAATAAAAATCTTAAAATGATGGGCTGCAGTTGTGGCTCAGTGGTAGAGCACTTTCCTAGCATTTTTGAGGCACTGGGTTCGATCCTCAGCACCATGTAAAATTAAATAAATAAAATAAAGGTATAAAAAATACAATAACATTATTTTTAAAAAATAAAAATGGGGCTGGGAATGTAGTTCAGTTGGTAGAGTGCTTGCCTCACATACACAAATCCCTGGGTTCAATCCCCAGCACCACACAAAAAATTTTTTAAATGAATAAATGAGTAAGCATAAGTATTTCCCTGAGTTCTGTGAGATACTCTAGCTATTTTATTTATTCATTTATTCATTCATTCATTTATTTTTCAGTCCTAGGGATTGAACCCAGAGGCATCTACCACTGAGCTGCATCCCCAGACTTTTTCTTATTTATTTATTTATTTTTTAAAGAGAGAGTGAGAGAGGAGAGAGAGAGAATTTTTAATATTTATTTTTTAGTTATCGGCGGACACAACATCTTTGTTTGTATGTGGTGCTGAGGCTCGAACCCGGGCTGCACGCATGCCAGACGAGCACGCTACCGCCTGAGCCACATTCCCAGCCCCTTTCTTATTTATTTTGAGACAGGTTCTCGCTAAGTTGCCCAGGCTGGCCTCCAACTTGCAATCATCTTGTCTCAGCCTCCCAAGTCACTGACTAACAGGTGTATGCCACCCCACCCCCTTGCTCTAAAAGATTAAATGAATGCTAGGAGGGCATCCTGGAAACCAGATTTGTACCTGGTCAGTCAGAAGCACAGTTAAAACAATATGAGGGGGCTGGGGATGTGGCTGAAGCGGTAGCGCGCTCGCCTGGCATGCGTGCAGCCGGGGTTCGATCCTCAGCACCACATACCAACAAAGATGTTGTGTCCACCAAAAACTAAAAAATAAATATTAAAACATTCTCTCTCTCTCTCTCTCTCTCTCTCTCTCTCTTCCTCTTAAAAAAAAAAAAAAACAATATGAGGCTGGGGTTGTGACTAGTGGTAGAGTGCTTGCGTAGCACACATGAGGCCCTGGGTTCAATCCTCAGCACCACATAAAAATGAAGTAAATATATTGTGTTCACCTACAACTAAAAAAAATAAATATTAAAAAGAATATGAGAAGCAGGCACAGTGGTGCTTTCTTGTAATTCCAGAGACTTGGGAAACTGAGGCAAGAGGATCTCAAGTTCAAGGCCGGTCTCAGCAACTTAGCAAGGCCCTCAGCAACATTGTGAGACCTCTCTCTAAATAAAATTTTAAAAGTGCTAGGTGTGTGGCTCAGTGGTAAAGCACCCCTGAGTTCAATCCCCAGTATGGCAAATAAATAAATAAATAGATAAATAAAATAATATGGGGCTTGTGATTGACATCTGAGGTCAGGGACCAGTCTTGTGGAACTGAGCCATCAACCTGTGGGATGTTATGCTATCTCCAGGTAGATGGTGTCAGAATTGGATTGAATTGGAGGACATGTAACAATTGTTCACTGGAGAACCTTCTGCAGAGAAGTATTTAGTGACTGTGTGGGAGGAGAGAAGAGAGTAGGAAATGTGCTTTTGGCTTTTCCTATATCACATCAGACTGAGAGGGGCATAGTCTTCAGTTGCAGACCAGAGGGCCATGATGGTAGAAGAGATAATAGAGGCCAGAGTTTAAGAAATATAAGAGTTGGGAACTGGTAGTAAACTGTTGACAGAAGCCTATATTCAAGGGCAGACCAGAATATTGTTAATGGTGAAAGAATTGAGAGAGGTGTGGGTATGAGGTCAGACCTAAGAGGCATCAATGGTTTAAAAATAGAGGCATGTAGTTCAAACAATATAGCACAGACCCAGGCTGGAGGTGTAGCTCAATGGCAGAACTTTTGCCTGGCATGCACAAGACCCTGGGTTCATTCTCCAGCAATGAAAAAAAGATAGCATGGACCCATTTCTCTCTCTTCCTTCCTGCTAAGCACAAGTATCAACTGTGGAAATAATACAAGGGGCAACCAAAGGAACATTATGAAAAGTGGTAAGAAGATGGTGTGAGGCAGGATATATAGGGTTGAAAGTTGGTGATGGTACCAGGCGTGGTGGTACATGCCTGTAATCACAGCAGCTGCGGAGGCTGAGGCAGGAGGATTGTAAATTTGAGGCCACCCTCTACAACTTGGCCTTAAGCAAATTAGCAAGACCCTAGGGTGAGGCAGCCAGTGCCTTGTTAGGGAGTTCTTCCTGCCAAGGAGGGTGTAAGCCACCTAAGAAATTTAAGTCTAGAATAATTAGTGAAGAACAAAAGACAAAGTCAGAATTAGATTTAAAGGATGGAGTGCCTGATAGGTTCAGTCCACAAAGGAGCTGGAGCTAGACAATTAGAAAATGGCTCCTGTGGTTTATTTAAGGGGATACATCAAAGGCAGGGATAATGTTTCAGGGGTAGAGTCTTGCTTCATGAGGTCTGGTAGTCAGCAAGTTTATTGGCATCTTGGCAGGTCACACCCATCTCTGAGGACTGTGCAGCTATAGCAGGTCACCCCATCTCCAGTGCTGTGTGGGACCAGGCAGAGCTAAATAGGGCTCATAATGCATCTGGGCAGTCAGCCAGAGGAAATGTCTACTGGAAGTTCCCAAATACCAGATTCTCCTATTCATTAGGATGTGATGCATGATATAGTCCACACAGCCCATGGATGGCTCTCAACAAGACCCTGTCTCAAATAAAAGGGCTGAGGGTGTAGCTCAATGATAGAGCACCCCTGGGTTCAATCCCTAATACTAAAAAGAAAAAAAACAAGTTGGTGATGTTTATACTAAAAAGAAAAAAAACAAGTTGGTGATGTTTAACAGAAATGCACTACATATACTGTGCTTAATTAGCAGAAGCTGGGTGCGGTGGCACATGCCTGTAATCTCAAGGATAAGGAGACTGAGGCAGGGGATCACGAGTTCAAAGCCAGCCTCAGCAAAACCAAGGTGCTAAGCAACTCAGTGAGACCCTGTCTCTACATAAAATATAAAATAGGGGACTGGGGTTGTGGCTCAGTGGTAGAATGCTCGCCTAGCATGCACGAGGCACTGGGTTCAAGCCTCAGCACCACATAAATGTAAGATAAAGATATTGTGTCCACCTAAAACTTAAGAATAAATATTTTTAAAAAAATAGGGCTGGGGATGTGGCTCAGTGGTCAAGTGCCCCTGAGTTCAATCCCCAGTACACCCTTCCCCCTCCAAAAAAAAAAAAAAACACATAAAACTAGGATGGTAAGGAAGGAGGCTGGAGGGGAAATAGAGCAGAATGAAATGTTGCAAGCAGTTAACTCACACAATACCACTAAAATCTATGGATGTGGCAGATCCAAAGTCCATGCACCTGAATAGCTCCTTGACAAATAAGAGGTGGAGGAAGGAGTTGGTCTAACCAACAGACAGAAACATCTCTGTTAAGAAACAGTAACTTTGGTAAAGAAGAGCTGTGTACATGTCAGAATATATTCACCCCAAGAAAGCTTTCCCCCAAGTAGGCTTTCCTGTCACAAAAGAACAAAGGAAGTTGGGCACAACTAAAGGTATATTCTTTTTATTGTTTAGTTGTAGATGGACACAATACCTTTTGTTTTATTTATTTACTTTTATGTGGTGCTGAGGATCGAACCCAGTTCCTCACATATGCTAGGCAAGCACTCTACCCTTGAGCTACAGCCCCAGCCCCAAAGATATATTTCTATAAATAACCCAATAGAAAACAGTAAAATCTAAGTGATGTTGGGGAAGACTGTGCACCCCATAATACTCAGGCAATGAGGAACCAAGGCAGGGACCTTGTGCACATGCTGATTGTAACCATTCTGGGGTCTGTGACCACCTGGCATTCTATTTTGCAACACTGTCATTAAAGTCTCACTTTTTTTCCCCTGTACCTATGTCTCCGAGCCCATTCTTTGAATTTGGGTAGGTGAATGTGTTTCTCACAAATCCCTGGTACCAAAAAAAAAAAAAAAAAAAAAAAAGATAATTGTTAGAGACAGGAGTATAGAGTTAAAGTTTAAGTTGGAGATATTTAAATGAAAGCCCTGCATGCTTTGTACTTAAGATGAATGGTAAAAAGGCCTCTGACTATATCTATTATTCAAGATAAACAACAAGAAAACATCAAGCAGATGCAAGTAGATCTGACCACAACCCCCTGAGAGAAAGTAATGGGGACTCTCATTTAAATGCATTTATTTCCATGTTAAAAGATATGCCCAGGGGGAGACCCAGTACAATTTTAGGCACATTTTGAAATCTGTAAACATTTTTGAGTGTGTAAGTTGATGCAGACTGCAGGCAAAGTAAGAGGTAACCCCATACTTATGAATATGTTAATATCTAGCCCCAAAACATGCGTGTGCTATTCATCCCTGACTTCCCTGCCTTATGGCATAGCCACCTTGTCACCTTAATCAATTCAATAAGTGATTCTTTCTTTTGTTTATTTATGTGGTGCTGAGAATCAAACCCAGTGCCACATGCATGCAAGTCAAGCGCCCTACCACTGAGCCGCAACCCCAGCCCTCAATAAGTGATTCTTTATAAGCCTCCCTTTTTTAGCTCTGTTTATTTTTTTTATACTGGAGATTGAACCCATGGGTGCTGTACCACTGAACTACATCCCCAGCCCTTTTATTTTTTTTTTCTAATTTTGAGACAGGTTACGCAGGCTGGCTTCTTACTTGCTATCCTGTCTCAGCCTCCTGAGTCCCTAGGATTCTAGATGTGTGCTGCCACACCTGCCTCTGTTTAATTTCTATCCTGCATGAGCTAAAGGACCCACAAAAATAGCAACACGTGAACTCATTTAGTATCCTAGGACTGAGGGAACACTAAAACTGTAGGGTATCTTACACTCCCTACCAACTGACCAAAGAGGGCAACTCAAGCTCAGCATTTGCCAACCCTGATCCTAGTAACAGAGAGCAGCCCCAAAAGGCCCATTCTCCCCTAGGTCAAGTAGAGGTCCCTCTGACAGCAGGAGACAAATCCAACACCAACAGGGAGGGAGATGAAACAGGAGCCCAAAACAGAAATGGCCATACTGATGTGCTCTGCTTTCCCAAGGAGGCTCAAAACTCTCCTCTCCCAGCAGGGGTTCCCAGGCCGCCAGGCAGAACCTGTAGGAGGAACTCAACCACAGCAAGAGGCCAGGCCTGAAAAATCTTTTACTTTCAAAGCCTTGAAGACATGAGACTTTTGAGACTTTCTTATCCCAATGGGAGGCACAGGGCTGGGGTAAAAGAGAAATGACCCAACCTCAGCAGATGGACTGATTTAGAAAACTTGCCAAGAGATACTGGGAGAGATAGGAAGGACCAACTGAAGGGACCCAGCTACAACAAACATCCTGACAGGAAGTCTTTTTGACCTTTCATGGCTGAGACTCTTGATGTCTGCCCAGACACATGGGTAGCAGGAAGGCCATGGTAGAAGGATCCCATCACAACCCTCCACCATCAAGAAGCACCTGAAGGCCTGGCCTGTAGAAATTCCTCCCAGCCACTCAGCAAGTGGGAATCAGAGAGACACCAGATAGACCAGGCAGACAAAAATAACACCACAAAGTCTCTAAGACGGAAACTGCCATTGGAACCACAGCACAAAAAACTAGGCCAAAACCTGCATGCTAAACCTAAACAGGATGACTGCCTGCTAAAATTAGAAATTTAAATAGGACCCAGAAGGGCTGGGGATATAGCATGTGGTAGAACACTTGCCTAGCATGCGTGAGGCCCTGGGTTCAATCCAGCACTGAAAATAAATAAATAGGACCCCAAGTTTCCTAACATAATAGACAAAATGATAAGGATCTAGCTTAAAAATTAAAAAGAGAATTATCATGTGGTCCAACAATATATAGCCAAGCAAAATAAAATCAGTATGTCAAAGAGACATCATACAGATTATAAAGGAAGAAATAAAACTGTCCCTATTTGTAAATGACATGTCTATGTTAAAATGACCCAAAAATCTCTAGAGGGCTGGAGACTTGGCTTAGTGGCTTGGCACTGCTTAGCATATGCAAAGCCCAGCAATGCAAAAAATTCCTGGAGGCTGGGGGTGTAGCTCAGTGATAGAGTACTTGCTTAGCATACACAAGTAATCCTGAGTTCTATCCCCAGCACCCCCCCAAAAAAAAAATCCTAGAATTAACCATAATTCAGTGAAGTTGCTGGGTATAAACCCAACAAGCAAAACCAATCACATTTCTATATACTAACAATAAACATATGGAAACTGAAATTAAAAATACAATATGGCCAGGCCTAGTGGTACACTGTGGGGAGCCATTCTGACATGTGATTGGGTGGCTCCCGTTAAGGGTCTGAGGCGCTCTGGCTGTGTAGGAACTTTCCCGGCCCTTTCCTGATGAGAGAGCCCATCCGTGTGGGGGTGTGCCTGACCACTGACCCCGGGGACCCAATCACTGACCCTGACCTTGGAGTGCAGCCCCCCTCAACCTTCATTGGATGGAATTCTCCCCTGAATCTCTTGTTCCCCAAATAAAAGGCTACTCCCAGGCGTGTTCGCTCTCTCTCTCTCTCCTGCTAGCCCAGAGTAATCCTCGCTGCCCTGCTGGGCGGCTGGAGGCGGGAACCAGGGAGGTGAGCCGTCTCGGACCTAGCAATATAAATAAGGTAACTGGTTTGTGTGTTTTATTTCGATCTCTTCTAACTAACTTTATGCCTAGAACCTCATTAATGAAACCACTGCGCAGGCCGCGTGGTAGAGTACACGCCTATAATCCCAGCAGCTCAGGAGGCTGAGGCAGGAGGATCAGGAGTTCAAAACCAGCCTGTAAGGATCATCTGCCATAGACATGCTGGGACTCACTGACTTGCTGGCCATAAGGAACAGCAGCCATAGGCATTCTTAGTCTTGTCTGGTTGCAATTGATAAGGAGCTGTAAGGGGCACTAGCTATAGGCACACTTAACAATGACTGGTTACAATTGATAGGGAGCACAGTTCCATGGACATGCGCAAAGAACATGTCCTATTACAATTACATCATCTCACTGGACATAACCTTATAATGGACATTGACTTTCACTGGGTGTAACCAATCATTAATGTACGCCACCAACTTGGAACTATATTTAAATCACTTGTCCTGCCACATCAACAAGGCTGCTCCAAGGACATCAGTGAGACTGGCTGCCTTGCTGTCCGTCCCCAGATTGATCCCACCATTCCCTGACATCCAACTGTTGGCTGGAGAGAACCACCAGACAATGACAATATCTGCTCTTCGGCTAAGAGAAGTCCCCTGGCATCAGAGGTATTTTGGGACTTGTGGTTGCCCTAGGATTGTGTGACTTGCTTGTAGTATTAATTAGTGTGCATTAAATGCTAGTCGGGGTGCTCAACACTTTTTGCATTAATTGTTAAGTTTGATGATTGGTATGATCAAATATACACTTGAATTTAAAGACAATCTGCCTCTGAGTAATTATTAACAGCGCCGATTGTGACACAGCCTCAGCAAAACCAAGGTGCTAAGCAACTCAGTGAGACCCTGTCTCTAAATAAAATACAAAATAGGGCTGGAGACGTGGCTCAGAGGTCAAGTGCCCCTGAGTTCAATCCCCCCAAAAAATACAATATGGTTTTTAACTGGTCCTGAGAAAACAAAATACTTGGAGCCTGACACCATAGCACATGCTTGAGTTGCTGTGACAACTCAAGAGGCTGAGGCAGGAGAATCACAAGTTCAAGGTCAGCCTCAGCAACTTAGCAAGATCCTGCTCATAAATAAATAAATAAATAAATAAATAGGCTGGAAATGTACCTCAATGGTCAAGCACCCATAGGTTCAATCCTCAGGAACCAGAAGGAAAGAGAGAGGAGGGAGAAATGAAATATTTGACACCTAGATGATAGAAATTGTTAAATGTTGATGAAATAATGGAAGACCTAAATAAATGGAAAGGCAATATAAGGCTCATGTATTGGGAAGCTCAACACAGCTAAAATGTCAATTTTCCTTAAACTGATAAATAGGTTTAATGAAATTCCTATCCATATCCCAGCAAAAATTTTTGTAAAAAAATTAATAATAATAATCTTCTCAAATCATCATGGTAAAACAAGGAACCAGAATAAGTAAAACAATTTTGAGAAAGAATAACCAAATGGGAAGAATCACTCTATCACTACTCAACATTAGAGCTTACCATACAGCTACATTAATCATGATACTTTGCACTTAATTTTCAGAACCTTGCAGTAGTTTTTGTTTGTTTGTTTTTGTTTTTGTTTTTGTTTTTGGTCTGCCTGGCCTATCTGGTGCTTCCAGGGTTTTCACTTGCTCAGGCTGAGCTGCCTGAATAGGCAAAAGGGATTTGGTTGTTGTTGTTATTGTCGATAGACACAATACTTTTTAAATTTTGTTTATTTTTTAACTTTATTTATTTTTATGTGGTGCTGAGTGTCAAACACAGTGCCTCACATATACTAGGCAAGCACTCTACCACTGAGCTACAACCCCAGCCCTGGTAGAAGGGATTTCTACAGAGTGTTACGGGTGGATGCATACACACATAAATCAATGGAATAGAACAGAGGTTTTGTTTGTTTTTGTAGCACTGGGTAATTGAATCCAGGAGTGCTTTACCACTGAGCCACATCCCCCAACCTTTTCATATTTTATTTTGAGACAGGCTGTCACTAAGTTGCTGAGGGTCTTGCTAAGTTGCTGAGGCTGGCTTTGAACATGTGATCCTCCTGCTTCAGCCTTCCAAGTAGTTGTAATTATAGGCCTGCATCACCATGCCTGGCTGAACAGAGAATTCAGAAAAGGCCCCCCACAAATATGACCAATTATTTTGACAAATTCACAAAAACAATTCAATGGAGAAGGATTGCATTTTCAACAAATAATCCTAGAACAAGTCCACATCCATAGGCAAAGAAAATGAACCCCAATATAAGGCTTGTCTTACACATAAGTTAGTTAATGCAGAATGTAAAATGTAAAACTATAAAATTTTTAGGAAAAAAATAGATAGTTCTTAAGCTTGACAGAAGAAATATGATTTATAAAAGAAGAAATTGATCAATTGCATCTCATCAAAATTAAAAACCCTGGATTGGGGGTGCAGCTCAATGGTAGAGCACTTGCCTAGTATGCATGAGGACCTGGGTTCAATCCCCAGCACCTTCAAAAAATAATAAATAAAGATAAAATAAAGGGCTGGGGTTGTGGCTCAGCAGTAGAGCACCCGCCTAGCACGTGTGAGGCCCTGGGTTTGACCCTCAGCACCACATAACAATAAATAAATAAAATAAAGGTATTGTGTCCAACTATAATTTAAAAATTAAAAAACATTTTTAAAAAAGATAAAATAAAAGCCCTTATTCTGTGAAATCTTGTTTGAAGATAGAAGATGAAAAGATGAATTACAGATTTGGAAGAAATACTGGAAAATTACATAGATCTCACAAAGGACTCGTTTCTAGAATATATAAGGAACTCTCAAAACTCGAGAGTGTAAAAATAAATAATCCAAATAGAAAATAGGCAAAAGATACAAAGAGACATTTCCCCAAAGAGGATAATATATACAGATGGCAGATATATACATGATGTGATGTTCACTATCGTTAGCTGTATACAACTTTAGACCATAGCCTCCACATACCAGAATGGCTGAAATGAAATAAAGTGACAACACCAAATGCTATCAAGGATAGGAAGAAACTTGATCATTCTTACACTGCTGGTGGGAATGTAAAATGGAACATCTATTCTGCCAATTCTGGGTTTTGTTTTGTTTTCAGAGCTGGGGATTAAACCCAGTGCCTCTAGCATGCTAGGCAAGGGTATGTCCACTCAGCTGCACCAGAACCCCATGGCACAGACACTCTAGGAAATAGTTTGGCTATGTCTTATAAAACTAAACATGTAGCTGGGCATAGTGACACACTCCTGTAATCCCAGTGACTCTAGAGGCTGAGGCAGAAGGATCACAGGTTTAAAGTCAGCCTCAGCAATTTAGCGACACACTAAGGAACTTAGTGAGACCTTGTCTCTAAATAAAAAATAAAAGGGCTGGGGATGTAGCTCAGTGGTTAAGGACCCCTGGATTCAATCCCTAATATGAAAAAAAAAAAGGAAAGAAAGAAAAAGGAAGGAAGGAAGGAAGGAAGGAAGGAAGGAAGGAAACTGAACATGTAATGCAATAATTGCATTCTTGGGCATTTATCCCAGAGGGATGAAAATGGAAATGTATATTTACACAAAACCTATTCACAAATGCTCATAGCAGCTTTACTTGTAAAAGCCAAAAACTGGAATTGGCCCAGATATTCATCGAAAGGTGTACTGTTGGACTGGGGATCTAGCTCAGTTGGTAGAGTGCTTGCCTCACATGCACAAGGCCCTGGGTTCAATCCCCAGCACCACAAAAAAAGTGCAGTTAAGAAAACTGGTATATCCATACTATGGAATACTGCTTATCTACAAAAGGGGACAAATTCTTGGTATATACAATTGAGTAGAATGCTCAGTGAAAATACTCAATCTCCAAAAGTTATATAATAATAATGTATGATTCTATATGACATTCTCAAATGACAAAATTGTGGAGATGGAAATCAGATTAAATGTTGCTAAGAATTAGGGACTAAAATGGCATCATGTGGAGTGGACTATAAGGAGAACATGAAAGAGATCTTTTGTATTCTAATTGTGGTGGTGATTAAACAATTTTACAAATATGACAAAATTGCATCAATGTAATCACAGACACAGACATAAAATTTTAATTTTTTTTCATACTGGGGATTGAACCCAGAGGTACTTTACCACTGAGCCACATCCCCAGTCCTTTTTATTTTTATTTTGAGACCAGATCTCACTAAGTTGCTGAAGCTGGCCTTGAACTTGCCATCCTCCTGCCTCAGCCTCCCCAAGTTTCTAGAATCACAGGTTTGTACCACCACATCGTGCCCAACCCACCCCAGAAATTTTAAAATTCGTATAATTTACTTGAGAACAAAGCTGATAAACATTAGAAAGCAGGTTTAACAGCTAACAGTCTCTAATAATTCTCCAAATAAGATTAAAATGTAAACAGGACTTATTAAAAAGATGAAAAACAAAAAATCAGTGAAGAAATTTAAAAGGAGATAGAGAGACATCCTATTACTGAACATAGACCCCCATCAACCAACGCACACTGCCCAAAAAGTTCATCCCTCACCACATAATTATGCCTTCATTTTTCCCAAAGACTCACACTCTACTGGCAGTAATCATAGCCATGAATAAGCTTATCACTGACCACACACACCAACCACAGCTCATACTCCAGATTCATTATCACTCACCTATAGCCCCTCCATTACTCATTCACAGGAGCTCTCTCACACACATTACAACCCCCATCACTAAATGTACACACTCCATCATTCACCCCTATGCCCTCATTTACTACTGAGGCAAACCTCCCCATTAGTCACTCCATATCCCCTCACTTACCCCAGAAATCTCAATACTCAGCCCAGATACCTCTATTTTTAATCTACAGAACACATTTTGGGGGGGGTACTTGGGATTGAACTCAGGGGCACTCAACCACTGAGCCCCATCCCCAGTCCTTGTATTTTATTTAGAAACAGGGTCTCACTGAGTTCTTTAGGGCCTTGCTTTTTTTGAGGCTGGCTTTGAACATGCAATTCTCCTGCCTCAGCCTCCCAAATGCTGGGATTACAGGCGTGCAAAACTGCACCTGGCTCAGAACATATTCTTCACACTGTCTATACTATCACTCATCCCATAGACCCCGCCCCCATCACTGTCCTCAGAGACTACTCAGCATTCACCCCACATACTCCCATCAAACTTTCCATAGTAGCATGGACTTTATTCATTTCTGGTACCTCTGTGTTATTGTAGGATAGAGAATAAAGTTTTGTCCTTGGGTGACTTCTTGGTGGAGAGTTGTTATTTCAGGTGGTTCCCATTTGGTAGAACAGAGAAAAGCTCCTTATCTGCCATCATTTGGGGTCATCTATTACACAGCAATAGAAGACAGATAGCTAGCTATTCATATACAAACATGCACAAACATAAATTTATTGATCTCCATATCTGCTGATTTTGCATCTATGGATTCAACCAACTATAGATGAAACACATTTGGTAAAAACTTCATCTGGAGGCTTAGGTATAGTTCAGTCTCAGAATGCTTGCCTAGCATGCACAAGGACCTGGGGGTCAGTTCCCAACACCACAATTTTTTTTCATCTGTGCTGAATATGTCCAGAGTCTTTTCTTATTATTATTTAAACAGTACAACATAGCAACTATTTGTATAGCATTTACATTACATTGGACATTCTAAGTAATCTATGATGATTTAAGAGGTATGGGAGGATGCCAGTAGGTTCTGTGCAAATCCTACTCCTTTATGGACTTCAGCCTCAGTGTATTTGGGAATCTGCAGGGGATCCTGGAACCAATTTCCTAGGATACTGAAAGATGACTGTATGATCAGATACACAAAGATAAGAGGACAATATTACATATAGGCAAATTAATAGCATGGTTGCTGAAAGCTCAGTCTTTGTCCCCAAAGCCAATCCAATAACAAGGACACAGTTTTGAGAAAAAGGTAAAAGAAAGTTTATTGCTTTGCTAGTATAAGGTCCTTGCTTAGCATTTGGATGACCATCTTAAGTCACAGCCATCATTTTAAGGAAAAAGTTTTGCTTTCCTGCCTAAGGGCCTTTTTGAGAAGGGCTCACCACTGCCTCATACAAACCTGTCTCAAGGGGGCAAAATTGCTAGGTATGTAGTCGAGGGGAGAAATAAAGAATGTCCACGTGCTTTTGCCCCTTTCAATGCTTTATTCACTCAAATTACTCAACAGAGCTTCACTCTATAGGTTCTTAATCAAGAGAACAGCCATTCTTAATGCTAGGCACTGCAATAGACATAATCAATGCACAGCAAACAAGTCTAGATTAATTAATTCACAGCAAACAATTCTAGATTAATTCTAAGCACTGAAAAATACACTTAAATCATGACAGGTAATGACAGACATTCCCTCTGTGTACTAATTCAAGTTTTAAGCCTTAGGCTTTATGTCCAGCAGATGCACACTCACTCAGACCACGATGATCAGGTCCAGAGCCAAGGCAGGCTTTTCCTGGCATGGAATGGATGACCGGTTGATGAGGGGTCATAGGAAGAAGTTGCAGCTCTCATCAAGGTCCAGACCAGGTGGTAGAGTTTGAGAGTGGTGAGGATTGCACAGATGATCAGGAAATGATGACAAGTGATGGGATGTCAGGTCCTCATGAGGTTCTCCAGCTCAAGTGCATCCTCCTTTTGGCTGGCTGAATCCCTGTTCATTGGCTCTATTATTTATACTACATTTGGGGGCTTTTGATCCCCCTTTCAATCCTTATCAGCTACCACCATATTTCTCCATGACATTATTTACCTTGGGGTCACAAACATCTGGTCTGGTGGTCTCCACTCACCTTTCCCTCTTATCAGGCCAGAACAGCCTGCTAAGGGCTTCACTCTGTTTATCAGGGTGAGGGGAAGTGACTTGTTTGTGGCCATACTGGAGGGCTCTGTGGAGTGCTTGGTGAGACTGCAGGTTTCAAAGTGGAGTTTTAAAAATGGAGTTGCTTAGGCTCAGGCCTAAGGCCATCCTCACACAACCCAACCCTTAACCACCGACATTAGGACCCGCCAGGCTGTGATTCCTGAGCCTCCCCCATAAAAGTCCCTCAAATCAAGCTTGTGTTGCCTCTCTCTCCTATAAAGAGATGGCCTTTGTCAGCTCTGACAAGTAAACTCTCGTGTGTATCTCTGCCTGGTCTCTGTCTTTCATTTCTCTCTTAACTCTTCTCTCCTTTCTTGCTTTCCCTTCATTTTGGTGCTGAAACCTGGGATCAGGTTCCCTGGTGTGCTCACTCCCCTCTTCAAGGGTCATTTAGCATCCTGGGCCCCAATCTGGATTCCATCACGGGACCAGGCCCTCCATTCTGCCGAACGCCCTCTCTGCACTCACCACCAGACATTTCAGGTAAGACCCCGTCTCTGGTCAACCTAAATGATCTATGTGTCCCAGGAAGTGACCATTGATCATCTGGCACTCCCAGGGTTACCTGCAGTTGGGGGCACCCCCAGCCACAGCTTTCACAGCTACAGCTGATCCCTACTGTGGACCAAGTCTATAGGTGGTCTTTTATTTGGGTCCTGGCTTTTGAGAACTCTATATGGCCGCTTATGACACTCTAGATCCCAATATCAGGGATCTTTTCAACTATTGTGAGCATTTAGGAAAATGGAAAGAGATATCATATGTTCAGGCCTTCTCCTCTCTACATTCTAAGCCCTCTCTCTACAACTCTTGCCCTCCCGCACAAGTCCTCTTAGCTCTCACCTCCCCTACACCTGCTTCCAAAAGGACAGAAGATCCTACCCAGGACTCCTTCTCCTTCGACTCAACAGATGAGCCCCCACCATACCACAATTCTCTTTCTAATGAAGCCTCTGCAGCAACTGTCCCCTCGGCCCCTCTGCCCTTCTCCCCTCCTACGAGAGGTGGCTAGAGTAGATGGTGTAATCCGGGTTCATGTGCCTTTCTCTTTGTCAGCCCTTTCACAGTTGAAAAATCAGCTTGGGTCCTATATTTCAAGTGCCACCACATAGATCAAAGAGTTTCAATATCTGAGTCAATCATGTAATTTGACATTCCATGATGTCCATGTGGTCTTTTTTTTTTTAAAGAGGAGAGAGAGAGAGAGAGTGAGAGAGAGAGAGAGAGAGAGAGAGAGAGAGAATTTTTTAATATTTATTATTTTTTAGTTCTCGGCAGACACAACATCTTTGTTGGTATGTGGTGCTGAGGATCCAACCCGGGCCGCACGCACGCCAGGCGAGCGCGCCACCGCTTGAGCCACATCCCCAGCCCTCCATGTGGTCTTGTCTAACACCTTCCTGCCCGAGGAGTGCAGGTGAGTTTTGGAGCAAGCTAGAAATTATGCTGATGAGGTACATCAGACTCCCTGCCCATCCAATTGGCACTGAAGCAGTCCCTGATAGGGACCCCAATTGGGATTATAATTCGCCTGGAGGAGTAACTAGTAGAAACTAATTCATTACTTGCCTCATGGCAGGACTTAGAAAGGCAGCCCATAAGGTTATCAATTATGAAAGGCTCCAGGAAATCTTCCAAGATAAGAATGAAAACCCTTCAACATTTCTAGACCACCTGACCAAGGCTTATTACAATATACTAATCTGGACCCTGACACTCCAGATGGGAGAGAACTACTAATGACCTACTTTTTCTCCCAGAGTTTCCCCGATATTAAGGCTAAACTAAGGCACCTGGAAAGGGGGACCCTATTTCCCCAAGCTGAGGTTCTGGAAATGGCCTTTAAATTGTATAATGAGAGAGAAAAGAAGGCCTGGAAGCAGAAATATCATATGCTCACTCAAGCAATCCATCCAGCCTTAGCATCTGTCCCTGGTTCCACTGGCCCATGGAAGGGTCCCTAGGGACTGCCTGGACCCTGAATTAAATGTGGTCAGATGGGTCACTGGGCTTGTACATGTCCTAAATCTCGCAAGCCTCCGGGCCCTTGTCCTAAGTGCCATCATAAAGACACTGGGTCGTTGACTGTCCCTGAGCCTAGAGCGGCTTCTGGCCATCCAGCCCTTCTAGTTTCCCTTTCCAACTCTTAGGACTGGCTGCCAGAGGACTGGGGAGGCCCAGGTCCCCATCACCTGACCACTACCATCACTCTGTGGGAACCCAGGGTAACTCTGTGTATTTCAGGTAGGCCTGTCTCCCTCCTCCTAGATACCAGAGCTACAAATTCAGTCCTCAAGGAGTTCTGGGGGCCTATTACTCATTCTATGACCTCTATTGTCGGGGTAGAGGGTAAACCTTACCAACCCTTATAGACACCTAGCCTTGATTGTGCTTTTGGCTCTTGAATTTTTACTCACTCCTTTTTGGTCATTCCATAGTGCCCTGTTCCCCCTGTGGGAAGGGACATCCTGAACCCCTATTGCACTCTGTCATCAGGCTCCAGCAGGCCCTCCTCCAGGCCCCTGCTCTCCATATCCCTGATCTCACATGCCCATTTCATCTTTACATGACTGAAAAGCAGGGATTTGCTCTAGGGGTCCTCAGACACATGCTGGAGCCAACCTTTGCCCCTGTGGCTTATCTATTGGAGGGTCTTGACCCTACTGCTCAGGGATGGTCCCCTTGCCTATGAAGAATGTTGGCCACAGCCTCTCTACTCATTACCGAGTCAAAGAAACTCCCTCTGGGCCCCACTCACCATCCTGGCTCCCCATCCCCTAAAGGAACTCCTCACCTACAAGGGTTTCCAATCCTTTATCTCCACAGGTTTCCCTGGTGGAAAATCCCATCTTACTTTCCACATGAGCTCACCTTTAAACCCTGCTACTCTCCTCCCCGCTCGTCAGGACTCTCCACCTCTTCTCTTACCCATTCATGCATTGAAACTCTGGAGGAGCTTCTTCCACATCCCTCCCACATCCAGGAAGGCCCTTGCTCCAGGCAACATACACATGGTTCACAGATGGCTCCTGCTTCCTTCAGGAGGGAGTTTGTTGGGCAGGGCATGCTATAGTCTCTCTAACCTCAGTTGTAGAAGTGCTCGGTTCCCCTCCCCAGTAATACATCCAGTCAGCAGGCTGAACTTGTTGCTCTCATCAGAGCCTTCACTTTGGCAAAGGGAGCCTCCCTCGATGTCTACACGAACTCCAAATACACTTTCCACATACTTCTCTCCCATTCTGCTACTTGGAAGGAGTGTGGATTCCTTACTACCAAGGGAACTTCAATTACTAATGCCCCCTTTATCTCTGATCTCCTTCAGGCCTCAGCTTCCCACTGCCATTGGAATCTCACATTGTAAATCCCATCAGACAAACACCTCCTTTGTGACACTCGGCAACAACAAGGCAGACTCTGAGGCGAGGGCCACCACCCTCCAACAACCTACTCCACCGGCAGTCCTCTGCTTGCTAATCCCCCGATTGACTCTTCCCCACCTGACACTCAACAGTTGCTTACCTTCCTTCACAACCTCTTTCACCCTAACACCACATCTTTAAAACAATTTCTCAAGTCCCACCTTAAACTCTCTCCAGAGGACCTACAATTCCTTCCTACCCTCTCTGCCTCCTGTGAAATCTGCCAAAAAGTCAATCCCACCTCCGATCTCCACCCACCTGCCTTCCTTTTACACCAGGCAAGAGGACATCTCCCTTGCTCTGATTGGCAGCTGGATTTCACCCATATGCCCCTGGTCAAGTGGTACAGATTTCTCTTGGTACTTGTTGACACCTTCTTGGGATGGGTTGAGGCTTTTCCTACCATCAATAAATGTGGCCAACATCCTGGTTAAACACATTCTTCCTCGATTCAGCCTCCCCTCCTCGCTCCAGTCTGATAATGGTCCTGAATTTACTTTCCATGTTTCATGGTCTGTAGCTAAGGCACTCAACATCTCCCGGCATTTTCATATCCCCTAAATCCCCAGTCTTCTGGCAAGGTGGAACGTACCCACCCATGGGACCTTGAAGAACATTCTCTCTAAACTATCTCTTGAATTACATTTAGATTCAACTAAACTCCTTCCCTTGGCTCTTCTTAGGTTATAAGCCCTCCCAAAGAAGTCACTCAACATCTTCCCTTTTGAGATTCCATATGGACAGCCTATCTCCCTGCTCAGCTCACCACCCCCTGATTTTCTAGTACCCCTTGCTGCTCATCTTTTCTGGCCCCTTCTTGCATTCATTAGGAACCTTCTTTGGCAATACAGTAATGCTGTTCTGGAAAAGCTTAGTTCTGCTTCTTCCCCTTCTCCTACTCTGTCTCCTGGTGACCTGGTACTTCTTTTTTTTTATTTTTTTTTAAAGAGAGAGAGAGAGAGAATTTTAATATTTATTTTTTAGTTCTCGGCGGACACAACATCTTTGTTTGTATGTGGTGCTGAGGATCGAACCCAGGCCGCACGCATGCGAGGCGAGCACGCTACCGCTTGAGCCACATCCCCAGCCCCAACCACATCCCCAGCCCCGACCTGGTACTTCTAACCTCCTTCCCCAACAAGCCCCCCTTTTCCTCTCAACTCTCCACAAAATGGACTGGACCCTATTGGGTCATTCTTACCACTCCCTTGGTGGCCCGCCTTGAGGGCATCCACATTGGGATTATAACTCCCATCTAAAATGTTTTTTTTTTTCTCCCTTTTATACAGTGACACCCACAGGCCCTCTCAAGCTGTGTTTCTCCAAGGCCTGAATCCCCATCTTCCTTCATCTCTGAGGACCACGAGGACACTGCAGAACCATGAGTACCATCCTTCCCTTTTTCATTTTTGCCCTCCTCCCTTATTCTGCACTCACCTCCTAGGGACCATATTACCAGGAGTTTCCATTCCAATTTCTAGGAGACTTACAGTGCTTAAGCTCGAGTTCGGGACCCACAAAAGACCACCAGAGACCAAGATGTAAGCAGCAAAGAAGTGTTTATTGAGAGCTAGCTCGGTCCTCCGAGTACACACACAGCAACTGGTGACGCTGAGAGGCCCTGAGCCCAGGGTTTGCAGCAGTTTTATACAGTCTTTGGGGAAGGCAGGGACTTCACATACATCATAGCATCTCTTAGCAAATCATCACACACCACGGGAAAAATCAAACAACAATCTCTTAACATTGATTAGCACATTCACTGGCGGGAACAAGTTGGGTAGGGGTGATTGGTTAGTACAAGAGAGGGATTTGTTTGAACTGATTGGTTTAAGCCACGAGGGGTGTAGTGCTGAACTACATGGTTTCCCAACACGTTATCAACCACCATAAACTACTGGGGGGTCATCTGGCATCCAGGTATTTTCCCTGTCTCATGCTGATTGGTGGCTGCTAGGGGGTTGCTATGGGTCCTCACCTAGCCTGACTGAGTCAGGGACACCTGGCGCAGCAGATCTCTCCTGTTATTTGTAGATAAACAACTCAGCAGGGTGGGAATGTGCCTAGGAGTGCTCTGTGTGTTTTTACAAGGACAAGGGTCATGCCCTCTTCTTTGGACAGGCTTTGCTCTGAGGTAGAGGCTGGTTTCTCAAAAATGGAGTCACATCAGTTTCTCAACAGCAACTTGCTCAAATTATACTAACCATACAATCCCAGCTTGATTCTTTAGCTGCTGTGGTTCTGCAGAATCCAAGGGGTCTTGATCTTCTTATGGCCAAAAAAAGGCGGACTTTGTACCTACAGAAGAAAGGCTACTTTTATGTCAATCAGTCTGGTATAGTAAAGGACAAGATAAAACAACTCCAACAGGACCTTGAACACTGGAAACAGCAGCTCTCCTCTACTGAAGGATGGCAGCTAAGTAATCCTTTCCTCCAGTGGGCACTTCCTTTCCTGACCCCTCTCCTTGTCATAGGCCTTCTCTTAACGCTACCTCCACCCCCGTGTCATTAGATTGGTTCACGACCAGATCCAAAAAATCTCTAATCAAATTATAAACCAGCTTTTCTTACAGGAATACCAATCCCTCACCAAAAATTGGGGCACCAGGACAACATTCCACCGCCACTCAACCTCCGGCATCATTCCAATGACATCCGGTGCCCCTAATAAGGGATTCAAATGCTGCCCCTTCCCAGCAGAAAGAAGTTATAGAAGATTGACCTATGTCCCTGTTCCCTAGGGGGCCCAATAAAAACAAAAAAAAAGGGGGAGGGAATAAAAGGTCCTTGCTTAGCATCTGGATGGCCATCTTAAGTGACAGCCCCCATTTTAAGGAAAAAAGTTTCACTTTCCCACCCAAGGGCCTTTCTGAGAAAGGCTCACCATTCCCTCACACCAACACAACCCTTAACTGCCCGCATTAGGACCCCACCAGCTCTGATTCCTGAGACCCCCCCTAAAAGTCCCAGAACTCAAGCCTGTGTTGCCTCTCTCTCCTATAGAGACATGGCCTTTATTTGTCAGCTTTGACAAATAAACTCTCATGTGTATTCTCTGCCTGGTCTCCGTCTTTCATTTCTCTCTTACCCATCTCTTGTTCCTCACTTTCCCTTCACAGACAAGAGAGGATCACAGAAATCAGAGCTGACAGATGGGAAACTTTAAAATAGACAAACCTGCACATACAAAATTTTTCCACTTACTTTACCTTTGACAGACCAACTCCAACTGCAAGATTATACAATAATACAGAAAGCTATTTAAAAGCCAGATAATGGGGCTGGGGATGTGGCTCAAGCGGTAGCACGCTCGCCTGGCATGCGCGGGGCGCTGGGTTCGATCCTCAGCACCACATACAAATAGAATAAAGATGTTGTGTCCACCAAAAACTAAAAAAAAAAAATATATTAAAAAATTCAAAAAAAAAAGCCAGATAATTACAGTAAAACATTACCTTAGCCAGGCACAGTGGCACATGCCTGTAATCCTTAGCGGCTTGGGAGGCTAAGGCAGGAGGATTGCAAGTTCAAAGCCAGCCTCAGCAAAAGTGAGGCAGTTAGCAACTCAGTGAGCCCTGTCTGAATAAAATACAAAATAAAATAAAATACAATCTCTGGTACCAAAAAGCACTAAGCTACAACCTCAGCCCCTTTTTATTTTTATTTATTTATTGGTACTGGGGATTGAACCCAGGGGCACTTAACTACTGAGCCACATCCCCAGCCAATTTTATTTTGTGCTGCTATAAACATTGATATGGCTGTATCACTGTAGTATGCTGTTTTTAAGTACTTTGGGTATAAACTGAGGAGTGGGATAGCTGGTTCAAATGGTGGTTCCACTCCAAGTTTTTTAAGAAATCTCCATATTGCTTTTCAGATTGGTTGCACCAATTTGCAGTCCCACCAGCAATGTATGAGTGTGCCTTTTCCCCCACATCCTCATCAACACTTATCATTGCTTGTATTCTTTTTTTTAAATTTTTTTAGAGAGAATTTTTTAATATTTATTTTTTAGTTTTCAGCAGAAACAACATCTTTGTATGTGGTGCTGAGGATTGAACCGGGCCGCACACATGCCAGGCGAGTGCGCTACCACTTGAGCCACGTCCCCAGCCCCTACCATGCTGTTTTTCTTACTATTGCTCTGTAGTATAGTTTAAGATATATATATTATAGTGATGCCACCTGCTTCACAGTTCTTGCTAAGGATTACTTTGGCTATCCTGGGTCTCTTATTTTTCCAGATGAATTTCATGATTGCTTTTATATTTCTATGAGGAATTGCATTGGGATTTTGATTGGAATTGCACCCCCAGCCCATTTTTTTCTTTTTGAGACAGGGTTCTGCTAAGTTGTGTAGGGACTTGCTAAATTGCTGAGGCTGGCCTCCAACTTGCAATCTTCCAGCCTCAGCCTCCTGAGTCACTAGGATTACAGGTGTTGTGCCACCATGCCTGGCCCTATTCTTACTTAAGAAATTTTCAGGGTGTAACTCAGTAGAAGAACACAAAGCCCTAGGCTCAATCCACAGCACAAATATTATTCCAAAATCATGAAGATATGCTCTTGTATTATCTTCTAGAATTATTTTATTTGCTTTTCATAAAGTGGTCTATAAGCCACCTAAAATTGATTGTTATGTTTGATGAGAAGTCCTGTTGACTCTTTTCCATTACACCTATTTTAATGAAGTCTGTTTCTTCTTCAGGGATAATATCTTTAGTGTCACAGGTACAGGTGCCAGACATGCACATAGTCTCTGTCAGGCCACAGTTTAGCTGGGCTCTCTGAAATTTCCCTACTCTCTGCATTAAATTGCTTTCCTTATTTTGCAGTGATTTCTAGGCCATTAGCTCCCCTAATTACCAATTATTACTATGTTGTTTTCTTTCTTTTTTCTCTTTTTTTTTCTTTCTTTCTTTCTAAAGCCAGCTCTTGCTCCCAGATGGTCTATTGACAATGTCCCAAGGGATAATAAATGGCTCAGCAATCTGATCCCATTAAACTCAGGCTGGAATAGTTTTTTTTACATTTATTTATTACTTGTAGATAAACACAATACCTTTATTTATTTTAAGTGGTGCCGAGGATGGAAACCAGTGCCCCACACGGGTGAGGCAAGTGCTCCACCACTGAGCCACACCCCAGCCCAAGAATAGCTTTTGAGGCCAATCTTTGAGGCTTTTTTTAATGACCCCACGAGATCTCTTCTTAGTTTTCTCTTCCAAGTTCTCTGGCAAATAGCTGGCCTGTGGTTTAGCTTCTTGCTCTCTTTTTTAAAATTGTTATTATTTTTTGTTGTTGACAAGGGGTCTTGCCATATTGCCCAGACTGGCCTTGAATTCCCAATCATTCCATGTCAGTCTCCCTGAGTAGGTTGAACTACAGCTTGTGCCACCATGCCCAGCTCTTTAAATTTATATTTTAAAAGTATGTATTTAATTTTGTGGTGCTGGGGATCAAACCCAGAGATTCATCTATGTGAAAAACAGATTTACAACTGAGCTACATCCTCCGGTCCTAAATTTATTTTTAAATTGATATGTAAAAGTTGTACAGCCAGAGCCCAACATGGTGGCACACACCTGTGATATCACCTATTCAGGAGAATGAGGCAGGGGATTGCAAGTTCGAGATCAGCCTCAGCAATGTAGTAAGACTGTGTCTCAAAATAAAAATTATAAAATAGGGTTGGGGGGCTGGGGTTGCAGTTCAGTGATAGAGCACTTGACTAGCATGTGTGAGGCACTGGGTTCGATTCTCAGGACCACATATAAATATCTAAAATAAAGGTCCATCAACAACTAAAAAAGTATATTTTCAAAAAGGGAGTCTGGGGATGTAGCTCCATTGTAAAGCACCCCAGGGTTCAATCCTCTGTACTGCAGAGTAAAAAAGTTTTACATATTAATGGGTCCCACATAATGAATGTTTCATTACATGCACATATTGTATTGTGGGAGAGCAACCTTACACGTGACTGTGTCACACTCCCCGGCTGGGTGCTGAGGCGCTCAGTCACAGAAATGTGGCAGAGCTTTCCCCACCCTTCTTGGGTTTGAGGGTCAGTGTCTCGTGCATGGGTGTGTCATGCTGCAGCCCCATGGGTGAAGCTATGCTCACCTGTTCCTTTGTAATCTAACCCCTTGCCCTGTTTAGGATAGAATCTTCCATGGAAGTGCCTTGTGTGTGTCCCCTTCTCTTACTGTGTCCTTGGGTGTGGCCTACCCAGGTGTCAGTCAACCTGCTGACAGTGGACATCATGAAGATACTCAGCCCCCTGAAACCTGACCCCTTGCCTCATTTGAATAGCTTCTCCTCAATAAAAGGGGTCAGCGCGTGCTCTCGCTCTCTCTCTTCTTGCGACCCTTAAGGTCAGAGGAGCCGTCACAGCGACCCCAAAGAAACAGGTATTTGTGTCTCTTGTGTGGTTATTTTGTGCAGCCCAGTTAGCCCAGTTCAACTGGAGTAAACCCTGAGCCTTTTAGTCATGAGAACAGAAACCCGGCATTGTATAATGTTGAAATCAAGTCAAACATCTATTTCCTCAAACATATGCCATTTTTTTGTGGTGAAAAAGAATTCAACATAGTTTCTTTTAGCTTTTTTTCCCCTCTTGGTACTGGGAATTGAACCCAGAGATGCTTTACCATTAAACTACATCCCCAACTTCTTGCTTCTTAATATGGCTCCCCACGCCTACCCCACAGCCACTCTCCTCCACTTCTGGTAATCATTCTACTTGAAACTTCTATGAGGATAAACTCTTTTTTTTTAAAATATCTTCACTTTCATTTATTTATTTTTATGTGGTGCTGAGGATCGAACCCAGGGCCTCATGCTTGCGAGGCAAGCGCTCTGCCACTGAGCCACAACCCCAGCCCAAGGATCAACTCTTTTAGAATCCATATGGGTGAGATCATACAGTATTTGTCTTTCTATACCTGGCTTATCTCACTTAACATAAGGATCTCCAGTTCTGTTGTCACAGATGACAGGATTTCATTCTTTTTCTGTGGTTGAATAGTATTAGTGTGTGTGTGTGTGTATGTGTGTGTGTGTACCACATTTTCTTTATCAATTCAATCACCAATGGATACTTAGGTTGTTTCCATTTCTTGGCTATTGTGAATAGTGCGGCAAGGAACATGGGAGAGCAGATGCTCCTTGGTAAACTGATTTTACTTCCTTTGAATATATATACAAAGCAGAGGGATTACTGGATCATGTGGTAGTTCTTTGTGAAAAATTTTGGGGAATTTCTATACCTATTTTCATATGGCTATACTGGTGTCCTTAATTAAGAGGAGCTGTGTATCCCAGGGGCTCAGGAGGCTGAGGCAGGGGGATTCAGAGTTCAAAGCTAGCCTCAGCAACTTAGCAAGGCCCTAAGCAACTCAGCAAGACCCTGTCTCCAAATAAAATATTAAAAAAGGGTTGGGAATGTGGCTCAGTGGTTAAGTGCCCCTGGGTTCAATCCCTGGTACTGAAAAAAAAAAAAAAAACACCTCCATCACCTCACCTTGTCATAGTATGGTAACAAATTCGTATGGCACACCACAGGTAACTGAGAGTGGCCAAGGAACTCATCTTACTTCCATTGGTAAAAACGCTTACATACTGATTACATTCAACTCTTTTTCAGTGCTTACCAAGGCACCCCTTCTTGTGACTCACTTTCAAGTTGGAGGATGGGCTATAGAAACCCTAACAAAGTGCAGTGCCCTGGCTTATCAGTGAAATTCTTTGGTGTTGTTTGGTCAGATAAGACAATGGTTAGACTTTGGGCTATAACAGATAAAGTCAAGGCATTTCCACTTCCCAACGCAGTAAAGCAAATACAAGAATTTGTGGGGCTACTGGGTTATTGGAAGGCTTTTATCCCTCACCTGGCTCAGTTATTATGACCCCTGTATTATTTGTATAGGAGACAGTGTGGGACTGGACTGACCCCCATACTGAGAGCAAATGAACAGTAAAACAGGCACAGGACATTGTGACACTAGACATTGAAAACTATTGAGTTTACTGTCCATGTCGTTCTGGATGATTGGATGGTGCTTATGACAGTGGATTAAGACTCCCATTGAATTTTTTTTTAGTTGTCAATGGACCTTTATCTAATTTATCTATATACAGTGCTGAGAATCGAAGCCAGTGCCTCACACATACTAGGCAAGTGCTCTGCCACTGAGCCACAACCCCAGCCCTCCCATTGAATTTTGATCACAAGTATGGAAGGGGACAGAAGAATGTTACAGCTGTTGGAAAGACAACTGTGTGCCACTTGTGCTGCCCTTCTTGTTATGGGGCCCATCAGCAGAGAAGTGCCAGTCAAGGCTGCACAACCAGCAAAGATCAGAAGGCTGGAGGGAGCCCCAGCAGAAGAACCCACCACTTGGTTGCATCGTAGAATAAAGCACGCAGGTCAGAAGACGATGTGGGCAGCTGTGACACACTGGGACTTCCCACAGGGAGGTCTGATGTTGCTGCTCCATGCCAGGACTGTCTTGCCCACTCTCAGTGCTGCTCACAATGATGGATGCCACCAAGGGGCATATTAAGCAAGGTGACTGACGTCCCTCATCAGTGATGGCAGATAGAATACTTTTTTTCTCTCCCATTATCAGTAGGGACCAAATACACATTGACTTGGGTGGACAGAGTTACAGACTTGATGAAAACCTTCTCCAGCAAGAGCCAATCAGAAGGCAAGTCTTAAGGGACTTAAGCAAGGCACTAAGCAACTCAGCTGAGTGCCACATATGGCACACCCCAGGTAACTGAGAGTGACCAAGGAACTCATCTCACAGACCATGACATCAACAGTGGGCTCCACACCAGGACATGGACTTCCCGCCTGTCATGCAGTCCAACAGGAGCTGGATAAACTGAAAGAATGTGCGGCCTGCTGACAGGAGCCTTCAGGCCTGAGAGTAGCTCTATGCAGGGGCGGGCTGCTCACCTGCCTGAGGCACTGAGGACACTCAATGAGAAACCTAGACACCAGCCACTGCAGCTGTTTCTTTTCTTTTTTTAATATTTATTTTTAGTTGTAGTTGAACACAACACCTTATTTTGTTTACTTATCCTGAGACTCAAACCCAGGGCCTCGAACATGCTAGGTGAACATGCTACAGCTGAGCCACAACCACAGACCCACTGACACCTTGACAGGAGGGAGAATGTCTAAATTTACAAGTAAAGCCTGCTGTGTCAGGGATCTGGCCCTTATAAGTACAGATGATGTTACCACTGGGGATCATCACCAAAGGAACACTTTGTATTCCACTTGATATGAACACCTTGATTATGATGGGTATATATTCCACAGGTGTCTTATTCTTTCTATACCCCTGAAGTGCCAACAGACAGATTAATTTGGTACACCTGCCCAGGCAGGCCTACTGTGCAGGCTACTTTACAAACACAAAACTGCACAGCAGCCTGCATACTGCCTCATGGAGCTGATTCGCCATTATTGGTGCCTATTAAACATCTGTCATATTCTCCATAGATTAGCCACAGGTAACCTTCTTCTGGAGTGGGTGATGGAAGTCGCACATCATGCCAACCAGAATGACTGCTGGATCTGCCCAGAACTCCCTGTGCCTGCAACACAAAGACTTCCCTGAGCAGTCCAACCTGCAAATGAGATGGAGTGGACTTGGATAAAACAGAACTGGACTAAAACAAAATATCATTCGTGCTTTAACCCAAGTGTCTAAACAAATTAATCTACCTGAATTACATTAGCATGCTTGCTTCTAGGTTCTTGCTTTCCGTACTGTCATGGAATGTGCCTTGAGAGCCCTATCCTGAGGACTACACAAAAGACACGGGATGGTTTGAGATTGTAAAGGACCTTTACAATCTATGCAGGACCTTTCAAGGCACTGAAGAACTTGAGTGTTGTGTTCAACACTAATCAGTGCCCAGGGAAGTTTGCAGTGAGATAAGTTTTTTTTTAAACCAAGAATGTTTCAATTTAACACCTAATCAGAACAATACTTTTGACTATACACCTATATAGTGCATATATTTAAAAATTGCAAAATACTGACCATAAGCATATCGTTATGAAACTGAATGCTCTCAATGGACCTAAAGAAGCCACAGCTTTTTCCAAAAGCTTTCTGGACCTTAACTGCTGGTCAACATGTTCCATCTACCTTTTTCTGTACTGTTCAGATTGCTTAGCACATATGCAGCCGTTGTTAAACAGGTGGCAAAAATCACCACACATCCAACAGCCATTTCTGCAAATGAAGCCAGCTGGGGACGCGGGGCTCCGACTGAACATGGCGGCTACCGGGATGCGGACCCAGCAGGACCACGCAGCGACGGAGGAGGGAGGGGCCGAGCACAGGCAGGCGAGGATTGGCACGTCAGGTGAGAATAGGCAACACGAACCAGACACCAATGGAGAGGGAGGCGATGCCCAGCTGTAGAAGCAGCGGCAGGAATGGTGGGCAGCTGTTTTGCGCATGTGCCCCAACCACGTAAGTTTTATTAAAAAAAAAAAAAAAAAAAAAGATCTGGCCACTTTCCTTATCTCCAATCTCTTTAGAAGAGGATCTGAACAGTGTGGTCCTGGTTATAAAGTAAAGGAACATATCATAAAACATTTGAAGAGGCTTGGGGAGGTAGAGTGATTGCCTGGCATGTACAAGGCCCTGGGTTCAATCCCCAGCATCACCAAACAAACAAACAAAACAAAACAAAACTGAAGAATTCCACTTGTGCAGTGGCATGCAACCTATCCTATATATTGCCCCTGCTTGTAGGCATGGTACGGCCTGCTGCTGCTAAGAAGAATAAGTAATAAAATGTCCAAAACCCCTCTGTTGAGTCTTCCAATTTCTCTCTTTGGGCTTGGTAAACAATATGCTAGGGGCCTTTGCAGCTCTAGGATGGAACAGTACTCATTAACTGGGCTTACAGTACTTCAAGATTTATTGGACTACGTAAGAATTTAGGCCTGAAGGAGAATAAAGGTGAGGGTGTACAAGGAGTTTTTACATTTATAGTTACAGTCCCTCTTTCCTTCCCTGTTTGTCTCTTTCTTTTTCTTAGTATCTTTTTTAGTTGTAGATGGACATGATACTTTTATTTAGTTTTAAATAAACAAACCCCTGATTTGAGATAACTGCTCTGCCATACTAAATTTTCCTTATGCATTTAGATCTATTTCTGGGTTTTCTATTTAATTTCACTAGTCTGTGGATTCCACATGTGTTAATTACAGAAGCTTTATAGTATGCTTTACTATCTGGAAGGCCTAGTTCCTCTTCATGATTCCTCTCTTTTCAGAGTTTTCCTGTATAGTCATGCTTGTAGATTCTTTCATATTAACTCATTCAACTTATCTAGTTCCAGAAAAACCTATGATAGTATTTTTATTAGGTCATCTTAAATCTACATTGAACCTGAGGTAGGAGAGAAGAAACAAAACACAGGCAGAAAGGGGGGGGGGGGATGACTTTAATCCAAAAGCCTTATGTTAAAGTTCCTCATACCTTCACTCCCAAAGCCAGTATTCTTCCCAGCCCTGTCATCCCCCAAGCCAGTTCTCTCTCCCAGGCCTGTCACTCTCCAATTTCTAGGAAATCTCCAAATCTTCACTCACAATCTTAAAGTTACTGGAAATTCACCCACTTGTAGAACTTTCCCTATGCATTGTTAATTAATCTACATGTATTTTAAATTAATAGTGTTAATTAATACATGTATTTTTAGAATAGATTGAGCAAAGAAGAAATGAAACTAAGGTAGAGCACTTTCCCAACATTACCTATTGATCAGATAATGGAGAAGACATCAGCCTAAAGAGGCTGAAATTTCCAGATCTTTATAAACTGTCTTGTGATCACCAGACTGATGTCATTCCCCCCCTACCTTCCCATCCCCACCCTGCACCAAATTTTCTTTAAAAGAAGAGCCAAAGAACCCTAAAGGCATCTCTCACTCAAGATTGCGCACATTCTCCCTTGAATGTGTACTTCTTGCTTTCTTAAATAAATCTCTGTGCCTCAATATCTAACATAAGCTGAAATTCTTTTCCATCACATACATAAATGACCCTGTCATCTACAGTTGAAGTTCACCTCTCTGGACTTTCTCAGTGCCTGGCTAACTCAAGAATCTTAATTATGGGTCGGGGTTATACCTCGGTTGGTAGAGTGCTTGCCTTGCTTGTACAAGGCCCTGAGTTCAATCCTCAGCAACACACACACACACACACACACACACACACACACACACACACAGAACCTTAATTATTACATAAAATTGTCTCTGTACAAATATGGGGAAATGTTTACATGCCTTAAATTTCAGTTGTGGGTACATATATTCTCTGTACTTTCCCTGCAAGGTTGTACTAATTAATCTAATAGTTCAAAGAACACAAGCAATTTGAACTTTGGAACAGTGCAAGGTACAGAGTACTGTACCTAGATATAATTTATATTCACATCATTAATTTTCAGTCACTGGGAGGTTTTTTCCCCCCCTTTGAAAGAAAGTTGCAGACACCAAATCCCTTCATTTCTAAATTCCTCAACACATTTCTCCTAAAAATGTATAATCTCCTATATCTTCATGATCTGTTTACACACCTAAGAATTAACAAGAATTGTCTAATATCACTTAATATCTGGCTCATATTTAATTTTCTCCAATTGTTTTTTTTAAATGCACCAAACACATTCACATTTATTTTCTTTGTTTTTAAGCAATGACAAAGACCCAGTTTACCAGATTTTTAAACCTAAGCTTAACATTACATATTTAAACAATTGTCAAAACTTTACTAAGTTGCCAGCATTCATGCACAACTAGAAAACATCCTTAAATTTATATTAAACCAGAAATGTATTACTATTAATGCATTATTATCTTTCATTACTAAATACTGAAAAAAAAAATTACTTCTACAGGAGCCTCATCCTGGCAATGTTAGCTCCCAGCAGGCTGACACTACTTGGCTCACATGTCAAACACAATGGGAAGCAGATCCATGCTGGTGTTGAATACAATCTTGTCCTAGCACTACTCAAAAGTCAAGGCTCACGTTGGATTACATTTAATAAAAAAAGCAAAGTGCATACAGAGATTACAACAATTTTAAAGACAAAAAAATGGTCCTGTTGTGTGGTCCCAACAATAAACTCAAAAGTCTATGACAAATAGGGGCTCCAATGAGCTGTTTATAAATACTTTAGGTACAATCATACTGAAAGTCAAGTTTACCTGAAATCTTCAAAAAATGTTCCTGTTAATCCTCAAATGGTACTTGTTATAGATTAACATTTCTGTTAAATGCATGCATTGAATTACTTGTTATCCAAGCGTAGCATCTGCTCCTTACCATTTATCGTTAAGGACTTTAACTGGACGTCTTCTTCAACTTCTACTCTTTCTTGACCATTCTCGACAATTCTTTTTGTAGTGATTTTTCTCCAATTTACTATTTTGGTAGAAGTTGATATAGATTTGAAGTTACCCATCCCACTGCCACCAAATGATGTAGAAGAGAATGAAGTAAGGCCACTGTGACCTAGTGACCCAAATGAAGTAAATCCTGTATCAAATGCAGAAAATCTACCTCCAAATGATGGAAATCCACTGAAAAGGGAGAAAAACGAGCCTGCACTTCGGTTTCTGCTTCCTTGGGGACCTCTATGGTTCCCAAAAAAGTCTTCAAATGGTGTTGAGAGCCACAGCCAAAGGGGCCCCAGCAAACTTCCAGCTGCCGGCTGATGATTGGCTCACAGCAGCCCCAGCAACATCTAGCTGATTGGCTCCTCTGTGGTGATGTTCATTGGGCTGTTTCCCTGCCCTTCAGACTGCCAGCTGATGATTGGCTCACAGCAGCCCCAGCAACATCTAGCTGATTGGCTCCTCTGCGGTGATGTTCACTGGGCTGTTTCCCTGCCCTTCAGACTGCCAGCTGATGATTGGCTCACAGCGGCCCCAGCAACATCTAGCTGATTGGCTCCTCCACGGAGCTGCTCATTGGGGGACTTCTTTGGCTCCGCCCACACGACCCAGCCAATCAGCCTCAAGAGCAGGAGGATTGTGGGAGGTGGTGAGGTTTGTGTTGGGGGAGAGGCTTGTGGGAAGCCGGTGGTGGCAGTTGGGCTCTGAGGGTTTTTTCCTGAGGAGCTGTTTTGTTTGGCATTTGTAGTTCTAAAAATAAAGTTAGTTTCTTTTGACAAGTGGCTCCTGAATTGTGCCCAGCCAGACTGCGGCAAAATGGGTCTTCAAAGAAGTTGAAGGAAAATGGGTCACTTCCACCAAAAAATTCCCTGAAGACATCATCTGGGTTCCGGAATGTGAAGCCAAACTCAAATGGACTGTCAAAATGACTTTCACCTCCACCTCCACCATTTAAGCCTTCTTTGTTATACTTGTCATAGATGTCCTGTTTTTTAGCATCTGATAACACCTCATATGCCTTGTTGGAACAAGTCCCAGGACACGGCAGACAGGACGGGGTGGGTGGACAGGTGCTCACCGTGCTGCATGGTTGCGCTGGTCTCCAATTGTTATACACATATTTTATAACTTTTTATTTCTATTTTTGGTACTAGCAATTGAACCCAGGGGTGTTCTACCACTGAGCTATATCCCAGCACTTTTTGATTTTGAGACAGGGTCTTGCAAATTTGCTGAGGCTGGCCTCCAACTTGTGGTCCTCCTGCCTCAGCCTTCTGAATAGCTGGGATTACAGTTGTGCAATACCACAATCAATTATCACATTTTTTAAAAAAAATAAGATTTGATATAGGTTCATTCTTTCCATTTGGTTATACCTCTTCAGTCACTCTTAGGCTAAAACAATGTGCTTATCTTTTTTTCTTTGTTTTTTGGTGGGGCAGGTCATGCTGAGAATTGAATCTAGGTCCTCACACATGTTGGGAAAGTGTTCTACCACTGGTCTACATCCCCCAGCCTTTTTTATTTTTTATAACTTTATTTTATTTATTTATATGATGCTGAGGACCCAACCCAGTGCCTCATGTGTGCCAGGCAGGTATTCTATCACTGAGCCACAATCTCAGCCCCTATTTTTTATTTTGAGATATGGTCTTGCTCAGTTGCCCAGGCTGGTCCCAAATTTGCCATCCTCCTCCCTCAGCCTCCTGAATATCCAGGGTTACAGGTGTGCATCACCATGCTCAGCTAGTATGTTCACTTTAAAGATGCTGACTTTTTATGGGGGGGGGGTTCTTTTTAATTATACAAGATGTTCATTTTTTTTGGTACAGGGATTGAACCCAGGGGCACTTGGCCTCTGAGCCACATCTCCAGCCCTATTTTATATTATATTTAGAGACAGGGTCTCAGTGAGTTGCTTAGCACCTCTCCATTGCTGAGGCTGGCTTTGAACTCGCAATTCTCCTGTCTCAGCCTCCCAAACCGCTGGGATTACAGGTGTGTGCCACTGCACCTGGTTGTTCACCCTTTAAAGAGATCTATTGCTGTCATCACATAGGCCCCTTACCTCTGCACTATTACATAAGAAAGAAACAAACTCTCTTTTATTTAGGAGACTATTTTGATGTGCTTTTGTTATTAGTTTAGCTTAATGCATAATTTTGTATCTTATAGCATGACATCTTGTCAGTTTCCCCAGGAAATTTGTTTGTGCTGAATTAAAATGACCTATAGGATTGAGGAGTGTAGCTCAGTGATAGAGCACTTGCTGAGCATGTGCAAGGCTCTGGGTTCAATCCCCAGTACCACAAACAAAAAGAAAATAAACAAATAAATAAACAAACAAATACCATGTTCTACATATTTTTCAATTGATAGAGCAGTTGAAAGATTTTCATATCTAAAACCTTTGCCAGCCATAAGCTAATATATATAGGAAACTAAGAGAGAAACCAATCATTTAAAAACAGAACAAAACAAAATACAATAGGTCTTTTTTTTTTGAGAGAGAGAGAGAGAGAGAGAATTTTTTAATATTTATTTTTTAGTTTTCAGCGGACACAACATCTTTGTTTGTATGTGGTGCTGAGGATCGAACCTGGGCCGCACGCATGCCAGGCGAGCGCGCTACCGCTTGAGCCACATCCCCAGCCCACAATAGGTCTTTCTCCTCCTCTTTCTCAGAAGTCTCTTATTTTTGTGGTACTGGGGCTTGAACCAGGGACACTCTACCACTGAGCTACATCGCCAGCCCTTTTCATAATTTATTTTGAAGACAGGGTCTCACAAAGTTGCCTAGGCTGACCTCCAATTTGCAATCTTTCTCAGTTCTGAGTTGCTGAGATTATGGGCATGCATCACCTCACCTGGCAGTAACTTTGAATTTCAAGGTCATAATAAATGTATTCCTACTAATACAAGGAATATTTAAAATATAGAAATTATCATTACTCAACATCTCATCTCTTTTAAATTCAAATGCAGATATTTTTATTATATGGAGTTTCTATCTTCATGTATTATCAAAATGCAAAACATGAGCTCAGAATATTTTATTTATGGAGCCAATGAGATGGTAAGGGGCCATCATGGTGAGATGAAAAGGTGGGACAATGAAATAAACCCCTAGGCACAATAAATGATAACCTTCTGTAGCATGGCATGTTGCTTCTCTACCTTGGTGCTCTTTTCAACAAGGCCTGTCATGAGACCCTGTTAAAACCACAAAAGCAGAAATGTTTGCATAACATGAAATTGTTACCAGGGAAACATTTAAATAGGCCCTCCAGCTTCACTTGTTCTTAGTCAACTTAAAAATCACTAGGTTTGGAGGTCACACAGCTGGGTAATACATTATTCTCTAGCTTTGCTGTAGATAACACCTCTGACATATGGGTTATGATGATAATGGTTGCCTAGGTTACTTTTCAGGGATGTGAAAGCTATTTTTGCTGAAAATACTGGCTGTTCACTTGGGCCTGCAGATATATGATGCATGGTTGGAATGGAATGAAAGTTGTTGAGGCTAGCCTTGAACTTGTGATCCTCCTGCCTCAGCCTTCCAAGTAGTTGGAATTACACTGAACCTGACTACATCCTTATTTTTAAGTTCAAATTGTTTTATTCAACAATCCAAATTGTATACACACACACAACAGAAATGAAACAGATTTATCCTTCATAAACTTTCTCTTTTTTCTTTCTTTCTTTTTTCTTTCCTCCTTCCTTCCTTCCTTCCTTTCTTTGTGTGTGGTACTGAGAATTGAACCCAGGGTGCTTTATCTCTGAGCTACATCCCCATATCTTTTTAATTTATTTATTTTTTTTTATTTATTTTTTTTTATTTTTCTAAATGGAATGGAAGGGTTTTTTTTTTTTTAAGAGAGAGTGAGAGACAGAGAGAGAGAGAGAGAATTTTTTAATCTTTATTTTTTAGTTTTCGGCGGGCACAACATCTTTGTTTGTATGTGGTGCTGAGGATTGAACCCGGGTCGCACGCATGCCAGGCCAGCGCGCTACCACTTGAGCCACATCCCCAGCCCTTAATTTATTTATTTTGAGACAGAGTCTCACTAAGTTGCCTTGGCTAGCCTGGAATTTGTGATACTCCTACCTCAGCCTCCTTAGTAGCTGGGATTCAGGCCTGCACCATTGTACCTGGTCAGATTTATTTTCTAAACCTGAGATAGGAATTTGGGGATACAGAAAAAGAAACATATATGTAGTCTCAAAATAGAAGTGCCCATGCACCATTAGGATGTAGAAACATTCATGAACCCTTTTATTTTCTGTGACTGGGGACTGAACCCAGAGGCCGCTACCACTGAGGTATACCCTCAGTCCTTTATATTTTATTTTGGAACAGGTTCTTGCTATGTTGCCCAGCCTGGTCTCAAATTTGAGATCCTCCTGTCTTAGAATCTCTAAGATTAAAGAAGTAATCTGGCACACATGAATCTTTGAAATGCAAAACAAAAACCCCCTGAACAATCTCACCCATGTTCTAAGCCCATGTTCTTAGCCAATGTTCTTGGACTATGCCCTTTGCCTGCAAAAAGCAACCTGGTATAAAGGCAATACTTAAGCACTAGAAAATGTGAAATTGTGTAACTCCACCCTGACTCTAGTTTAGGCCCTAGCTATTGTCCCTCTATATATTAACATTGCTGGCCAAGGGGTTGTCTCTCCCTCTGGAGATGACTGGCATTTTCCCTTGAATAAATTTTCTTTCTTTCTCTCTCTCTCTCTCTCTCTCTCTCTCTCTCTCTCTCTCTCTCTCTCTCTCTCTCTCTCTTCTTTTTGTAGTACTAGGGATTGAACCTAGGGGTACTTTACCAATGAGCTAAGTCCAGATAAGGTCTTGCTAAGTTGCCCAGGCTGGCCATGAAATTGCAATTCTCCTGCCTTAGCCTCTTGATAGGATTACACAGTATACGCATGGGCCATAGCGCCCAGCTTGAATGTGTATTTCTTAATTTATCTGAAGAAGGTCTCCCTTGAGATAGACTGCATTTTCCCTTGAATATATATACCTGCTTTCATGAATAAATCTGCCTGTGTCTCTGGAGCATGCTGAAATTCTTTTTATCCTGTACTCAGAGGTCCTCCACTTGTCCCGAGTCAGTTCCAGTCTTCAGGACAAAAGCACAAGGAAACTGATTAGAAAAAATCTTGCAGAAGATTAAAACAAAACAAAACAAAACAATCATAAGGGTTTTTTTTTTGGCGGGGGGATACCTGGGAGTGAACCCAGGGCTGCTTAACCACTGAGCCACAATACCAGCCTTATTTTGTATTTTATTTAGAGGCAGGGTCTCACTGAGTTGCTTAGTGCCTTGCAGTTGCTAAGGCTGGCTTTGAACTTGCGATCCTCCTGTTTCAGCCTCCCAAGCCACTGGGATTATAGGAGTGCACCACCATGCCTGGATTTTTTTTTTCAGATATTGATGGACTTTTATTTTATTCATTTATTTATATGCAGTGCTGAGAATCAAACCCCGTGCCTCACACATGCTGACAAGCGCTCTACCACTGAGCTACAACCCCAGCCCCCCACTTTTTTTTTTTTTTTGGTACTAGGGACTGAACCCAGGGATGCTTAACCACTGAGCCACATCCTCAGCCCCTTTTTATATTTTATTTAGAGATAGGGTCTCACTAAATTGCTGTGTCTAGCTTTGAACTTGTAATCCTCCTGTCTCAGCCTCCTGAGCTGCTGGGATTACAGGCAAGTGCCATAGTGCCTGGCTTAGGCCTACTTTCTAAAATGCTTATAGTTTAAGCGCATTTGGTATTTTATTCTACTATTAAGATCTAATAATATTCCAAACCAAAATTCATCATCATCCATCCCAACTTTTCATCTGATGACATTCAGGAGTGTTTCTTTTCTTTTCTTTTCTGGATACTGGGGATTGAACCTGGGATGCTTAACTACCACATCCCCAGTACTTTTTATTTTTTATTATGAGACATGGTCTTGCTAAGTTGCTGAAGGCCTTGCTAAGATTCTCATGCTGGCCTCAAACTTGCAATCCTCCTGCCTCAGCCTCCCAAGCGCCTGGAGTTATAGGCCTGTACCATCACGCCAGCTCAGGAGTCTATTAAGTGAGCTGCCATCTCTATTGTCAGCATTGAAACTTAAGAAAACAAATTTCTCTGAAATCCCTGAATGATCTTGCCAGAATGCAAGATCATTGCATTCTATGTTCATTGCATTCTATGTTCTGTTAATGATGGAAAGTGTCATCTCTCTCCAAGTAGATGGCAAATTTGTTTTTCTGATTTGTTACTATCTATTAATCCAAAGAGAAAAAAAATGCCTCTCCAGAACACTGTCTTTAAAAAAGGCTTTTCATGACACTTTTCTGAGTAAACTCATTTGTTCATTCTAATAGCTGATAAATTATTTGGCCAGTTCTAATCATTTTTTCTCTCTCTCTGGATTGAGCTCTGGGATTCTCTAACACTGAGCTACATCCCCAGCCCTAGCCCTCATTTTTTTTATTTTATTAAATTGCTGAGGATGGCCTTGAATTTGCTATCCTCCTCCCTCCGCCTTTTGAGTTGCTGGGATTACAGGTGTGTGCCACCAGCCTGTTTCAGTTCAGCTATTTTTTTTTAATCTTCAATATCCACTTTTTTTTAAAAATTTTCGGTGGACACAACATCTTTGTTTGTATGTGGTGCTGAGGATCGAACCCAGGCCGTACGCATGCCAGTTGAGTGCGCTACTGCTTGAGCCACATCCCCAGCCCAGTTCAGCTATTTTTATTTCTGTTCTTTCATGAGATAATTTAAATTCCAAATATTACCTGCAAACCACTTATTGTCCGAATGTTACTGAACCCAACTCTGTCTGCTTGTTGCACCACAAGCCAATTAAGCCACAAAACAAGGTATTGAAGCAATAAAAATAACTTTGTTTGAAAACCTGGCTGATCCAGAAGATGGAGGACAGTCATTAGAAGTCCGTCTTCACGGGCTGGGATTATGGCTCAGTGGTAGAGCGTTTGCCTAGCATGGGCCGGACCCGAGTTCAATTCTCAGCACCACATAAAAATAAAGGCATTGTGCTACACCTAAAAAAATAAATATTAAAAAAAGAAGCCCACCTTCACAATAGCTAAGCTATGATACCAACCTAGGTGTCCTTCAATGGATGAATGGATAAAGAAAATGTCATATAAGGGCTGGGGTTGTGGCTCAGTGATAGAGTGCTTGCCTCACATGTGTGAGGCACTGGGTTCCATTCTCAGCACTGCATATAAATAAATGAATAAAATAAAGGTCCATCAGCAGTAAAAAAAAAAATATTTAAAAAACAGAAAATTGGGGCTGGAGATGTGCCTCAAGCGGTAGCGCGCTCGCCTGGCATGCCTGCGGCCCGGGTTCAATCCTCAGCACCACATACAAACAAAGATGTTGTGTCTGCCGATACTAAAAAATAAATATTAAAAAAAAAACAGAAAATCTAGTATATATACAAAATGGAATATTACTCAGCCATAAAAAAGAATGAAATTATGGTATTTGCCTGTAAATGGATGGGGATGGAGACTATCATGCTAAGTGAGATGAACCAATCCCCAAACACCAAAGGCCAAATGTTCTCTCTGATATGCAGATGCTAACAAACAACAAGGCAGTGGGGAGAATAGAAGTACTTTGGATTAGACAAAGGGGAATGAGGGAAGGGAGAGGATGGGAATGGGAAAGACAGTAGAATGAATCAGACATAACTTCCCTATGTTCATATATGAATACACAACCAGTGTAATTCCCACATGATGTACAACCACAAAAATGGGCAGTTATACTCCCTTATGTATACTATGGCAAAATACACTCTACTGTCATGTATAACTAAAAAGAACAAATTAAAAAAATAATGGGGCTGGGGATGTGGCTCAAGTGGTAACGCGCTTGCCTGGCATGTGCGGGGCGCTGGGTTCAATCCTCAGCACCACATAAAAATTAAAAAAAAAAAAAAGATGTTGTATCCACCAAAAACTAAAAAATAAAATAAAAATTAAAAAAAAAGAAGTCTATCTTGCTCCTTAGAGTCAGTGAGGGGTTCTTTTTTTTAGCCATTTTTTTTTTATTTTTTAGTTGTAGTTGGACACAATACCTTTATTTCACTTATTTATTTTTTATGTGGTGCTGAAGATCGAACCCAGGGCCTCCTACATGCGAGGCAAGCGCTCTACCCCTGAGCCACAGCCCCAGCCCCAGTGAGAGGTTCTTAATGGGGAGGTTTAAGGAAGTGGGAAAAAAGGAATGCAAATAAAATCAAGAAGCTATTTTTGAATTGCAGGCCATAGGTATCATGAGAGTTAGGTTTCTCTGGTTGCTACTATGGTAGAAACCTGTAATTCAAATAGTGTTTCAGTCAGCTTTGTGTCATTGTGACCAAAATACCTGAAAAGAACAACTTAGAGGAGGGAAAGTTCATTTGATGTTCATGGTTTCAAAAGTCTTAGTCTATAACCTCAGCCACTTATCAAGGACCTAAGAGTCCCTTGTTCTGGGCCCAAGGTGAGGCAGGACATCATGGCTAAAAGGTAGGGCAAAGGAAAGCAGCCTACCACATGGTGACCAGGAAGTGTGTGTGTGGGGGGGTGGCACTGGGCAGATGCATTCTTCCAGGGCACACCCCTAGTAATCCACTTTGTCCAGCTACACCTCACTGTAGACATTCAGTCATCACCCAGTCCATTCAAACTAGGATGGACTGATTTGGGTACAGTTCTCACAATTCAATCATTTCACTTCCCACCATTTCTGCATCAACACAGAAAGTTTGGGAGGGATACCTTATATCCTACCCATAACTAACCATTGTTAGTATAGATGACCATCTTAAGCTGTACATTAACAGACCATAAGCTTCCTGCCACCTGAAGTACAAGAATGGAGGTTGCTTAAAGGCTGTTTGTGTCTTCTTATTACTGGTGAGCTATTAAGTTTTTAACAATCCCCTATTATGCCAGGAGCAGTGAGGCACACCTGTAATCCCTGCAGCTTGGGAGGCTGAGGCAGGAGGATCATAAATTTCAAAGCCAGCCTCAGAAATTTAGCAAGGCCCTAAGCATCTAAGTAAGACCCTAGCTCTAAATAAAATACAAAAAAGGGCCGAGGATGTGGCTCAGTGGTTAAGTGCCCCTGGGTTTAATGCCCAGTACCAAAACAAACAAACAAAAACAAAACCCAATCCTCTATCTTCTAGGACTAACAAAGTTTTTCAATATGGAGTTAATGTTGCTACATTAAGACCAGAGGTATAGGGGCTGGGGTTGTGGCTCAGTGGTAGAGCGCTCACCTCTCACGTGTGAGACCCTGGGTTCGATCCTCAGCACCACATAAAAATAAATAAACAAAATAAAGATATTGTGCCCATGTATAACTAAAAAAATATTTAAAAAAAAGACCAGAGGTATAACAAAAAGTACAGGGAGAGCCAGGCATGATTGGCACATGCCTACAATCCCAGTCACCCAGGAAGCTGAGGCAGGAAGAGTGCAAGTTCAAGGCCAGCTTCAGCAATTTAGCAAGGCCCCAAGCAACTGAGTGAGATCCTGTCTCCAGAGAAAAAATAAAAAGGGCTGGGCTGGGGATGTAGCTCAGTGACAGAGCATCCCATCCCTGGATTCAATTTTCAGTACTAAAAAAAAAAAAAAAAAAAAAAAAAAAGATCTGAGCATGTGGTAAAAATGCCCTGTACATCCAAAACAGAACAATATATGATAAAAATCAAGATCATTTTGAATAAGAACTTTAATACAATTTGAATAGGTGGATATTTCTTTTTTCCTTTCCATTCCTTTGTTTTTTTCAGACAGGATCACACTAAATTGCCCAGGTTGACTTGAAATTCCCTATCCTCCTACCTTAACCTCTGGAGTACCTAGGATTACAAAACAGTAACTGGGATAACAAGCTTGCACCATAGCACCTGGCTCTGGATATTTCTTTAGCATGTTAAAATGTGTACCTGAAACCCACAGGAGCCATCTACTAAAGTGAGAGAAAGAATGAGATTGATTCCTGTCAGAATATGACATGTCCTAAAAGAACTAGCCAATGATAGTTAAGAAATTAGAGACAGAAACTAGAGGAGCAAATTTTAGAAATGAAAAAATATATAATATTTTTTGAAAAGATAGGTGCCCCTACACATATGGATATGCTGAATAAACTCCAGTGGCTGTACAGATGCAAAAATGTAAAATAGTTAATGTCAAACCACAAAGAAATTTAGTGATACTTTTATAAACTTGGGAAAAGGGAGCCTTGCAATGCTTTTTTTTTTTTTTTTTTTTTTGCACCAGGGATTGAACTCTGGGGCATTTAATCACTGAGCCACATCCCCAGCCCTTTTTATTTTTTATTTAGAGACAGGGTCTTGCTGAGTTGATTAGGATCTCGCAAAGTTTCTGAGGCTGGCTTTGAACTCATGATCCTCCTGCCTCAGCCTCCCGAGCTGCTGGGATTACAGGTGTGTGTCACTACACTCAGGCTTATGCTAGACTTTATAAAGGAAGACAGTCATGTTTCAACAGGGAGTACTTTATAATATGGCAAAAGTAGCCAGGAAATAATAAAACTTTGTCAAGGTGACCTGACAGGTACCCAATCCCTAAAACCACAGACTGTCCTTTACTGATCCCACAGATTGCCATAAATTGGTTTATTATCCCCTGAACCCATTACTAACTAAAGCCTCCATTCCTGATACAAGCCAGAGTCCAGGTAACTGGTAACAAAGCCCCCTTCTATTTTTATCTGATCCTTTCTTTCACTCCTTGCCTACTTGCCACAGATGAGCTGCTCCTTAGCAGCTCGTCAAGTCTTAGGTTTTCCACAGCCAGCATGGCCAATGTGGGCTTTTGGCTCCTTTGAGGACCGGTGGGCAAACCATCTGTGAGCAACTGCGCCTCCCACTACTCCCCCAGGGGGTGAGGTCAAGTGTAGGGGGCACTTGGCCTCCCACTACTCCCCCAGGGGGTGAGGTCAAGTGTAGGGGGCACTTGGCCTCCCACTACTCCCCCAGGGGGTGAGGTCAAGTGTAGGGGGTACTTGGCCCCATTATGGTAAGGTGGGACAACGGTGTGGTTGTTGGAATTGTGTCTCACAGTGTGAAGTTTTGATTCTCTTCCTGCTCACATAGTTCAACCCATAGACATAAAATCCTAAATATAAAGTTATAATGGACATAAAAATTATATATGTATATGTAATATGAAATTATATACATATATATGTATATATGATATGGGTAAGATTTTTATTTTTTTTTCTTTTTGGGTAGTGGGAATTGAACCCAGGAGTGCTTTACCATATTTTAAAAAATATTTCTATTAGTTGTTGATGGAGTTTAATTAATTCATTCATTTATATGCAGTGATGAGAATCGAACCCAGTGTTTCACACATGCTATGCAAGTGCTCTACCACTGAGCCACAAGCTGCACCCCCCTCCCTTTACTATTGAACTACATCCCCATTACAACCTTTTTATTTTAAGACAGGGTCTGGGTGCGGCTAAATTGTTGAGGCTGGCTGTAAACTTGCAATCCTCCTGCATCAGCCTCCAGTTGCTGCGGAGGCTTAAAATCATTTTTATGGTAACCGATGTGTAACCGATGTGACTCTGCAATCTGCATTTGGGGTAAAATTGGGGGTTCATAACCCACTTCAGTCTAATGTATGAAGTATGATATGTCAAGAGCTTTGTAATGTTGTGAACAACCAATAAAAAAAAATAAAGCAAAAAAATCATTTTTATGAAAAATTTTGAAACTTGCTATGGTTACATGCTGGTTCATTATTACTTTTTATCCATGCATTTAAGATTTCATAATCAAAACAAAACAACAAGCCAGGCGTGGTGGCACATGCCTGTAATCCCAGCTGCTAGGCTCAGGAGGCTGAGGCAGGAGGATCCAGAGTTCAAAGCCAGCCTCAGCAATTGGCAAGGCACTAAGCATCTGTGAGTGAGACCCTGTCTCTAGATAAAATACAAAATAGGGCTGGGGATGTGGCTCCGTGGTCGAGTGCTACTGAGTTCAATCCCTGGTACCCCCCCAAATGTGGAACCCCAATAGATCTCCAGGAGCCAAATCGGATGCAATCACACAAGAGTCTGGACTCACAACCGTTCCCATCGCAGCGGTCCCAAGGAGTGAGTCCTGGCCTGGGGGATAGTCTATGTGTCACAACATCACACAGCAAATCATTTCACACCGCGGGAAAATCAAACAACAACTCTTAACATTGATTAGCACATATGCTGGCGGGAACAAGTTGGGTAAGGATGATTGGTTAGTTCAAGTGATGGATACGTTTTGAACTGATTGGTTAGGCCATGAGGGGTTGCAAGAGTGTATATGCTAAACTGCAGGGTTGCCTAATCATTCTATCAATCACCGAAACTACTGGGAGGGCTGCTTGGTATTTCAGGTATCTTCCCTGTCTCACTCTGATTGGTTGTTGCTATGGTTGAAAATTAGGCCTCGGGCATTCTTTTGGTCTTTTCAGGAACTTGCATTTTCTGAGTCTAGGACATCTGGTATGGACAAAAGACTCAGCTGGGTAGCTATGTGCTTAGGAACAGGTTTTCCAAGGACAAGGGTCACCCTCCCCCTTTGGATAGGTCCTGCTCTGAGGTACAGGCTGGTTTTTCAAAAATGGAGTCACATCAGTTTCTCAGGTGTAGCTTAGTGGTAGAGCACATCTCCTAGTATGTGTGAGGCCCTAGGTTCCATCCCCAGCACCAAAAATTAAAAATAAATAATAAGGTAAACAAGCAAATAAAACATTCTTCTGGGAATTGGGATAACACACAGGCCTCTTCTTTTTTGGGGGGAGGGGGTACTGAGGATTGAATCCAGGGGTGCTTTAATACTGAGCTACATCCCCATTCCTTTTTTAAATATTTGAAACAAAGTCTAGCTAAGTTGCTTAAGGTCTCACTAAGTTGCTGAGGCTGGCCTTAAACTCGAAATCCTCTTTGCCTCAGCCTCCCCAGACACTAGGATTACAGTCTTGTACCTCCATACCTAGCTCCTTTTGAAAGGGTAAAGTTTCTAAACTGGAAAGCTTGAATTAAAATGTAAAAGATTAGGTATTATTAAGTTCCTCTGTTACACCCAGATTCCTGAGATAGTTAAGACAACGCCCTACTGGCCATTCAGCCTAGGGCCCTGTGCAGCTTTGTCACAGGGCCCGAACCAATCAGTTTGAATGTGTACCCAGTTTAGAAGTGACCAATCACCCCTGCCCAGCCTGTTCCCGCCAATGAATGGACTAATCATGTATCAGAGTTGTTGTTCAATTTTCCCGTGCCTCATGATGATTTGTTCTGATGTATGCAAAGCCCCCCACCCTCTCCAAAAGGTGTACTTAAGCTCTGCTTGACCTCTGCTCTGGGCTCTGGGCTGCTCTCCCTTCTTGAGTGAGCACGGAGCCCCAGCGCGCTGGAACGGATCCCTAATAAATCCCCCTTGCCATTGCATGGAGCTAGTCTCGTGTGGTCTCTCCTTCTCCGACGTTTCGCCAGACCCTTACACTTTTTGCTTTTTAAACTTGACTTTTTTCTGTGCATTTTTCCTTTACATTTTTATTTTTACTCCAACTCCAGGCACATTCCCTTGAAGAATTGTACCTATTATGTCTAGAGGTGTATTGAAGAATATATATCTCCAGCTGGGCACAGTGGCCCACACCTGTAATCCCAGCTGCTCAGGAGGCTGAGACAGGAGATCTTGAGTTCAAAGCCAGCCTCAGCAAAAGTGAGGCACTAAGCAACTCAGTGAGACCCTGTCTCTAAGTAAAATATAAAACAGGGCTGGGGAGTGGCTCAGTGCTCTAGTGTCCCTCAGTTGTTCAATTCCTAGTACCAAAAAAAAAGGGTATATACCTCTATCTGATAATATGTGTACATGGGGCAAGTTGGCCATTGTTCACTGTTATGCAACCAAATCCTCTATGAGTGCTAAATGTCTGCATTTTAGGATTTATTTTGTTAAGAGAGAGAGAGAGAGAGAGAGAGAGAGAGAGAGAATTTTAATATTTATTTTTTAGTTTTCGGTGGACACAACATTCTTGTTTGTATGTGGTGCTGAGGATCGAACCCGGGCCGCACGCATGCCTGGCATGCGAGCGCGCTACCGCTTGAACCACATCCCCAGCCCCTGCATTTTAGGATTTAAAAAGATGATTATATACTATGTTTAGCTAAATAGAAAATACTATTTTGCACACTCACATCTATTTTGTTTATAAAAATATATTTGTTACACTAATATATGTAAAACTACAAATATCCAGACTCCTCTTATATATCTGCATTTATTTATTTATTTATTTATTTTCATTCCTGGGATTGAATCCAGGGTGCTTAATAACTGAGCCACCTTCCCGGCCCTTTTTATTTTGAGACAGGATCTCACTAAGTTGCTGAGGGCCTCAATAATTTGCTGATGCTGGCTTTGAACTTGTGATCCTCCTGCCTCAGCATCCCAAGCCTCTGGGATTATAAATTTGTGCCACCACAACTGGCAGCATTTAGAAAGATACATATAGATAGACTTACATGCAATTTACTATATGTCTAGATAAAAACATAAATGCATCCATGCACACATCTCCATATACATAAATATATTGTAACAGTGGACCACTTCATGCTTTGAATATAGCCCTTGCTGCTCTGCCACTGAAACTTAGTTTTTAAATGGACATGTTGCCTTTTTTTCCTCTCTCCCTGTACCTCCCTAATCTCTACCCCTCCCTAAACTCAGGAGAAACAGGATTACCTTTCTTCCCCATTTTAGGCAGATTTATCTGTCCTTGAGTACAAACTCACCCTAGAAATGAAGTAATCCAGACTTTGGGGATGGTATTAGAAGATCTTAGAAATGTCTCTCTCAAAAAAAAGGAAAAAAAGAAAGAAAAGAAACAACTATCTCCCAAATTAACAAGTAAATTATAACTCAGAGAACAGGAGGAATATGGCCTTTGAATCACCTCTTTAAATGCCCCCTCTTCCTGCTGATGCACAGAATCACAGCCTCTGGGACAGGAGTCCCCTGTGTTTTCTTTTTTCAAGCTGAGAGGAAAATAAGGAAGGAGAGACGGGTAAGCAAGAAATGAGAGAGGGAGACAGGCAGAGATACACACAAGAGTTTATTTTTCAGAGCTGACAAATAAAGGCCATGTCTATATAGGAGAGAGAGGCAACACAGGCTTGAGTTCTGGGACTTTTATGGGGGAGGCTCAGGAATCAGAGCCTAATGCAGGCAGTTAAGGGTTGGGTTGGTATGAGGGAGTGGTGAGCCTTTCTCAGAAAGGCGCTAGGGCGGGAAAGAGAAATTTTTTTCTTTAAAATGGTGACTGTGACTTAAGATGGCCATCCAGATGCTAAGCAAGGACCTTATAGTCTGTCTTTTTTGTCTGTTACTGGCCCTTTAAGACCTGGGCCATGATGTGTAGATCTTACCAGATCTTGGCTGCATGGGCCACTTATAGGAATAAACCTGTCTAAGAGAAAGAGGGTTTACTGAAACACAATCTAGCCTTTGAATGTTTTCTTCTGAATTATTAAACAATCTTGACATTAAAGTTGGTCTGTCAGGGGTAAAGTATGAAAGAGATTCTATATGTACAGGCATTTATGCAGTTGCATGATAAGGGGTCTGAACTATCAGAAACTAATTTGAAGGTGCCAAAAGGCACTGCCTCTGGTGTGCAAGGATAGCAGGACACCAGAAGAAAGGGTTAAAAAGATTTAAATCTTTTAAACCCAGTGCTGGCACTCTCAGCACTGTTACTCATCTGGCCCCAGGCAGCTACAGATCTTCTCAATGTGGTCAAAAACACTAGCCCTAAACTGGAAAAAAATCCAAAAAAAAGCTGCCTGGGCTATAGAAAAATGGTCAAAGAGAATGTGGCCTCTGCCCTGCCTTCCAGTCCCTTTTGCCCCTGGGGGGGTGGAGGTTGATGGTCACAAAAGATGTGGCAGTAGGTTTCAGTACAGTTAGTTTATGATCTGGGGACAGGAATAGTCTCTCCTTTTAAGATCTGATAGGACACCCCATTTGGCCAGGGGATATTCATCACTGGGCAGAGCAATTCTTTCTATAACAGTATTCCATCAAACTGAATGCCTGGGGAAACTGGCAGAATAAATAAATGGACCCAGAAAAGAAACAGACAGAAACTAAGGCCAACCTGTGTTTTGTAGGCAGCCTCTGAAAAAGGATCTTCAAGGAAGCCTAAAGAAAAGGATGGAGGGGCTGGGGTGGTAGCTCAGTGGCAGAACGCTTGCCTAGCACATGTGAGGCCCTGGGTTCGATCCCCAGCACCACATAAAAATAAATAAACAAAATAAATGTTAAAAAAAAAGGAAAGGAAAAGGATGGAAAGGGCCTCCTCCATTGAATATCAATATGCCTAATATAAGAAAAAGGCCAAAAAGGAGCCTCTGGGTAGAAATGACAATGGGGAAATCACTTAAAGTGGATGACATTTTGATAATGATAAGGGAGATAGGTCAGGCTCAAAAATAACCTGTCTTCCAACCCCTTGAATGCCACAAGGGAGAGAAAAGATTAAGACAATTTTATTGTATATGCTAGATTTTCCAACCCTCTCCTGGGATGAAATTTGTGTGTAAATTAAATGCACAGATAACATAAGGACTGTTTCAGAATATGAATTCAATAAAGGGTCGAAAACTAGAAAAGATAAAAGGAAGTTATAGGTATGAAAATATATTTTAGCATGGAAAATTAGAAGGTAAAAGAAATGTTTCTGAATGAGAAAGTATTTTGTCTGGTAAAGAAATATTCTTTAGGTAAAGTCCAAGATGAAAGAGGACAAAACTAAGGATGTAAAGTTGTGAATGTCTTAGTAAGTCACAGGTTTGTGGAAGGTAATCTCAGAAAGTTTGTGTTTGTGATTAAATTGGCCATAAGTAGCACAGTCAAAGTTATTTGAACTTTAATGTATTGATAGGAAGTAAAGTCTGAAACATCGATCTGCTCTTATCAAGATAATTTTCTTGTATTTGTTCGGTTTTATTACTTGAGGAAACTAAGTCTTAAAGGAATTAGGGTTTGTACCTGTGTTAAAGTCTTAAATGATTACTTTGTAACTGGTTAAACAAACAACTGTTACTTAGGTTATAAAAATATAGTTGACACCCTAAATATATGTGACTAGGTATATATATGTATCTGAGAACTATCAGTCTAAGCCTTGTCTAAGTGTTATGGAAAAGTTTATAAAATGAAAATTTACTGGCAAGATAACTAATAAGTGATCTCTTTTATATATTGTATCTGACATAGAAGGGCCACACTGCCATTTGAAGACCTGTCTTATATCTGTTTGTTTTGACTAAGTCAATTTCTGATTATTAACACTGTTTCCTAAATGTATAAGATATTTAAGGCTATCCATTGACTTTTTAAAAATATTTATTTTTTCAGTTGTAGTTGGACACAATACCTTTATATCATTCATTTATTTGTATGTGGTGCTGAGGATCAAACCCAGGTCCCCACACGTGCTAAGCAAATACTCTACTGCTAAGCCACAATCCCAGCCCCTATCCATTGATTTTTGCATTGATTATTGTTACCGTACACTATAGATTCTAAATTTTACTTTAAAAGTTAAACTTAGTTAAATGTAAAGCTTAGGGGAGAGCACTTTATCAAGTTTGTGTTCTCCAAACTAAAATTATCGGTAGTAATAGCCTTCTTCAGATTCATATAGAAATAACAAATTCAGTTGGTATTTATTTTTGTCATCTAATGTTTATAACTGGATAAAGGTAACCTGTTGTCAATAAGTCACACACACAATGTTTAGTGATCTCTGAGGAATCTCAGGTGACTCTTAAAAGTAGATAGGAACAAGATCAGTTTTTTTGATATTTCTTTTTTAGTTATAGGTGGACACAATATCTTTATTTTATTTTATATGGTGCTGAGGATTGAACCCAGTGCCTCATGCATGCTAGGTGAGTGAGCACTCTAATTTGAGCCACAACCCCAGCACACAAGATCAGTTTTGACCAATTGCCCTTAAACACCTGGCAGAATATAGCTAAAGCATAGATTTACACACACACAAACACACACACACATATATCAGTATACTTTAGCCATTAGCATATATATGATACTAAAATATATATGTGTATATATATATATATATATATATATATATATATATATATATATATATCATATACATACACACACATATGATTGTGGTGTGTGTGTGTTTCCATTAACCTTATAACTATGTAGACTCCCGTACTTAAGGTTCTCAAGAGGGGAATCCCATTTCTATTTTGGGCTTTGTATCACATTTTGGGAGATTGTCATACATTAATGTGAATAAAAAAGAGTATCATGGTGTGGTACATATATACAATGGTATATTACTCAGACATAAAGAAGAATGAAATTATGGCATTTGCTGATAAATGGATGGAACTGGAAATTATCATGTTAAGTGAGATAAGCCAATCCTATAAAACCAAAGGCTGAATGTTCTCTCTGATATGTGGATGCTGACTCACAATAGAGAAGAGGAGTGGAGGTTCCCAGAATTAGAAAGGGGGAATTAAGGGGAAGGGAGGGAGGGTAGGAATGGGAAAGATAGTAGAATGAATCAGACATAACTTTCCTATGTTCATATATGAATACACGACCAGTGAAACTCCACTTCCTCTACAACCACAAGAATGGAAAGTTATACTCTATGTATGTATGATAGGTCAAAATACATTCTACTGTCATGTAAAACTAAAAAATAACAAATAAATAGAAGAGTATTATGGGGCTAGGGAATGGCTCAATGGTAGAGTGCTTGCCTAGCATGCTCAAGCTGGGTTCCATCCCTAACACCACTAAAAAAGAGTATTACTTCCTGCCTTCACCCCTATTAAATTGAACTTTTGTATATTTTATTATTTGAAGCAGTTTGGCTGAAATCACATCTTTTAAGTATCTGACCACTTTGGTACCAAACATAGTCTGTATATTTGATAGTCCTCCAAACACAAATGTTATTCTGCCTGATACTAATGGTACTTTGAATAGCCATTTTCTTGGGGTAGCAGGAGGAAGAGCTCATAGGGTTAGCACTAAAAGAGGATCCCAGCTTCTAGAGGAGGGATAAAAAAACCAAGGACATGAAGTAGCCTAGGCTATACCTGATGAAATCAATTGCCCACCTCTTGCCTCCAAGTTTGCTTCTTGGTGGTCCATGATGCCAGCTGAGGTTGTCATTACAACAAAACCAAATTGACAGCAATTTGTCCCCTAAAAAAATGATGGCTCCTAGATGGGTGTGGTGGTACTGGCCCATAATCCCAGCTACTTGGGAAGTTAATGAAGGAGAATCACAAGTTTGGAGCTAGCCAAAAAATATCAAAAAGAACCTGTCTTAAAACAAAATTAAAAAGGCTGAGGGTATAACCCTGTAGTAGAGTAGGCCTGGGTTTAATACCTAGTACTGGAAAAAAAAGGGGGGGGGGTACTAGGTACCATATATGCGGTGTGCATATGTAACAAATTACATTTTGTGAGGCAACCACAGGCCACACCCATCCCCACCCATCCACCCCCAGCCACACAGCCCCAACCCCTCAGAAACCTGTGGCCACGGTACCGGATGGGTGGCAGCATCGGATTCAAGGGGCACTTTCTTTCATCAGGAGGCTTTTGACAAAATGGACATCAGGATGCCTAAAGGTGACCCCAAGAAACCAAAGGGCAAGATGTCTGCTTATGCCTATTTTGTTCAGACTTTCAGAAAAGAACATAAGAAGAAAAATCCAGAAGTTCCTGTCAATTTTGCAGAATTTTCCAAGAAGTGCTCTGAAAGATGGAAGGCATTGTCCGGGAAAGAGAAATCTAAATTTGATGAAATGGCAAAGGCAGATAAAGTACGCTATGATCGGGAAATGAAGGATTATGGACCAGGTAAGCGAGGCAAGAAGGACCCTGATGCCCCCAAAAGACCACCGTCTGGATTCTTGATGTTCTGTTCAGAATTCCGCCCGAAGATCAAGTCCACACATCCTGGTATCTCCATCGGAGAAGTGGCGAAAAATCTGGGTGAGATGTGGAAAAATTTAAGTGACCGTGAAAAGCAGCCGTACATCACTAAGGCTGCAAAGCTGAAGAAGAAATACAAGAAGGATGTTGCTGACTACAAGTCAAACCGAAAGTTTGGTGGCGCAAAAGGCCCCGCTAAAGATGCTGGGAAAACCGTAGAAGAAGATGATGAAGAGGAGGAGGAAGAGGAGGAAGAAGAGGAGGATGAATAAAAAAGCTGTTTATCCGTCTGCTTATGAATACCTTGGAGTATCGGAGCGCCGTCTGTGATTGACACATCTTATTTAAGATACGTCTGTTACTCTCATTAGTTCAATTATAGAATTTGATCACAATCATATTGTAGTCTCTCAATATGCTCTAGAAATTGTCAGTGGTTTACAGGAAGTGGCCCTGGGCACCCTGAAACTATCAAAGTTGTATGTATTTCCAAACATTTTAAAAATATGTTCTCCTCACTCTGTACATTTTGCTGTTGGGGTGACAAAGTATTTGAATGTTTCTGGCATTTTTTTTTTAATTTGTAAGGTGGTGTTAACTATTTGGTTATTGGCTAGAAGCCCTTAGTTATAACTGTATATATCTAGTTTGTAAAAAGAACAAAACAATTGAGACACTCTTGATGTCCCTTGCTTGGTTTTGAGGCTGTGGGGGAATATGCCTTTTGGAGGGGCTGTAGCTCAGGGTGTGCACTGTGAGGCTAAATCTGTTGACACTACAGTGGGCATCCATTTAGCTTCAGGTTGTTTTGTTTTTGTATATAGTGATATACCATTATGTTACCTTTCTTAGTTGTGGAAAAGGGGAGGTCAGCTGGCATGAGAAGTGTTGAATTTTTTTATATTAAGTACAGGAGAAGTGAAGCTAGCCAATCCCTAAAAAACAAATACCAAATGTCTTCTTTGATATAATGAGAGCAACTATGAACAGAGTAGGGAGGAAGAGCAGGAAGAAAACTTTTTTAATATTTTATTTTTTAGTTCTCGGCGGACACAACATCTTTGTTGGTATGTGGTGCTGAGGATCGAACCCGGGCTGCACGCATGCCAGGGGAGCGCGCTACCGCTGAGCCACATCCCCAGCCCAGGAAGAAAACTTTAAACAGAGACATGAGATGAGAGGGAAAGAGAGAGAAAAGGGAAATTGCATGGAAATGAAGGGAGACTCTCATTGCTATACAAAATTACATATAAGAGGTTGTGAGGGGAATGGGAAAATTAACAAGGAGAGAAATGAATTACAGTAGATGGGGTAGAGAGAGAAGATGGGAGGGGAGGGGAGGGGGGATAGTAGGGGATAGGAAAGGTAGCAGAATACAACAATTACTAATAGGGCATTATGTAAAATTGTGGATGTGTAACCGACGTGATTCTGCAATCTGCATTTGGGGTAAAATTGGGAGTTCATAACCCACTTCAATCTAATGTATGAAATATGATATGTCAAGAGCTTTGTAATGTTGTGAACAACCAATAAAAAAAATGAATAAATTTTAAAAAAATAAACTTTGTTTTCAAACAAACTGTCAAATTCTTCATTGTCAGCAAAGAGCCACTGCATCAATGAAAGTTCAAGAACCTTCTGTACTTAAATACAATTTGCAATGTTATGTTATTTTTTGTATGTTTCCAATGCTGAAATGTTTTTTGAAGTTAAATAAACAGTATTTACATTTTTAAAAATTACCTTGTGTGAATATGTGACAATGACTCCCATATGATTATGTATAATCATAATGCACTGAGAAAAAAAATTTACAGTGCACAAGGCCCTGGGTTTAATCCCCAGCACCACAAAAAAAAAGAAGAGGAGGAGGAGGAGGAGGAGGAGAAGGAGGAGAGGAAGAGGAGGAGGAGGAGGAGAGGGGAGGGAGGAAAGGGGGAAGGGGAAGAAGGGGGAGGGGAAGGGAAAGGAAAGGGGAAGGAAAAGCCAAAAATTTAAGGTATAACTTCCAGGCTGAGGATATAGCTCATAGAGCACTTGACTAGAAAGCCCAGGCCTTACGTTCAATCACCAGCACCAACACTACCAAAAAAGGTACAATTTTCCTTCCTAATACTTGTAGGGGCTAGGGTTTGGATCAGTGGTAGAGTACTTGCCTACCATGTATGAGGCCCTGAGTTCAATTCTCAGTACCATATATAAATAAATAAAATAAAGGTCCAATACTTGTCATTTTTTCTTTTTTTTTTTTAATATTTTTTAGTTGTAGATGGACACAATATCTTTATTTCTTTTTATATGGTGCTGAGAATCAAACCCAGTGCCTCACATGTGCAAGGCAGGCACTCTACCACTGAGCTACAGCCCCAGCCCATCATTTTTCAATGATTATTCGAATTATTAAAAATTAAGGGCTGGGGCTGGGGATGTGGCTCAAGTAGTAGCACGCTCCCCTGGCATGTGTGCGACCCGGGTTCGATCCTCAGCACCACATACAAACAAAGATGTTGTGTCTGCTAAAAACTAAAATGTAAATAAAATAAAATTAAATTAAATTAAGGGGCTGGGGTTGTGGCTCAGCGGTAGAGCATTTGCCTAGCACGTGCAGGGCCCTGAGTTTGATCCTCAGCACCACATATAAATAAAATAAAAGTATCATATCCAACTACAACTAAAAAATAAATGTTAAAAAAAGTTAAGGTACTGGGGTTGTTGCTCAGTGGTAGAGCACTTGCCTCACACACATGAAGCACTGGGTTCGATCCTCAGCACCACATAAAATAAATAAAATTAAGATATTGTGTCCATCTACAACTAAAAAAAATATGTATTTTTAAAAAATCTAAAAATTTATGAGCTGGGAGTGTATTCCAGTGGTAGAGTGCTTGCCTAGCATGCATGAGGCCCTGGTTTCAATTCACAGCACACACACAAAAAGATTCTTACAAGGTATGTGACACACATCTGAAATACCAATGACAATGGAGGCTGAGGCAGGAGGAAGTTTGAAGCCAATGTCAGCAATTTAGCAAGACCCTGTGTGAACACAAAAATTAAAAAGGACTGGGGCCAGGTACAGTGGTACATGCCTATAATCCCAGCAGCTCAGGAGGCTGAACCAGGAGGATCACGAGTTCAAAGCCAGCTTCAGCAACTGTGAGGCACTAAGCAACTCAGTGAGACCCTGTCTCTAAATAAAATAAAAAATAGGGCTGGGGATGTGACTCAGTAGGTGAGTGCCCCTGAGTTCAATCCCTGGTACCCACCCATCTCCCCCAAAAAAGGATGGGGATGTAGCTTAGTGGTAGAGTACTGCTGGGTTCAATCTTTAGTACTAGAACAAAAATGATTCTTAGAGCTGAATTATCCTAAGATTTTGGCAGGACTAGTAAAGTCTAAAAAATTGACATGGTGTTCTTCAAAATTAAAAAAAAAAATCTTGTTTTTTTTTTTTAAATCTTGTTTTCTTCCTTTTTTGTGTGCTTCTCTCTTTCTTACCATTTAATCTCATGTTTCTTCCTTTCCCTGTTCTTTCAAATGCATCCTTATTAGAAAATTTCACTTCATGGAAATATTAACAACAATACAAAGTGGTTTTTCATTTGTTTGTTTATAATGCTGGGAATGGAATCCAGGATCTCCAGCATGCTAGGCAAGTGCTCTACCACTGAGCTATATCCCCAGCCCTGAACTACTTATTAAAATCCATTTTAGTGGCTCAAGAGGCTGAGGCAGGAGGATTGCAAGTTCAAAGCCAGCGTTAGCAATTTGGGGAGGCCTTGGGCAACTCAGCGAAACCCTGTCTCAAAATAAAAAAATCAAAAGGCCTGGGGATGTGGCTCAGTGTTAAGTGCCTCTGGGTTCAATCCCCAGTACCCCCCCCCAAAAAAAAATCCAGTTTAATTTAAAAACTGAGGATAAGAATCTGAATTTAACTTGCCTGCAGTATAGAAGATATAAACAGCTAATCTTGTGTTAAAAGAAATTTAAATGTGTCAGGTGTGGTGGTACATACCATAATCCCCAGCAACTCCGAGGCTGAGACAGGAAGATCACAAGTTTGAGGCCAGCCTCAACAACTTAGCAAGGTCCTCAACAACTTTTGGAGAACCTGTCTCAAAATGAAAAATAAAAAGGTTTTGGGATGTGACTCAGTGGTAAAATGCCTCTGGGTTAAATCTCTAGTACAAAAAAAAAAAAGAAAGAAATTAATTTAGATGTTTGGCTCATAATATTGATTTAAATATAAGTCTCTGGCAACAGAGAACTGTTTTGTTTATAGCTCTTGAAGGTTTACAAAAAATTACTATGAATGCACAGCAACTGTACAAAGGACAAATGAGGGAATGCAAAGGACCTTGCCGGGGGCCAGCCCCGGCGGGGTCCAGGGAGTCCCGAAGGAGGAGTGGCGTCGGCGAAATGATGAGACAGGAGTCGTTCCCTTTGAGCAATCTTCAGAGAGAGAGCTAAAGCAGCTTTTCTCTGGGTCCCCTTTTTATTACAATTTTTCTCATCATTATAGATTCACAATACGTCATTGATTACATAACTTAAAACTTTGCCAAGACATGACATTTCCTTAACCATGATTGAGAGCACACCGATCTACATTCTTCCAGGATATGACCCCCAGCCATACAATCATCAAAGTACAGATTCATCAATAAAACATGTCACCAATTTACATCCTTCAGATTTTCCCAAGATTTACTATTTTTCCCAAGATGTTATTTCCTTATTAACTAATGTCAAACTACGTAACCAGACTCTAAGTCTCCTGATTAATCATTAACCTAAAGTACACCTGCACTTTATTTTTAATCTAAAATTCCCATCTAAAAAAGTCCCTTTAAATCTTATATTTAAAATGTCCTAAAGTTTATGAATCATCCTTAAAGCATATCAGAAACCTATATAACTAAAGACTTAATAATTTCTAAACTTAAGAATGTAAATAATATTTTTAACATTATTCTAAAACTGTGTCTTATAAAGCTATTTTAATTAATTCCTAAATTTATTCTCATAAAACTGGTTGAGCTGCTTTCTCAGAGAGTTTCTTTTGTTTCTCAGTCAAGGTACACTAGTTCTCAAAGAATTTGTTTCTCAGTCAAGGTGTACTAGTTCTCAAAGAGTTTGTTTTTCAGAGGATGATTGTTGTCTGTTATTAGGTTTGTCCACAATGTACTAAGATAGAAGAATAGCCTTTTATTTTGTCCTTGATATGCTGAGAGGTGGGTAGCAGAACAGCTTCCAAGGCATGAACTACCTGTTCTGTTCTAGCCATCTGAAATTTAATTGTTTGGCATTTAACATACTCATGCCTCCTGTGAGAAACATAAGCATGAAAATGCAAAGTCCCAATTACATAAAAAAGGGTCTCATGGTTTCGGTTACCCACCAACCAGTGTGGCTTTGCCAGCATTCATCCTCACTGTGACCCTGTCAAGACAGTGGGAGAGCGGCTTTGCCAACACTTTTTCTCACTGTGACCCTGTCAAGACAGTGAGTGGGGGATCGCCTTCACCAGGACCTCTAAATTGAAATTACCTATGAATAGAATAATCTTATACATTTAATTTCTTTTTTTCCCCATTAGTACTGGGGATTGAATTCAGGGGTGCTTTACCACTCAGCTACATCTCCAACCCTTTTTATTTTTTATTTTGAGACAGGGTTTTGCTAAATTGCTTAGGGTCTCAGTCAAATTGCTGAGGCTCTCCTTGAACTTGGGATCCTCCTGCTTCAGCTTTCTAAGTCGATGGGATTATAGGTATGTGCCACTATGCCTGGCTATAGCCAAAGACTTTTGTGCAAGTCTATGAAATGGCTTATCTATAGTTTAGAAGAGGATCCTTCATGATGGAGCAAGCCACCATGGATGTTTTCTGTCATCTGTCACCCCTGGTTCAGTGTAGTCCCATGGGAGGAAGTCTGTGAGGAGTAAAACAATACTGACATTGCTTTTTGCTGTCTGTACATAATAAATTCTCGTGGGCTTGTTGTCTGCATACCAGCTAAATCTATGGAAATGTGATGAACCAAATTTAACTGCACTGGTGCTTAGGGATTGCTTGACAGTTTGACAAATGGGCACTCGACCTGGGGCCAAGTAAGGCCACAATGCCTTTTTGGAGAACAACAGAGGAACTGTACAGACCAACTTCAGGGATATGAGGAGACCCCGTGGAATCCCACAGCTCATCCTTTTTCTCTTTTCAGGTCACTGCCCCATGTAAAAAGCATGCATGGGGAGCTCTCCATGCTATTCATCACCAGTCAAGATTCAGTGCAAGTGACTCTACCCTCTGACTCCCAAAGCTTTCACATCGTGGATGATGTCCTGTGGATTGGCTAATCAAAAGCCTCAGTCTGGCTTTATCTCAGCTCTACCAGCAGGGGTAGCTGATCAATCCCAACAAATCCAGAGTCTTGCTCACCAAGCAGTTTCTCATATCCATGTGAGTGAATTCACAACATTCAGGCCTTCTGCAAGTCAAGAGAAAAAAAAAAAAGCTATCTCTTACAAAATAGAGGATTCTGTTTCTGTTACAGAAACCACCATTGCAGGGGCTGGGGATGTGGCTCAAGAAGTAGTGCTCTCGCCTGGCATGCGGGCAGCCCGGGTTCGATCCTCAGCACCACATACAAACAAAGATGTTGTGTCCGCCGAGAACTAAAAAATAAATATTAAATTTTTTTTAAAAAAAGAAACCACCATTGCATGCCAGACCTGCAACTTCTGTCAAGACCTGGCCCAGGGGTCTTGTGAGTCCTGGTTACATAGGACATTGGCCCCCCTTGCTCGTAATAAATGGACTATATTGGATGGTTATGTCCTATTGGCTACTCTGTGGTACCTCACCACAGTTGATGCTTATTCAAACCGTGCCATGGCTTATTTGACCAATACACATCCAATGCTTTAAATTGATGATGCTTAAAGTATGGTAAGAATAGATATTTTAGGAACATGTAGCACTTCCCCTGATTATACAGAATGTTCTCAAAGAAGAAATGCCACAATTAAAATAGTGGCAGTAGGATAAGACTCAAACAGGAGCCCACTTAGCTTCCTCAACTCAGCCACATGAAAATAATGGATGAGGGACGGTGGGATCATTGTTTTAGCCAGGCATGGTGGTGCATACCTGTAACTCCAGCAGCAGGAGGATTCCAAGGTTGGGGTCAGCCTCAGCAAGTTAGACAGGTCTTAAGCAACTTAGCAAGATCCTGTCTCAAGGGGCTGGGGATGTGGCTCAAGCGGTAGTGCGCTCGCCTGGCATGCATGCGGTCCGGGTTCGATCCTCAGCACCACATACAAACAAAGATGTTGTGTCCGCTGAAAACTAAAAAAATAAATACTAAAAAATTCTCTCTCACTCACTCTCACTCTCTTTAAAAAAAAAAATTTTAAAAAAAGATCCTGTCTCAAAATAAAAAAATAAAAGGGCTGGGGATATGGCTCAGTGAAGTTCAATCCCCGGTGTCCAAAAAAAAAAAAAAAAAAAAGCACAAAAAAACAACAACCAAAAGAGCAAGTTGCTATAAAAGAGCAAACCTGACCTCCAAGTCACTTCTGGCTTCCCATCTCACCAAGTGATCTCTCTCTCTTGGTGTAATTCCATTGTGATGCTCTCTGCCATGTTATGACAGCTAGGGGCATTCTCACCAGATCTGGTGCCAGACTGATTGGATTTTCAACTGCCTGAACTGTGCGCTGAATAAACCACTTTAAAAAAAAAGATAATTGAGCCAGGTGCAGTGGAACATGCCTATAATCCCAGCAGCTCAGGAGGCTGAGAAAGGAAAATCCTGAGTTCAAAGCCAGCCTCAGCAGAAGAAAGGTGCTATACAGCTCAGTGAGACCCTGTCTCTAAATAAAATACAAAATAGAAAAAAATAAAACAAAATACAAAATAGGGCTGGGGATGTGGCTCAGTGATCAATGCCCCTGAGTTCAATCCCTGGTACCAAAAAAAAAAAAAAAAAAAAAAAAAAAAGATCATTGATTTAAACAAAAACCTAAAGAGTTGGATTGCTTTATTTTATTTTTATTTTTATGGTGCTGGATATTTAACCTAAGGTCTAGTGCATTCCAGGCAGGCATTCTACCAATGAACTACACTCCCAGCCCAGGAAGTACTTTACAAAAAAAAACTCTGGGGGACTAGGGTTGTGGCTTAGTTGTAAAGCACTTGTCTAGCACACAGGAAGCACTGGATTCGATCCTCAATACCACATAAAAATAAATAAAATAGGGGCTGGTGTTGTGGCTTAGTGGTAGAGCGCTTGCCTAGAATGTGTGAGGCACTGGGTTCAATTCTTAGCACCGCATATAAATAGAAAAAAATAAAGGCGATGGGGGCTGGGCTTGTGGCTCAGCAGTAGAGTGCTGGCCTAGCACATTCGAGGCCCTGGGTTCAATCCTCAGCACCACATATAAATAAATAAATAAACAAATAAAGATATTGTGTCCAACTACAACTAAAAAAATAAATATTTAAAAAAGTAATAATAAAAATAAAGGTCCATTGACAACTAAAAAATATTTTTAAAAAAGCTTGTGACACCCAAACCCATTAAAAAAAATGTTTAAATAAATAAGTAAAGTAAAGGTATTGTGTCCATCTACAACTTAAAAAAACCCCTCTGGACTGGAGGTATATTTCAATAGTAGAGCACTTGCCTAATATATTCAAGGCCTTGGATTCAATCCCCAGCATTGAAAAAAAAAAAAAAAACAGTGCCAGGCATGATGACACATGCCTATAATCCCAGCAAGGCTGTTGCAAGTTCAAGGCCAGCCTGGAAAACTTAGTAAGATCTTGTCTGAAAATTAAAAAATAAAAAGGGCTGGGGAACATAAAAGTCCATTGACAACTAAAAAAATATTTTTTAAATATTTTATTAGTTGTTGGTGGCCCTTTATTTATTTTTATGTGGTGCTGAGAATCGAACCCACATATGCTAGGCAAGCGCTCTACCACTGAGCCACAATCCCAGTCCGACAACTAAAAAATATTTTTAAAAAAGCTTGTGACACCCAAACCCATTAAAAAAATACTCCAAACCAGAAAAGTCACAATGCATATGAAAAAAAGACAATAAGAAGCCAATATCAAAATGAATCAGATTCTGGAGTTATCTGACAAAGATTTCAAAATGTCATTATAAAAGCATTTCAAACTGGAAAAGAGAAATAGAAAATGTCACCATGTGGGCTGGGGTTGTGGCTCAGTGGTAGAGGGCTCGCCTAGCATGCACCAGGCACTGGGTTCGATCCTCAGTACCACATAAATGTAAAATAAAGAAATTGTGTCCACCTAAAACTTAAGAATAAATATAAAAAAAGAAAATGTCACCAAGTGGAAGATATAAAAAAGAACCAAATGGAAATTATACAACTGAAAAATATAGAAATGTAAATTTTGTGAAAAACAATGGCCGAACAAATACGACAGAAGAAAAGTGATCTTGAAACCAGAACAGCAGCCAGTGCAGTGAAGCATGTCTGTAATCCCAGCAGCTCAGGAGGCTGAGGCAGGGGGATCACGAGTTCAAAGCCAACCTAAGCAACTTAGTGAGGCCCTAAGCAACTCAGTGAAACCCTGTCTCTACATAAAATACAAAATAGGGACTGGGATTGTGGCTCAGCAGTAGAGCGCTCGCCTAGCACAGGCAGGATCCGGGTTTGATCCTCAGCACCACATAAAAATAAAGGCATTGTGTTGTGTCCATGTACACCTAAAAATTAAATATCAAAAAAATTTAAAAAATAAAATACAAAATAGAAAAAATAAAATAAAATACAAAATAGGGCTGGGGATGTGGCTCAGTGGTGGGTGCCCCTGACTTCAATCCCCAGTACCTCCCAACCAAAAAAAAAAAAAAAAAGAAAACAGAACAGTAGAAATTACCCAACTTAAATGACAGAGAAAAACATGGGCAGACAGAAGCCCAAACATATCACTAATTAAATATATATGGTCCTGATAAACAATTACAAGAGATTGACAGAGTAGATTAAATAAAGACAACCAACTATATGCTGTCTCTAAGATATTCACTTCAGCTAGGGTGAAGCTCAGTGGTAAAGCATTTGCCTTGCATGCCTGAGCCCCTTGGTTTTTATTCCCAGCACCATATACAACTAAATTCTCTTCAAATATAATGACATAGGTAGGCTAAAAATAAAAGGATGGAAAAAATGTACCATGCAACATAAATTTTAAAGGCAGACTTCAGAACAAATCAACCCGCAGTGACAAAGAAAATCAATCCACTAAGAAGACATGGCAATCCTAAATGTGCTTGCATGAAACAAAATAGCTTCAAAATACATGAATCCAGGAAGCTGAGAAAGGAGGACCACTTGAACTGTGGAGTTCAAATCTAGACTGTGCAACATAGTAAGACCCTATCTCAAAAAAGAAAAAAAGAGGGCTGGGGATGTGGCTCAAGCGGTAGCACGCTCGCCTGGCATGCGTGCAGCCCGGGTTCGATCCTCAGCACCACATACCAACAAAGATGTTGTGTCTGCCGAGAACTAAAAAATAGATATTAAAAATTCTCTCACTCTCTCTCCTCTCTCACTCTCTCTTTAAAAAAAAAGAAAAAAAAAAGAAACTGCAAAAACTGATTGGAATGCAAGAAGTAGACAAATTCACATTTCTAACAAAAGCCATCAACCCCCATCCTCAGCACTAGGAGAACTACTAGAGAGAAATACAGCAATGATAAAGAATTGAACAATACCATCAATCAACAGGATCTAATTGACATTTATAGGACATGAGATCCAATAACAACAAAATATATGTTCTTTTTGAGTGCCCATGGAACATTCACCAAGATATACCATTACCTGGGCATAAGACAAATTCCTGCAAATTTAGAAGAATTGAAATCATAAATTGCCTGATCAGTGAAATCAAATTAGAAATCAGTAACAAAAGCTGATCTCAGTAGTACACTCCTGTAATCCCAGCTGCTGGGAGGCTGAGGCAGAGAATCCCAAGTTTGAGGCCAGCCTTTGCAACTTAGCAAGACCCTGTCTCAAAAATAAAATAAAAATGACTGGGGATGTAGCTCAGTGATACAGCACTTACACAACATAAATTATGCCCTGGGTTAAATCCCCAGCACCAACACTGCAAAAAAAATAAATACATGAAAGAATTGAGGCATAAGAAGATACAAAAGGACTTATGTATGACAAAGAGACAGGCAGGCTGCTTGCATTTTTGGCCATGAGAGATCTTTTGTCTAAATGCTTCATCCAGGGGAAAGGTATTGGATTATTTCACTTGATAAGGACGCATATAAAAAAGATTCAGGGGCTGGGGTTGTAGCTCAAGTAGTAGAGCACTTACCAAGCATGGGTGAGGCACTGAGTTTGATACCCAGCACCATATAAAAATAAAATAAAAGTATTGTGTCCACCCTACACTCTCTCTCTCTCTCTCTCTCTCTCTCTCTCTCTCTCTCTCTATATATATATATATATATATATATATATATATATATATATATATTCAGAATTGATACAAATTGATATGCTTAGCCATAGAAATATGTGTTAGCCTATGTACTATGTATTTTGGACTAAAAGAAACCATAATAGTACTAAAGAGAACAATATACTAGAAATTTTTTTCAAATGGAAAAAAAATTCAGTATTTTTTGTCCATTTAATAAGAACAGAAAACTGCCTTTGAGAAGAAATCCTAAGTATATCCACTTTTATGTTCTCCTAGAGAAGGGATCCATGGCCTGTGGCCAAATATGGATCACTGCCTGTTTTTGTAAATAAAGTTTTACTGGAACACACACACACACACACACACACACACACAAATAGTATTTCTATATACTGACAATCAAATTTAAAACACAATACCAGGGGCTGGGGGTACAGCCCAGTGGTCAGTGGTAGAGCACATGCTTAGCATGTACAAGATCCTAGGATTGATCCTCAGCACCAAAACAAAAAGGCAAAAACAAAAAGAAAAAAACCCTCACAATATCATATACAATTGCTCCAAAGATGATGAAATACTTAGGGATACAACTAACAAAATATGTACAGGAAGATCCATGCAGTGGCACATGCATGTCTGAAATCCCAGCTACTTGGGAATCTAAGATGTGAGAATCACAAGCTCAAGGCCAGTCTTGGTAACTAAGTGAAGCCCTAAGCAACTGAGCAAGACCCTATCTCAAAATAAAAAATAAAAAGGGCTGAGGGCATAGTTCAGTGGTAGAGCATCTCTGGGTTCAATCCCTAGTACTAAAAAAATGTACAGAGCCTATATGCTATTATTGACAAAATATTGATGATAGAAATCAGAGGATATCAGATCAATGGAGAGATATATCATGTTCTTGGATTGGAAGACACCACATGGTAAATAAATAAATAAATAAATATTTAATTTAATTTAAAAATAAAGTTCTATCCAAACTAATATTTAGGGTTAATGTAATTACAATAGAAGTATCAGACAAGTTCTCATAGATCTAGACAAGCTTTTTCTAAAATTTATATGAAAAGGCAAAGATCTGAAATAGCTAAAATATATATATTTTTTGGTACTGGGGATTGAACCTAGGGGGTGCTTTTCCACTCAACCATATCCTCAACCCTTTTTATTTTTTCATTTTGTGACAGTGTCTCACTAAGTTGTTAAGGCTGGCTTTGAACTTGTGATCCTCTCACCTCAGCTTCCTGAGCCACTGTGATTACAGGCATGCACCACCATGCCTGGCCTAAAACAATTTTGAAAAAGAAAAAAATGGGAGGAATCATACTTCTTGACCTTAGGGCTTAGTAGATAGCTCCAGGAACCAAACAATGTGGACTAGCAGAAAGACACACAGATCAATGGAACAGTCTAGAACCCAGAGAGATCCCCATGTGAATATGCCCAACTGATTTTTGACAAAGGAGCAAAAACAATTCAACGGAGGAAGGATAGCTTTTTCAGCAAATGGTGCTGAGCAATTGGACATCCACAGGTTTCCAAGATTAACCATAACCTAAATCTCATACTTGATATAAAAATTAACCAGAATGAACCATAGACTTAAATATAAAATGTAACACTTAAAAAAATTTTGCAGTGCTGGAGATGGAACTTAAAACCCCATACATGCTAAGCAAGCACTCTACATACCCCAGCCCTAACACATTAAAAATTTTTAAAGAAATCAGAAGAGCTGGGCATGGTTGCACCTGCCTGTAATCCCAGCAATTTGAGAGGTTGAGATAGGTTTGAGGCCAGCCTTAGCAATTTAGCAAGACATTGTCTCCAAATAAAATATAAAAAGGGCTGGAGATGTGGCTTGGTGGTTAAGAGCCTCTGGGTTCAATCCCCAGCACCACCCCCGCCACCCCCAAAGAAAAGAAAGAAAACAGGAAAAATATTTAAGAATCTCAGGCTACACATTGATTTTTTATACATAACACAAAAAGCACATTGGAAAGCACAGAGGAAAATTTAATTAACTGTACTTCATCCAAACTAAAAATGTTTGCCTTTAAAGAGAAAGAAAAGACAAGCTACAGAGTAGGAGAAAATACTTTAGCAGTTTTTTATAAAACTAAACATATAACTACCATTTACCCAGCATTGCATTCCTGGGCATTTGTCCCAGAGAAATGAAAATTTATATTTACACAGAAAACTGTCCACTGATGGTCTTAGCAGCTTTACTCATAATAGCTCCAAATTGGAATTAGCCAGGATGTCTTCAGTGAGTGGTTAAATAAACAAACAGTGATATATCCATTTTTGCAGAGTAGCAATGAAAAGGAGAGAACTATTGATAATTCAACAGCTTAGTGGTATCTCAAAGGAATTATGCTGGGTGGAAGAAAAGGCCAATCTCAAAAGATCTCATATGGTGTGATTCCATTTATGTAACATTTTTGAAATAACACAATTATAGAGATGGAGATAGGATTAGTGGTTGCCAAGGGGACAAAAGGGAGGGAACAGGACCATAAAAGGGTTAGCACCGGCTCTTTGTGCTCAAAGAACAGTTCTGAATCTTGACTGTAGGGGTTGTTACATGAGTCTACAAATGTAACAAAATTGCATAGCACTTCACACACACACACACACACACACACACACACACACACGTGCAGGTAAAACTGGTGAAAACTGAATACAATTGGTGGATTATACCAGTGTCAGTTTCCTTTTTTTTTTCTATAAGGGCTTGAACTCAAGGGCACTCAACCACTGAGCCATATCCCCAGCCCCTTTTATTTTCTATATAGAGACAGGGTCTTGCTAAGTTGCTTAGGTTCTCACTAAGTTGCTGAGACTGGTTTGAACTCACAATCCTCCTGCCTCAGCCTCCCTAGCTGCTGGGATGACAGGTATGCATCACCTCACCTGGCTAGTTTCCTCTTTTTGATATTGTACTATACTTGTGCAAAAACTATGTAAATGATATATGGAATCTCTTTGTATTTTATTTGGGGTGGCATATTGCCGCAGTCTGGCTGGGCACAATTCAGGAGCCACTTGTCAAAAGAAACTAACTTTATTTTTAGAACTACAAACACCAAACAAAACAGCTCCTCAGGAAAAAACCCTCAGAGCCCAACTGCCACCACCGGCTTCCCACAAGCCTCTCACCCACACAAGCCTCACCACCTCCCACAATCCTCCTGCTCTTGAGGCCGATTGGCTGAGTCGCATGGGCGGAGCCAAAGAAGTCCCCCAATGAGCAGCTCCGTGGTCTGAAAGGGCAGGGAAACAGCCCAATGAACATCACCGCAGAAGAGCCAATCAGCTAGATGTTGCTGGGGCCGCTGTGAGCCAATCATCAGCCGGCAGCTGGAAGTTTGCTGGCAGCTGGAAGTTTGCTGGGGCCCCTTTGGCTGTGGCTCTCAACATCTCCCCCTCTCTGTTTAAACAACAAGCATGTGGCTTAGGGACCGTGCCTGCCTTAGGTTGTCCAATACTACATATGGTCCTTACCCGTCTTCGGATGAGCTGACCGCAGGGCGTCAGCCTCCTGTCTTAGGTTGGTACCATTGTAATTGGATCTTACCCGTCATTGACTACCGGTCCAGTATACAGCCACACCTGTGGAGAGGTCTTTGTACCAGCGGGGGGGTGAGGTTCTTTGCCTCACCTCTGTTGGCCCCCAAATTTTAGCTGAATGATCATGACAAGCAGAAGAGAGGAAGATACACCGAGCCAATTGACGGCTCTTGTTGGAAAAATTGTACCACCGATGACATCATCAGCAAAAATACCCCAACACTACCACAAGTTGCTGCACCAACAGATAGTTCACAATGCATACAAGTGAGTTCACAATGCATACAAGTGACACATAGTCTAGGCAAGTTCTGCAAGCAGTTCAGTGATGGCTATTGCAGAAGCTGTAGATTAGTTTTATCTTTGTCTTCACCGGCACTGGGATGAAGATAGGAATTCTGGCAATAATGGCTAAAGAAAAAATTGTGTAACATTCCAGAAGGCACTAAAAGAAAACAATTTTCTTAACAATTTACATTATCTTGAAGAGAATTATTAAATATAATGAAAAGGAAAGGTGAAAGTAAACAAACAGATTTGTTAACCTCCTTTTTTGTTTACATATTAAAACAATCCTTAACAGTTATTTACCCAATTTAAATTAAACCATTTAAATCACGTGAATAAAAAAAATATTTGGATCCATTTTTTCATGAGCGCTCATCATATATGATATATGGACATACGTACATTCAAACATATAACACAAAACACAAGTGTGCACATATAATATAATACATACAACACATAACATAATAGTAAAGGCCTTATAACTTTTTACAGGTGAAACCTCCATTGCAATGTTTAAAAACTCTATAGTCAAAAAAAAAATAGAACTGATCAGGAAAACTTAACCTAGGTCTGTATGAGCTCAAAAAACAAAATAGAACTTCATGAAATGGGAAAGGGCAATAATAAAATAGATATTGAAAAAAACATCCTGGTTCTGTCGCAGATGTGAGGATAGCCAAATTGGAGTTCTGGATATCAGCTGTTATGGATTTGAGCCAAATCATCTTCTTTTTGGTCTGTAGAAATCGCTTTAGTTAATCTCTCTGGAACCCAAATCGGCTGCTGTTCTCCCTGTGGAAACACACAAACAGGCCCCCGACTCCAGACAATCACTGGGTCAGGACCTTTCCATTGTCCTGTTAGAATATCTTTCCAAAGTACCTTGGGCTTATGTACATTTTTTGGACACATATGCCTTTCTGCAGCACTAAGTCCCGATGAATCCAAATTTTAAAAGTTTAGAGTAAAAAGGGTTATTTTAAGTTTATCTTTGGGGAATATATACCCCTTCCCAATTCCGTCTTTTTGCTTTAATAAGTACATTTTAATAGTTTGATGAGCTCTTTCATCTATGCATTGTCCCTGTGGATTGTATGGGATTCCTGTTATATGAGTAATGCCAAATGATGAGCAAAATTGTTTAAAAGAGGTAGAAGTATAACCAGGGGCATTATCTGTTTTTAACTATTTTGGAATGCCCACAGTGGCAAAATTTTGTAAGCAATGAGCTATAACATCTTTAGTTTTTTCTCCGGCATGAAGGGAGCCCATCAAAAATCCAGAAGAAGTATCAACTGTAACATGCAAATATTTTAATTTTCCAAATTCTGGCAAATGTGTGATGTCCATCTGCCAAATATGGTTAGGTATCAATCCTCTAGGATTGACTCCAAGATTAACTTGTGGTAAAAAGGTCACACAATTTTGACATTGTTTTATTATTTGTCTAGCTTGTTCTTTAGTTTGTAGTTCAGGATTTTGATTTCTAAGTGGCTGGATTACTTTGTTAACATAAATTTGACACATAGTTGGGCTGTTAGCCATCCCTTGAGGGAGTACTTTCCATTCATATCTCTGTTAAGGACCTTCATGATTCAGTGCAGGGATAGTAAATGCAAAACGTGGACTATCCTCAGGATGAATTGGAATTGAAAAAAAACAATCTTTAATATCTATAACTAAAACATGCCAAGTTTTTGGCAAAGCAGACAATTGAGGAATCTCCGATTGAGCAGGTCCCATAATGACCATTTCATTATTAATGGCTCTTAAATCTTGCAATAATCTCCATTTACCAGATTTCTTTTTGATGACAAAAATGGGAGTATTATGGGGAGATACAGAAGGTTGTATATGTCCTTCCGCTAATTGTTGTTTGACCAGATCATGGGCTACTTGTATCTTTTCTTTAGTCAAGGGCCATTGAGGAACCCATACTGGTCTTTCTGATTTCCATGTAATTTTTATTGTCTCAGTGGCCCTTTGTGAAAATCCAACCCATGTCTGTCTGTTCCTTGATCTATTTGTATTGGTGCTGCTATACCTTGTTCTTGTTTTTCTAATCTTTTTCCTTTCCTAAAACCTTGTCTAGCCATAATAGTGGGTGCATTTTGATTGATATTATTTGTTAATGTCAAACCTAATTGATCTAAGACATCTCGTCCCCATAAATTTACGGGAAGATGATCCAATACATATGGCTGTATAGTTCCTTCACATCCTTCAGGATCCTTCCAATCTAATACCATTGCACTTCTATGGGGATTAGTCGCCACTCCTAGGCCTCGAAGCGTTTGAGTGGCTTGTTGTAATGGCCAATGTTTTGGCCATTCTTGACGAGAGATGATGCTAAGGTCTGCACCTGTATCCAGTAGCCCATTAAATTCATGTCCTTGAATATTTAGTTTTAGCATGGGGCAAGAATCTAAATTTAAAGAAAGCATAGCCCAATCTACACCTGTGGAGCCTAATCCCTTGGAACCTCTTTCTACAGCATGACTGGAAAATTTATCATGTAGGCTTGGTATTATTAGTAACTGTGCTATTCTATCTCCTGGTGAAATTACTGATATACCCTTTGGAGAACTGGCTATAATTTTTATTTCACCTTCATAATCGGGATCAATTACCCCAGGACTTATCAAAAGTCCTTTTAGAGTAGAAGAGCTGCGTCCCAATAATAAGCCTACTGTTCCTTTGGGAAGAGGTCCTTTCACCCCTGTGGGAATGATTTGAACTCCCATCTCTGGAGTTAGTACTGATCTGGCGGAGGCGCAGATGTCCAACCCTGCGTTCCCTCTGGTTTGTCTGATGAGGGATCTGATGGACAATGTGTCCTCGGCACTACCCTGATGGGGTTGCTGGGTTCCTCCAGTGCTCCGTATATTTGTGGTTTGGGGCCCCGGAGCATTGGGGCCCCCTGTCCATTTTTTGGCAACGGAGCCTGATGCCTTTGTCCACGATATTGTGGATAAACACCTTGTCCTTGATCGTTTTTTGATAATGGAGTACCCTCTATGGTGGTTTGAGAACGGCATTCATTAGCCCAATGTAATGGAGTACCCTCTATGGTGGTTTGAGAACGGCATTCATTAGCCCAATGTCTCCCTCTACGGCATCGTGGGCAAATACCCGGTATTCTACTCCTTTGATACCTAGTTTTGTTAAACCCTCCTCCTATGGGGCAATTCCTTTTAAAATGTCCTGTTTGTTGACAATTGTAGCATGTTCTTGGCCTGGCATATAAAGCCTGTTTTACTGCAGCTGCCACAATTTGCCCTTGTTCATTAATGTCTCTGGCATCTAAAGCCTATTTTACTGCAGCTGCCATGACTTGCTCTTGTTCATTAATGTCTCTACATAATTTAATATATGTGTTTAAATCTTCCTGTTTCCATGGTCTAATGATATCTCTGCACCAACGATTCGCTTGGTCATAAGCCAGTTGTTTTATTAATGGCATTGCTTGTTCTGTATTCCCAAAAATTCTGGTAGCTGTTTGAATAAGCCTATCTACAAATTCAGCGTAAGGTTCATTAGCTCCTTGTATTACCTTAGATAATTGACCTTGTAAACCTCCATGTCCTTGTAAAGTCTTCCATGCCCTAATCGCCTCTGCAGCAATTTGTGAGTATACGCCAGGATCATGTGCAACTTGTTGCTGCTGATCCTCATAAGGTCCCTTTCCTAACAACATATCTAGATTTCTCTGAGGATAACCAGCAGCCGTCTCCTTGCAAAATTCCTCATTGGCAACCTTCCATAACAGGTATTGACCTCCATTTAGCACAGCTTTACACATATTAGCCCAATCTGCTGGCGTCATGTTCAAGTTGTTAATGGATTCGACCAAGCTTACAGTGAAGGGTGCTTGAGGACCATAGGTTGTTACAGCCTCTTTTAGCTCCTTCACTGTTTTGAAATTTAAACCCTGGTAAATTCACTGCCCTCCTACCTCAAATACAGGGCATGTTAATACTTGAGATCCTGTCTCAGGATCCCAACTATCAACTGTGGGGGTTGGGAGTCTCCTAGCATATGGAGGTGGTGCTGTTGATTGGACACTTATGCCCTCTGGTGATAGAATGCTGTTAGTAGCAGTCTCCTGTAGAGGTGGTGCTGTTGGTTGGACACTTACGCTCTCTGATAGAAAGGTGTTATTAGTAGTCTCCTGTTGTAACTTTTCCCCTGATGGCTTTTTCTGCTTTACACTTTCTTCCTCTGTCTGACTAGTTCGAAAGACCTTCTCTTTTACTTGAATCTTTTCCTCTGTCTGACTAACTTGAGAGACCTTCTCTTTTACTTGAATCAATATGTCTTCTCCTTCCTCTACCATTGTCTGAACTGAAGGCTTTGGACTAAGCAAACCAGATACGAACATCCACAATGGCAATGTGCCAACTGGCAGAGTCCCTGAGCTGTTCTTTTCTATTCTTTTTAAATCTTCACCATGATGGTCCCACTGTGATATATTTAACAACTCCTCCTTAAAAAGCCATGGGCTACATTTTTGTATTGTATCAACGTATGCCCTGACTGCTCTTGATTTTACTGGGATGCCTCCTTCCTCTAACAATTTACTTAACAGTCTTTCGGTTTGTTTTTTACTAATTTCTGTTCCTGTATTTCTACTATAATACAACCCAACAAGATGACGCCAAACAAAACCGAGACAGAATGAAATAAAAATGGAACAACAAAAATTCATTATAGCCTTTCTATCCTCCTGACGTGTGCATCCGTCCTTTCTCCCTATCTGTTCCTCAGACGCAAATAGTTTTTCCTCAGATGTGAGTGGTTTTTCTTCCGTCTCACTCATCTCCAGGGACAGGCAACTTAAAACAAAAATGAAGCAAAACAAAAGAGGAAACTTAGAATGGCTACCCATCCTCTCGCCCTGCCCTCAGTGGCGAGCAGTTTACTTACCCTCAGTCACTCCCCGTGCAAGCCACCAAATGCTGCAGTCTGGCTGGGCACAATTCAGGAGCCACTTGTCAAAAGAAACTAACTTTATTTTTAGAACTACAAACGCCAAACAAAACAGCTCCTCAGGAAAAAACCCTCTGAGCCCAACTGCCACCACCAGCTTCCCACAAGCCTCTCACCCACACAAGCCTCACCACCTCCCACAATCCTCCTGCTCTTGAGGCCGATTGGCTGGGTCGCATGGGCGGAGCCAAAGAAGTCCCCCAATGAGCAGCTCCGTGGTCTGAAAGGGCAGGGAAACAGCCCAATGAACATCACCGCAGAGGAGCCAATCAGCTAGATGTTGCTGGGGCCGCTGTGAGCCAATCATCAGCCGGCAGCTGGAAGTTTGCTGGCAGCTGGAAGTTTGCTGGGGCCCCTTTGGCTGTGGCTCTCAACAGCATATATTGGGGATGGAACCCAGGGACTCATGCATGCCAGGCAAGTGCTCTAACACTGAGTCATATCCCTAGCCCAGTACTATTTTGTTTTTGCAGCTTTGTGTGAATTTATCATTATTTCAAAATTAAAAGTGTTTTTTTTTTTTAAAAGCACTGCATGGGCAAAGTTGAAGGCTGCAGGGCATATCCTGGACCTACCCTGATAGCATGTTGACTGGATGACCAACTCTTGGCCTCCGTTGGACAAACATTATGGTGGTAGAGTGTACTAGATCCACACCCATTTGTCACTTGTGTGGATGCCCATGGCCTAGGGCGTTTTCAGGATAAGCATTAACAAACTGCTCAGATAGGGCCATGGTGCCCTGGACACAGCCTTGTACAGAATGTGGTAACCACTCCACCATGCAGGACTGGGCCCCAAAACAAGGCTTGTGATTCCAGTACAAGAACCCAAGGACACCTGAGACTGCTAGTTACACAGTCGGGTGGCAAATAGAAGTTCAAAGTATATATCCCATCTCAGGTCAATAAAGCTGGTTGGACCTAACAAATAGGCCCTGAAGTCCCTCTTCTCTTCAGATCTGCCAGAAACTGATCACAGTGGGTGTCTTTTCAGGATGTGACACTCCAATCCCTGTCCCCGCAGCAGGTGGGGACAAACTATTCTAGGATGCATCCATGGATGAGGGTCCATTTTTGGATTCTCTAAACATATCCAATCAGAACCAAATGGCGCTGCCTTTTAGCAAAAATTACCCAACTGAATATTTCATGCCCCATACACTCATAGATACAAATGCCATTAAAAAAATAGACTCATAGCTGGGCACGTAATCCCAGTGGCTATGCAGGCTGAGGCATGAGGATTGTGAGTTCAAAGCCAGCCTCAGCAACTTAGTGAGGCCCTAAGTAATTCAGCGAGACCCTATCTCTAAATAAAAGTAAAGTGCCCCTGGTTCAATTCTTGGTACCCCCCCAAATTTTTTAATTAAAAAATAGACTGGGTGCAGAGGTACATACCTATAATCCCAGCAATTCAGGAGGTAGAGGCAGGAGCATCACAAATTCAAAGCCAGCCTGGGCAAATTAACAAAACCCTCAGGTGCTTAGCAAGACCCTGACTCAAAATTAAAAAAAAAATAATGTTCTGGGGATGTGGTTCAGTGATAAAGCATTCCTGAGTTCAATCCCCAGTGCTCTCTCCAAAATAATAAAAAATAAAGTGTTTAATTATGAAATTGCGGGCAAGAGAAAAGGCTCAGACTATCTATAAAGAGACTCAAACCACACTTTTTCACTCAACCTTTATCCCTTCCACACATACCTCAACTGGTGTTTCTCATCCTGCCTGCTTATTCTGCTAGTCTGGGCAGTCACAAATATTGACAATGGTGCTCATAGATCCAAGGTGACTACTGCTGAGTGGGCCCTAGAGCAGTGCAAATGTGAAGGGGTGGGAGATGTTCTAGACAGCATCAGGTATACAAAGAAGAAACCATTAGGGCTGGGATTTAGCTTGCCTGGCATGTGTGAGGCCCTGGATTCAATCCCCAATACTGCAAGAAAAAAAGGAAGGAAGGAAAGAAGGAAGGAAGGAAGGAAGGAAGGAGGGAGGGAGGGAGGGAGGGAGGGAAATGAATCTGGATTTGGTGGTACAAGCCTATAATCTCAGTGACTCAGGAGGCTGAGGTAGAGGATTGCAAGTTCAAGGCCAGCCTCAGTAACTTAGCCAGACCATAAGCAATTTAGTAAGACCTTGTCTTAAAATGGAAAATAAAAATAAAAAGGGCTGGGGATGTGGCTCAGTGGTTAAGAGCCCCTGGGTTCAATCTCCAGTACCAAAAAAAAAAAAAAAGAAAGAAAAGAGGGGCTGGGGATGTGGCTCAAGCGGTAGCGCGCTCGTCTGGCATGCGTGCGGCCCGGGTTCGATCCTCAGCACCACATACCAACAGGGATGTTGTGTCCGCCGAGAACTACAAATAAATATTAAAAAATTCTCTCTCTCTCTCTCTCTCTCTCTCCTCTCTCTCTCTCTTTAAAAAAAAAAAGAAACTAACCACTGAGGCACCTCAAGGTAAATCTAGACATAGTATGGAGAAAGTATGAGGAAGATTAGAAAACAAGTTTGCTTTCAGACTCTAGTTATGCTGATTACTTGGCAAAAGGAAAGCAAGCTGGAATGTTGACACAGCGGGAGGCATCATCAGGCTTTCTTGGAGCTTGCCTTTAGGACACTTGGCCTGGCCTGTCATCTCAGTATGCTTTGGTAACCGTGTCCTAGACCCCAAGTCAACAGATGCTGCTACTGAGGTCTCTGCAAATCTATTAGCAAAACCCAGTTTGACCTGAGCAAGCTACAGTTGTGGAGCTGCTCTGGCTGTGACAGCTCTTGATTCATGCTGGCTGCCACAACAAATTACCTTTCACAGAGTACTTATAAACAACAACATTTTTCATTTTTAGTTTTGAAGGATGAAAAGTCCAAGATTAAGGCACTGGCATATTTTGGTCTGGTGACAGGCCACATCCCAGTTCATATATGGCACTTTCTCCCCGTGTTCTCACATGAAGGGGTCAGCAATATTCCTTGAGCCTATTTTATAAGGACATTAATTCCTAATCATCTCCTAAAACATCTCACCTTCCAATTTCATTGCCTTAGGGTTAGGATTTCAGCATATGAATTTGGGAAGGACACAAATATTCAGACCGTAGCAGTAGCAAAATTGTTCTTTCCAGAAATACTTCTTCAACCTATTTTGCAGGAATTATTTAACTTCACTCAAAGGGTTTGCTTTCATAGGGGACACAAAATTGGTTGATTCCTGTTTTAATAAATAATATTTATAGCCAGGTGCAGTGGTACATGCCTGTAATCCCAGTGGCTCAGGAGGCTGAGGCAGGAGGATTGTGAGTTCAAAGCCAGCCTCAGCAACTTAGCAAGGCCCTAAGCAACTCAGGGAGACCCTGTCTCTAAATAAAATACAAAAAGGGGCTGGGGATGTGGCTCAGTGGTTAAATGCCCTTGAGTTCAATCTCCAGTACCAAAAAAATACATATATATAAAAATATGTTATTAATTATTAATATATCATTATATATTATTATATTATAATTTATATTATAATTATATATATATATATATATATATATATAAAACTTATAGTCCTGCTATAATTGGTACCCCAATAGGGTACCATTTTGTAAGTGAATGCCAGCTCTGGGCTTGCCTGCCACACACAAACCAGTCTAAACTCTCTTTTATAAATAGTGATGCGAAATCACATCACACTGAACTTCCTGCTGGCCAGCCAGAGCAGGTTTCATGCCATTAACAGTATCTATTATTGCACCTGGTTTAACAACATACTTAGCTACTTTGACTCTGGACCCTGTCTCAAAATACAAAATTGGGCTGGGGATGTGGCTCAGTGGTTGAGTGCCCCTGAGTTCAATCCCCGGTACCCCAGAAAAAAGGTAAAAAGAATTCTCAGCTGGGAGCCAGGCACAGTGGCTCACACCTGTAATCCCAGTGGATCAGGAGGCCTAGGCAGGAGACTCGTGAGTTCAAATCCAGTTTTGGCAATTTAGTGAGATCTTGTCTCAAAATAAAAAAGGGGGCGGTGTTGCTGAGGATGTGGCTCAATGGTTAAGCACCCCTGGGTTCAATCCCCAGTACCAAAAAAAAAAAAAAAGGAATTCTCACTTGGGTCCACAAAAGGTTGTAAGGTACAGTTGTTGAGAACAGCTCTGCCATGACACCATGGCAAACTTGCACATCTCCAAATAGGACATTTTCCCATGTAGGGAAAGGCTTGACTGAAATCTGACTTGAGTTATGGCAGAACATCCTGAGATTTATTTTCCCAGAATAAGGCAAGACAAGCTTCCTGGCCTCCGTGGTTCTAGGGAGATATGAGACTTTCTATTTTGACTATGTTTGTCGCCCAGCTGCAGGCTTCCATAAGTATTATAAAACTGCTTGACTGTAGATTATAGGGTTGGCCTTTCAATGACAGACTGAGAGCTGGGGATGTAGCCAAGTGGTAGAGCACTTGCTTAGTGTTTGGGAGGCCCTGAGTCTGATCCCCAGCAACACACACACACACACACACACACACACACACACACACAATGACAGAGTGACCCCACCACCTGTGCTGTCCATAACCTGGCTTCTCTAGTTTAATGTCATCCTGTGGGACTGGGGACATGGGAACTGACATCATGATGGCCTTATTCTTACTGTCCCTTTAAACAATAAACTATCTGAATGTATTTGAGCTCACGGTTTCTTTTCCAACTAAATCAGTGGACATGTGACAAGCCAGCCTAGCAACCGCCTCCGCACGGTTGCTTAGGAACTGCTTGACCACTTGACATCAATGTGCGTAAATGCGAGGGAGGATATGCTTTCGCATGCTTTGGCATTTTGATGAAACATCTTTCCAATGTCACCTTATCTTACAGTTTCCTATATCAGCCTCCTATATAGAATTGCCTTAATGTGTCAACACCCAGGAGGGATGGAACCCTGCACTGTGTTAGTGATCAGGAACCCACTGGGAGCTCAAATGTGGAGTAAAATTTAAGGTATTATAAGAGAGAAGACAAGAAAACATAACTGTAAATTTCCTAGAAGAAACCCAATGTAAATAAATTTATGCAGGGAAGGGAGGGAAGAAGGGAATAGGAAAAACAGTAGAATGAATTGGATATTACTGTTCTATGTTCATATTTGAATACACAACCAGTGTAATTCCACATCTTTCTTTAGATACCTTTATTTATTTATTTATTTATTTATTTATTTATTTATTTATTTATTTATGTGGTGCTGGGGATCGAATCCAATGCCTCACATGGGCTAGGTAAGTGCTCTACCACTGAACTATACCCCTAGCCTTGTAACTCCACATCGTGTACAACCACAAGACTGGGAAGTTATACTCCATGTATGTATAATATGTTAAAATACACTCTTACTGTCATGTATATCTAAACAGAACAAATAAAATTAAAACAATAATAAAATAATAAAAAAGAAATTTGTGGGCTGGGATTGTGGCTCAGTGGAGGAGCTCTTGCCTCATGGGTATGGGGTACTGGGTTCAATCCTCAGCACCACATAAGAATGGGTGGATGAAATGGAGGTATTGTGTCCATCTACAACTAAAAAATATATATTTAAAAAAAAAGAAATTTGTGCATGTGTATGACCTACGAATGCAGACACTTTTTTTTTGAGGTGCTAGGGATGGAACCCAGGACTTTGCACACTATGCAAGTACTCTACCATTGAACGACATATCCAACCCCTGATCACAGGCATTTTACAGTGAAAAGGGTATTTGAAGATTAACTAAGCCAATAACAACCTAAATCAAATGTCCTGCACAGCCTTACATGTCAGGAAATGGAGATGCTGAACTGTAAGGTGATTTGTCCAATATCTCATTCGTGGGTTGGGACTCACAATGTCTTTTCTTCCATCGAAAGTTGGGCTTGCCAGATGTGGTGGCACATGCCTATAATCCCAGCAGCTTGGGAGGCTGAAGCAGGAGGATCTCAAGTTCAAAGCCAGCCTCAGCAACTCAATGAGACCCTGTCTCTAAATAAAATATTTAAAAAGGGCTGGGGATGTGGCCCAGTGGTTAGATGACCCAGTACCAAAAACATAAATAAATAAAAGGCTTGTTATGGAAGGAGCTGTGAGCAAACACCTACACCCAAAGTAAAGACTATGTGCTCAGTCTCTAGTTTACCATTATTTTCTCCTTTCCAAAGTTAAAACATATTGTTGCATTAAACAAAATCTGAAAGCAGGCCAACAGATGAAAATTTTCATGCTCATGTAAAATGTATGCCCTAAAAATGTTACTATAGTGAGTGCTCTGGTAACATGGCCAATATTATTCTATAGCACTGGTAGTTTGGGGGTACAATGAATGGTGTGCTCTTCCCTTGGTATGCACAGATGTAGGGCACTGTCTGCCTACATGCCACTGTACCAGTGTTTGTCATGGCTTCTCCTTTGTGGGTGGCCACCTTTTTGCACTCAATGTCTGTTCTGATGTTTGAGGTCACCCCACCCCTTCCAGTTGCATGTTCAAATATCTTTTTGACAGACTGACAGCTGGGAATGTAGCTCATTGGTAGACTTCTTACATACCACTGGAGTGATACCAACTCAGTGAAGGGGGATTAGTAAGAGGACAAAAGCTTATTTAACTCTAAGTTTTCTTCATGAGTGTGTGTGTCTTTGTACTACTGGGGATTGAACCCAAGGCCTTGCAAGAGCTATACCACTGAGCTACATTACCAGCTCTTTTGATTTTGAGATAGGGTCTTCCTACATTGCCCAGTCTGGCCTTGAACTTGTAATCCTCTTGCTTCTGGAAATAGAGACAAACTTCACTATACCCAGTGTGAATGAAAGGGTTTTTTTCTTTCTTCCTTTTTTTTTTTTTTTTTTGATACCAGGAATTGAAATCAGGGGTACTTAAACACTAAGCCATATCTTCTCAAGCCCCTTTTTTTAAATTCTTTTTTTTAAATATTTTTTTAGTCATAGATGGACATAATACCTTTAATTTAATTTATTTATTTTTATGTGGTGCTGAGGATCGAACCCAGGGTCTCGCACGTGCTAGGCACGTACCACTGAACTATAACCCCAGCCCATCCCAAGCCCTTTTTATTTTTTATTTAGAGACGGTCTTGCTGAGTTGCTTAGGACCTTGCTGAGTTGCTGAGGCTGGCTTTGAATTTAACATCCACCCGCCTGAGCCCCTAAGTCTCTGGGATTACAGGTGTATGCCACCATTAAACGGAAGGTTTTGATCATATACATTTATCAAACTTATAATTGCACCAAAGTTATAAAGTAACTTATAGTTAGTTACATAATAAACATAGTTAGTCTCAGTATTTTGAGTTAGGCCAAGTGCAGTGGTACACACCTGTAATCCCAGCTGCTAGGGAGACTGAGGCAGGAGGATCATGAGTTCAAAGCCAGCCTCAGCAACTTAACAAGGCCCTAAGCAATTCAGCAAGATCCTGTCTCTAAATAAAATATAAAAAAGGGCTGGGGATGTGGCTCAGTGGTAAACAGCCCCTGAGTTCAATCCCAGGGGGAAAAAAAAGCAAATTAGGCTATAAATGTAATCATCATACCCAACTTCAGAGAATGGGCATATGTGGCCCTATGCCCGCTGCTATGTTTTAAGCACCATGTGGTTAGTAAGCTGGGATTCAAGCCAGCTGTCTTAACTCCAGTGCTTGCTCTGCTATGTACAAACTAACAGAAAAAAACATAAGTGATGAACAAAACATATGGTGATGGCAACAGCAATGGATTCATTCCATAGTGTTTATATAATATAAAATGTCAAAGGGAAGACTCATTCTGAACATATTCCCATTGCTACTTAAATATGTAACTGTGAATTAGTGCTTATACTGTTACAGGTAAGTAAAAAGAAGAGCGACCATGGAACATTTCAATATCACCCTATAGTGTCAAAAATGTGTCTTGGGGGGGGGGGTCAGGCCTGGTAGTGCACGCCTGTAATCCCAACGTCTCAGGAGGCTGAGAAAGAAGGATCACAAGTTCAAAGCCACCTCAGCAACTTAACAAAGCTCTAAGCAATTTAGCAAGACCCTGTTTCTAAATAAAATACAAAAAAAGGCTGAGGGTGTGGCTCAGTTGTTAAGCACCCTAGGTTCAATCTCTGGTATCACCACCCCCCAAAAGAGGGAAGAGGTATATTTATTTATCTATAAGATGTTAATTATATATTTTAAATGGATCAGTCTTGGAAATCAAACCATTTTAATATGCAGTTACCATCAGTAGCCATAGGTTCTACATTTAGGGATCCAATCAACTGTGAGAGAAAAATATGTGGGGAAAAATAAAACTGTCTACATTGAACATGGACAGACTTTTTTTTCATTATTCCCTAAACAATACTGTATAACAACTATTTATGGGGCTTTTACATTTTATCAGTTATTATAAGTAATCTATAAATAAAGTATGGGCTGGGATTGTAGCTCAGTGGCTGAGCGCTCACCTCACATGCGTGAGGCACTGGGTTTGATCCTTAGCACCACATACAAAAGTAAATAAATAAAAACAAAGATATAAAAAAATAAAAATAAAAGTCTAAAAAAATTAATAATAATTTAAAGTATATGGGAGGGGGGTCTCAGTCTCCCCTGCAATTTTGTTCTGAATAAACCTGTGTTACTGTTGAAAAAATATATTTTAAAATGAAGTATGTGGGCATATTGTGTGGGTTCTATGCAAATATTACATCATTTTATATAAGAGATTTGAGCATCTACAGATTTTGGTAGTAGATACCTAGTAGGTGTCCTACAGCCTCACACCTGCTGGGCAAGCACTCTACTACTGAGCTACATCCCCAGCATGACCCTGCCTCTAAAAGAAGCATTATTTTTTTCAACATAATTTTGAAGAGTCACTATCATTTTTGTGTAGGTTGTTCCGGTATAATAAGCAAAGAACAACAGTTCAAATCACTCATTCAATCTGGATCTTCAGCCATGCATGAACAGAATAAAATGCTTCCTTTGATCAAGATGACATCCTTACAGTAGCCCATGGGTCACAGAAGGATTCCTGCCTTCTGTGGACCTTCTTATCATTATTGTTGTCACAGCTCACAGGAGAGATGACACATCCATGATACTGGCAAACTCACCAGGGGATATTGATACATTTTTAACACCGTGGTGAAAACTAATGGAAAGTCATGGAGAGAAAGGGCTTTATCAAGTGCATATGCCCTGAAGATGTGGTGGTCTGAACTATCTAAGCTGACTGTCTAAGCTATGATGTCAAGAAGCCTCAGGTTTGCCACATTATGGTTTGTATGCCTATCTGGTTTAATGAGGCTAATAAAGCTGATCTGTAGTGATTCTTAAACTCTCACAATGAGATATCAGCAAATGAGATTCTCAAAGAATTGTCTCCAACAAGGAGGAAACAATTGAGCCTCTCTACCAAAAGTTTTCCCCAGAATTACTTAAATGCAAAGCACTCTCAAGCCTACACAGAACTTGAAAAGTAGCCCTAGCCTGATAACGGTGGTTGAAGGGTAAGGTCATTGCTAAGGGGCACTGTAATTTCACCAAGAAACGTTTGCAGGTGGTGGGAGGAAGCAGATATTAAAGTCATTTTTCCCCCTAAAATAATCAAGCTGTTTGTTCCAGAAAAGGTTAAAATGAGTCATCCATCTCCTGTGTCTTCTCCACCTACCTCCTCTACAGCTTTATAAGATCCCTGAGCAGAAACAATAGCAGAGAGTCACCACAGAGACAAATAACTGATGATCACAGATGCATGATCATGAATGTAAAACCATTTGTATTATAAAATATGATTTACCAGGATGAGTAAATGATATGCACACACAGTCAAGAGAGGTTGTCATAGAGACTGTCGGCCATATTGTGCCAACTCTATTGTTTAATTTTGCTCAGAAATGCATTCATTGTCATTATATTCTTCCTAGAATATTAACACACACACACACACACACACACACACACACACATACACACACACACACCCAGAGAGAGAGCGAGAGAGAGAGAGAGAGAGAGAGAGAGAGAGAGAGAGAGAGAGAGACTGACTAAACAAGTGATTCATTCCCATAAAATTTAGGTTACTCTGCTATTTCATTTGTGTTCTTAGGACTATGAAAACTGAGAATGGCAAGAATTCTGTGTTAAAAGCATCATTCAACATATTCCTTTTACAGCTGCAGACAAAGATCAAGACCAGAAAGAGAAGTCAGGAGCAGGGTTTGACTAGAATCAAAGGTGCTCCTTTTTATCTTAGAGCAAGATGACATGGAAGAAACACCTGAATAGGGCTAACTTCGGATAAAGGAAGTACCTTGTGAGATTTGAGAATAAAGTCTGTCATACATAATTCACTATTTTGAGTACATTACCAAGCTCTAGACATGATTTGTGTCTTTATCTCTAACATTGATTTAAAATGTTTTAAAATGCAAATATCCATTTGGGAAGCTATATTTTCAGTGAAATTGATAAGTGACTTCTAAAGGATTGTTGGGTTTGTGTGTGTGTGTGTGTGTGTGTGTGTGTGTGTGTGTGTGCGCGCGCGCGCACATGCGGCTCTGGGGGATTGAACCCAGGGGTGCTACATTGGGCTATATTGCTAGTCCTTTTTGTTTTTATATTGAGACAGGGTCTCACTAAATTGCCCAGGCTGGCCTGGATTTTTTGATCCTCCTGCCTTAGCTTCCTGAGTTGCTGGGATTACAGGCATATACCACCATGTCTGACAAGGTACAGTTTTTAAAATTGTATTTCTGGAGCTGGGGGTGTGGTTCAGTGCTAGAGCCAATGTTTAGTATGTTTGAGGTCCTGAATTAAATCCCCAGCACCAGAAAAATACAAAATAAAACCAAACAAAATAAAATTGTACTTCCAAAATAGAAACAGAATTCCTGATTTCTTGAAAGTATTTACAAAATTCTATGAAAAAAAAAAAAACAGGTTTTCCCCAAATTCTACTTTGGAGACTGTTGGAGGAAAAGTGGGGAAGGGAAAAGAGGGATGTTAGAAGGATACTAAAGGGCTCTGGGATATAAGTGGTACAGCATTTGCCTAACATGCATGAGGCCCCAGGTTCAATCCTTGGTACCATAAAAAATAGTCATAGAAGGATAGTATAGGGCTGAGAATGGTAGCACATGCCTGTAATCTCAGCTACTTGAGAGGTTGAGACAGGAGGATCACCTTTGAGGCCATCCTGGGCAATTTAGCAAGACCCTGCCTCAAAATTAAATCCAAAAAGAAATGAGAAGGTTTGGGGATGTAGCTCAGTGTTTGCCTAGCAATGTGTGTCTGCCTAGCAATGCAGATCAGTGTTTGCCTAACAATGTGCAGCCCTGTGTTTAATCTCCAGCAACACACACACACACACACACACACACACACACACACACACACACCTATGGGAAAAATAAGAAATGTCTCAGCATTGCAATAATAAATTAAAGCTATCAATCTCTCCATTAAAAAGCTCCCTTGAGGGGCTGGGGCTGGGGCTCAGCAGTAGCACACTTGCTGGAATCTGTGAGGCACTGGGTTCGTTTCTCAGCACTGCATATAAATAAATAAAATAAAGGTCTATCGAGAACTAAAAAAAATATTTTAAAAAAAAAGCTCCCTGGAGGACTGGGGTTGTGGTTCAGTGGTAAAGTGCTTGTCTAGCATGTGAGAGGCAGGTTCCATCCTCAGCACCACATAAAAATAAATAAATAAAATAAAGGTACTGTGTCCATCTCTAACTAAAAATATTAAAAAGAAAAAAAAAACTCCTGGAGACACACACCAGCTTTGGATTCAGGGCATACTCTCCCTGCATGCTCCAACCTGTTTGCTAAGATTAGAGCTTCAGATGTAGTCAACAACAAGTAATTCATGCAAAAAGTAGCCTACTTTGAAAGTGTCAGACTCTGTTGGGTGGGTCTTGGTTTATATCAAACAAACCATTTAAAAAAAAATTGTGGTGCCAATGAGTGATTGAACCCAGGACCTTGTGCATGCTGGGCAACTGCTCTACCACTGAGCTACATTCCCAGCCCTTAGCTTCTTTTCTTTTTTTTTTTGGTGGGGGGGGGTACCAGGAATTGAACTCAGGGGCACTTGACCACTGAACCACATCCCCAGCCCTATTTTGTATTTTATTTAGAGACAGGGACTCACTGAGTTGCTTAATGCCTTGCCGTTGCTGAGGCTGGCTTTGAACTTGCAATCCTTCTGTCTCAGCCTCCCAAGATGCTGGGATTACAAGCATCTGCCACTGTGCCCGGTTTCAGCTTATTTTCTTACAAGTAAATTTTTTTCACCTCAACACTGCCTATTACCACAATGGCACCATATGAAGTTTTCAGTGTTTCTATGCTTATGAAAATGGGGAGGAAGCCAGACATGGTGAACACATGCCTGTAACCTCAGACTGAGGCAGTAGGATTGCAAGTTTAAAGCCAGACTGGGCAATTTAGCAAGGCCCTAACTAAAAAGAATTCGGGATGTAGCTCACTGTTTAAACACCCCTGGGTTTGATGCCCAATACTGCAGAAGGAAGGAAGGAAGGAAGGAAGGAAGGGAGGGAGGGAGGGAGGAGGAAGAGAGAGAGAGAAGGTTTGATGCCCAATACTGCGGAAGGAAGGAAGGAAGGAAGGAAGGAAGGAAGGAAGGAAGGAAGGGAGGGAGGGAGGGAGGGAGGGAGGGAAAGAAGGAAGGAAAGAGGAAGGGAAGGAAGAAGGGAGGAAGGGGGAAGAGAGAGAGAGAAAGGAAGGAGAGAAAGAGGAAGGGAAGGAAGAAATAACAGCCCTTTTATGGAAGAGAAACAGTCCTCTCTCCCTTTGCCATATGACCAACTGGGTACAATGGGGAGGGGGGAATTGAATGGTTCCTTGGAATCCTGGTTTCAGACACTGTTCATTTTAAACAATACCTGAAACATATTCACACTGAAGAGTTCTTCTATGGAGATCTTACACGTTGTTTTTACCATTTATAGGGTAGCTAACACAGGCAATGACCAGCTCAGAGTGGTGACTGGCAGATGCTTGGGACCAGGATCAGCCATGCATTGCCTTCTATGGAAACTGTACCTAAAGATTCAGAAAGAGTGAATGGGCACAGTCCATTTCTGTAAACCTCATCCACATGCTACTCATTTTCCCCCTTCTTGTTTTCTTTTTTCTCTTTTGTTTCTTGTGTTAGAATTGGAACCCAGGGCCTTGTACATGCTACACAAGTGCTCTACCAGTGAGCCACACCCCCAGCCCCTCTTTATCTTTAGTGTATATGATACTGGGGATTAAATCCAAGGGTGCTTTATCACTAAGATACATTCCAGCCCTTTTCAATTTTTATTTGGAGACAGGGTCTCACTAAGTTGTCAAGACTGGTTTCAAACTTGCAATCTTCCTGCCCCAGCCTCTCAAATTGCTGGGATTATAGACAAGCACCACCTTGCCTAGCTCTCTCTTTTTAATGTCTATATTTCTCCCTCCTATCTCCTTATTACACTGAAAGAGTGTACTTTTTGTGTGTGTGTGGTTCTGGATATTGAACCCAGGGCCTTGTTCATAAAGGCAAGCACTCTACCAAATGAGCTATGTTCCCAGCCCAGATATACACTTTTTAAAAAGATATATTAAGGAAAAGTTTAAAAACACAGATACCCATGTTTATATCAATTTTTGTCTAGTTCTTAAGGAAAAACTTTTAAGGATGAGGGTTATGATGGCACAAAAAACTTTTTTTAACCTTTTTTTTTTTTGGATTTTAAAAATCCAATGGGGGCTGTAGCTCAGTGATCTACAGATTCAATGCAATCCCTACCAAAATGTTAAGGATTTCTTACAGAATTTAAAAAAAAAACTAAAATTTATATGGAATTACAAAAGACCCTGAATGTCTTTTGTAAATTGTCCTGGCTGGCCTCAGACTTGTAATCCTCCTGCCTGAGTCATCTTGAGAAAGAACAAAGCTAAAAGCTTCACACTACATGATTTCAAACTATACTATAAAGTTATAATGATCAAAATAGCATGATACCACCATAAAAACAAGCATACTGACCAATGGAACAGTATAGAGGGCCGTAAAATAAATTCACATCTTTACAACCAATGGATTCTTTCTTTCTTTTTTCAGTGCTCGGGAATCAAACCCAGGGCCTCACAGATACTAGGCAAGTGCTCTACCACTGAACTACAACCCCTGCCAACACCACCTTTTGTGTGTGTGTGTGTGTGTGTGGTAGCACTGGGATTGAACCAAGGATGCTTAAGTACTGAGCCACATCTCCAGCCCTTTTTCTTATGTTTTATTTTGAAACCTGGTCTCACTAAGTTGCTTAGGGCCTTGCTAAATTGCTGAGGCTGGCCTCGAACTTATGATCCTCCTGCCTCAGCCCAGAAAGTTGCTGAGATTATAGGTGCTCACCACCATGCCTGACCTCTGCTAATATATTTTTTTTTCTAATATATTCTTAAAAACTGCTAAGAGAGATGGTAAGTGTTCTTACCACCAAATGATAACTATGTGAGGCACTACATATGCTAATTTCCTAGATTTTAGTCATTTCACAATGTATATATATTTCAAAACATGTTGTATACCATAAATATATACAATATTATATGTTAATTTAATAAAGAAAGAAAAATAGAACTGGGCCTAGTGGTACAGGCCTGTAATCTCAGCTACTCAGGTGACTGAGGCAGGAGGATCAGGAGGATTACAAGTCTGAGGCCACCAGGACAATTTAGTGAGATTCTGTCTCATAAAATAAATAAATAAAAAGGACTGTGGATATAGCTCAATGCTCACCTAACATGTTCAAGGCTCTAGATTAAACTGCTAGTACCATAAAAAAATCCAGCAATATCTGAGATCCAATCAAAGATTTCCAGGAATAACTTTGTAGGAAAACATTGTCTATAATAAGGAAATAATAAATCAATCAAAACCAATACAGTTCCAGGCATGATGGTACATGCCTGTAATCCCAGTGGCTCAAGAGGCTGAGGCAGGAGGATCACAAGTTCAAAGCCAGCCTCAGCAATTTAGTGAGGCCCTAAGCAACTCAGAATAAAAAATAAAAAGGTACTCTGGCCAAAAAAAAAGGACTGGGATGTGGCTCGGTGGTTAAACACCCCTGGGTTCAATCCTCAGTACCAAAAAAACAAACAAACAAACAAACAAACAAACAAAAAACCCCATTCAGTGCTCAATTTGGCAACACATATACTAACACTGGAATGATACAGAGAAGATTAGCTTGGTCCCTGAGCAAGGATGACACAAATTCTTATTTGTGTGTTCCATATTTGTAATAAAAAGGGAGGGGGGAATCTCATGAAAATAGAAGGAAGACCAGTAGAGCAGAGGGAGAGGATCAAGGGGAAGTACTGGGGAATAAAATCTACTAAATTATGCTATGTGAATGTATGAATACACCACAATTAATTATATATATATATATATATATATATATATATATATATATATATATATATATATCACTAATTAAGATAACAATAAAAGAAGGGATATCAATAGAGTAGAGCAAGATGATTGAGGAGAGGAAGGAGGGCAGGGACAGAGAAGGTACTGGAGAATGAGACTGATCAAATTATGTTATGTGGAAGTACAAATATAATGCATAGTGAATCCCACTATTATGCATAATTATAATTCACCAATAAAAATATAAAATAAAACATTAACTTAAGAAGACAAAGAAAAGGCTCAACTTGATAATGGAAAAGTGGTTTAAGATGGTTTTTTAAAAATCAGATGAATAGTCACTTCCCCGATTTTCCTCTAGCCAGGCCCCTCTCATGGGTGATATCAAATCAGAGACTCTGCGTCTGATAGAAGAAAAAGTTGGCTCCGATCTACATATTGTGGGGTCAGGCTCCAAATTCCTTAATAGGACACCCATAGCACAAGAGTTAATAACAAGAATCAACAAATGGGACTTACTTAAACTAAAAAGTTTTTTCTCAGCAAGAGAAACAATAAGAGAGGTAAATAGGGAGCCTACATCCTGGGAACAAATTTTTACTCCTCACACTTCAGATAGAGCCCTAATATCCAGAGTATACAAAGAACTCAAAAAATTAGACAATAAGATAACAAATAACCCAATCAACAAATGGGCCAAGGACCTGAACAGACACTTCTCAGAGGAGGATATACAATCAATCAACAAGTACATGAAAAAATGCTCACCATCTCTAGCAGTCAGAGAAATGCAAATCAAAACCACCCTAAGATACCATCTCACTCCAGTAAGATTGGCAGCCACTATGAAGTCAAACAACAACAAGTGCCGGCGAGGATGTGGAGAAAAGGGTACACTTGTACATTGCTGGTGGGACTGCAAATTGGTGCGGCCAATTTGGAAAGCAGTTTGGAGATTCCTGGGAAAGCTGGGAATGGAACCACCATTTGACCCTGCTATTGCCCTTCTCAGACTATTCCCTGAAGACCTTAAAAGAGCATGCTACAGGGATACTGCCACATCGATGTTCATAGCAGCACAATTCACAATAGCTAGACTGTGGAACCAACCCAGATGCCCTTCAATAGATGAATGGATAAAAAAATGTGGCATTTATACACCATGGAATATTACGCAGCACTAAAAAATGACAAAAATCATGGAATTTGCAGGGAAATGGATGGCACTAGAGCAGATTATGCTTAGTGAAGCTAGCCAATCCCTAAAAAACAAATACCAAATATCTTCTTTGATATAATGAGAGCAACTATGAACAGAGTAGGGAGGAAGAGCAGGAAGAAAAGATTAACTTTAAACAGAGACATGAGATGGGAGGGAAAGAGAGAGAAAAGGGAAATTGCATGGAAATGAAGGGAGACTCTCATTGCTATACAAAATTACATATAAGAGGTTGTGAGGGGAATGGGAAAATAAACAAGGAGAGAAATGAATTACAGTAGATGGGGTAGAGAGAGAAGATGTGAGGGAAGGGGAGGGGGGATAGTAGGGGATAGGAAAGGTAGCAGAATACAACAATTACTAATAGGGCATTATGTAAAATTGTGGATGTGTAACCGACGTGATTCTTCAATCTGCATTTGGGGTAAAATTGGGAGTTCATAACCCACTTCAATCTAATGTATGAAATATGATATGTCAAGAGCTTTGTAATGTTGTGAACAACCAATAAAAAAATAAATAAAATAAAATATTTGTTAAATAAGTGAAAAAAAATCAGATGAAGAGTGTTGGCAATAGAAAAGATTTTCTTTGCTTTTTGAATGACAAAGGATGTCTGAATTATTTGCTTTTGTTTTGTGGAAAGGAATAGCAGTATGAGAAAAATTTCTTTTGGTGGGTTAGGTAAAGAAAGGCAATAAATTTGAAGATTTTTTTGTCTTTAAACAAAAGCAAACTGACTCAGAACCAGGCAAGGTGGCACACACCTATAATCCTGGTGACTCAGGAAGCTGAGGCAGGAAAATTCCAAGTTTGAGACCACTCTGGGCAACTAATGGAGACCCTGTCTCAAAATAAGATTTAATAAAAGGACTGGGGATATAACTCAGTGGTAGAGCATCCTGAGTTAAATCACCGATACCAAAACAAACAAACAATAACAACAACAAAAACAACCCCACAGTGACTCAGAACTGACAGATATTAGATATTAGAATTATCAGAGAGGGATACTAACACAGTTACTATTATAATCATATGTGAGATATTATAATATAATAAGAAACATATGTAGTCTCTGTTCCTGATTCCTAGCACACAGCTAAAAATCCTGTAATTTCCAGAGTCATGAGGCGAGACGAGCAGCTTGTTATTCATAACAAGCCCTTCAACCATACCTGAGTTTATACTAACGAGGTGGCCCTTGGTGGGCACCTCAGTAACTTCAGAGTAGAGGCTGGTTGCCAGAGAAAACCACCAAGTGATTAGAAGACTGGGGCCTCTTGGGAAGGGAAAGGAACTGGAGATTGAGTTAATCACCAATGGCTGGTGACTTCATCAATTATGCCTATGTGATGAAACCCCATAAAGACTCTGTGTTGGTGAGCACATAAAGATTCTGGGAGGGTGTTCCCTCCCCCACATCTCACCCTATAATCTCTCCCATTTATTTCTTGCTGAGTCATATCCACTTTAAAATAAATCAGTAATAGTCAGTGAAGTGTTTCCTGAGTTCTGTGAACCATTCTAACAAATTATCAAACCTAAGGAGGGGGTCAGAAGTCCTGGAGGCCTGGGATTTTTTTTCCTTTTTTTAGGAGGGGGTATTTAGGAGCGGACCAAGGGGTGCTTTACCACTGAGCTACATCCCCAGTCCTTTTAATTTTTTATTTTGTGATGGGGTCTCACTAAATTGCTGAGGCTGGCCCTGAATTTGCAATCCTCCTTCCTGAGCCTCTTGAGTAGCTGGGATTACAGGCAGATGTCACTGCCACAACAGGCTGGGATTTTTCAATTGGTATCTCAAGCAGAGCCAGTCTTGTGGGATCAAGCCCTGAACTTGTGGGGTATGACATGAACTCTGAGTAGTGTCAATTGAATTGAATTGTTGGACACCCAGTTGCTGTCTGGAGAGTTGGAGAACCATTGTTGGTGTAGAAAAATCCCCACACATTGGCATCTGTAGTGTTTGTGAGTAAAAGCAGCTCAGAGTCTGACATATGTTCAAACACTTAAATAGAGACATTGAGGATATAAAAAGTACCCAAATCAAACAGTTACATGGCCTGGTTGAAAATACACTTAAGGAAATAACAGCACATTAGACATTGCAGAAGGAAAATATATTCGTCAAATTGAAGCATAGCAATTAGAAAATACTAAAAAATAAAACATAGAGAAAAGGACCGAAACAACAAAAAAATGGGCCAGGGATGTAGCTCAGTGGTAGACCATTTGCCTAGCATGCATGAGGCACTGGGTTCAATCCCCAGCACTGGAGAGAAGGAAGAAATAGCATCAATGAGCTGAGGAACAAACAGTGTCAAGCAACGTAATATATGAGTAATTTGAGTCCAAAGAGAGAAGACACTCAAAATCCTGTCCAATTTTTTCAAATTTGAAGAACACTAGAAGCCTAAAAATCCAATAATACAAGAACCCTAAGCATAGGAAACTACATCTGTAGTGGCACCCCCTTTCTCCACAGAAAAGTCTTAACTGGGTTTCTCCAGAAATCTTCACCATGGCTGCATTTAGGACTGTCAGCAGAAGAGTCTCTACAAAAGAGTTTAATGTAGATAAACTTCCAATTTTCATGTTGCCCTGTTTTACTTGGCCACTGGCTAGGAAGAAATCAGCACCCCCTTACTAGTTTTCCACAAACATGTATCCAGTAGTTTGTAAAAATGTGTAAACAAGGCCTCTGGCCTTGAGCTGGGGCTTCACAGAGATGTCTACATTTCTACAATAAGAGAAGTTACCAATTGGGCTCCATAGTAAAAACTGGCAGGGGAAGGAAAGAAAGGGGAGAAGAAGCTCTCCCCTTCTCAGGTGTTGTCCTTGAAGGGTTAACTTTCCCAAAACAGTGAAAGAAAAAGCTGCTTTTATGTGAACTTGTGCAGACTGTGAACTTCTGAGCCCCTCCCCTTACCTGCTAGGTATCAAGTTCTGAAACTGTCTGAACTCAGGGTTCAAGGGATTAATTACAGCAAAAGCTGTGCACTCTGAACCTGGCTGCAGCCAAATAAAACTGCTTCCTGCCATCTTCAGTGCCTTGCCTCATCTGTCCCTACAACACACCAAGGTACATCATAATCAAATTGATCAAAACCAGTGCTAAAGAGAAAAATCTAAAAAGCAGACAGAAGTGGGAAGGGACCTCTACACAGGAACTATTATGGTTCAGATTAGGTGTCCCCCAAGAGCTCATGTGTGAGATAATGCAATAAAATTTAGAGGTGAAATGATTGGGTTATGAGAGTCTTAACTTAATCAGTGCATCAATCCCCTGATGGGGAATAACAGGAGGGAACTGTAGAAAGGTAGGGTATAGCTGGAGGAGGTGAGTCATTGGGGATGTGCCTTTGGGGTTGATATTTTGTCTGTGAAAAGGAGAGCTTTCTCTCTCTGCTTCCTGGAGCCATATTCCCAGCAGCTTTCCTCCTTATCATGATGCTCTGCTTCACCACAAGCCCTAAGGAATGGAGCTATCCTTCTATGGACTGAGATCTCTGAAACTGTGGGTCCCCCCCAAAAAAACTTTTCCTCCTCTAATTGTTCTTGTCAGGTCTTTTAGTCACAGCAGTGGAAAAGCTGACTAAAACAGGAACAAAATTAGGACATCAAATTTCTTGCTGAAGGTAATACAAGCAAGAAGACAAGAAAGCCAGGTGCAAGCACACCTATAATTCCAGTGACTCTGGAGGCTAAGGCAGGAGGATCACAAGTTCAAGGCCAGTCTCAGCAACTTAGCAAGGCCCTAAGCAACTTAGTGAGACCCTGTCTCAAATAAAAAATAAAAAGGGCTGGGGATGTGACTCAATGTTAAATCACCTGTGAGTTCAACACCTAGTACCAAAAAGAACAAAAGAAGACAAGGTTTTTTGTTTGTTTGGCATCAGGGATTGAACCCAGGGCCACTTAACCACTGAGATACATCCCCAGCCCTTTTTTAGCAGAATACAACAGACACTAGTATGGCAATATGTAAATGAATGGAAGTGTAACTGATGTGATTCTGCAATCTGTATACGGGGTAAAAATGGGAGTTCATAACCCACTTGAATCAAAGTGTGAAATATGATATATCAAGAACTATGTAATGTTTTGAACAACCAACAATAAAAAAAATTTATTTTTAGTTGTAGTTGGATACAATATCTTTAATTAATTAATTTATTTATTTTTATTGGTGCTGAGGATCAAACCCAGGGCCTTGCCCATGCTAGGTGATCACTCTACCGCTGAGCCACAGCCCTAACCACTCCTGAGCCCCTTTTTATATTTTATTTGAGACAGGGTCTTGCTAAGCTGCTGAGGCTGGCCTTGAATTTGTGATCCTCCTGCCTTACACTTCCAAGCTGCTGGGATCACTGGCATGTGCCACCATGCCCAGCAAGACAAGGTCTTTAAAGTAGTGAAAAACAAACTATCGTTCAGCCTATTAAATTATTAGGTACAATGGCACATGCCTATAATTTCAGCTACACTAGAGACTGAGGCAAGAGGATCCCAAGTTTATGGCCAGTCTTGGCAGCTTATTGAGACTCTGTCTCAAAATAAAAACTAAGTAATAAATTAAAAGGCCTGGGGATGCAGCTCATCGGTAAAGTGATTCTGGGTTCAATTTCCAGTACAAATAAACTGTCAGCCTACAATTCTATACCCATTAACATACTTTTCAAAAAGGTGAAACAAAGACTTTTTCCCTAGTACTGGGGATTGAATCCAGGGCCTTGCCCGTGCCAGACAAGTGCTCTACACTCCCAACCCTTCCTTCATTTTATTCTGAGACAGGGTCTCCCTGCGTTGCCCAGGCTGACCTAAAATTTGCAATTCTCCTGCCTCAACCTCTCAGTTAACAGGGATTACAGGCATGCACCACAATACCCAGCCTAAAATACTTTTTCATACACAGAAAAATTATAAGAATTAATTACCCACAGATCTGCACCACAAGAAATGTTAAAGGACATCCTTAAGGCAAAAAGAAAATGATATCAGATGGAAATCAGGATCTACACAAAGGAATGAAGAGCACTGGAAATAGTAACAACATGGGTAAAAATATATGATTTAAAAAATATTTAAATATCTTTAAAAGGCAATTAAGCACCTAAATAAAAATAACATACTTTGGGGTTTATAGCATGTAAAAGTAAAATGCATGATAATAATAGCATAAAGTCTGAGCATAAAGAAATGGAAGCACACTATTGTGAAGTTCTTAAACTATATGCACATAAACGGGATTACTGGTGCACCCTGTAATCCCAGCAATTTGGGAGGCTGAGGCAGGAGGATTACAAATTCAAAGCCAGGCTTGGCAATTTAGTGAGACTCTGTCTCAAAATAAACAAGGCTGGGTGGGGATATAACTCAGTGGAAGAGTGCCACTGGATTTAATCCCCAGTGCCACCATAAAAAAAACCTATATGAAAAATAGTATATACCACTTAAAGGTACATTTTGCTAAGTTTAAGATGAACAATAGTCTCCCTTTATCTGAAGTTTCTGTTTCTAGGATTTCAATTACCTACAGCCAACTATGGTCTTAAAATATTCAATGGAAAATTCCAGAAATAAGCAATTTTACAAGTTATTAAAGAACATGTTTTTATAACAATTCATGTTTTAAATTGCATGCCACCTCACTCTACCTTGCCCAGGACATGAATCATCCCTTTGTCTTGTATATGCTACCTGCTCATCAGTCACTTAGCAGCCACCTCAGTTATCAGATTGGCCATCAAAGTACCACAATGCTTGTGTTCAAATAAGCCTTATTTTTCCTTGATATAGTAATTGTTCAATTTTGTTATTAGTTATTGTTGTTAATCTCTTACTCTAATTTAAAAATTAAACATTCTAACAACCACAAATCAGCATTTATTAGACACACTTAACAATAGGTTGAAGATGTTGAAGCAGAGCATCAATTAAAAATATCACTTTATCAATGAGCTACATCCCCAGACCTTTTAATTTAAACTATCAATTAACTATCATGCCGCTGGGGCTGTGGCTCAGTGGTAGTGTGCTTACCTAGCATGTGTGAGGCACTGGATTCAATTCCCAGCATCACATAAAACATTAATTAATTAATTAACTATCAGTTAAACTAACTGGACATAGCTCAGTTGGTGGAGTACTTGCCTGGCATGCACAAGGCCCTGGGTTCAATCCCTGGCACCACACACACACGCACGCACACACACACACACACACACACACACACACAAAGAACTATATGGTGGTAGTAGAACTAGATTCATGTGAGGAATAATAAAACTTTGTCTTGCTGAATCTTTATGGAATATCTCCCATTGAAAATTATGCCTTACTGACAACCATTATCAAATCAAATATTTTATTTAAAATGAACCACTGAATTATGTTGTACGAAAAATAGTTGAAATGGGACTCTGAGATGGAGCAAAGTTGAAGGGAAGTAAGTACTCAAATGAGAACCAGTTTCTCTTTGAAGGTAATTCCAACCCAATTCCCTTAAACTCGATGACACTAAATTAAACCAATTTTTGTGTATGTGGTACTGGGGATTAAACCCAGGGGCATTTTATCACTGAGATTCATCCTCAGACCATTTTCATTGACAGATAGTCTTGCTAAATTGCTGAAGCTGACCTTGAACTTGGAATTTTCCAACCTCAGCCTCCTGAATTGCTGATATTAAGAGCGTGTACCACTGAGCCTAGTTAAATTTAGCTTTATCTTAAGTATGTATGCATATAAAAATACATATAGACAGACAGACAGACTGACTGGGACTATCTGTAGTTTCAGGAAGGCATCCACTGGGGGTCTTGGCATGTATTCTCTGTGGCTAAATGGGGATTATTGTATACAACAAATCTTAGCACAATCAGAAAATAAAACCAAGAGTTACAGCTAATATGCCAACAAAAGGGATAAAGTGGAATCATAAAAATACTTGATTAACCCCAAAGAAAGAAGAAAAAAAGAGAGGACAGATAGAAAACAAATAGCTAGACAAATGACTCAAATATATCAATAATGACCCTAAATGTAAATGATCAAATAAAACAGATATTGTCAGATTATATAAAAAGACACCAAAAACATGGTAGTGTAAAACATAATACACAAGGGAAATAACAGCAAAATGCCTAACATGGGGGAAAAAAAGTAGAATCGTTAGAACCAACTGCATTAGAGCTCTGGAAAACAGTAAAAAGGTTTCCAGCAACTGAGTGCGCAACCCAGACGATGCCCCCTCAGGTGCTGGGGTGTAGTCAATGGTAGAGTGCTTGCCTAACATGTGCAAGGCCCTGGTTTAGATCTCCAGTACCTCAATCAATCAATCAATTAATGGACAAAAGAAAAAGTCACCTTAAAAAGGGCAGGAGTGGCTGGGTGTGGTAGTGCAGGCCTGTCATCCAATGACTTGGGAGGCTGAGGCAGGAGGATTGGCAAGTTCAAGATCAGCCTGGGCAACTTAGGAAAACCCTGTTTCAAAAAAAATAAAAACTGCTGGGGATGTAGCTCAGTGGCAGAGTACCCCTGGGTTCAATCCACAGTGTGAAGTGTTTAAAAAATAAATAAACAGTAGGAGTGTTTGTGGCATGTTTACTTGCTTTCACTCCTCATTCTCCCCTGCAACATGGCAGTCTTGGTGAGTCTTGAAGAGGCAGGGCAGGTCCCCATTCCCTCTCTTGAAGTGGAGGGATTCCAAATTATTGCATATATGTTATTTGTCTATCTGTTCTGTTTCCTTTTTTGTTTTTGGTTCCAGAAATTAAACCCAGGGGTGCTTAACAACTCCACATCCCTAGTCCTTTTAAGTTTTAATTTTTGAGATAGGGTCTTGTTGAATTGATTGGGGCCTCCTTAAATTGCTGAGGAACTTGCAATCCTCTTGCCTCAGCCTCCTGAGTAGCTGAGATTATAGGCGTGTGCCACCACACCCAGCCTGTTTTTTCTTGCCTTATTTTGGATTGTCATTATTTTATTCCCCCTACCATTTGTTTAAAATTTATACTTTCTTTACTCTTTACCTTAATATTCTAATTTATCAAAATTAGTCTACTGGAAAATCTTTTAGAACATGCATACTTTAATACACTTTTTTCTGTGGTACTGGTGATTGAACTCAGGGCCTTGAACATGGTAGGTGAATGCTCTACCACTGAGCTACATCCCCAGCTTTTTTTAAATTTTGAGACATGGTCTTGCTAAATCACCCAGGCTGGCCTCAAACTTGCAATCTACCTTCCTCATCCTCCTGAGTAGCTGGGATCATAGGCATACACTACTGTGCCTGGCATAATACACTTTAACCTGTATTCCAATTCATATAAATTCTCTTCAGTATATCTGATGTTATTAACTCATCCACTGACTTCTTAGATTTAATCTATTTCAGCTCTATCACTTCTACTTCATTCTTTCTCAACTTTTTACTTTTTGGAGGGTACTAGGAATTGAACCCAGGGGTTTTTTACCACTGAGCTACACCCCTGGTCCTTATTTTTTGAGACAGGGCCTTGCTAAATTGCTGAGGCTAGAATTGAACTTGCAATCCTCCTGCCTTAGCCTCTCAAGTCGCTGGGTCATTTTTATTTTTAAAAGTTGTAAATTCCTGTCAGGAATTGTGTTGCACACTTGTAATCCCACTGAATTAGAGATTGAGAAAAGGGGATCTCAAACTCAAGGCTACCCTCAGCAGTTTAGTGAAATCCTGCCTCAAAAAATAAAAAGGAGGGCTGGGTGGTGGCTCAGAGGAAGAGCACTCATCTAGCATGTGTGAGGCACTGGGTTTGATCCTTAGCACCACATAAAAATAAAATAAAGGTATTGTGTCCACTTACAACTAAAAAATAAAAATAAAAAGGAGCTGGGCACAGTGGTGCATGTCTGTAATCCCAGTGGCTCGGGAAGCTGAGGCAGGAGGATCATGAGTTCAAAGCCAGCCTCAGCAATGGCGAGGCACTAAGCAACTCAATGAGACCCTGTCTCTAAATAAAATACAAAATAGGGCTGGGGATGTGGCTCAGTGGTCGAGTGCCCCTGAGTTCAATCCCCAGTACCAAAAATAAATAAATAAACAAATAAATAAATAGGACTAGGGATGTAGCACAGGACTAGGGATGTAACACAGTGATTTAAAAAAAAAACAAGGTTCTGGGGATGTGGCTCAAGCGGTAGCGCGCTCGCCTGGCATGCGTGCGGCCCAGGTTCGATCCTCAGCACCACATACCAACAAAGATGTTGTGTCCGCGGAGAACTAAAAAATAAATAAATATTAAAAATTCTCTCTCTCTCTAAAAAAAAAAAAACAATAAGTGCCCCTGGGTTCAATCCCCAGTAACCCTATGTACACCCCAAATATAAATTCCTTATTTACTTTTAATCATTTTTATTTCTATAATCATGGCAAATGTCCTACATTGATAGTTGATTAGTCTAAAATGAGGAATCTCAACTGGGGACAGTGGTGCACACCTGTAATCCCACCGAAGCTGGAGGCTGATGCAGGAGGATTCCAAGTTCAAGGCTAGCCTCAGCAATTTAAAAAGGCCCTAAGGACTTAGGGACACCCTGTATCAAATTAAAACATTTTTAAAAAAGGACTGGGGCTGGGCGTGGTGGCACACACCTGTAATCCCAGCAGCTTGGGAGGTTTAAGGCAGGAGGATCGCAAGTTGAAAGCCAGCCTCAGCAAAAGCTAGGTGCTAAGCAACTCAGTGAGACCCTGTCTCTAAATAAAATACAAAATAGGGTGTGGATGTGGCTCAGTGGGTGAGTGCCAGAGTTCAATCCTTGGTACCAAAAAATAAAAGAGAGGGGGCTGGGGATGTGGCTCAGTCATTAAGTACCCCTGGGTTCAATTCCCAGTACAAAAAAAAAAAAATTAAAAAGTGAGGACTCTTTGAGTAACTGTGCCTTATTTCTCCTTAGTCTTACACATATTGTCTTGTTTCAAGATGTCTTTGGTTGGATCAGGTATTTTAAATAGCTTGTTTTAGCTGAGCTTTGTCAGGGATTGACAATGAGGCATTCCTGTATAGCCCATTCTGGGCCAATGCCATTTTTTCTCAGAGCTGGGGATCAAACCCAGTGCTTACACATGATCTAGACAAATGCTCTGTCACTGAGCCACATCCCCAGCCTCTGTGCCAGCTCTTTATGCTTGCTTTCTCATCTACAAAAAGGGATTGGTATAGTGATTAAATTATGTGGTCTCTGTGAGAAGTCAGTAACAGCCTTTGAACGCGTGGATCCAGTTGTACCTGTAACCAGTATCTCTCTTCTTGCTTTTGCTTAAGTCAGTTTGAGCTGAGTTTCTCACAGCAACCACTTTGATTCCTGCCTTTGTTAATGGAATGGCTGGGAGGCTTGTGGGTGGCAATGCTGGACTGAGTAGTCTTCCCAGTGGGTCCTACCAGACCCAGTGAAAAGGTATCAGGCTAGAGGGAATGTTCTGGGAATGTTCCCTCAGCTGCCACTGAGCAGGAATCCACCAAGTGAAGGGCTGGGTAACTTATTTATGTCCAGAGGCCATACACTTGCCCTCTCTACTCCACCCCACAGCTGTCCCCACAGGAGCCTAGTTTCTCACATGTGACAGATGGCTCCTCTGGGAGGGGTTTGTCAGGAAATGCTTACACTCTGTGTTCTTCTGTGGCAGGCACGCCCATCTCACTCTTCTCTGGGGAGGGTGGGGGACCTTTCTGTTGGGAGAAGGGGTCAATGTAGAGGCAACACAAACACGTTTGTCCTATCAGGTAGGGGTCTGGCCAGGTCAATATCCCACCTCTGCAGGCATTTCCTCATGGGGACTAATACCTCTTAGACCTCTGAGAGGTGGCCTGGTGAACAATCTTTATGTCCTAAAACAACATGTGTGCCCACAGGGTTGCCTGTCTCTTCCAGGTGTACCCTTTGCACAAGAGATGTTAGTGCAGCTCTGGGTCCAAGCAGGCCAAATATTCCCTCCAGGGATCAACTCCAGTGTGACCAATGAGATACACTGACCTCTGGACCAAACCAGAGGCATTCCTTGACTTCTGTACCTGTTTTCCCATCTGAAACTAGAGATGACAACTCCCCAGAGATGTGAGGATTGAACTGGTATTTGTAAAAGGCTTTGGAAAAAAACTAGGCATACGGTTGGTGCTTGAAATAGTGCCTGGCACTCAGACGGTGCTATAAAAGCACTTTGAAGGCAACACGTGGCACACAGCTGTTGCTTGATGAGCACTCAGTAGCATCCACCACACATCACACATGGCATTCAATAAGCACAAAGAACTTAGGCCTAAAACAGGTGCCAAGTACATACATGGGGGGAATAAACCACGCTGCCTAGTGAGGAACAGACTGGAGCTTTATGTATTTGACACACACAGAGAAAGGTACAGGGTCTCAATAAGAAAATACACTCTGTGTTCAGATGAACCCCCATCATTGGCCACTAAGAACACTCACAGGTGGGGAAAGAGGGGAGGGGACACCATAAATAAGACTAGAAGGGAAGGTCACTGCTCTACGGGCACACACAGGCAGGGCACACTGCCGGGGGCACAGGGCCTCTTCTTTCCAGGCAAGAGAAATACAGCAGCACAGGAAAACAGTAGCCACGTCTAAGCCTGCAATGCCTGGCGGGGGCACTGAACACGGGTAAGAGTGGGGTGGACACAAGAAGTAGGGTGGCAGACAGGGCTTCCTTCCCTGTGGTGAGCTCCAGGGCTGCTCAGTTAACATCCATGAACTCAGGGTTGGGTGGGGAACTGCAAGTGGTGGAGACTGAAGGGCCAGATGAGCCAGGCTGGGACTGGCGGCGTGCCACATCCTGGCGTTGGTAGAACAGGACGTAGGCTGCCTTAGACTGTAGGGAGAAGACACAAGTCAGTGTGGATGTCGGGCAAGAGTAGGAGGGTGGAGTCAGGAGAAAGGGAACAAGGAGGATGAATGTCCTACCTCAATCTGATTCTCATTTACAGGTGACACACTGTTGTCATCAAAGTAGTGCCACTGGCCACTGTCCTTGTTGCAGGCAAATGTTGTATCTGAAAGGGACAGGAAGGCATTCTCACCCACCCTTCTCCTCCCACCTTGATAACGTTGCCCACATACCTAGTCACCACTGGGGACATCCTAACCCCCTTAGTCCAGTACCCCCCTCAGGCCATGTCCCTGCCCATAGCCCTGCATGTAAAACGTACAGTGTCCATCGCGCATGCCCCCATAATGGTTGGAAACTGCAATGAGATCATATTTGTACAGCTCTGGAGCCGACTCGTTCTGCGGTTTGATGACAAACTCGGAGAAGTCCAGATCCCTGTGGGTAAGGAGACAACAGTTAACACTAGGTTTCCCTCCGACACACTGCCCTGCCTTCCCCTAGCCATCCTCCCTCTGGCCTCTGACCGGATAGGAAACTGCACGAGAGTATCCAGCTTCTCACGGGAAAACTTTGAAAAGGAAAAGCGCTTCAGGTGGATGATGAGAATCTCAGGCAGCATCCACAGGTCCAGTTTCTTGGTGGCCAGCTGGTGCTGTTTGCAGGAGGAGCAGTACCTATAGAAAGAACCAAGTCAGGTCAAGGAACACCTTCTGAGCACCTACTATATGGCCTGTGTACTGTCTGTCTTTCAAGTGCCTTGTCTGGCCCACAGTGATATTCTTTTATTTTTTAAATGATGATTTGACTTTTAGTCTACCTGGTACTCTGGTTTGCTCTCATTAAAATCCTTTTGTTTACTTGTTGAAACCTTGTCAGCTGCCTTTCCAATATGCTTTTGTATTTTTGTGTGACTCATGGCCCATGAGATGCTAGTCTTATTTTGGAGCCAGCCTTTCATTTGTCTGCTTTTCTCTTTTCATATTTTAGCCACTCCTTCCTTCAGCAAATATTTAGCAATTGCCTAATATTTAATCCTCTGGTCCGATTTTTTTTTTTTTTGGCATCTCTCACATTGCTGCTACATGGAAATGTTTTGTTTTGTTTTGTTTTTGTATTTTTTGTGTGTGCATGTGCTGGGGATTAAACCCAGGGCCTCACATATGCAAAGCATGTGCTCTACCACTGAGCTATAACCCTAGCCCCTGCTCTTGTTTTTGAGACTGGCTTTAGAATTTTGGTTTTCTTTCACTCTGTTCATTCTGCAACAATCTACTGGGCACCTATCAAATGAATAACTTGCTTGTAAGCAGCAAAAGAAATGTCGTGAACTAATTTAGAAGTCTTCACCCTCAAGAGTTTACTCTTTTTTTTCTTCTGGTACTGAGGATTGAACCCAGGGGCACTTTACCACTAACCAACATCCAGTCCTTTTTTGTTTTTTAGACAGGGTCTCACTAAGTTGCTGAAGCTGACCTCAAACTTGCAATCCTCCTGCCTCAGCCTCCCAAGTCACTGGGATAACAGGTGTGCACCACCACACATAGCTCAAGGAGTTTACTCTCTAACAGAGAAGATGAAGCATACAAACAGGGCTATAAGACATGACTTCAAGTGGCATAACTGATCTAGAAAGAAATCCTTAGCTAGAAGGAAAAGAGCAGAGACAGAAAATGGAGACAAGGGTGGGAGAAGATGACTTTGTTGTTGTTGTTGTAGAATGACAGTAAGCATGCTTTTATTTTATTTATTTATGTGGTGCTAAGGATTAAACCCAGTGCCTCACACTGAGCTACAGCCCCAGCCCCAGGAGGTGACTTTTAACAGGGTAGTAAGAGGAGGTGTCTCTGAGGAGGTCACATATGATTAGAGACCTAAGTATGTAGGTAACAGGGGAAGAACATTCTGGAGAGCAGGAACAGACCAGGCAAAGGCTCTAAGATATGGGGTGATGGTGGCCAGTGTAGCAGGAAGGGTTTGAGTGCAGGGCCGACTGGAAGGAGGTATACTTAGAAAGGTAGCAGGCACCTGGGTAGGTAGTATCACCCCACAAAGCCCTTCCAGGCCCCTTCCTGGGCCCTTACCAGGGGTTTTCTTTCTCCAGGGTCTCCACAGTAGTGAAGAGCTCAATGCACTCCTGCAGCTGCACTGGAGCTTTCTTCAGCATGTACCCAACACAGTCATGCTTCACGTAGCCCTAGGGTGGGTGAATACATGGTCACAGGACCAAGTATAAGGAAGGGTGGAGAGACAAGGAGCCATGTGGAAGCAATGTGCCAAGTGGGTCAAACTTGAAAGCTAGGAACCTGAGGCCTTGGGGCTCTCAGAGAATGTCAAGATGCCATGGCCGGGCCAGCTCTGGGCCTATATTTTTTGGTTCTATTGCTGGCTGGAGAAGTTGGAAAGGGAAGGGTTGAGGGGTGCAAGCTGCAAGTGCCCCCCATCCCTGGTATCCCATTTACCTCAGCCTCCACCTCATCATAGTAGCGCCTCTTCATCTCTGGCTCCCAGTCCATGGCAATGTATGGCTGGGCTGGGGGCGAAGAGGAGGTGGTCACAGCTACTGATGATACAAAATCCCACCTCCCGCTGCTTCATCCCTAGCTCGCAGCCAAAGGACATACTTTGCACTTCTTCAGGGGAGGTTGTGCGGTCACTGGTTCCGTTGGAGTTCACTGTCTGCAGGGTGAACAGTTGCTTACGCCGTCGCCTTGGGGGCCACTGAGATGTGCGAAGGCAATTGTCCAAGAGGAATGGGCACCTCCTGGTGACCCCAGAGCTAGGCCCAGCCTGTTCTCGCTCAGAGTCTCGAAGGCTGCCCCTGGTGGAGGGCCCAGGCATTTCCTCTTTTTCTTCTTCATCACTGTCTTCATCCTCGCCTAGAATGAGGGGGGATATCAGAGATAGGATTGTGTGAGTTCCAGAGACTGAATTGAAATGCATATACTGATGAACACTGAGTGGGTCACATCTGTTCCCAATTCTCCACCCACTGACCCTCAACCCTTCTCCCCCACTTAGACCATGGAACGCAATGTGTAGATCCCTCATCCTTGTTGAACCTCTCCCCCTTACCTTTGTCATCTCCATCATCCTCTTCATCTGAGCTGGGTTTGGTTACATAGCGTCTGTAACAGAACAGAAGATATTCCCGAGGCAGGGGCACAAGGACAGTGGGGGCAGAGCCCAGGATTTTACTTTGGTAATCATGGAGGGGAAGCCATTGCTAAGCCCTCACATAAACAGCTCTTAATTATAAGCCTGGAAGGTGTGAGGTAGTGACATAAATGCACAGAGATGACATAAATGCTAGGGACCAAAATAGTGGCCTGAGAATGTAGGCTCATATGCTACAGTCAGGAATGGAATGTTAACTCTAAAAAGCCACCAGTAAACAGACACAACCAGTTGTGAACTCTCCTCAGGGAAGCCTCTGAGGGGCAGACTTCTATAAAATGAAGGGAAGATCAATGCAGACAATGCTTTGCTTTATTTGCCATGGCAAGTATGGTAGATTTTAGATATAATGAAAATCTACCAATAAAAACACAGCCAAGTCCCTTCAAGGATGAGACAAATTTTAACATGAAGTTGTCTCTATATTATGAGTCTTATTTGCCTCTGTATTTCCAATACCTAAAAGAGGCAGTAGCAAAACCAGGTCTAATGAAACTAAAAAACTTACAAGTTCTTATATAGCCATGCTAAGTTTGAACTATCTTTTGGTTGTTGAAAGGAAAGTATCAAATAAGCAGCTGAACACCTGGATCTGAATTCAGACCCCAACTTCCCCTTGCCCCTGGAAGGTGTCACTTACGAAAGCCGGTACATCAGGATGTTATATAGGCCCTCCCAGGAGAACCGGTCTCGGGGCACTGATACCAGGAGGGGGTGCCCGAAAAGTATCAGACCATAGTAGGAGTTGTTGTAGTCTCGGGCTGGAGTGCGCTCCCGCAGGTAGACAGGAACCACAATGTCATCTCTTGAGCCCTCAATGGCCTCAATCCGACCTGACACCTCATATCTGTCGGGGGTGAACATTAGGTTATATGCTATCAGGGAATCCCCGAAAAAGACTCCCTGACTCTGTCCCAGTTGCTCCACACACTCATCCCTCACAATCTAAAACTATTTTTAAAGGGTCTGAAAAAGATGTCAAATATTTTGTGCTTTACAAACTGTTAGATGACTTACACTGTACTTTATGTTCTGTTTTAGAAAGTACTTTGGTAACATCAGAGTGCTGAGGGGGTTACTAAAAAAATTTTAGTGACAAAGGATTTAAAAACAAATTTTTATAATCCCAGAAACTTGGGAGGCTGAGACAGAAGGATCACAAGTTCAAGGCCAGCCTCAGCAACTTAGCAAGACCCTAAGCAACTTATTGAAACCCTGTCTCAAAAATAAAAAGGGTTGGGGATGTGGCTTAGTGGTAAAGTGTCTCTAGATTCAATCCCCAGTACTGAAATAATAATAAATAAGTAAATAAAACCATTTTCTTTTTTTTAATTCTTTTTTTTTATGTGATGCTGAGTATTAAACCCAGTACCTCACACATGCGAGGCAAGAGCTCTACCACTGAGCTACAGCCCCAGCCCTCCACTTTCTTTTTTAAAGAAATTGACTGCTATGCAAAGAACTTTTCTACTCAGAAAGCACTCCCCATTTTAGTGTTTAGTTGCCTAAATGTTTAAAAATTATTCTGGGACTGAGTATATAGCTCAGCACTAAAGTGCTGGGAATGAGATTGGGGGGCTGATCAGTCTATAGGCTCCTAAGGCTTTCTGCCTCCTTGCCCCTGAATCCTACTCAGCCTTCCCCCATAGAATCCTAGTATGTGTAAGGCCCTGGGTTCTATCCCTAGCACTGCAAGAAATAAAATTAATTAATAAAAAGTACTGGTACTGAGCTGGGGATGTGGCTCAGTTGTAAAGCACTTAGTTGCCTAGCATTTGCAAGGCCCAGCATTCAACCCCCAGCACCACAAAAAAAGGTTCAAAATTGTTCTGAATGCTCTTATTTTCATAAAGTATCTTAGAGTTTCATATTTCAAAACTGCATTTTTGTTTTGAGGACTATGATAGTCTAGAACATAGGAGGGGCCTAGGAAGTACTGAATGAAATAAGAAAAGTAGCTTCCCTCCCCTAATGAGGAGGCGACACTCCTTGCTCTGTCAAGGAGTGTCACCACAGTTCTGCACATGGTAAAGAGGAAGGGTTAAGGCTGAATCATAAAAAAAGGAAGTAGAGCTGGGGGTATACTTCAGTCATAGAACAATTGCCTAGCATGCCTATGAGACCCTTGGGATCAATCCCCAGGAGGAGGGAAAAAAAAGAAAGAGGACCAGCCTCCTGAGGAAGTACTGTCTCCTCATCACCTCCTTACTCACACAAAGATATCATCACGGTCCAAGATGCCACTCAAAGGATCCTCCAACTGATAGAGCTTATAGAAGCGGTGACTGAAGACATCTGCCACTATCATCTGGGAATGAGATTGGGGGTCTGATCAGTCTGCAAGGCTCCTAAGGCTTTCTGCCTCCTTGCCCCTGAATCCTACCCAACCTTCCCCTGTAGAATCTTACCTTGTCTGGCGCTATACCTGTGTGTTTGGACAGAGCCACACACAGATCCGAGATATTCCCTTTCTTGGGGACCACAACTCTATGCTGAGAGAGAAATAGCATCCATAAAAAGATCAAAAGGGCTTGTGGTGAGTAAAAGAAGCCTTGAGGTGTGACAAAGTAATCACACTTTGATTACACATCCCTTGTTATGTCCCCATCCCCCAACACACCTGCTCTGGCTTGCGGCGGGGATCCATGGGGACAAAGAAGACTTCCAGGACCCTCTTATGGCAGACAGGCAGTGGGACGCTGAGGTAGCAGAAGGGGTCAAAGGTCACAGACACGTTGCCACAATCAGGGCACACCAGTGTGGACTTGAAGAGGCCATGGAAAGTGTCCACGATCACAGAATCATTCCGCCGTTTGTGGTTCTGCCAGGCCTCCTGAGCAACCTCCTGTTGAAAGTGTCATGGTGGGTGTGAAGCTTGCCCAGGGCAGGGGGAAACCAGAATTTGGAGATGTATTTGTGCAGGGTTAAGGGTAAGCACTCAAGTCCAGTGGTAGAGTTCCAGGTAGGAATATCTGGAACCATGTTCATTGTTTGGGGCAGGAACCTGGCAGGGGTTAATTCTAAGTTGGGGGTGGGAACAGAGGTAAACCTAGGAGTGAGGCTAGAGGTGAAGTCAGGGTAAAGGAACTTAAAAGGCAGTGGCCTAAGTGGCTTTAATAGGACTTTCAGGATGAATACTTTCAGGAGCATCTTACCTGATCTGGCCGTCCAGCTGCATCACACAACTCGACATATTCCTTCTTCTTGACCCGATTGAGGTCTTCATGAAGCCCATCCAGAAGAAACGACAGCAGCTCCTGTGAGTCATGTTGCTGATAGCCCAGAAACTGGGTAGCAAAATGGCCAACCTTGTTCTGAAAAGACAGGCAGTGCAGTCAGCGTTAAGAGGGAATGAAGGAGTCATAAGAGGCAAGATAAAGTGAGGTACCAGAAGTAATACCTTGAACACATTGGGCACGATGGAACGATGGTAGCCGGACCATGCCTGCTTTACCAGGTCTGCATAGGCCTCTGCAAGCTCACCCTTCATGCCCAGTGGGTTTCGGAAGTTGAGCTCCTCTAGGTAGCGGTTGTTGAGGAAGTACTCCGTGAGCTGTGGCACATTGCTGAGACACTGTGGGGGAAGGTTTAGGTGAATAAGGCAGAGAAGAGGAGAAAGGAGGTTTCCCAAATGAGGACAGAGAAAAGAAAGCCCGGAAGGAAGAAAAAGGAAAAACGGGGGAGGCAAGGGGAAAAGGGGACAAGGGGGAGCAGGCAAGTCATGGGGAGATGATAGTATTTTCGGAGAAGGATGAAAGTGGTAGCAAAGTTGAGAAGAAAAGAAGAAGCAGGGCTGGGGTTGAAGCTCAGTGATAGAGCGCTTGCCTAGCACATGTGAGGCACTGGGTTCCATCCTTAGCACCACATAAAAATAAAGAAATAAAATAAAGGTATTGTGTCCATCTACAACTAAAAAAAATACTGAAAAAAAAGGAAGAGCACAGAGCATGTAGAGGGGAAAGGTATTGATATTTTAGAGCAAATGTGAGCATGTCATTTCAGACTCCTGGGGCCTTAGCTTCCAACTTGACCCCTTGCCCTGCAGTTCCCCCTGCCCTAGCTCTGTCCCCAATCCCCAGCTCTTGAAGCCCACCCCTGGGGTTATGCCAGACACAGCTCTAATGGCCCAACCTGCAGGGCCGAGTTCATGAAGCACGTGTTGCCCAGATTGGTGAGGCCACAGATGCCAGGCTGGCCCTGGAAGTCCTCATCCTCTTCCGACACACTGTTCCTGGGATTGAATGAGAAATGCTATCAGCTCAGGGCCTACTCCATGTGGGTGCACTGTACTCATAGGTTCAGTAAGTCTGCTTATTGTGTGATGCCCCTTCTCTAGACCAGACACCCCAAGAGCTCACATGACACGTAGCTGTGCGCTGGGCCAAGTGCCATCTTTGTTTCTGGTCTCCATGATGACCAACTGGATAGGAGGATAAAGTAAACAAGGAAAGACATTAATGGAGGGCCTTGTCGGCACCCAGCTCCTACCCAACCTGGGTCTGACCACTATCAGGTGAGTCCATGTGGCAGACCACCTAAGTTGAAAAGCTTCCTACTCTTACCTGCCCAGTCTCAATGGCAGCATCAAGCAGCGTAATATGTGTGTTGCACAAGCGATCCAAAGAGCCTTCAGCATTCTTGATCCAAAGGCGTGTGTCTTCCTGGGGTTCCACCAGAAATTGCTCCCGAGCTGTGCGCAATATTAGGTCTGTGGAGGATAATGACGCATATTCAAGATCTTCAAAGTCCCACGATAATCAACCCATCTTGGCAATCCTGACCCATCCCCACTGACTTCACAGACTTGGTCAATACCTTGTGCCCCAATCAATCTCCAAATGACTGACCCACATTCAGGACATGAAACTCTCAGCAAATATTCTCAGCAACACCATCCAAGCCAATGGAATGCAGTTCACATACCATCAGGACTCTAGCAGACAGCCCCCAGGGCTTCCACCCACCTTGGCCAATGCTTTCTTGGTCCTCAGTGGTCTGACTGGTGCCTTCTCAGTTGGCAAAAGCCTAATCCCATGCATCCTTGATTCAATGAACTGTGACCCATAGCTAGGAACTCCAGCTCATCCCAAGACCCTCAGACTCACCCACAGAATCAGAGTGGCTGAACTGAGCAGTGAGAGCTGTGTCCATGTCACTGTGCTGGACAAGCAGCAGCTCTATTGGATACACTTCCACCTTCTGCATGTTGGGCAGCTCTATGACCTGTAAGGGTAGCGAGGCAGACACAGATGCATCCACCCAGTAGATATGGAGCCACATGGGCACATGGATCTGGACCCATCCTGGGCCTACAAGGCTTTCCTCCCACCCAACCTCCCAGGGAATCTACCCCACCCAACACCCTCCCTACCCACTATACCTTGCGTTCAATAGGTGGCTGGCCATGCTCTATGCCATACCAGCTGACCAGGCAATGCCAGGCAGCTGCTGGAAGAAGCACATAATCCTCACCCTCCACCAGTCCCTCTTTGAGGCGCCAGTTTATCTGATCTGTAGGGTGAGGTGAGGGTATGAGGCAAAGGGGTGAATCAGGCAAGAACTAATAACTCTGGCCATCCCAGCAATGACCTAGCAGAGAATGGGCTAACAATCATCCATAGGGACAGAGGGAATAGGAACTCTAGGGCAAGGTTAAGAGGGAGGGGATAGGCAGGGGCCTGGTACCTTCAAAGAGCTCAGCATTATTGATGCAGCCAGGAAAGGTGCTGGCGTCCTGGTCCCCTCCCTGCACGTACACCTCCCACTGTTTATACCAGCGTTGCTCCACAAGGAACCTGGTGCCCAGAGAAAAAACAAGGGTATAATGTGATTATCTGGGGGTTAGCTGAACAACTTCCCATGGCTATCAAATTTAAACTATCAACACATTAAAATTCAAGATGAAAAGTTTCAGCAGTGTATAAAAAGTAAAAAAACAAACAAACAAAAAAAAAAAAACCAAGGGCTGGGGTTATGGCTCAGCAGTAGAGTGCTCGACTAGCACATGCAAGGTGCTGGGTTCGATCCTCAGCACTGCTTAAAAATAAATAAATAAAATAAAGGTATTGTGTCCAACTACAACTAAAAAATATATTTAAAAAAAGATTATATAAAAAAGTAAAAAGCAAAATTTATTCAGTAAAACTCAGATTTAGATATTAGATTAGCCATCTTCTTAGGACACTGAATGAGATCTTATTAAAGACTGAAACTGCTCAATAATGTCAAATAAACAAACAAAAAACCACCACAGGGCTGAGAAACATGAGGTTTTACAATAGAATAAAAGATAGATAATTTGTATTAGTCACAAGAGATAACACTGTAACATTAGGCTCAAAATAAATAGTTTGCAGCTAATGTTGAGTATATAGTATTTTTAAAAGGCTAGATCAATGGAGGCAAAATTCTTCAGCTAAGAAATGGATTTGACTAATTTTGAAAATGTGCTCAGAAACTGCAAAGAATTTAAAGTGCTAAATATAATCATAAGGTTGTTTTTGGCATATTGCCATTTTTCATGTATTAGGTCTGTGGAGGATCATGTATAAGATTTATTTTGGCTTTTTTCCCCAGAGGAAAAATGATAAATTTTATTAATATACATTTACAGCTATTGTTCAACTTTATTGAGACATAATATTTATACATTTTAATTTTTTTAGTTATAGATGAGTACATCCTTTATTTATTATTTATTTTTATATGGTGTTGAGGATTGAATCCAGTGCCTCACATGTGCTAGGCAAGTGCTGTACCATGGAGCCACAATCCCAGCCCCAATATTTATACATCTTTCTTTATGATTGACATATTTATATAATATATAATGATTACTAGCTTTATAATAAAATTTTGCATTTATAACTAGTTTTCTTTTTAAAATTGTGGTTAAAAAACCTGGTGTGGTGGCACACACCTATAATCCCAGCAACACAGGAGGCTGAGGCAGGAGAACCGCGAGTTCAAAGCCAGACTCAGCAACTTAGCAAGGCCCTAAGCAACTTAGTGTGACCCTGTCTCAAAATAAAATATAAAAAGAGCTGGAGGGGATGGGATTATGGGTCAGTGGTAGAGCACTTGCCTAGCACATGTGAGGTACTGGGTTCAATCCTCAGCACCACATAAAAAGAAAAATAAATAAAGGTATTGTGTTCATCTATAACTAAAAAAAAAAATTTTCTTAAAGGCTGGGAATATGGCTCAGTGGTAAAGCACCCCTGGGTTCAATCCCCAGTACCAAAAAACAAAACAAAAAAAAAATGGTGGTTAAAGAGAACCCATGAAACAGAAAAAATCCAACATCTTCAATTCCCAGTACCCCCCCCACACACACACACACAATTAACCATCTTAACCATTTCTTTATGTGCAGTTCAACTGCCTCTTTTAAATGAGAAACTTATATGCACTCCAAGGATAAACATTTAGGGCCGTGCTGAAATCTTCCTGTAAAATTTTGAGAAATTGTAAAATCTGGAAAAATACTCGATATATATTAAATGTTAAATGTATGATGACTGTTATTATTCTGATTCCAGGGCTTGAACATAAAAGCTTACAGACTCACACACATCATATACACCCCTACTTTGCTATGATTTTTTTTTTCTTTTTTTTGGTACTGGTTTGAACCCAGGGGTGTTTTGTCATTGAGCCACTTGCCCAGCCCCCCCTATTTTTTTTTTAGACAGGATCTCACTACATTGCTGAGGCTAGCCTCAAACTTGCAATCTTTTTTCCCTCAGCCTGAGTCCCTGCTATTAATTTTCAACATATAAAAGGCTGTTTCAAATATTTAATAGCCTCACTTTTTAAGAAAATGGCCCAAAATGATAATACATGTGTGTGTGTGCGCACACATCACATTGTGTTAGTTGTTTTTCCAGCAATGTAACCTCATAAATGTGATTATTTTTTGTTCATTTGTTTTTGGTGCTGAGCACTGAACCCAGGGTCTCATGCATACTAAGCAGGTTCTCTGCCACTAAGTTACACCCTCAGCTCAAAAGTGAGTCTTCAACATGTTAATTTTCCCTTGACAAGAGAGGTGTGGGGATGAAGGGACAAAACAACAACAACCTGAGATAGCAGCTGGGCCCAGGGGTGCTCTAATACTGAGCTACATCCCCAACCCTTTTTTATTTTGAGACAGGGTTTCACTAAATTGCCAAGACTGGCTTCAAATTTGTGATCCTCCTGCCTCAACCTCCCAAGTAGCTGGGATTACAGGTGCATGCCTTCATGTTAGGCAATTAATGTACAATTTAAAGTTACAATGAGTCGGGCAGAGTGGTGCAACCTGTAATTCCAGCAGCTCAGGAGCTTGAGGCAACAGGATCACAAGTTCAAAACCATCCTCAGCAACTTAGTGAGGCCCTAAGCAACCTAGCAAGACTCTTTCTCAAAATAAAGTTTTTTTAAAAAGGGTTGGGGATGTGGCTCAGTGGGTTAAGCACCTTTGTGTTCAATCCCTGGCACAAAATAAATAAAATAAAAAACAAAAAGAAAAACGTGGAATAATGACAACTCACCTGAATAGGCAAACATTTTTGCAAAGCTTTTTTTCTCTTTTTTTGGTGAAATGACCACCCCCAGACCCTGCTAGGTCACTCATTCTGGGAAATATAGCCTCCTTCCACATAGCCCCCCATCTTCCACCCTATCGTGCACCACAGACACCTTCATTCCCCCTTCGGGAATTTACTTGCCTCCATAGTCAGTCTATGAAATTCACTTATTTAGGAAAGCTAATTTATGTTTAGTGATAACTTTACTGCAAAAGGAGGAAATGATCAACTTCTTTTTTAAAGACAGAATTTTAACGAAAACTAACACTAAAAACCATTCTTTGTAGCCACATCCCCAGCCCTTTTTTTTTGTATTTTATTTGAGACAGGGTCTTGCTGAGTTGTTTAGGGCCTCACTAAGTTGCGGAAGCTGCCCCTTGAACTTGCAATCCTCCTGCACCAGCCTCCTAAATTGCTTGGATTACAGATGTGTGCCACCATGCCCAATTATATCTTTTCTAACTATTTTTGATATCTTTCCCAATTTCAGAACAATGTTATTGTTTAAAATGTTCTTTAATGACTAAACTGTCTTTGGAAGGTAACAAAAAAGATTTGTCTCATCACCCATTTAAAAGGACAACAGGAATCATCATGTTCATCTAAAATTCTCCAAATTTTAATTAACTTGAAATTGATATAAAAGTCCTCATTTTCCAACTTAGTATGTTACAAAATGATACAACAAAAAGAAAGCTCATCTTCCTAGGTAATTAGTTAATTATATAGAATGAGATACACTACTATAAATACCTTTCCTCAACATTTCTAAGTATAACCTTCTAAGAAATTGTTATTTTCCCTTCATAAATCACTATCCATTGCTGCAACACTCTGAACCCAGCCACCCTCCCCTTCCTTCACCTGGACAAGGTGAATCCTGTGATTGCTTACCTTTGTTAGGAAGCTATGAACCGCTGCAGACATGCAAGAGACTCCCTCAGTTAACTCTGATTTAATCATGTTTGTAGATGGTTCATCATCAAAAATAAAAATTAAAAATTCCAAGGAAACTATACTATTATATTTGAATTTAGTCTTAAAATGATGCAGATATAAATACTGACTCAAACCCTATAAATGGAAGGGAAATTAAAGAACATCTAGAAGCTTTGCTCTTATCTAAATAAATAAGCATCAAAAAAGTAGTTTTGGGGGCTGGGGATGTGGCTCAAGCGGTAGCACGCTCGCCTGGCGTGCGTGCGGCCCGGGTTCGATCCTCAGCACCACATACAAAAAACAAAGATGTTGTGTCTGCCAAAAACTAAAAAATAAATATTAAAATTCTCTCTCTCAAAAAAAATTAAAAAGTAGTTTAGGGGACTGGGGCTGTAGCTCAGCAGCAGTGCACTTGCCTAGCATGTGTGAGGCACTGGGTTTGATCCTCAGCACCACATAAAATTAAACAAATAAAATAAAGGCATTCTGTCCATCTACAACTAAAAAAAAATTTAAGTAGTTTAGCAAAAATATTTCTTGATAATACCCATGATATCAGACAATCTGGCTTCAATACTGAACCAATATTGATGCAGTCATTTTTTTTAATGAAGTGAAATTACACATAATATAAAATTAACTCATTTTAAATTGAACAATCCAGAGGCATTTAATATATTCACACTGTTGTGCAACCACCACCTCCCTCCTGGCTCCAAAACATTTTTATCACCCTATAATTACTGATGGGATAATTTTGAACGGTATTGGCAAGGATGATAGAATTTCTTGTCCTATCTACCAATGACATAATCATGACATCGTTATAAAGGTCAGAAGGGGTAAAGACCAAATCCTTGAGGCCCCTTTTAACATCTCCAAAAGGGATATAAAATGTTCTGGTTTTTTTCTTTTTTTTCTTTTTTTTTTTTTTTTTGAGAGCTATGATGTAATGGTACAAAAACATTGCTTGGCTCTGTTTTGCCAATTTAGTGAATCTCAACTTATTTCCCTGGTAACAGGAATACACATTTCACTAGTACTTTTATTAAAGAACTCTCTAAATTAGGCAAACCTCACTGGAAAAGGCCCTAAGAATTGATGTGTTTAAACAACAACAAGAGTTCAACATGGCTGGCTCTGGATGGGGAGAAGAAGGGGGTGTGTCATCCGAGTGATTCCAGAAGAAATCAGAATGGAAACAGGCAACCAGCCTCACAAAGGCCTGCAGGTTGCTATAAGAATTTTGGCATTTACAATGCAAAACATGGGAAGCTGCTGGAACATTTTGGGAATGGATGGCCATGATGTATGTTTTAAAGAGAATCACTATTTATGTAAAGAGGAAAATGGTGTCTTCAAAATAGAAAAACCTGCCAGACACCACCATAACCAAGTGATCAAGATTAACACCATGAATGTTATATATAACCATGTATTGTCTGATATAAGGGCTCACAGCAAACATCCTGTAAAAGTTAAGCATATCTAGTAGTTTCAGGGATTTCATTTAACTTAAAAAAATTCTGATATATTTGATTTAATAAATTTTAGACTGATATAATAAGAGTTTTGGAAAATTATAAGAAATGCTTTGTGATGTGTGTATTCCTATGTAAAACACATGGCTTCTCCTGTGTATATTTTTAAAAATTAAAGAAATGCACATTAAAAAAATATAACTTCATATATAAAGTGTGATTTTATATATATGCTCCATACATAAAAAGAGAAAGTTTAAACAACAAATACTATTTAGGGATGCATACGCCTATGGGAGAACATTCAAGAAAATGAAGAGACTCAATCCAAAATTCAAAAATGCATTTTAAAAAATTCAAGATAACAGTTTCTCATGGAGTAGGAAGAATTTCCATCTGGAAAGGGCACAAAAGGATTTTTTTGTGTTTGTGAATCTTAACCTGGGTGGAAAAATTCACATATTTTTATTCTTAATTTTTTACTTTGAAAAAACTCAGAAAAATGGCAAAAATAATACAGACTTCCCATATGCCCTTCATCCAAACTCCCCAATCTAACATTTTACCTTTTGGCTCAATTGTTGTTTCTATATATCATTTCTGGTATTTTTATTTATTTTAAAATTGACAAAATTGTATGTATTTTTAGTATATAGCATGGTATTTCAATATATGTATACACCGTGGAATAACTAAATCAAGCTAATTAACATATCCATTACATCTAATAAATATTCTGAGCGATTTTCATGTATACAATAGATATCTATGAACTATAATCACCATATTTGTACAACAGGCCTCCCAAATGTGTTCCCCTTGTCTAGCTGAAATTTCTCCTGTGACCAACATCTCCCCAGTTCCCACCCCCGGTACATGCATTTTTACATATGCTATTATTTCAACCATTTGAGAATAATGTGCTTACACGATGGTTCCTTATCCCTAAAATTTTCAGTATGCATTTCCTAAAAACACGGATATTCTCTTTCATAACCACAATATAATTATCACAATAATGGAAACAGAAACATTAATATCTAATCTATCAACTTTAATCAAATGGTACCGATTTCTCCATGGAATGTTCCATTGAAAGAAAAAAATGAGAAAACCCGATTTTTAAAATTATTTATTTTTTCTGTTCTAGGATCCGTTGTATTTAGTTGCTAAATGACTTGCTAAAATGAATTAATTCCTTTAACCTGGGACAGTTCTTCAGCCTTTATCTTTCACAACTTTGATATTTTTGAAGAGTACACAGTTTATTTTAAAAGGATGTACGTCAATCTGACTTGTGTAAACATTTTATACTATAATCTTTATAGGATCTTATGCCTTTAACAATTTAAAAGAGAAATGCAACTTGGCGAGAAATAAAATAAACCCAGAAGCAGTAAACTTTAAGCAGCAGTGATGAGGAAAAAAAAAATCAGTAGAAAAAGTCGATTTATCATTTTTTAAAATGACGTTTTTCTCCTGATTATAAAAGCAAAATAATACTAAAATAGAAAACAAACTTAACATCGAAGGCCGCTCCAATGCTAATCACCTGCACTTTCTCTCGTCCTAGGAAGGCCTCCGCCAGAAAAACCCCATCACATCACAAACTTTGCCCATTCACAGGCGCCATTTTCTGCTTTAGTAACCTCCCCTCCACCGTCTTTCCTTGGCCTCAGACCACGCCCCTCAGCCCACCTCACAAGACTAGCCTCGTTCCCAGGCGCCGGGCTCCTTCCACGTAAGCGCTCGCTCCCTCCCCCGGCCCACAACTATTTGCTCGGATTCTGCTCTTCAGCTTACGTCACAAGGCTCGCTTCAGTTGCAGGCGCCTGGGAGCAATAAGAGGCTGCTCCTAGCGGCAGACGCTGCCTTGCGTAATGCAGGCCACGCCCCCGCCTTACGTTACAAAGCCCGCCTTCTTCCCAGGCTCCAGGTTCCACGACGCAGGCCCCAACCCCCATGACTGTTTCCTCTCAGACCCCGCCTCCACTACAACAAACCCCATTTTGTTCTCAGGCGTCAGACTGCACCACACAGGCCCCGCCTCTTTCCCAGACGTTGCGTTTCATTCACAAGCACTTCCCCGCCCCTCTCGCCCGCTGTCCTACCGGCCCCTCCCCGCAGCAGTTCTTCCACAGACATCGGCTTCCAAGTCCCCCGCGGTTGCCAAGGTCCCCGCCATCCCCTCAGCCAAGGCTTCGCTATAACCCAGCCTCACCAGCTTTCGCCAGCCCGCAGTGGACGTTCTCGCCCACTCTCGCCATTCTCGATTTGGCGCCACTGGTCGTCCAGACCAGGGATCGCCTCATTCTGTATTTCTCTGTCTTCAGCGGCCTCCGCGACGGCAGCTGCGGCCGGGTCCGCTTCGACCGCCGCCATCGCCGTCCGTCCTCTTCTAACTGCCAACGCAACTGAAGATAGGAAGAGGACCCTCAACTGCCACTTCCGGATTCTGATCCCGGAAACGGAAGCAGAGCCCCCCAAACAGTCAGGGGGCTCCTGCCATCTTGGAAATGGGCCCCTTGCTCGGACGCGTCGAAGGGCTAGGCGGGCATCGGGCGGTGGGCTGTGATCTCTGCAACCCATTCACAGGGTAAAACCTCCAGTTGGGAACTAAGAAAGACAATAGTGCTCTCTGGGATTCTAACGCCATGTTGAGTTAGGGCAAAAGGTTGCCTGGAAGGCGGAGGCTGAGTTTCCCATGGTGGGCAAGGACATATTAAGGAGTGCTCAGGGAATCACAAAGGCCCCAAAACTTTTCTGCTGATTCTCTGCTAAGTACTGCGGACCCCTATCCTGGGAGTGGCACTTTTGTTAGCCTGACCAGAGTGCCCTCCTTTCATTCTACAACCCTTCTCATCCATCAAGACCCAATGCAAAAGAGGTCTCCTCCAGAAAACCACCTTGGCCTGCAGGCCATTTTTTTCCCTTCCTGAACTAGATTTATTCGGTAGACAAAAGTGATGAAGGCAAGTCAGCCCCAGGCTCCTGTTGTGTGTTGGAGTCACAGCAATAATAACTAGTAGTCTGCTCAGTTTAAGTGTGTTGTTGGATTTAAATAGTAGCCTCAGGCAGCAGGTACTATTATTTGCCTTCCATGGGCAACAGTGGGGGTAACTGAGGACCAGAAATGTTAACACATTGTCCCCCAGCTAATAAGTGCTGGAGTTATAGTTCCAACTCAAGAAATCTGGTTCTAGAAGTGTGACCTTAAACACCAGGCCTGAGATTGTCAAACTGTGCTCCAGGGCTTTCTGCCCAGGAAATCCTCTCAGGGGTTTCACAGAGTCTAACTATTTTCAAAATACTTTTTCACTCCTGTCATGTGTTTATTGTGAAAATATCCAGAGACTACCTGATCTAAACAAAAGGTCTTTAGGTGTCCTCAATATTTTTAAGAATATAAAAAAGGGATCCTGAGGCTGAAGTTTGAGAAGCATTGTGCTAGGCCAGATTTCTTTCTCAGCCTCGGCACTACTGTCATTTCTGCATTGTGGGGAACTTTGCAGGCTGTTCAGTTACATCCCTGGCACTACTACTAGATAACAGTGGCACCCTTCAGGACAGCCAAATTTCTCCCTCCAGATATTATTAAATGTCCCCTGTGGGCATTGTCCCTGGTTGAAAAACACTGTGCTAGTTTATGCTACCATTTTTTTTTTTCTGTTAGGGCTCCCAGCTCTACTGGTTGGTGATTGAATTTTTTCTCTGTGGGGCTCTCTGCATGTTTATCTACCTGTTGGCGGTCCCCACCTGGCTGTCCCAAACTCCCCTAAGACAGGCTCATCAAGATTCCAGGACTGTTTCAGTGACTTCCTTCGCTACTATTACCGATTTACCACAGGCAAAAACCTTGCTTTTACACATTCCTAGGCCCATATCCATACATGTCTGTCTCCTTGCACAATTTCAATCCTCCTCACCCACACACAGCCTCATAATTTACTTCATTTTCAGTTAACCTCTGTGAGACAGAGATTAATCTCTGCAACTCATACATAATTCCAGCCCCCAACCCAGACATGCCACAGATAAGGGGTCACAATACCCCGAGGGTTGTATAAGCCCTGTAGGAGAAAAAGGAGCACTTCTTTCACTTGGGACCCCCAAAGAAAGTGGCATTTGAGTTGAATCTGACACATGACAAAGAGCTGCTCTTCAAGCCCAACTGAATCTTGTCAAATTCACTGAATTTGCCCCTCTGCAAACTGTCCCTTCCCATTTACCTGGGCAACCAAGTAAATTCAAGAAGCCTTCCTTCCCAGCCCTAGACTTTTGTTGTTTTTTTGTGATACTGGGAATTGAACCCAGGGCCTGGTACATGCTATCACTGAGCTACACCCCCAGCCCTAGACTTGGTTTCTTCACCTTTCAGAAACCAAATTCTGCTCATACCAATAACCCTACTGATTCCTAGAGCAGTTGGGTGAATTCCAGTTCTCTTATGTCTGGACTGGCAATCTCATCCCCCTTTGCAAGGTCCTCATTTTTCCAGCCCCTTTTTTTGCCATAGGTGGCCCATATCTTCTGATTCTACCTAAGAGATGGATAGCACAGGAAATCTGCTGAGGAGCTTGTGAAATTTCCAGCCCTGTTACAAGAAAACAGGGTGTCCTGTTTTCCAGGCTTGCATTCCCATCTCTGGGGACATGGCAGCCACTATGGCACCATGAAACTACAAGCTGAAATACCATCAAAATGCATATAAGGACACAGTGGTGTGATTAGAGGTCTTCAGGTTACCACCACTGGGTTTTAGGAAAAAGCCACTTAATTAGGCTTACAATTACTTGCAGCATTTGCCTGCCCTGCCCACCCCACTTCAGCCTTTTGTCTATATTCTTGATTCAGGGCATGTGAGCTAGAATTTACAGGACAGAAATTAAAACCTCAACTATCCCCACATGAGGGTAAGTCCCAGTCTGGGACCTCTTCCCAAGATCACCTCACCCATGCCCATGGTTTCCACTACTTCTTGGACACCAGTAATCCAAAACTTCCAGCTCTGTGATCCCACTCCTGAACTTAATCCATGTATTAAAGGATTCTTCCTCTACCTACTCAGAAGTCCAAAATCTAACCTTATCTCATTTCTTCTCCAATCAGTCCTGGTCAGATATGTGGTGGTCACACTGGGCCTCTTTGCTTCATCCCTACACCCTGGGGCTTTCAGTGTCCTTCAAACAGCTTCTCTACAGCCCTTGCTTCTACCCTGTCAGGCTTACTCTTATTGCTGGATATATCTAACTCCTCTCTGCTTGATTCTCAGCCCATCAACACTCTTCAGCCTGCCCTTCCTGCTTCAATTGGATGTTCCATTATATGTACAACCTATCAGGTCTTGTTCATAATCACACCATGTCCCTGGCCTACTCCCAATGCTATCCTAGATGATGGGGACCAGGTATGAATTCTCCAAATTTCTAGTAATCACCGCAGCTTGAGCCCCCACCCCTTTACAGGGATTTGCAATCAGGCTTTTCACTTTAAACTTTTTAATATTTCATACAGCGATTATGGTGCATTCGGGAACCCAACCCCCCAAATCCCATTAGGAAGGCTCCCACCCTTGCCCTCCCACCCCGTTTAAGGGCCCCAAGGGCTTAGGGTAGAGGAAGGGGAGGTAACCACCCATCCAGGGATGACCCTGGAGACTGTCCCTGCCCTGTCTCACCCTCCCAGGGGTTAGGGAGCAACAACTGGGCACAAACCCCCCATGTGTCCCTCTGTCCCTGCTTATGCATGTATACACACTATGGCTCCTGGCTAAGTTGGTCAGTTCCTTCCTGGCAGGGCCCCTACTCAACAGCACCGAGTGAGACAGGGCAGGAGGGCTGGGCTGGGGAGACCCTGAGAAGGAAGGAGGTCCGGCTACAGGACTGTAGGAGGGAAAGAGTGGGATCTCCCCCCACACCTTGTCCATCTCCCAGAGTCTCCAGCAATTTACAGATCCCCCTGCAGCTGGGAATGGCAGGCAAGGGAGGAAGGCGAGTGGCCGAGGCATGCTTTCCCATAGCCGATCCCAGGGTCTGGTGATGGTCAGGGTTCCAAATAGGGGCTGTGTCCCTGCCTCTCTGAAAGGCTGGGAGTGGGGCTTCATTGCACAAAATACTGTGGGAGGGCCTCACACAGGGGGTGGGGCCCAGCCAGTCTGTATACAGAGATATTGCATTTAAAAAAATGAAAACCTCATTTAAAATAATTAAAAAATAAACAATGAATGAAACAAACAAACAAAAAAAAAAGGCCCACACAACATGAGGCAGATGGGGCAGGCAGGAAAGCAGGTAGAGAATGCCTCAGACCCAAGGCATCGCCACCTTCTTGTCTGAGTCAAGAGCCCCAGCCTGGGCTAGCTCCAGACCCCTGGCTGGCCATGGGGTAGTGGTCCTGGGAGAGGATATGATGAGGAGGGGTAGGCCTGGCCTCAGTGTGGGAGGCTGGCACGGCCATGCTGTCCGCCGGCAACTACCGAGACAGAGAAAGAGAGACAGACAGACAGACCAAGCAAAGGAGTGATGAGAGCTTTGTTAGCACCCAGCAGATAGGCCAATGGGTGGGTTGACAGGCCAATGGTTGGGTGTTTGGGCAGGTGGCAGGGGACAAGTGGGCAGGTGAGTGTGGCTCAGGCAGGTAGGCAGGCAGCAAGCAGGGAGGATGCAGTTGGGGTCTGCCCTGTGAGGGGTGTGGCATCCCTCCAGCCGCTGCCTGCTGGGACCTCGGTCTGTGGCTTAGAACTTGGCTTAGAACTCGGTGTCCACCACACGGAAAGCTGGCCTGCCTGCAGGGGAAAGCAGAGCGGATGGCTGTTGGTGGGCAAGCAGGTAGGTGGGTGGGGCAGGGGCAGGGACAAGGGAGGCGCCACACCTACCTGAGTCAGGCATTGATGAGGACCGAAGATTGGCCTCCTTTTGTAGCTGGATCTCCTTTAGTGCAAATATGGAAGTAGCTGTGGGTGGAAGAGACACCTATGTAAGGGATAACCCATGGGGCCATCCAAGACCAGCCACTGTATGGTCCCACTGAAGGAATTAGACCAAGTTGCCCTTTTTTTTTTTTTAAATAAACATTTATTGGGGCCCTTTGGTGGCACAGGCCTTTAAATTTTTTTTTTTAAGAGAGGGGGAGAGGGGAGAGGGGAGAGGGGAGAGGGGAGAGGGGGGAGAGAGAGAGAGAGAGAGAGAGAGAGAGAGAGAGAGAGAGAGAGAGAGAGAGAGAGAATTTCTTAATATTTATTTTTCAGTTTTTGGCGGACACAACATCTTTGTTGGTATGTGGTGCTGAGGATCAAACCCAGGCCGCACGCATGCCAGGCGAGCGCGCTACCGCTTGAGCCACATCCCGAGCCCCAAGTTGCCCATTTTTTAAAAAATATTTTAGTTGTAGATAGACACAATATTTTATGTATGTATGTATGTATGTATGTATGTATGTGTGGTGCTGAGGATAGAATCCAGTGCCTCATGCATGTGGTCAACCACTGAGCTACAACCCTAACCCCAAGTTGCCCATTTTTCAAGAGGCCTTTCATTCATCAAATAATTCCACACACAAACCAGCTACAACTAGAGAATATGGGATGTGGATTACTGCATGTTACAAAGAAGTTATTTTCGAGAGTGATAATGGTATTGCAATGACTACCTGTTAAGTCCAGGTGATGGATGGTATTTTAGAATCTGATTTAAACCATTATTTTGATAATGGGGATTGAGCTCAGGGACCCTTTACCACTGAGCTACATTCACAGACCTTTTTATTTTTATTTTGCTGAGGCTGTCCTTGAACTTGTGATCCTCCTATCTCAGCCTCCATAACCACTGGGATTACAGGTGTGTGCCACTACGTCCTGCATTTTTAAAATATGATTTAACCCAGTGGGCCAATTGTTTTAGGTGAGATGACATTTTCTAAAAAATTGTTCATAAACATGCCCAAATTATTTAAGGATGAATATATATCTATGGGATTGGATTTGATTCAAAATAATCAGAGGGAAGTAGAGAAAACCACATTAGCTGAGTTGATGAATTGTTATAGTACTTGTGTGAACTCATCATATTATATTTTTTGTTTCTGTTTTTGTTTTTTGGCAGTATTGGGGATTGAAATCAAGAATACTCTACTGAGCTACATCTCCAGTCCTTTTTATTTTTATTATTGTTTATAACATCTTGCCATCTTCTTGCCTCGGTCTCCCAAGTAGTTAGGTGCGCTACCATGCCCAGCAAAGGTTAACAAGCATTCATTGGGTTAAATGAATTTTCTTATTTTTAAAAAATGGCATTAAAAATGGTCCTGCTGATTACCTCAGCTACTCTTACTTGGGAGGCTGAAGCAGGAAGATGGCAAGTTCAAGGTCAGCCTGGGCAACTTGATGAGACCCTGTCTCAAAATTTTAAAAAGGGCTGAGGATGAAACTCAGTGGCAAATTGCCCATGGTTTCAACCCCAGTACCACAAACAAACAAACAAAAACAATGGGCCTGGAATAATCAAGATGACGTGAGGGAGCTCAAGGGAAGCTTCTATCTTCATTTCTTGACTTGTGTGTTGGCTACATGGGTGTGCTTAGTATGTGAAAATTAACTGCATTGTACAGTTAAGCTTTGTGCATTTTTTAGCACATATATAAGGAAATGTCTTTTATGTACTGTATGTTTGAAAATTTTTGTGAAAGGTAAAGGAACTGAAAACCAAAAAAATATTTTAGTAAATACAACCCATTATACTGTATGAACAAGGATGTCTTTTTAGAGATGGCACAGCTAGAACCCTCACAACCAGCTCAGCTGTCCCAAGGAGTCTTGTTCCCCACAATCCCTACCCCAGTTCATCCATTCTCCAGTTCTACTTACTGTCAGGAAGTTTGTGGATCCGCTCTCCCAGGCTGAGAAAGAATGGATGTTTCATGGCATCCTCTGCGGAGATCCGATTGCGACCCTCAAACTGAGTTGGGGGGAAGTAGGTGCATTAGTATTTTCAATGAGAAGGTCTCTCCTTCCTGCCAGCCTCAGAGCCCCTGGGGGTCATTGTGTCCCCATACCTGGAACCTCCCCACCCACAAGACTGGTCCAGGAAAATGGTCTCACCTGCAGCAGCTTGGTGAGGAGGTCAGCCCCATCGCTATCAAGTCTACCACAAGGACAAGGGAATCTGTTTTACATTGAGTTTGGACTCTCTGGTCCCTAATGCCCACCCCACCCACCAGCCTCACCGGGGTGCGTGGCTCAAAAGGGCCTCAGCTCGGTACTTGGGATAGTTGTATGTCTTGAACTCCTCATTAGACAGGATGCCTGGCCATGTCTCCTCAGTTGGGGTTCCTAACAGGGAGGAGTTGTTTGATTCCAAACATCTCATATCCTCCCTTCATGTGCCCACAGCTCCTAGGGCCTACACATTCCTCACCCAAGATGCGGAAGATGAAGTGCAGCTGCTCCTCCACCGTGGAGCCCGGGAAGAGGGGCCGGCCTGTGGCCATCTCATAGAAGATACAGCCCACACCCCTGGGCAGGGAGGGCACAGTGAACAGGGAGGCAGTTGGCTGGGTGGTATGGCTGCAACAGCCACCCCCTTCACCACCTGGCCCTGCTATACTTCCACCTCTCCTCACCACATGTCAATCTGGGTGGAGTAGTCCGTGGAACCGAGAAGGATGTCAGGGGGCCGGTACCACAGTGTCACCACTTCATTTGAGTATGTCTTCGTTGGGATTGACTTGGCACGGGCCAGGCCTGGGCAGCAAAGAAAAAGGGCAGCTGGAATAAGGAGATCACGGGCAGTGGGTAGAGGGTGTCCTAGGCAAAGTTTAGAAAGGCTGATGGGAAATGAGACTAAGTGGCCATGGGGAAGGGGAGTGCTGGGAGAATAAGGCTGCGGGAAAGAGAGGAAGAAGGGGGAGGCTGGTGGTACCAAAGTCAGCCAGCTTGAGTTCTCCCCTCTCGTTGATGAGCAGGTTCTGGGGCTTGAGGTCTCTGTGTAGCACCTTCTGCCGGTGGCAGTAGGCCAGGCCACGGAGCAGCTGGAACAGGAACAGCTGGGAACCCAGTAATGACAGGCAGAGGTCAAAGGATATCCAGCAGCCCAACCCCTAGCAGGCAGGAACTGCTCCCTCCCAAACACAATGAGCCCAGAGCTTTGTTAAACAAAAGAGGACAGGCACCCAATGTCAAGCATTCCCAGCAAAAAAAAAGTCAAATGGGAATGGCCATTTCTGGAAGATTTGGGGGGTGCAGTGGAGTGGGTGGAGTCCCCCTCCTGTCCCTGCTTCTTGCCCCACACCCACTTTCACGTTGTGCATGTTGATGACATTCCCACAGTCATCCAGGTACTGCTTCAGGTCCTTGTCCTGAGGAGAAAAGAGGCAATATAGGAACAGCATCACATCCAGAAGCTCTTGGCCATCTCCCCACCTCCCTCTAAGACCCACTGCCACCCAACCTTACCAGGTACTCAAAGACAAGGGTGAGGGACTTCTCCGTGTGGATAATGTCATGTAGTGTAACAATGTTGGCATGCTTGAGATCCTTGAGCAGGGACACTGCAGGAAGCATGGGAATGAGATGGAGCAAGAGTCAGAGTCCCATTCTCAGGACAAAGGTGAGGACATGGACCAGATAGGGATAAGCCCAGCATTTCCTTCTTTCCCCATGAGGTAACATCTCACAGCAACTGGCTCTAACCCACCCTATGCCAGGAAGGTGCCTCCATGTTCCAAATGTGGGAAATAAAGCGCAGAGACATGTACGAAACAAGAACCTTGGATTGCTGCACCAGGTTCATAAGATACTAGGTTTTTACAGTCTGATTTTGGTTTCTGGGAAGGGGAGTTGCTCCAATCCTCAGTATACAGGCCTGTAGCACAGTGTGAAACTGAGTTTTCATGCTTACTTTCTTTCTTTCTTTTTTTTGAGAGAGAGAGGGAGGGAGGAAGAATTTTTTAATATTTACTTTTTAGTTTTCAGTGGACACAACATCTTCATTTTATTTGTATGTGGTTCTGAGGATCGAACCCAGCACCCTGTGCATGCCAGGCGAGCGCGCTACCGCTTGAGCCACATCCCCAGCCTTCATGCTGACTTTCTATACAACACAAATCCATTCCAGGTGCTATTCTGAACACTTTAACCAAAGCAGGCACCATGGTTTGCAATTCATTCACCTTCCCTGGTTCATTTACAGATTCCTGGTTACTCTAATACCTGGATATGTGGGTGATGGGCATTCTCAGGAAGTCCAGAGCATTGAGAAAGGTTTCCCAGAACCTCTAGTTTTTATCCTCACCATGGAGTGTTTGTGTGCCATGGGGAATAACCCCCATATGAGATGGGGACTGTACCTTCCCGGATGGCGGTGCAAGGTGCCCCCTCTTCATGTTCCAGTCTGATTTCCTTTAGTGCCACAAGGTTGTCTGTGAGCTTGCTTTTGCCTTTGTAGACGGTGGCATAGGTACCCTGGGATGTGAGGAAGTGTGACGAGAGGTGCTATGAGGCTGCAGGGAGTTTCTACTGACCTCCATCCCCACCATGGACCTCTTGGCTGTCTCTCACCTCACCCAGCTTGTCCAACTTGATGTAGGTCTCCAGTTTCCCAAAGCCGATCTCAGACTGTGGGATGAAGGAGGCAGGTTGAAGCAGGCCCAAGGGATGGCTTTAGGAGAGGAACAAGAGGAGGAGAGAGCAGGAAGAGAAGGTGCTCACCAGGCTGACGCGGCGGAGGCGGCGGCTGAGGGGCTTGTCAAAGATGGGGCTATTGAGGGTCAGCTTCTCAAGGTAGCCCTCGGGCAGCCGGATGTCGGCTGGGAGTGACAGGCGCTTGTTGATGTCCTAGCAGGCAAGACAAGGGAAAAACAGGACCATGAGTTCTACTTCCCCAGACCCAACCCCTTTTCCAGCTCCTCCATCACCAAGACGGGGTTTAAGCACCTCAGTGGAGATCTTGCGTGGGGGATGGTTGCGCATGCGCACTCTCACTGGAGACTGCACCTCATCCGAGGATGTGGCTGAAGCCTGGTCACTCTCCCCATCTGACCCCATCTTCAAGTCCTCGTGCACAATCTCTGGTGGTAGGGATGGGGGAAGGCAGGCCAGGTGGGGTCAAGAACACCCCACTCACACACACAACACATTCCCTCATCATTCCCATTTATGCACATGGCCCCAGAAACAGCCTTGAGACCCTTAGGGACAGGATAGTGGAGCCCAGGGAAGCCCAGGTGGGCCCAGAAGAGGTTGAAAGAGTGTATGAGGGGATGACAGGCAACAGTAGTCACCTAGTGGAGCACCTCATTCCAGGGATGAGCGGAGACTGCGGCTGGCCCAGGGCCAGAAGGCAGGTGGCAGCAGAGGTAACCAAGGGCCCTAGGAAGGCAGGCCCAGGGCAGGCAGAGTGCCAAGAGGCCTTAGGGCTATCATATCACAGAGTACGGAAGGGCAGAGGGAGTCTTGGGGCAACTCTAATAGGCAAGGTACCCTTTCCCGTGGAGCATGGACACAAAGCCAAGGAAAGGAGCACCAATGGACGGACAGACAGTATGTTAAAAAATAATTGTAGGGAAGGGGAGAAAAAGAAGAAAAGAAAATGAAAATAACACAAGTCTAAGAAGAACTTGGCTGGAAGACAGCACCTGGGGACTGGGAGCAAGGAGAAGTAGTAGTCAGTGGACTGACCTGGTGCAGAGCTAAGTGGGCCCCGTCCAGGTCCAGAGCGAGGTTCCCCAGGGGCAGCACGTGTTGGAGCCTCTCCAAGGTCGCTGCCACCACCACCACCACTCTCATCCAGACCTATCTGCTCAGGGGCACCATTGGTCTTATCTATGCCTCGGCCCCCTCGGAGTGTCATTGACAGCTGCCGTTTGATCTTCTTCATCTGATCCATGGCGACCTGAGCAGGGGACATGAATAGAAATGGGTCCCACATTAGCATTTGCTTGACTACCATGGGCACACTAAAACCTATGACAACCTATTGGGAGCACTGATACAAACACTCCTAAGTAGCCCACCTGGGTACTCAGAATTGGGTGGCTGGCTGAGGGCAAGGGCCCACCCAGTAGATTGTTGGTCTCCACGGTGGCAACCTCACTGTGGGAGCAGAGGGCTCCACAGCAGGCAATCTCAGGTACAGCGGTAGTGATGGACCCAGCCACAGGTGGGACAAGGGGCTCGCCCAGAACTGAGGGACCAGTGACACAGCCCCGGGCGCGCCCATAGAATGGCATGTTCCGCTGGCACCAGCCCCACATTGCCCCCAACTGCCAAGGCAGAATGCTCCCTGTGGCTACAAGGACCCTCAGGCCTCCCCCAGCAACCATTGTCATGGTGACTAGTGGACTACCCCACTGCTCTACCCAGATAGGGGGTGCAGAGTTCCTGTCCAGACCCAACCACTGTGTGGAGTTGGGAGGGGCCATCTCAGTATACTCTAGTTGTCCTCAGAGCTGCTGGAAAGGTTCAATCCAGTTGGGACCCACAGTGTCCATCTCAGATTTTCACAAGCCAGGTCACTTTTTTCCCTCTACTAGACAATGTACATTTCCTTTATCACCCCCCAAATTAACACCCCAGTCCTCAATGTGGCCCTTATCTCATTTGCCCCTGTTACCTCTCTGGTCTCACCTCCCCCTTGACCATTCCCAGTTGTCATTGTACAACTACACTCAGCAGTCCTACCTCAGGGCCTTTGCACTGGTTGTTCCTGATACCTAGGACACCCTTCGTGCAGAATGTAAAATAGCTCACTCCCCACCCACTTCATTTCATTGCTCAAATGTCGCCTTCTTCATGAATAACCCTATTTAAAAATCTCAACCACCCTGAAGTAGATCACCCAGCACTTATTACCTCCTTAGAAATGACACCATCTATTTATTGGTCTCTTTGCTCTTTACTGTCTATCTCGTCACCACAACTAGATAGTAGCACCAACAGGATAGATTTCTGTCTGTTTTGGTCACACATATATCCTGAGGACCTGAAATAATTACTGACACAGAAAGCATGCTCAAAAAGTACATATAATAGAAACAAATAATCACATAGGACCAACCTCTGCTGAGGTGGTTGAGTCCCTGCTACTCATGAACAACCTCAAAAAAGGTGGCCCAGAGATGCTGGTCTAAGGAATATGACCTAGATGGGCTGCTAGAGAGAATGGGGCCACCAAAAGGTTTAAGCTGGCCTTCTTCTGCTTCCTCCTGGGCTCTGGGCCAGTGAAGAGGGGGAAAGACCTGGCCCAGGAACCATCTGGACTAACAGCAGGGACTAAGATGGCCCTGGGCCCAAGGGAAGTAGAGCTAGATAGGAGGTCGAGGATGAGGCTGTGGCTGCATTTGAGAGAAATGGGTCATCTGTTACCTTGAAATCAAGTGCTTAACCCAGCAGCTCCCACCCCTGCTTCTGTCTGCCTTTTAAACTCACTGCCCTCAAAAAGGGAAGAGGGTCTAGCCTAACAGAAAGACCCAGATAGAGGATGAGGTCCATCCACAGAGAACCCAGGATATCGACAACAAAATCCTGACCTGGGAGGCTGAACACTGGACCTATGGCCAGCTCCCAAAGACTACCTTGTGTCCCCATATGGCATGGATACCCATTGCTTTGAATGTGGTGACAGGGAGTGGGGGAGGGGTTGGAGAAACTCTAAGTAGGGCTGAATGGAAGATAGAGAGGGAGACAAGAGTAGTCATGACTTCTGGAACCCTCAAAGGCTAGATATGTTATGGCGTTCCATTTCTTGAAAACTTTAGGAAGATGTGGTAGGAAATCTGTGTATCATGCAATACTCCCAGTGGTGAGTTTAGAGAAGCTAAGCAGGCCCCTGTGAACAGACACTTCAACATTTATATGCAGCAAGACTATTATCATTTCAGTTTTGTGGGCCTTTAGATTTTGAAATAAGTGAAGAAGGGGGCAAGAAACTGGACATATAACTCTATCCCCAAAAGGGCATATGCCCAGGGGTCTGGGGTTGTAGCTCAATTGTAGCATGTAAGGCACTGGGTTCGATCCTCAGCACCACATAAAAATAATTAAATAATAAAATAAAGATTCTGTGTCCATCTACAACTATTTTTAAAAGGGCATGTGTCCTTTATGACCCCCAAGGACACACACCTATCCTCCGACTATTCTCATACTGAAGGATATTTGCTACCTCATAATACACAATCCACTGGGGACAGTTATTATTACACTCTATTACTCCCATGGTCATATAACTCCTCATTCTGACCATCATGGGCACATACCCTCAAGAAGGTCTCACTACATCTTAACTCCCATTAGCATCCATGATTTCTCCTTTTATCTCTAACTCCACTGCAGCATTCAAAGCCCTAACTTATTGCACTGAACACCGTTGGTATATGCTCAGCCCCTCTAAGTAACTTTTGGTACCACATTCATAGGCCCCTCCCTTCCCCAGTTGCCTGTTAGCTCCTTCACTTCACAGTACCGATCCTCTATCAATGTGGTTCCCCCCAGAATTCTGCCCCACACTAACATGCACTTGGGACGCTCTACAGCTGACCTGAATTAACACTCGCTGAACCTTCACACTGCTCTAGATCTCAATAGCACAAAGTAAACCTTGAAGATCCCTGACTGGTTTTGCCCACACTCAGGCCCCTTCTCACCCATGACCATCGTTAACATATATCTTGTCAAGTCGTTCTACTACCCTATCCCTTCCATCAGCACAAACTGGACCTTCATTCCACCCTGACCCCTATTAGCACACACATAGCCTTACAAGTCCTGCCTCCCCATTAGCACACCCTAAACCCTTACTCAGCCCTATTCCCCAGGGATACACAACACACTGTTCTGTAATGGTCTGACCCTCATTAAGTGTACACAGCTCTCCATTCAGCCCTGACCCCCATTAGCACACACTTCAGTTCTCCATGGCTCTAATCCACTTTGGCACACCTACACCATCACATATTCCTGACCTCTGTTTCTCTTTGCTTCAATCCCTCCACAGTTTTAACCCTTGTTGGTTCACACTTAGGTCCTCTTCATAGCCCTGCTTCCCCCTATTATACACTAAATGACCTCCATAGCTCTACCACAGTTCCCCCTGAACCTCAATATATTCCAGTGCCACACCAACACACATTGTCTTTACAATATTCTGACACTCCTTATATTCCAGATTTCATATGGCTGACTCTCCCCCAGATGGTACACATTTACATGTCTCTGACTTTAAACCCACATTAGCAGTCAATCACTAGAACTTTATATACAGTATTACCCTGCACTTTCTGGAGTCTCACATTCCCTTTGTGGACTCACACCTCACCTTGACCCTTAGTGTGCTGAGCTCTTACATACTAAGACACTTCCCTCATCATCACCCTCCTTCACACATATATGCAATTCTGATACCCATTAACACAAGCCCAGATCTTCTACCATCCTGTCCCCATTACACACCCTTGGCATACACCAGACCTCTCACTATCCAGATCTTTATTACTACATGCATACACCCTTAAGGCCATGACCCTCTTTAGCACACATTGGGCTCCAATTATCTGCCCCTCCATGAGCACACCTTGGACCCTCACTCTGTAGCCCCACCATTAACAAATACACAAAATTAATACCAACTTGACCCTTATCACCACACACTAGGCCTCTTAGCCCTGATCTTATCGCCACACTTTCTGTTACCTCCACCACCCTGTCACCTATTAACGTATACTGGGCCCCTGCAGCCCAAACCTCCACTAGCAAGTCCTTAGAGTTGTCCCGGGACCCTACCCCCTAAACACACCTCAGATCCCTCAGGGACCTGCAATCCCCTGCCATTAACACACACTGGGCCTCAAACCTTAATGCTCCGACCCCTGCACAGCTCAGGCCCCCATTAGCAAACCTTGAGTATTTCGCTACTCTGTCACTCATTTCCACATCCTCTGGTCCTTTGGTCACCCTGCTCCCCCTTAGCACCCACTGCACTTCCCATCCCCAGCACCCAGGACGGGCCCAGGGCGGGGCCAAGGTCAGGGAGGCCACAAATGACCCCCCACCCTGATGCATTCTGGGAAATTCGCAGGAGGAAGGGGGCACCTGCCAGTCTGGCAGTCCAGACCCCGGGGCGCCGCCCGGTGTCGGGGTTGGTTCTATAGGAGCAGCCCCCACCCCAGGTCTTGGAGACGCGCTCACCGGCGGGGGCGCGCGAGCAACCTCAGAGCCGCGGGGCCGGCGCGGTGGCGCCTGGGGCGGCGGCCCAGGATGAGGCCGCGCGACCTCCTTCTCCTCCAGTTCGCCGCAGGCGCCCGTCCCAGTAGTCTTCGGCCATGGCTGCTGGGCCCGGGCCGCCGCCGGCTGAGGAGGAGGAGGCGGCGGCGGCGGCGGTGGCTGAGGCGGAGGCGGCGTCCCGCTCAGCCGGCCATGAGCTTGGCCGCTGTGGGCGATGCCCCCGGGCTCGTTGGCGCCCGCTGGAATCCGAGTGCTCACTGCGGCTCGAGGCTCAGAGCCGACTGCTCGCGGAGACGCGGCGGATCCCAGGGCCGAACAGCCAACGGCCCAACCGCCGCGCGCGCTGCGCTCCACGCATGCGCACGCACGCGCTGGAAAGGGTGAAGTGGGAAGGAGGGGACTCACCTCTGACTGCTTGTACCAAAAGACGCGTCCGCAGCGGGAGGGGGCACGGCCATTGCGCGCCCACAGGGGAATGTGGCGCCGGCCCTGGAACGGCGCCAGGGGTAAATGTGGAGGTTTAGTACTCAGTTTCGATCTTGCCAGAGGTTTGTTAACGCCGAGGTGAGCAGCAGCCAGTGGCCAGACTGCTGGTCACCACTCTCTACCCCTAGTTGGTCTCACTTGGTACATTCCCATGGTGGCAAACGGGACTTTTGCAAGGAGGAAAAAAGATGAGACAATCAGTTCTAGTCCCTTGAGATGCCCCGGGAGGCAGGAATTTTAAAGGTTCAAGAGAAGATGACTTTTCTAAAAGAGATGGCCTGGATAATCATTGGCTCTTACCACCTTAGATAGGACAGCCTAGCCCCGCCCTGCTGCCCCCCCCACTGCTCATTCCCACTGTGAACGTGTGCAGCCCCGCCCTTTGAGGTTGTCTCCAAGCCAATCGGATTTGTTCCCTGTGGTGAGGCAGAGCAAGAATGAAGGGCGTGGCTGAACTGAAGAGGCGTGACTTCGCCTTTCCTCCTAATCGCCCCTTCTCCTCTGCCCGAGATTCTCATTGGTTTTCACCGGGGTCGGGGGAAGCTCGTTTTTGTTCTATACTCCTAACTACAGGCTGAATATTCCGCAAGGTGACTGGTCCAAAGAACATTCAATCGGGCACCATCCCGCCCTTAACCCTTCCTATCTCCTCCGACCTCTTGGGGTGGAGCCTAGGCTGAGAAGAAAGGTGGACCTTTAAATGGGCGGGCTCCACTACTGCGCAAGCTTGGAACTTTGGGTGGGGCGGGGCCTCCTCCTGTCTCCCGGGAGCGCATGCACTGAATTGCTTTTTCCAGCCACCTCAACTCCCTCTTCTTGTCCGCAGTTCCCCTCCGTAGCTTTATTTCTGTTATTTACTGTTCTCTGTTGTGTGCCAGGAGCTGCTAGGCATACCTAATCCCTCACTTCTCTCTGCGTGGAAAAACTACACTATCCCTAAGTCCAACTCAAGGGGCGGCAGCCTTTGGGCGGGCTTTCTGGGATTTCCTTACACTGCATCCCAATTCAAAAGCAGGCTCCCTGCCTCTTCTGAGCTTCCCTTTACGGCAGCCTTGATCATACCAGTTAGGATTTTCATTAAAGTTCATGTTAGTAAGGACTTCCTGGGCCATGATGGGGGTGGAAATATTGACAAAGACAAATCACCACCGCTGGATAGATGTCTCCTACCCTTTTTCCTCTCTTTCACTCCAGCGGTATTTCTGTTTCTGAATAAGGCAAGAACAATCCAGGACTTTGCACTGGCTAGTTCCCTTTGTCTGGAATGCCCTTGCCCCATGTATCAGAATGCCTCATTCACTCCCTTCTTCCAAATCCCTCAATCAAAGTCACCTTCCACAGGATGACTTCCTTAAGTACCTATTTAAAAATCCTTTATCCCCATAACTCCATATCACCAGACCTGGCTCTGTTCTTCACCTTTCTAAAGCACCAAGTTTTTCCCCCATCCGCAGTGCTGGGGAGGACCCCAGGGCCTTGCACATGCTAGGGAATCCGGTTTACCACTGAGCCGCATTTCCAGCCCCAATCCATTTCCAACAATTTACTTATGCTATTCTGGGTTTTGACCTAGCAGAATGTAAGTCCCCAGAGGTCAGCGTGGATTTGTTGTTGTTGTTTTTATTATTATCTAAGAGGAAAAGTTTTATTCCGAAATTTCACAAATCATTTCCTTACCCATAATTAAAGTCTGGTCATTGCTCAATGTTGGTACCACTAATCTGATTGAAATTTGAATAAAGGGAGGGAGATGGGGCTTAGGAATGCCAGGCCAAAGCAAAATTCCAAGGAAGTCCCTCACATCCATGTTGTTGTTTTTTAATTCACTGCTGGATCCCAAATGTGTGCAACAGTGCCTGGCACATAGTTGGTACTAAATAAATGTTGAATGCCTGAGTGGCAATTAGATTCAGGAAGAGGTAAGAGGAGACATCCTTGTCCCACCTGTCCATTGTCTCTGCTAGGTGCAAAGGGCTCAGCAGTGACCGAACTGGGGCCTTCTGAGCCCTAGTCTTCTACTGTCTGGCAGGTATAACAGTAGACAAACATCGATAGTAAAATAGTATGTGGGAAAGGAACTAATATACAGCCAGGATTAATGGGTAACTCAGAAGCTGGTTTTGATGAAGGGCAGAGTATCAGGTATAAGGTATCAAGGGGATCAAGGAGCTGTAAAAAGGGCTGGGGAGCTGGGTGCAGGAGTCTGAGACAGGAAGATCATCAGTTTGGGGCTAACCTCTACAACTTAGCAAGGCCCTAAGCAAATTGGCAAGATTGTCTCAAAACAAAACAAAAAAATTAAAAAGAGCTAGGGATATAGCTCAATAGTAAAGTGCCTCTGAGTTCAATCCCCAGTACCAAAATTAAATTAATAAACAGGGCTGGGGATGGATGTGGCTCTGTAGTAAAGAAGCCCAGGTTCAATCCTTGGTACCGAAGGGGGGGCACTAGGAGAAGTAGCTCAGTGATAGGAGTTTGCCTAGCATGAACAAGGCCCTGGATTCAATCTGCTGTACCACAAAACAAACAAAATAGGAGCTATAAAGACAAGTTTCTAGAGTTGTAATGTGGGGGAGGGTCCACTGAACAAGGTACGCGGGGTACTAAAGCTGGGGCAGTAGAGAAATGGGGGAGAGGAATAAAAGCATGTGTGCAAGCCTCATTTGTAACAGGAGAGACAGTGGACAGATGTGTGGAGTGCCTGCCATACAAGGAGCACTAATATTGGAAAGGTGCTTATGGTGGCAGTCTCTCCACTTGACCTAGACAGCTACCACCACCATTAATCGGACACCAGAGGTAAAATGCTTGTTAGCCCCAGTGTCCTGGTGAGGACTAAATGGCAACTATGGAAGGATGAGGTCACCCAAGCAGAGTAGACAAAAGGGGGAAAAAATGGTCATGAGAGGGAGGTGGTCAATGGCATAGACTGTGCCTGGGGGCTAGGAGCTGGCCCAGGAGGCATCAGGTGTGGGGACAGGCTGTGATGGGAACCTAGCCAGGTTCAGGAATGTATCGCGATATTCCCAACACTCAGTTGAGTGGAAAAGTGGGGGTCTTGTTTCTAAGGAGGGCAGAGAAACTGGTTCCTGAAGGAAAGGAACAGATTTATGAGTGGTATCCTTAGGAACCAGGCACTAGTACCAATGGAGGAAGATACCTATGTGATAGCGGCCAGCCAGATTGGTGTCTTCAACTATCTGGAGCTCTCAGCCAAGACCAAAGCCAGAATATGGCAACTCTATAGTCTGCAGTCCCAGTGGGGGTGAGGGCAAGCTTCCTCCTGCTTGCACTAACCAATGATTACTTCTCTGCTCCCATAGCCAGGTCTCCCCTCGAAGATTAGGAAGCCTGAGCACTCAGGAAGCATATAGGCAGATGTGGAGCCAAGGAGGGCAGGGTGAGACAGAAAAGAGGCTTTTCCTCTCTAGATGTTCTCAAATACTTCCATAAAAACTGCACAGTATGTCTGAAGGCAGTGACATTCCTCAAGCTAGCAGAGCCATTCAGGCTCCCTGGAGCAGAGATCTGAAGTAAAGGCACCAAAGCCATTGCTGGTACCACCAAGAATCTTGTAAAGGCCTACCCAGGTCTGAGTACTTTGAGCCAGATGGGAAGGGATCTACCCCAAGGACACAAAAAACACTGACCAAGCCCTGGCAGCCTGCTTGCTCAAACTTTCCACTTTGCAGTTAAACTGGAGAAGGTGGGATTTGAACCCACCTCCAATCAAACTCACATGGACCCAGGTACCTACTCTCTATGGCCTCACTGGTGCCTCCATATTTTCATAAGAGAAAAGAGCAAGAAGAGGTGGCAACTCTTACATTTTCTCTGCTAGGAAATTGGCAGCTGGCCACCATCAGAACCAAATAGCTCCAGGAAGCCCCTCCTTCCCTGGAACCAGCAGGGCAGGCCACTTCTGGGTTAATATCTTTTTATTAGGAGTCAGGTTCCAAACAAGGTAGAAAGCAGTGGCAATTGGGATTCAGGTAGGGGGTGAAGAGGAGACACCAGGCTTGGCCAGTTGGGCCACTGCCAAATGGGAACCCAGGGATGGAAGGGACCTGGGGAGGGGGGACTGGGGCCAGCCTAGGTGAGTATAGGCAGGTCAGCGGATGGTGTATCGTACATAGGGGACCTCGACGTCCTCGCCGCTCTCGTCGTTGCAGCACAGCTCAAGCACCAGCGCCCGCACATGGCGGCCCAGCTTTCGCTTCGACACACGGCTTACGATCTCTGTCATCCTGGGGGTAAGCGTGAGGGTAAAGGTTCAGGAAAGCAGAAAGCAAAAGAGGGGAGGTAGGTGGGGGGCAGAGCAGGTGAAGGGACGTAAAGTTGAGAATCCCCAAGAGACACAAGACCTCCCCTGCTGACCCAGCAGCCAACTCACGGCTGATCCAACCGTTCCTTGAGCTTGGCAGCTGGCATGAAGAAGGAATAGAGCATGGACACACCCTGGGACAGCATGGTGATCTCTAATTTGTGCTCTGTCTGGAGGGGAGGGATGGAGGACAGCAGTGTCAGGGGAAGGGACAGGACAGCAAGTCCCCTGCACATCTCATCCCCAGAAAGGATAAAAGAGTAAGGGGTCCTTACCTTAAAGTAGTCTAGGAACTGTTTGAGGGTCATCTCCTCACCATTAGGCTGCAGCCCCTGTACCTCGAAGCGATCCCACAGTGTCCACTCTTGGTTATAGTACTACAGCACAAGGAGGGGAGATTAAGATGAGGGTCACCCCAGAGGGCCAGCCCCTGTCACCTCCATCTCCTTACACTCATGTTAAGTCAGATCACAAAACTCTTTTGTTAAAACTCTCTCATGGACCCCACATCACTGAGTAACCTGCAAAATACTCTTACTGATGACTGACAAGATCTTATGCCACTGGAACCCTATAGTCTTCTCATCTCTTACCTGCTTCATCCTCTGACCTAATTCCCCAACATGCCAGGCATACTACTACTTCAATACCCCTGTTGAAGGACTGGTCCCCAGTCTCCACAAAGGCCTGCATGGCTTATCCCCTCTCCTCCCCCAAAGTCTTAGCTAACATATCAATTTTTGCAGCAAGATATTTCCTGACCATCCCACATTTCAAACCCCAAACTCCTGGCTGACGCTGGAGCTGGAGCTCAGTGGTAGAGCACAGGCTCAGCATGTAATGCTCTGGGTTTGATTCCTGGCATCAAATAAAATAAAATACCAAACTCACCAACCCCTGGTACTCTCAAGCCTCTCCCTATCCTGTTCTTCTTTGGGAGTTCCAAAATCATTCAAATTGATATTTATATAACCTATTTTTTGAATATAACCTCAGCACCTAAAAGACGATTTGCACAAAGTAGGTACTCAATAAATATTTGAATGAATCAATTAACCAAGTGAAGCATTTAGTATACATCCAAAAAATGTCAGCTGCAATTATTTGATAATTAATAATCTCTCAGGACACAATTCATATACCCCACCTTTTCTGAGGGTGTCCACAGGAGGGAAGCAGACCAGTGCTCAGCAAGTAGCAGGTACTTAAACAACGTGATTAATGAAAAAATGAACAAACAGTGCACAAAAGGAGTAGGTTACACGTCAACAGAGTCAACAGAAACTCTGACCCTGTAACAAGGTGTGATGAAAAACTAAAGCCAGCTCTATAGACACACCCCATCTCCCAATGCAGGCCCTTACCTGGTGACGTGGTGCAGCAAGGGGTTCAGAAAAGCCAAAGAAGGGCAGGGCCAAGTTGAGGAAACCATTCTTATAGGAGTCAAGCTGTCTGTGCCCCTGTACTACCTTGTACAGCTCCAGGCACACAAGGCCAACCACAGCTGCTGTGGTTGTGGCAATGGCTGGGATGATCTTCCCTGCAATCAGCTTGCTCTGTGAGATAGGAAGAGAACAAAGGTATTTAAGTAGCAAGAGGTTCAGGGTCTACAGAAAGGGAAGAATGCAACAACTTAAGCCCAGGAGAGGGTGGAACATCAGTCCTAGATTCCCCTCACCTTGTGCCGGTCGGCAGGAGGAATGTCATAGTTTTCTGCCCGGAGGTTGGATGCAGCCACAATGAAATCCATATGGAAATTGCTATCATCATCCTGTTATTAATGGGAAGAATGGATCAGATGAGGAAGAGACTTCTTAGCCTCTAGCAACACAAGTGTTCTCCATTGCAATTACCTTGCTAGACTTCCTCAGATCACAGAGGGATGGCTAAGAACCACCTATTGATTCAGAGCCATATGATAAACTCATGATCTGATCCCCACTGACTCCAGATCCCTAGAAATCCATTCTCAGCCCACACCCCTGCCCTACCCAGGGCCCTCTTCAAGCACCTTCTCAAAATCGATAGGACACATCTTGAATCCAGGCAGCTTGTCTGGGCTGGGCAGCGTGGCCTTGAGTTCCTCTAGGCGGCTGTCATCTGAACAAAGAGAAGGATGCTGTCAGCCCTTTGATCCAAACAAGGGTCTGAAATGTGGGGCAAAAGGTATTTAGGTAGATACAGGATTTGGAAAGGAGAGATATTCTAGGAAAGCAGAGGGGCAAAGCAGAGAGGTAGAGCTGGAAAATAGTACAAACCTGAAAAGGATGGAGAGAGGGGGATAGTGGCTAATGAAGAGAGATTTCTCTAAGGAACAGAAGGAAGCTGTTAGGAAAAAGGGAGATAGATCAAACAGGAGAAGTATAGATCTTATGGGAAATGATGTAGAGGGAGATAGGAAGACATGGAAGAGCTGGATACCGTAGCACATGTCTGTAATCCCAGCTACTCAGGAGTCTGAGGAGGATGGCTAGTTTGAGGCCAGCCTGGGAAATTTAGTAAGACCCAGTCTCAAAATAAAATAAAAGGCTGGGATACAGCTCAGTGGTAAAGTACTTGCCTACCATGCTGGCACGTACAGGGCCCTGGATTAAATCTCCAGTACCAAACACATACAAAAAAAGATATATGGAGAGGAAGATGGGGGGGAAATATGAATTGAATGGACAGAGGAAAAAGCAGCTAAGGGGCAGATGGAGAATGAGGAAGAAAAGGGTGTATACCAAGGGTGAGATGTGTGGGAAGAAACAGGAGAAGAATATGTGCAGATGAAAGAAAATGTTATAAGGAAAGACTACAACAATATACAGAGAAGAACATGAAAGGCAGATATTCTGGAAGATAGACAGGGACAGGAAAGGAGAGATGGGAAGAGATACATGGAAGGTCAATGTAGAGAGTTTCAGATGCATTACATATATATAAGGGAAGACAGGAGAATAAATATATAGACAAGGTGTCAGTAAACTTCGGCCTAAGTATGGAGGACAATACCGGGGTGAAGATGTATGTGGAGAAATGGGTGAGGAGGGGGCCGAGATGTGTGGATGGGGAAATGGGAGAGATGTGGAAGACGACAAAGCAGGTAGATATCAGGGGAGATCACTGGTGAAGACCAAAACCCTGAATGAACAGATCAAGAAAAGAGAGAGTAAAGAATAAAACCAAGGCAAATATACACAGAGCAAGAACTTAACAAAAGGCTTTCTCCTGAGGGCCAGAGTGGGAAGGAGCAGAGAGATAATCTGACTCAACTGATCCTCTTCATGTTACAGAGAAAAGGATGTGCAAAAGAAGGTGTGTGGGGGGGTTAGCCTCAGGCCTGGGGTCACAGAACCAGGGGAAGAGGACTGGTGGGGAAAATAGACTAGGGCTGGAGACAAGTAGGGGTCATAACTCCTGGCCTACTGGCCAAACACCCTCACCAACAGAAGCATTGGCGCTCTGCAGCTCCTGGTCAGAAACATGGATCTTGACACCAGACTTGGGGGTGAACTCGGGGACTTGCACAGACTGCAAAAGTGTGGCCACGGCAGCTCGGTCCTGAGAGCCCATCAGCCCATAAGTCTGGGCAAACAGGTTGGCAGCAGCCATCACATAGTCCAGATGCAGGGGCTGGGGGAAGGCAGAGGCAGGGTAAGCATATGAGCCCTCAGGTGGGGAGCACCACCTCATTTCCCATCCTCCACCTGACCCCAAGAAACCCCAGGAGGAGACTCACATTGTTGACATCAAAGGTGAGTGGGTGTGGACAACGTTTGGGCCCAGACCAGAAGGGGGCTCCGGAGCTTGTGAGCTAAAGGAGAGAGAAATTTTTGTGAAGCAGCATCTGCAATTAGAGGCTTCTCTGACAATCCTGACTCATCATCTTGGCTCCAATCTTCCTCACTATCCCTGGCTGGGCACTCAAAGTTGACTGGAGTCAATATCAAAACACCCACACTGTAGTGAATTGCAGATGGAAGTTCCAAAGCCAGGGGAACCAGGGGCTTTGTTTAGCATTTGCATTATGTAAGATAGGAAGCCATTAAAAAAACTCTTATTGATTACTAGGCAATGAACTAACTTATTATCAATAAATACTAATTAATCAATCCTCACAAAATACCCCATGAGGTAGATTATCATTGTTCCTATTTCACAGCTGAGGAAACTGAGGTGCAGAGAAGTGACTTGTCTAAGTTCAAAGAGAGTTGGGATTTGAGCCCATAGTTCCTACAGTCCTGATGAGGCCTAAGGATTTAACTCAACCCACACCACAGGTAAGGAAAATAGAAACCTCATCTCCATGGAGTGGGAAATGGAACAAACAGGTCTGGCGTAATCATTTTTCTGAGATCCCCATAATTCAAGGTACTGGCCATGGCTGGACCAGTAACTGGGAGGTGCCACCTGGAGAGCCCACGGCAGGCTCCTGTTGCAGGGAAATGCATGCGGTCAAATGGAACCAGCAAGTGGGAATTACCTGGTCGGGAGGGAAGTTGTGCAGCAGCTGCCGAATGTTGTTAGAGTACTGGGTGTGCCAGTGGTGGCAGGCCCAAGTCACGCAGTCAGCCCAGTTCTGTGGTCGCTGCAGCACCAGGCTGCGCTGCACGGCCTCCAGCACTTCCAACGGCTGGGTGCCCGCCAGCCGCAATGTCCGCTCCACAAACTTGGGGTCTCTATCAGGGAGCAGAGGGGCCGAGGGGCAAGATTATACAGAGAACCTAGGAGTAGGCTCCAGGGCAATCCCACCTTCTCCATGGAAAGCTATTCCTGACCCCCAGCAGTATGAGGCCCAAGCATTCACTGGTTCCTTTGAAAAGTGTGCCTGGTGTTGAGGGTGACAGTGAAGGAGAAGAGACAGGATACCTTGTCTGGCAGGCAGGGAAGAGGGCGAGGGGGTTTGTGAGTTACTCACGTGAGGTACTGGTTGACATTTTCTGCCGGCTGCTTAAAGAGGCCTTCAAACTCATCCCGAGCCCACTGCAGACAAGAGCATGAGAAAGCCCACCAGTGAATAAAGCAAGTAGGAAGTAAAATACATGGCTGCTCTGGAAGGGGAAGGACCCACAACCTTCCCCATTCCCTCAATGCCAGCACTGCAATTTAAAAAAACAACTGAATTAAACCGGGCACGGTGGTGCATGCCTGTAATCCCAGCGGCTTAGGAGGCTGAGACAGGAAAATCGCAAGTTCAAAGCCAGCCTCAGCAACTTTGAGGCACTAAGCAACTCAGTGAGACCCTGTCTCTAAATAAAATGCAAAATAGGGCTGGGGGTGTAGCTCAGTGGTCGAGTACCCCTGAATTCAATACCCAGTACCAAAAAAAAAAAAAAGAAAAAAAAACAATTGAATAGATCTGAACAGTAATTACACCAACATATGTATGACAAAAACTATGGATATAGCTCAGCAGTAACGCACCTCTAGGATCAACCTCTAGTATCAGGAAAAAAGAAAATTGAGTTCTGTGTATCTTACTCTACATATGCTACATCACAATAAAAAAGAAAATTATCTGCTGTGTGTGGTGGCACACACCTGTAATCCCAGTGACTCAGAAGGTTAAGGCAGGAAGATCACAAGTTCAAGGCCAGCCCCAGCAACTTACCAAAGCCCTAAGCAACTTAGAACCCATCTCAAAATTAACAAATAAGCTGGTTGAGGTGGCGCACGTTTGGGAAGCTGAGGCAGGAGGACCTCAAGTTCAAAGCCAGCCTCAGCAACTTAGGGAGGCACTAAGCAACTTAGGGAGACCCTGTCTCTAAATAAAATGTAGTAAGGGGCTGGGGACGTGGCTCAGTAGTTAAGTGCCCCTGGTTTCAATACTTAGTACCAAAGTAAATAAATAGATAGGGATGGGGATGTGGTAAAATGCCCCTGGGTTCAATCCCCAGTACAAAAAAAAAAAACAAAAAGGCTCTTGGGACTCAGCAGAAAACACAACAAAGGCTCTATCCTCTGAGAATTCCTAGGATAGGAAATAGTCATTAGTGACGTAGTTTGGAGAATATAAACTTTAGAGATTGCAATTCAAATCCCAACTCTGCTGTATATTATGTAGTTTTGTAACTTCAGGCATACATGTCAATCCCCTGACTTCCATGTCCCTACCTCTAAATAGACATTGTAACAGCAATGCCTATCTCATGGGGTTGCTAGTGAGTATATTCTTTGTAGAGCTGGGCATTTAACCCACTGCAGTCTTACAAAGTGAACATGCCAGGCCACAAATCAGAATCTAAGGATAACCAATGTGCTATCAGAATAATTATCAGTGCAGTGTTAGAAACCAAACCATACAGTGTGATTAGGAGTATGGGGGTGGCAAAAAGATCAGCTCCACCTGTCACTTTCCCTTGTGACTCTGCGGTTCCAAAGTGGATGTGTCTATATTTGTGCATCTACCACATTCTCACTAGACCATGTGTGACCTTGAACTCACGAATACTCTACCACTGAGCTATAGCCCCAGCTCCCTGTGAACATATTTAAAGGTTCCTTGAGACAGTGCCAGTTATATAGTAAGTGTTAAGGTCTTTACAGCTGCACTGTGAAGTAGTTGCTACTGCTATCCCGCATTTTAGAGGAGGAATATGAAGCACAAAGAGGTTCAGTTCAAGGTCATACATGGTCTAATGAGACTGGTGGATGCACAAATATAGACACATCCACTTTGAAACCACAGAGTCACAAGGGAAAGTGACAGGTGGAACTGGTCTTTTTCCCACCCCCATACTCCTAACCAGTCCTAATGATTTGGCCTCCAACACTGTGCTAAGATTTATTCTGATAGAACACTGGTTATCCTTAGACTCTGTATTGTGGCCTGGCAGGTTCACTTTTGTAAGACTTCAGCTAGATGACATGTGTGCTGTTCCGCATGTGTGTGTGTCATACAGACAGAATTATCCTGACAAACAAGCTGTAAAACTAATTTTAAACAACTGTTAGGGAAAACTCAATATGGACTAAGTATTAGAAAACAAATAACTTGGAGATGGTAAAAAATGGCTATTAATTTTGTTCATTACGAAAATGGTGCTTTGCTTAAATAGCAGTAGTTCTTGACTAGGAGTGACTTTGTACACCCCCATCCCCCAAGACATCTGGCAATGTCTGTAGACATTTTTAGCTGTTACAGTGATGAGGGGGTGTTACTGACATCTAGTGGGTAGAATCCAGGGATGCTGGGTAATACCCTACAATGCAAAGGACAGCATCCCCAGGACAAAGAAATACTCAGCCCCCAAATGTCAATCGTTCTGAGGTTAAAAGACCCTATTATACAGACATATATCCTTACTCTGCAGAGGCAGAGTGAAACAGTAGGAAGTAAAGTGTTGTGATATCCAAGACACTCTAGCACAAAGAAGAAAAAACTATATCAATCTAAGAAATAAATGTGGTAAAACATTAACAATTGTTAAATCTAGAGAGGGAGTGGCATTTGAGTACCCAGCATAGTATTGTTTATACTTGTCTACATGCTAGAAAAACTTAAAAATAGAAGTGAAAAAAAGAATGACTCATCCTAGAAACCTAGGCTGCCAGGCAAGAAGTGGGGGAAGGGGAGAGATTGGAGAAAAAGCACATCTTTCACTTAGGCTTACAACATCTGAAGGCTAAGGGCCTTGTGGCTGAGAGACTAGCAGCAGCCACGGGGCTACCCTTTCCTTCCCCACCACAGCCACTCACCTGCAGAGTGTGCTCAATGGCATTGGGAAAGTTTTTCAGGGTACAGATGGGGATGGACTTCTCCGGTGGATCCTGGCTGGAGCTGTATGACTCTGTCAGGAAGGGAATCACCACCTGCACATTTCCCTTAGTGCCTAATGTGCCTGACTCCAGCAGCGGCTTTCGGTAGTACACACAGCGGCGGTCCATATACATGCCTGTGGGGAGATAGAGGGGAAAGATATGAGAGCAGGAAACTTAACATCAGTAAAGGACAGGAAGACGCACAGCCCTCATACATGCACATCCACATACAACTTTGACCCTGACCTCCTCACCCGCCTCCAAACTTACGGGCATCCACATTATCCAGGGCATTGGCCACGCCATCCAGGTTTTGGAAGAAATCATCATCATAGATGCGCTCTGTGTCAGGACCCACACGGTTTTGGTGGCTTGTTACCCGGATGTGTGGATTCATCTGACGCACAGCTGCAGTGGCTGTGTCAGACTTTAACTTCTAAGGGGGTGAAGAGTTCCAGGGTGAGTGTGGAGGAACATGGCCTAGTTATTTCTGTGCTATCTTGATACATATCTATAGAGAGCCATCCACCTGAGGATTTATTTTAATAATGGAGAAGAAGTAGACCATGAGTTCAAGAGCTCCCTGGTTTAGTAGAAGAGATAGCCTATGACAATGCCACATGGCCAGGGAAGCAGAGGACAAGTACATATTAGAGACATTGGGCAACATCTTGCTTTCCTTAACTTTTAATATTTTTGACTAAGGACAAAATACCTTCATTTTATTATTTATGTGGTGCTGAGGATTGAATCCAGTGCCTCACACATGCTAGGCAAGCACTCTACCACTGAGCCACAACCCCAGCACTCTCCTTAACCACAGTAATCAAGGATGCAAACTGACCTTGTTATACTCAACTTTCCTTATAGTGTTTTTGCTGTATCATCTGCAGAACTACTCACCAGCAACATGAACAGTACAGCTCACTGATGTATTCTATCAATATTTTATATATTATTTACTATTTGGTCTCCCCCACCAGAAACTTTGTTTTTTTCTTTAATGTATCTCACATATCTAGAATACTACCTGCTACCTTAATAACTATTTGGCATATAATAAATGAATGACCCAGTAAGGGAGGAAAGTAGATATTGGGCAGGATAAAATATAAATTGTCCCCTATGGGCTTCTCGCTAGAACCCTGTATAACTCAGTTACAAATGTGTGCAGAGGAGTGACCCTAGCTGACTAAACCACAATCTGTAGAAAGACATGCTTCCAAGGTTGGCATTTGGCTAGAGTCTAGAAACTTTCATCCTTGACTCACTGAACCTGAACTGTTGATGCAAACACCACAGTTTATGTTGAACACCTTTGTTCCTTCTTGGAGTCCAGAAGTTTGACACATGAGTTCCATACATGACCACCTGCTAATAAAAGCCCTGGGTGGCTAATCTCTAACAAGCTTCCCTGGATCGGCAACATTTCATGTGTCTTATTACAATTTGCAACTGGGGAAATAAAGCATGTCCTCAAGAGGGAGAACTCAGAAGAACTTGCAACTGACTTCACTCCATGCTCCTTTTCCCTTTGCTGATAGTGCAGTGTGTCCTTTAACTGTAATAAATCATAGCTACAAGTACAACTAAATATTCAGTTGTAGGAGTCCTCTTAGTGAAACACACTGAGCTTGGGAGTGGTTTTGGGAACCCCAAAATACTGTTAAGGAAAAAGCCTTATCTCCTAACTCTCACAACACCTGACTCACCGTGACATCCCAGGGCCGGAATAGAAACTGTCGGTTCAGATTTGATTTCTCAATGGTGTCCATATCTGTGACAATGATTTCTCCGCCATCCCCACAGCCTAGTCCAATCATGGCAAAGTTCTTGAGCAGCTCACAGCCAATGGCGCCTGCACCCACCTAAGAAACAGCCAAGATAGATGAAAGCAAATCAGAGTGACACAGGTTGATATGAAGTATCCATGGCCCCTTACTTGTCCTAGAGCCAGCAGAAGGTCTGGCACCATGTCTGCAGGTTCCAGGACTTTTAAGAAATGACCCATAGCCAGGAACAGTGGTGAACACCTGAATCCCAGGGACTTGGGAGACTGAGGCCAGAGGATCCTAAGTTCAAAGCCAATTTAGCAAGACCTTGAGCACCTTAGTAAGACTCTGCCTCTAAATAAAATATAACAAAGGGCTGGGGGGGCCGGCTCAGTGGTAGAACACTTGCCTAGCCCGTGTGAGGCACTGAGTTTGATTCTCAGCACTGCATGTAAATAATGAAGTTTTTTTTTAAGAGAGAGTGAGAGAGAGAGTGAGTGAGAGAGAGAGTGAGTGAGAGAGAGAGAGAGAGAGAGAGAGAGAGAGAGAGAGAGATTTTAATATTTATTTTTTAGTTTTCAGCGGACACAATATCTTTATTTGTATGTGGTGCTGAGGATCGAACCCGGGCCGCACGCATGCCAGGCGAGCGCGCTACCGCTTGAGCCACATCCCCAGCCCTAATAATAAAGTTTTTTTAAAAAAAGGGCTGGGGGACTGGGGTTGTGGCTCAGCAGTAGAGCGCTCGCCTCGCACATGCGGGACCCTGGGTTCAATCCTCAGCACCACATAAAAATAAATAAGTGAAATAAAGGTTTTGTGTCCAATTACAACTAAAAAATTAAAAAAAAAAAAAAAAGGCTGGGAATGTGGCTCAGTGGTTAAGTGCCCCTGAGTATCTAAATAAATAAATAAATAAATAAATAAATAACTGACCCAAAATCATCTTAATGACAAGGCACCAGAGACGGAAACAAGGGCTACACCTGAATTTCCTTTACGGTAACAAAAATAAGGTGTGAGGTGGTTAAAAAAACAAAAAGACCCTCCCCCTAAGGATGTAGAAAGCATGTAAGAAGTGGTTAGAGGCCAGGGGAAGGAAGGTAGCAGTTTTCCAATGGGATTACTCACCAGGAAGTATTTCTGCTTGCCCAGCTTTTCTTGCAGGTCTGAACCAAATACAGCCACTTGCCCATCATAACGGTTCTGACGCTGAGGAATGTGAAAAGAGGATCAGAGAGGGGCCTTCCCAGATATGCCACCAAGGATGCCTTCCCCATAGCCACGAGCTCCACTCACATACCGGGAGGCACTTGTCCTCTGTGAGGGCCTCTTTGTCTTCTGGAAGACACTCAAGGGCATCAAAGTATAGCCACTGCATGATGGGCATAAACTTCCCAGAGCAGGCCTGGCAAGGGGAAAGGAGAGGGGAAGGAGGTGGTCAGTGGTTCACTGGGGCCTGATACAGATGGACAGCAAATGATGGAGTCAGGAAAGCATGAGGCCCACTCCACCCATGCTGACCTTCATGACCTCCTGGGCAGCAAGACCCCCAATGAAAGCATTTATGGGTGCAAGGTCCCCAGCAGCCACATAAGCCAGCTTCCGTATGAGGTCCTCGTCCAAGCTATCCTGATGCACTGCTGGTAGGGCTCGAGCATTGACAGCCTGTGCTAGGGCCACCAGTTCTGTTGCATCCTCCTGGGGGGCAGAAGGAACCAAATGAGGCCCTGTCAGGCCACTGGTAGGGAAGAGAGTAGACTGAGAGGCATGGTGGGCCTTTAGAGCCAAGGATTTATGCCCTGGCTGTCTCACCCACCCCCCACTACCTCATTGCGGGGTCGAGGTGGCCGGCTATGCTGAGCACAGAACTGGTGCAGAGCCTGGAAGCCAATGTGTAGCTGAGCAGGGCGTGAAAACTTGGCGAAGTCTGTCATCACAAAGTCAGGCTCCGCCAGTGAGGCTGGCAAGGATTTCTGGGGAGTTGGATGGGGGAAGGACATTAGAACCAAAAGAAAGGATCAAAGAATTTGGAAATGCCTAGAATCATGCCCCATTGCTCCCCTCACACACTCACAAAGCTAATCTTCTTAGGTACTTTGACCTGAGTGACGATGCCTCCGCGGATATAGTCAGAGAAGTTAGAAGTGTCACAGATGCTAAAGGTGTAAGGACCTATGGTAGATGGGAGAGGTCATCAGTCTATTCACCCTCCTTCTAATCCACAATGCCCACAAGATAATGAAAAAACCATCCTTGCCCCAGCCCAGACATCAAGAGCCATCTCTTCGCCCTCCCCTCAGGGCTCCACTTGGACATCAGAAACCATCTAGCCTCTACCCCAGAGCCAGCTCAGACCCCATGAGGCCCTGAGTAGTCCCTGGCCCCCAGTCTCCAATGGAGACCCTTTCTCTACTCCTACCCAAATGAGCTCAGACATGAGTGGATCCCCTGATCTGCCCCATTCAAGCATCTTTCCCCTGCTCAACTCTAACACTACATATTCCTTCTCCCAGGAATGACAGTTCAAACATAAAGAAGTTCTTTCCCGTGCCCACGAGCACTGATGGAGTCTGTTTCTGGTTCATCTCAGCCACTCAGGATGATGTGTCTCCCCTCACTCTGAACCCAGGGATACATTTCCTCCCTATAACACCCTACCCAGTTCTCCTCCGATGCCCTCATGGCCTTAGCTCACCCAGGACTTTGATCTCTATGGGCTGATTTCCATTGAGCTCAATCATTCCCTGTACTTCTGAAAAGGAGACAAAGTCGCCACTCTCAAACCCATGTCGGGCCTCATCCAGGCAGGTAACCACACCGGGATTGTCCTGGTTAAAGAAGAGTGAGCCTCAGAAGCAGGCTCAGGGAGCAGACAGGGAGGACTACCACTTCCCATCTGCATGCCAGGCCTCCTGAGGCTGGTCTCCTCACCTTGGTGACCATAGAAACCATAGCACTGAGAGGCTGCTCTCCATTGGAATCTGTAAGGACCATCTCCTCTCCAAAGTCACAGAAGAGCTGCCTATAGAGGAAGATGACAAGACTGATGGCCAAACCCATGCACACAGGCCCTACACATCCTTCAAAGTGCAGTCAATATCTACAAACTCAATGTCTCACTGGGGGGATCAAACAGTGCTAATGCCATATGGGGAAAGGTGAACACACAAAATATAAAATTCAGGTGGCTGAGGAGGGATGAAGGCAGTGACAATCTGGGGGTCTTGACCTGGGCCTGATATGGGTTAGTGGGAAAGAGGGCCAGGGGCAGCACTCACCCAAACAGGCCTCGCGTGTCTGCCACAACCAGCTTGATGCCACGGCTGTGACAGAATGCACCCACTCGCAACTGCTCCTCCAGGGGGGTATTGGTCAGGACCACCACCTGTGGAGAAGTGGAGGCTCAGGCCAAGGGCCCAGCCCTATGGGAAACGAGGGGAAAGGGGGAGAAAACAATGGCAGAGGTGGGGAGGGCTCAAGTAGTCCTTAAGGTATAGATGTCCGGGGTCTTTCTGATTCAGTCTTCCTAAGGAAGACTGCTGCGGGTACAACTCCACTTAGCAAGGGTGAAACTCAGTGTAGAGAAAAATGCATCCCTACATTATGTCAGGAAAGCTAAAGAGATAGCTAGGCGCAGAGCCTGGAGAACAGCTGACTCACCTGTTTGACAAACACCCACTGCTCTCTGCCTACAACCTTGGATGCCCTGCAAGACCCAGGAGGAGTAAAACTGTCTCGAGCCAAAGTCTGAGCTCACTCCTACCACACCCGCCTGCTCCTGGTTCTCAAGACAACGCCTGCTTGGCAGGCAGTGATCTTTTGAGTCTCTGCTCTCTCCCCAAGAGCCCATCCCTGCCCACTGAGGTGGGATGCTACTGCTGCACTAGGGTGCAGCTCTAGTGCCCTGGCCCTCAGGGACTCCTAAGGCAGAACCTCAACTCCCACAGTCCCTCGTTCTAGCTCAGAATTTTTATTTAGCAAACATCCATATAGCCCTTACCATGTGCCAGCTGTTATTCTAAACGCTTAACCCTCACAGAAGCCCTATGAAGTCAGTACTGCTGCCATGCCCAGTCTACAAACAGGAAAACTACGGCACAGGGTCAAAGTGACCTGCGCCAAAATACAGCAGGTAAAGCTAGAGTTCATCCATCATCTAGACTTCCTAACACAAAACCTAGCGCCCAGGCTGGCCTGTTAAATCCTGAATAACACTGAACAGACTAGAGATGGGCTCGGAGAGAATTAAGCAGGAGGGTGGGGGGTGTCCCAAGTACCTGGAAGCCACTAAGGAAGTCCTCAACAAGAGGCCCAGTGTGGGCAGTGACAGGCACGTAGCTGTTGAGCTCAGCGAGGCGGGGCTGGGACACCTCAGCCCGGTTTTTACCAATGTCCTCCTCCCGCAGGTAGAACTACAAAGAGGGAAGTAGGGGGAAAAAGTGAAGAGACTATGGCAGGCAGTGGGGCTGGTGCCTCAACAGGGAGAATGGGGCTGGGAAGAGGTACCTGGGAGGACAGGTCAGCCCACTGGGCAGTGCCCTGATCATGTAGGGTGACAGCCTTAACCCCACCAAGGATGATGTTCTTAGCGATCTCCACACCCAGGCCCCGCAGGCCGGAAACCAGGACGCTGGATGTCTGGAGCCGCTTCATTGCCTCATGGCCCAACACATACCTGCCAAGTTAGGGGGCACTACAGGTCAGGGCCTGGCCCACCCAACCCTACCCTCTTACCCCAGCCAGGCCTTAGCCCCACTTACAGCTGCCGGGAGTAAAGGCCCTCATCTATGTCTGCTTCGCTGCCGTTCTTCGCCATTCCCTAGGGATCGAGGGCAAGAACAGGTTTAGGGAGATGTGCAGGAATGGGGTGTGGAGAGATGCATAATGATACAAAGGACCTTCCCACCCACCACCATGCCTGTCAGTCTCCAGGAAGAAAATACTCACGTTGGTTGGCACCGAGGGCACTTCGGACAACACGGACTGGGCAGGGGAGCAGTTAGAACCCGGCTTTGGATCAGGCCCGGACACGCGACGTTTCTTGGACAGCGGCGAGCTGGACATCTAGAGGGGAAAAGGAGGTTCAAAATGAGCCTGGGGCACACAAGAACATTTTCCTGCTTGTTAATATGACTATGGGGTTAGGAAGACTAATGTATTAGCAACCCTGTTTTACAAGAGACTGACATAGAGAGATGAAGTGACTTGCCCAGGGTCACACCACTGTTGGGGGTAAGATCTGAACCCAGGTGGTCTGGCTTGCAAATCCTCGTTGTTGACCACTAAGCCATTTGCCTCTCCCCAGCCCAGGGAAATAAGGGAGAGACTCCAATCCTGTGGGGTGAAGAAACAACAAGACTACTTGTGGGGAGGTCAGAGGAGGGATGTGGATTCAGGATAGACTTGGTTTCAAATCTTGACCATGTTGCTCCTTGACGGGTATCATTTAACCCCTATGGGGATCGATTTCCTCACCTGTAAAATAGGGGTGATGATACAGTTTACCTTCCCCAAGGGGTTGAGACGAGAAAAAACACAGACCTGGCACAGAGGAGGTAGGCAACACCAAGCAGCCATTCTCCTCACTCTCTTCCCCCTTAATCCCAGGGATGGGGATAGGGGGATGTGCAAGAGGGAAACAATGCTTGGACAGTTATCAGGGTATCACACTCATCAGGGTGGCGTGATGATGGCAGGGGATACCCTACTGAGAACACAGTCCCCAGGGGGTCAGGGAGGAATTTTACAAAGCCCAACTATCCAACCTCAAACTTTGGGAGGGGAAAATGAGCCCAGGCCAATTAAAAAAAGAAGACAGAAAACACTTCAAGTCTCATCTACATGTGGAATCCCTTAAACAGGTAAACAGTATGATAAACATTCACTAGGAGTCCTCCCTGTGCCAGATACCATACCAAACATCGTACAAGCCTTGTCTCCAATCTGTCTTCAGGTCACCCCTGTGGAGTTTAGACTACAATAGTAACCCCCAACTCACACAGGAAGAAAAAAATTCATTCAGAGATGTTTGATGACTTGACCAAGATTCCCACAGAAAATGGCTGAACTGGGACCTGACCAGGATCTGCTGACTCTGAAGCCCAAGCTACTTCCCAGTATTATCAAGTTTCATCCCCTCAATGGCTCTGATCCCACAAGGCAGGATTTAGCGTCTTTGCTGGATAAATGAGAAAACCTAAGCTCAGAGACAAGTGACTTACTAAGGGTCATACACTAGGTTGCAGAGACAGAATACAGCCTGCAGTGGCAATGAACTCTGAGGGGCCACGGGAGGGGGGAGCTAGATCTAGATTCTAGAGACTAGAGGACCCACAATCACTTCCCCTCATCCCCAATGCTCCCTCCTCAAAGCACTGAACCTTTGCTTACCCTGAAGTTTTCTGTTCACATAACTGATCCTCCACCATGCCTTTTTTGATACCCAACCACACCAAGTACTTAAGATTCCACCCTGGCACATGTCACACTCTAGCACTAACCACAATGACAAGAGCTCCCTATGGTCTACCCCAAGCTTACTGCCAGTCAATCCCAGGGTAAAAGGCTTTGTCTAATCCTAACAATGCTCATGAACCACATAAACCTATGCCCAAATCACAAATGAGAAAACAAAGGCTTAGAAACAACTCCGCTTGCTTGCCCAGAGTCACATAGCTTGTGGAGAATAGTTTGTTGAATTTTCCTGGGTAAACAGGACCCAGCTCCAGGCCCTGCCCAGAGGGCTAAGGGATGAGAGGGTAAGGGAAAGGACAAGAGGAGGTAGGAGGCTGGCTAGGGCCCATGAGTCTGCTGATCAAATTGCTGAGAATGCTAAGAACCAACCTGGATAGGAAGAGGCTTGGTGAGTTAGAAAGGAGACAAAGGCAATTACTATTTTCCATTCACTGGCTCCCTGACTCAGTGTAGGGATCTCATTTCCTCTGAGCCCCATTTTATCCAAAAGCTGGGACAAATACAACTGTCCTCAAGGGACTGCTGGGAGAGTTAAAGAAGTCAAGGTCTGTGGTCAGAACTCGGACCTGAGAACACGTGAGATCCTGCAAGGACACCTGCAGGGACCTCCAATACTTAGTTATATCTTTGCCTTGCCATTAGGTTGGTATGTTTAGGACATATGCTCTCCTTACTCCTTAAATCAGAGATGATCCAGGGCCAGAAAGTTCTTTAATAACTAGAACTTTTATCTCTAGACCCCTAGTGCTGGCAGCAAGGGTCTAAGCAGGTTTGGGATAATTGATCAAAAGTGGATTTCAATTGCCAAGGTTTGGAAAAGCCCTTTCTCAAGGTGGGGAGGAGTTTGGTGTAGAAACCCCCAGAAAGGAGCTAAACATCTCCACATCCAGCAAAAATCATTACCACAACCACCATCATCATGTATACCCACAACATGCACTCAGGCCCCTATCAAATGCATATTATGTGAATTGTTTAGCAAAGCTGAACTGTGGCTTAGAGGGTTTCAAAATTGACCTACAGTCTCCAAACTGATGATTGTGAAGCCAGAGCATGTTCTACCCTCAAACCACAGTTGAGGGTAGAGTCCTGAAGTAGGTTTGAGAAGTGGCAGGCACAGGGCCAAATGATCAGGATGGAGAAGCTAGGGCACAGAAAAGAGATACTAAGGCCTGCCAAGCTTCCTGGGAAGGGTTAATTGATAATTCCTTGGGAATGTGAGAAAGGAAAATCAGGAAGAAGTTGTCTGAACCCAAGGAGCTCTGAGGGAAATAGAAAAGGAGATGTTAGAAGTTCCAGGGGGACCCAGCCATGGTGTTAGGAAACACTCAAATCTGCATTTCTGGAAAAGGATCTTTGGGGGAGGTCCAAGAAACTTCAGTTGCACCCCAGACATTGCAAGGAGGAAGATGGTCAGTTGCTGGGGGAAGCTGCACAAGGAATGGGTGGGAGATTTTAGAGCCCAAGGATGCTGGTGGCACAGAAAAACCCTCCACCAAAAAATAACTGTTTCTCAGGATGAGAGGTATATGACACTAATGCCTAAAGTCCCAGGAGGCTGTGAGAATGGATGCTGAGGGGCTGGAGAGGTCTCTGAGGACAGACCCTTGGGGAGGGATTTCTAATGGAACACAAAGGCCCTGCATGGATCTCTCTTGACAGGATATGCTAGGTACCATAGCTGCAGACAAGGCAGAGAAAGAAAGATGAATCCAGACAGTTTTAGCCTTAAAAACATTAGTAAGTAAACACTGGCTAGGTCCTCAAGTGGAGTTAGTTTCTCTGACCAATTATGTTCGATCCCATGCAAGCTCTGTAAGTAGATGCTTGGGGGGGGTGTCCCCTCAATTCTGATGGCGGTCTAGTGGGCCTGTTAGGGTATGATACTGGTATTCTATGAGGCTGGAAGCAGAAGCTGAGGGCTTCTGACTGAAGATGCTGGGGATCCTGAAAAGATTTGAGACCAGATTCTGAAGCCTGATGTGAGATTAAAAGAGAAGTTAAAACCCTGGTTGGCTTCTGAAGGCAGAGGTTGGGTCAGGAAGAGGATTGTCCAACAGAATGGGGTAGAAGCCAACAGGGTCTGCAAGAACAGATGGTGGCAGGGTATTTTTAATGGAGGATCATGTATCTAAATAGTTCCTCCCTGATATCTGATGTGGAATTTGATAAGGCCTGTGAGCAGTGTCAGAAGAGAACACCAGAAACACATAACAGGGAGAATTACCCAAAGTAGTGAAAGTTTCTATGGGCAGATTCTAGGAACTGAAAGGAATCTCTAAAGGCAGAGATGCTAAGAGCAGTCTTTGAATAGAAATGCTGGGCCCAGAGGGGGTATCTGATAGAAGATGCTAGGGTCAGGTGGGGTTGGGAGACCTTAGATGTATAAAGGGGCCTCCAAAAGGATGGCCAGGGCCAAAATGCAAAATGGCTTTTCAAAGGGTCTAATCCCATTAAAGGCGGATAGTGTATGCAAGGGGCAGAGGAGGGGGGTGGGCCAGCGGATGTCTTAAGGGAAATACTAGAGAAGGTGCTCTCTCAGAAATGATGGCCTTAGGGACCCTCCCTGAAGTCTGGCCCCTCTTGGAAGCCACGAGGAGTCTAAAGAAAGATTTCCCTGGAGATTCTGGGAAAGTCTTTAATGGCACACAATGGGAAAGGGCTTAACCCAGCAATGCTGATCCTAGTGCCCTTATGGGAAAGTGGAGGAAGTTATGGTCTGATACAAGGTTCGAGATGGAGTCAGGTACCTGACTAAGGATGTTGAACTTGAGTCTCCATAAAGCACATCTGGGGGGGTCTGACCCCAAGGTCAGATTTTGTAGCCCCTGAGAGCGAGCCGGTGGTCCCAGATGGGAAACATCGGCCGCGCCCCTGAATCTGGCATGCTCCCTTCTCCGCTGATCACTGGCGAGTCACAGCGGCCCGCCCAGACATCAGCTTGGCACAGCGCCAACCCAGGCCTCTCCACAGCCTCCCGAATCCCCTGCCCCGGGCCAGGTGCCTAGAAAGGCTGTTGGTTACCAATGCCGGTTCCCCGGGTCGCGCCGCCGCCAACTCCTCAAGGAGCTGAAGCCAAGCCCGGCCGCCACCCTCCTCCTTCTCCTCCTCCTCCCCGCCGCCTGGGCCGCGTAGAATCGCCGCCGCCGCCGCCTTCTCCTCCCCCGGCCGTTGTGGTTGTGGTGCTGCTCCCTGCCACCTTCTTCCCTTCTGCCGACACAAGATGGCGGCCGCAGAGCCCAAGGCCGGAACAAAACCCTGGGCCCCACCCCCAGGAACCCGGATGCAGGAGGGCCGCGCCCACTCATGAATCATGTATATTCCCTGCCCGGTTGTGACTCTTTCGGTTAGAAGGGGAACAGCTCCACCTGGTGGGTACTGTGGCAGTAACTAGGAAAACAGGTAAAACAAGAGGCCACGCCCCATGGAAAATGAATAAGGAATGAATTGTTGCACTCAGACTGTCATGGAAACCAAGGAAGAACCTCAAGGCCACGCTTCCTGATTGTGAATTAGACACGAAGCCAGGTAGTTGGTTCTAACACCAGGCAACCAGAGAGCGGATGTTAAAACATGGCAGCCACACCCACTGCTCATGAATAATGAATGATCTTGCAGCAGCCTGGATGCCAAGGAGACCAAGCCTGCATCTTATTTATGAATAATGCATAAGGCCCAGTGGGCTGGAACAAAAGAGGCAGGACCGCCTATTGCTGCATCTAATACCTTGTACTTAGGGAAATTGGGCTACTGTAGGGAAAACCGTGCTCCCCTGGCTCCTGAATAATGAATGATGCTGTTGCAGCAGCTCAACCTGGAAACTCAGAGAGGTCAAGAAAGGTCCCACCCAGTTTATTAATTATTCATGAGATTGAATGGCCATAAACACTCATAGATAACCCTCCCAGCAAATAAGGATTTTATGATACATAGTCAAGGCAATGAGGTCATGCCTTCCTGTTCATGAGTAATAATAGATGACCCTGCAGAGACCAGGGAAACCCAGTGGAAAGCATAAGCCCCTCCTTCCCATCCCTCACTAACTGCTCAGGAACCAGGGCTGCCTTGGTCCAACCAAATCCAGACACACTATTTGCCTTTGACAGGTGCCTCAGTTTCCCCAACTGTGAAGATTAAAATTGTGATTGAACCCATCCACCTCATAGAGATGAATTTGTTATGAAAATCAGAAAAAGTGAATTATGGAATGAGCCTTAGAACAATATCGCCACAAAACACTGCTAAATTTTTTAAATTACATATATGTATATCTTTAAAATACTATATGTATGTATGTATGTGTGTGTGTGTGTATATATATATATATATATATATATATATATATATACACAAACATATTTACATTAATATAAAACTAGTTATGGGTGAGGATATCTCCAGCTACTACAGAAACCCCCAACTTAGGCCACTATTTCCCCATCCAGAAAATCAAAATAACAGTAACTTACCTTGCATTGGAGTTTCTTTTTCCTCTTTCCCCCTCTTTCTTTTTTTGTTCTGGGAATTGAACCCAGGGGCACTTTACCACTGAGCTACATTCCCAGTCCTCTATCTATTTTAAGACAGGGTATCCCTAAATTGCTGAAGCTGGCCTCTAACTTGAGATTCTCTTGGTCTCCCGAGTTGCTGGGACCAGGCGTGCATCACTACGCCTGGCTTGGGTTGGAGTTTAAATGCCTAAATTTGTAGAAAGGGTTTAGAACACTGATACATAGTAAATACTATATAACTAACAATAGTAGTGTCCTTTAAAAAAAATAGGGTATTGCCCAGGCTGATCTCACCAGGGCTCCAGTGATCCTCCAGCCCCGGCCTCCTTAGTGGCCTGACTACAGGTGTACAACACTGTGCCCAGCAGTGGTGCTACTATTAACTTGGGGGAAGGATGTTATAGCATTTGATTATTAAGACTATAGACTCAGGAACTAGACTGACTGGGTTTGAATCCTGGCTGGGCCACTGTGTGATCTTAGGCAAATTACTTAGCCTTCCTGTATCCCAGTTTTCTCATCTATAAAGTGGGATAATAATAACATACCTCCTAGGATTTTTCTGAAGATAAAATGGACTTATAAAGTCACTAAGGGCTGGGGTTGTAACTCAATGGTGGAGCGCTTGCCTAGCACGTGTGTGGCAGTGGGTTCCATCCTCAGCACCTCATATAAATAAATAAAATAAAGGTATTGTGTCCATCCACAACTAAAAATATTTTTTTAAAAAGTCGCTAAATGAGCGATTTTATCCGTATACCCGTTATCCAGATACCCATTTTTCATGCTCATTCAGTTTGGCTAAATATCACACAACTAGCATGAAGCCATGGGATTTGAATCCAGAGGCTCGGTTGATAATCTGGGATTACTGGGCCAGAAGGAAGGAAATGCCGAGGCCTCATCCTTCACCAGACACAGGGCTTAAATCCTGGAATCTATAAGAGAAATCTAACCGCGGATCATGCAGATAAAGCTGTGAAAACCACACCCCTCATAAATTGGGTACAGTGCCCCTAGAAAAGTCTCAGAAAACTCGGGGCACTACTCACCTCGATTGATTGTTGTATAAATAAGCAATAAACTCTAGTTTGCTCGGCAGGCTTTAGAACACCCCTTCTGCATGCCCCTTCTGAATGCTGTTCCGCCCCCTCGAGAATAATTCGCAAGCAGATACCTCTGGCGAACCAGGTGCGAAAGAGACCAAAAACTGCTTCCCACCACAGCCCCACCTCCTCATGAATAATGAAAAAAGCCGCGACCAACGAAGGCCGGGAAGCACTACGTCCGCTCAGGAAGAGCCTAGCAGACGGTCTCTTTCCCAGCCTGAGCTGGGGGGCTCCTCTCCCTGGGTCTGAGCCCCAACGTGTCCAGTCTCGCAGTCCCAAGTAACCTCATCAGGCGCGGAGACTTCATCATAGAACCCGAGGTCACAAAGACCACAGATACCTCCACAATGCCACGTCGGTCCCGAACGTTCCCACTGTCACCGGGTCCTGTCCTGAAACAAGCCCTCCCCAAACCTCGCCTAGACGTTAGTAATCTTCAATTTCTCCTCTCTCTCAAGGAAACACCCCAAATCCTGCCGGACGAGTACACATATACAGACCCTAAGTCTCCCCTAGCCTCCCCTAAGTCCTGCCTCCGAGGGGTATAATTATGCCTGCCTCAGAGGGGTACTCCTCGAAACTGACTCCCAAATCCTACCCCAGGGTCCTCCAAAGGCCGCCTACTAAGGGTCTTCTCAAAAGCAGACATCCCATAAATGCCACCCCAGGCCCGTAGCCACCAGATATACCCATTAAGGGATCCCCAAAGTTGGGATTGGGGGGCGCCCTCCTCCAAATGCTGTCCAAGGGACTTAGGGAAAAGGTGCTCCAGCTCACCCCCTGTGCCGGGCGGAAGCCTCGCCTTCTTTTTGGAGATGAGCCGAAGCCACGGGGCAACGGAAGAGCAAACCACCTCCGTCGTGCAAGAAGAACCAGAGTTTGCGCGGAGGTCGGAAGCGCGGGGCCTTAGAGGGCCCCCGGTCTGGAATGTACCACAGATGCTTGACAAGAGGGGTGTTTGCCTCTGCTCCAGTGCTTCTGGCGCCCGTTTCAGATCCAGATACCCCTACAAGCTATGGTACGTCCCAAACGCGAGTGGCATGCTGGGGTTGGTAGTCCTGTCTGGCCAGTGTCTGGTGCACGTGGTGGGTATCAGCGCGCAGAATTCGGGAAAATGTAAGCATGAGCTGAGGATTTCCGGGAGCCGTACTCTGTGCGGTGGGAAAAGGGAACGGAAAGTGATGGTGCTTCCAGATTAAAAGGCACACCCATCCTACAGATGGAGAGACTGAGGCTCAGGTAGCCAAAGGAGTTCATTCATTTGTCGTTTATGGAGCTCAAACTGTGGGCCAAGTGATGGGGAGTCTTGCCTTCGTGAAACTAACATTTTGGAGTGAGACAGACCATAAACATAAAAAATAAGTAAAAATTATAGTTTCACATATAAATATGTATCATAGTAGGTATCTGTGATTATATAATATAAGTCACTTATTTTATTTTTTATAATATAGGGTCTCCCTTCTGTTGCCCAAGCTGGTCTCAAAATACTGGGCTCAAGTGACCCTCTTCCCTCAGTCTCCCAAGTAGCCGGGACGAAACAAGTCTCTAGGTGGGCTTGATTTTTGTTTGTTTGCAGTACTGATGGACAAACTCAGACCTTGGTATTCTAGGCAAGCCCTCTACCACTAAAAGTTACATCTATAATATAAATTATTTATAATAAAAATACACATAAAGGTCTGCATTTGTGGTTCAATGGTAGAGCGCTTGCCTTGAATGCGGGAGGCATGGGTTCAATCCTCAGCACCACATAAAATAAATAAAGGTATTGTGTTCATCTACAACTAAAAAAAAAAAGAATACACATAAGGACCACGTTTTGCATAAAGTGATAGCTAGTATCAATATGTAAATAATTCACATGCATTTGTATCTGATGAATGTCTTACCGTAAATTCAGTGTGTATATTATGTATTCGAGGGCTGGGGTTGTAGCTCAGTGGTGGAGGACTTCCTTTGTACGTGCAAGGCACTGGGTTCAATCCTCAAAACTGCAAAAAATATATATAAATTCATATGTGAATATATATTGTATAAATTATATAAGTAACAGTAATTATGTATTGTATATAAAGTCATTGCATTGCCTAATGATGTGATATAAACATCATAGATATAAACATACATAAATCTAGATGGTATAACCTACTACATACCTAGGATCTGTGGTTTAACTTTTACTCTTAGGCTACAAATGTGTACATCACATTACAGTACTGAATACTATAGACAAGTGTAATGCAATGGTATTGTGCATCTAAACATAGTAATGATACAGCACCACATAAAAATAAATAAAATAAAAATAAAGGCACTAGATAATATAGCATTTTGACTAACGTGTACAAAGCCCTAGGGTCAATCCCCAATCTCTCTCTCTCTCTCTCTCTCACACACACACACACACACACACACATAAGCACACAAATAGCAACAGAATGCTGCATTTTAGAGCCATGCATGTGGTGCCCACTTCTAGACCCAGCTTTTAGCCTGCCTGGGCAATACATTGAGACCCCTTCTTGGTGGGGTTCTTTTTTTTGTTTGTTTTTTCTGGAACTCGGGGTCGAACCCAGGGCTTTGCGAATGCAAGGCAGACACTTTGCCACTGAGCTACATCCCAGCACGAGACCCCTTCTTAAAAAAAAAAAAAAGAATCAGGACTTTGGGGGTCTTGGGTTTGGGTTTGGGGGTGTAGGTCAAAGGTTGTGCACTTGCCTTGTCTAGCATGCATGAGACTCTGGATTCAGTCCCTGGCACTTGCAAAAAAGAAAGGGAGGGAGCCAGGTGCTGTGGTGCATGTCTGTAATCCTGGTGACTCTGGAGGCTGAGGCAAGAGGATCATGAGTTCAAATCCAATGTCAGCAACTTAGCGAGGGCCTAAGCAACTCAGGGGAACCTGTCTCTAAATAAAATACAAAAAAGAGCTGGGGATGTGGCTCGGTGGTTAAGCACCTGTGGATTTAATCCCTGGTACCAAAAAAAATAAATAAATAAAATAAAATAAAAATAAAAAAGAAAGGAAGGAGTGGGGAGAAAGAAGGAAGGAAAGAAAGACTGAGCAATAGGAATTTTCCAGTTTCATTTTAATGTTATTGGACCACTGTCATATATGCAGTCTGTTGATGGAAACAATATTTGGCATATCACTATATATGATGACTACTAAATGCTATGGAGAAAAAAATAGAGCAAGAGGAAGTTAAGGGGAAATTAAAGAAGGCCTCACTGATGTGATGATGAGCAAAGGTGTTTAACACAAAATGCTTTTATCACCTTACCCCAAATTCTCTCTCTCACATCCTTTCAATGACCTTCACATTTGAAAAAGATATATTGAGGGCTGGGGATGTGGCTCAAGCAGTAGCGCGCTCGCCTGGCATGCGTGCGGCCCAGGTTCGATCCTCAGCACCACATACCAACAAAGATGTTGTGTCCGCCGAGAACTAAAAAATAAATATTAAAAATTCTCTCTCTCTCTCTCTCTCTCTCTCCTTCCTCTCTCACTCTCTCTTTAAAAAAAAAAAAAAGATATATTGAGCACCTTCTAAGTGCAAGGCACTGGTGACATAGCAAGACCTATAGCAAGGAGACTGACTAACCTCACAATCGTGGAGAATAATTTTCCCTCAGATTGGTTTCTTATTTATTCCTTGCCTCACCTCAGAGAGACCTTTCTGGTAACCATTTGAAGTAGTCAGGAAATGTCTGGTGAGAAGTGAGGAAGTGAGCCATGTGGAAACATGGAGGAAAAACATTCCGGGCAGAGGAAATATCAGGTACAAAAAGTCTTGATGTTAGAAGCATCTTGGCACTTTTTTTTTTTGAGAGGTTACCAAGGATTGAACCCAGGGGCACTTGACCACTGATCCACAACCCTAGCCCTATTTTGTATTTTTTTTTCAGAGACAGGGTCTCTTTTAGCACCTTGCTTTTGCTGAAGTTGACTTTGAACTCACAAACCTGTGTCTCAGCCTCCTGAGCTGCTGGGATTACAGGCGTGCGCTACCATGCCCAGGTGCATCTTGGCATTTTTGCAGAAGAGCATAGAAATCTGTGGAGTTGAAGAGGAAAGAGAAAGTAGGAGGATTATGACATGAGGTCTGGGAAAGGTAAGGCCAGGCCAGGCAGGGCATTGCAAGCCAGCTGAGATGTCTGCCTTTTAGTCTAAGAACTGACCCGTGGGGAGCCATAACAGTTTTAAATAGGGAGTCACAAAATAGAAATTACGTTGTGTGTTATTTGACTTTTTTGCAGAGCTGGGGATAGAACCCAGTGCCTCAAACATGCTAGGCAAACACTTTGCCACTAAGCTCCACCCCTAATTATGTTTTAGAATAAACAGTCTGGCTGCTATGTGTGGAGAGAGACCAAACTATAGGGGGAAAGGTAGAAGCAGGGAAACCAGCGAAAAGGCATCTACAAGAGTCCAAGAAGTGATGATAGTTGAGAGCCACAGTCAAAATGATGCCTGGCATATTGCCAGAGGGAATGGTTGAAAGGTGACACCAGCGAACCATTGAGATGATGATTTGAGTTAAGCTGTATATAATTGCTGTGATACTGGATTGATTGAGTTGTATATGGACCCTGCTCCCAGAATAGGGCGGTTTGGGGAGTCTGCCTCGGGCTCCTGCTACTTTGGAGTTCCCGTGCAGTTCTCCCGGGGTTCGGGGAGATTGGGCGCTTGGAGCTCGGTGGAAGGAGTGTGTTCCCGAGTAGTGTGTGTGCAGTGCCGGTGAGAATTGGGGAATAAAGGGTTGCTGTTTGAACCTACAAGGCTTTGTGGCGGTTCGGTTATTTGTGCCCAGCCAGACTGCGGCAGATGATAAGACATCATCAATCAGCTCATGGTGGGTGATGGAAATAGAAGTGGAGAGGGTGGGATCCTTTGGGTTAGTTTTATTTTTTGTGGTGTTGGGGATGGAACCTAGGGCCTCTCATGCTAGGCAAGGGCTCTACCAGTAAGTTACATCCCCAGCCCCCAATTCACCATTTTTTTTTTTTTTAAATGTGTGTGTGGTACTGGTTATTGAACCCAGGGCTCTTTACCACTGAGTTACATCCTTTTTATTTTTTATTTTGAAACAGGATCTCCCTAAATTTCCCAGGCTGGCCTTTAACTTTCAAACCTCCTGTTCTGGAGTAGTTAGGATTAAAGGCATACAGGCATATGTCACCATGTCCATGTCCAGAAACTTTTTTTGTTTTTAGACGTGGTTTCTCTATGTTGTCCAGACTGGTCTCAATTCCTGAGCACAAGTAATCTTCCCCACTGCCCCAGCCCTCCTAGTACTGGATCTGTAGTCATGCGTCATCACACCGGGTTTATGAATTTATTTTGAAGGCAAAAATGCCAGATTTACTGAGATTAGATGTGGGGTATGATAAACAGAAGTTCTGTGGCTGAGCCTCCAGGTTTTTAGCCTAAGCAGTTGGAAGGATGGAATTGCCATCAACTGACATGGGAAATACTCCAACAGGAGTGGATGAGAGGCAAGATCAAGAGTTTGGTTTTGGCTGTTACATTTGAGATGCCTGTCAGACATCCAAGTAGAGATGTTGGTCTGGGGACAGAGTCTGGAATTCAGGGGGTGGAGTCTGCACTGGAGATGTGAATTTGGGGAGCAGCAGAGGTGGCACCTGAAGCTATGAATGTGGCTAAGTTCTTCTCTGAATTGTCTTCAGTTGTATCAGTGATGCATTAAGTATAATTAAGTATATACTATATATTGTACATAGTCATATTGCATACACAGTAATTGAAACAGGATTTGGACTTTCCCATGGGAGAGGGAAGGACATTTCAATTGGATGGAACAGCTAGAGAGAAAAAAAAATAACTGAAAAGTAGGAAAGTAGGCAAAGGAGAGGGGGAATGGAAGAAAGGATTGGAGCATTTTACACTGCCTCCAGAAATGTAAGCCTCACTGAGAGGACGCATTTTTATGGCTTCTTGGGAATTCTATATATTAGCCCCCGCTTTTTGTTTTTGTTTGTTTTGGCCTTTTGAAATGGTCTTTCTGGGTTGCTCAGGCTGGCTTTGAATGCCTAGGTTCAAGTGATCCTTCTACTTTACCCTCCTAGTGGCTGGAACTACTCAAGAGGTTAGCACAGACACAGCAAAGCTTTCTTAAAAATGGACTTCCTGGCTGGGTGCTGTAGTCCATGCCTGTAATCCCAGAAATTTGGGAGGCTGAGGCAGGAGAATCGCCTGTTTAAAGTCAGTCTCAGCAAAAGCGAGGCACTAAACAACTCAGTGAGACCCTATCTCTAAATAATACAAAAACTGGCTGGGGATGTGGCTCAGTAGTGGAGTGCTCCCGGGGTGAAAAAAAATGGAGTTCTTTAATGGAGCATGGTGGCATCTGTCTGTAATCCCAGGGACTGAGGAGGCAGAGGCAGAAAGATCACAGATCTGAGGTCAACCTCAGCAATTTAGTGAGTCCTATGCAACTTACCCGGTCTTAAAATAAAGGGTTGGGGGTGTGGCTCAATGGTAAAAGCCCCTGGGTTCAATCCCAAATACCAAAAACAAACAAACAAACAAACAAATAATTAGAATAGAATCCTGAACTGGGGTGTGGCTCACTAGTAGAGCACTTGACTAGCATGTGTGAGGCCCTGGTTTAATTCTCAGCCCTGAATATTCACACAAAGGTGTGTGTGTGAGAGAATACTGACAATGAGATGAATTTAGACAGTTGTATATGCATTTATTCCTGCCTCTAACCTCTGGTATGTGCCAATTTCTGTTCTAGACATTGGGGACACAGTGGTAAGGAGGCAGACAAGTCCCTTCCTTCAGACTGCCCCCATGGAGCTTTCATTCCAGTGAGGGATACAATGAAGGAAATTAAAGAGTGTAAATTACATAGTATTTTACAAGAATTTTGTTTGTTTCTCATGTTGGGTGTTTATTATTTCACTTCATTATTATATACATTTGGCACAAATTATTTTGTATATATCAAATATTTCATATTTGTTTCTGTAGTTTTTATTCATTTAAACTGACATAAAATTGTATGTATTGGATAACAGTGATTTGTAGTACATATACATTGAAACATTTCACAATTCTATTTTTTCAAGAACAAAGAAAATTAAAATTACAATCCAGTATTTTACAAGAATTTAATTCTTTTATTAAGATGGTGTCTGCCAGCTTTCTCTCCTGTAAAATTACTATTTTTCCTCTTGGAATTAAAAAGTACAGTCATTATTTGTGGGTTCTACATCTGAGGATTCAACCAACTACAGATGGAAAATATTTGGGGCAGGGTAGGGGGTTGCATTTCTATTGAACACATACTCTTTTCTTGTCATCATTGTCTAATAATACAGTATAAAAACTATTTACATGGGCTGGAGCTGTAGCTCAGTGACAGAGTGCTTGCCTAGCATGTGTGAGGCACTGGGTTCGATCCTTAGCCCTACATAAAAATAAACAAATAAAGATAAATAAAAATTTTAAAAACTATTTACATAATATTTACATTGTATTGGATATTCTAAGTAATATAGAAACGATTTAAAGTATGCATAGGTTCTAATGCAAATACCGCACCATATTTATATAAGGGACATGAGGATCTGAGGATTTTAGTATCCCACTCCCTGCAGATACCAAAGAACCACTCTATTTTCTTCTAGTTGAAGTTTGGTTTGGCAGTCTTTTCCAACTTCTTTATAATCTACATATGATAAAATGCTGAGGTTGGATTTTTACATAAGGTATGAACTCACATGACCAGTATCCCAGTCAAGATATAAAACCTTTTAATCATTCCAGAAAGCTACCATGCAACTCTTCCTAGTAACACCCTACGCCCAACAATCGTGCTCTGTTATCACCATAAATTTATTCTGATTTTGAACTTCACATAAATGGAATTATCCTGTATGCACTCTTTAGTGTCCAGCTTCTTTCACTCAACTGTTTATAATATTCATGTCAATAATTGTAGTGACATTTTGTTCCTTTTTATTATTGAATTGTGTTTCATTATATGAATATAACACAATTTACCAATTGTCTTTTAGTTGGACATTTGGGCTGTTTTCTGTTTTGGGCTATTATAATTGCTATGAATATACATATATGTCTTTCTTTGTGGGGAGAGGGGTACTAGGGATTGAACTCAGGGGCACTCAACCACTGAGCCACATCCCCAACCCAATTTTGTATTTTATTTAGAGACAGAGTCTGAGTTGCTTAGTGCCTACCTCTTGCTGAGACTGGCTTTGAACCCACAATCCTCCTGCCACAGCCTCCCAAGCCACTGGGATTACAGGCATGTGCCACTCAGCTGGGCTACAAGTCTTTTTGTTGACATGTTTTCATTTATGTTGGCTGAGTATCTTTTTTTTTTTTTTTGGTAGTGGTGGGAATTAAACCCAGAGCCTCCCATATGCTAGGCAAGCACTCTACCATTGAGCTATATCCCCAGCCCTGTTTTTCTTTTTTATGCTGGCTAAATATCTAGGAGTGGGATTGCTGGGTCATAGGATAAGCATATGTGTAACTTCACACATCCAGAGTGGCTATACTATTGTACACTACCGCCAGCGAGGCATAAGGGTTCCTGGTTGGTATTCTGGGGTAGGAAGGAAGGAAGTGCCCTAGAGTCCGGATTAAAGACACACCTGAGACTCAGGCTCAGGTGGCCTCTTTTTATTCCCATTTCCATTCCCTCTCCTTTCTCCATTCCCTCCCTTCAGGGCAACAACCTCATCCCAGATCAGCATATCTCACTTCCTGGTACCCCTTCTTTCTAGCCCTGCCTCTCACAATAGGATGCAGGGTAGTGTCACAATGCACAGTGAGACTGAAGTTGGGCCCCCCTACAACTGAGCAACTTCCGCAGGCTGAGAGGAACCGCTGAAGTGCTGCCCCAACTGACTGGGAGATGCCCAGAAAACAGAATTGAGATTACCCCCTGCAGGGGCTTAACTAAATCTGCATATGTACATTTCCTGCCTTTTGTCTCCTCGTGACCTTTTCTCTTTAAACCCTTCCTCACCCAGAGACTCTTTTTTTTATAAAAAATGTCATTGTATTTTTCATACCTTTACTTTTATGTGGTGCTGAGGATCCAACGCAGGGCTTCACACATGCTAGGGTGAGCGCTCCACCACTGAGCCGCAACCCCAGCCCTGCTTACAGCCTCTTAAGATGTTTTATTAAAAGCCAGCCTTGGGGGCTGGGGTTGTGGCTCAGCAGTAGAGTGCTCACCTACCACTTGTGAGGCCCTGCGTTTAATCCTCAGCAACACAAAAATAAGTAAAAGCCAGCTTTGATTCTGAATATTTGTGGAGTGTAGCCTCTTTGGGGGGGGGAAGCAAAGTTAGTGCTGAGTGGTAAGAATATTAAGTGGGAAAGGGACTTCATATCAATTGCTTTCTAGCACTCACTTCTTTCCATGGTTCTTTTATATAAGCGTGGGGGGGGGTCTGAGTGTATTCCTGACCCCACTTCACAGCTCAGCCCTCTGAGGTCTGGGGGAGGGCAACCCCAGCTTCATGTTCCACTGCATCCAGAACCTCTGCCAAGAGATGAGACACCTGCTTGGGATTCAGAGGTTGCAGGCCAGAGGGGTGGGGCACTGGTTAATAGCTGTGGAGGAGGGGGCTGAAGGTAGACCCCAATGGTCACAGAATTTGCAGGCTGAGCTTCCTCTGGTGTCATCAATTATATTGAAGGCCCAGGGCCAACCACACCTGAGCATCCATTGTTTTCTCCATGGAGATGCCCGAGAGGATTTTCTCCAGCTCCAGGGGTGGCAAAACATAATTTGGTCTTGGGATCATAGGCCTAAGTGCTGCTAGGGAGCAGTGAGGACAGGGGAAGAGGGATTCCTAGTCCTGGCTCTGACACTCCAAGCCTTGTGGTGCTGGATTTCTTGGGGGACTACAAGCCTTGTGGTGCTGGATTTCTTGGTACAGCAGGACCTGCTAGAGTCTGGCAAGGGAAAGGGGCCTTGACCAGGATCTTATGGATTGTGGTGCAGGCCAGAAGCCTGTGTTCTGGTAGCAATCATGCACTAGATATTTAATGCCACCAGTGCCACTAGTGTTGACCTGATGATGAGGCTTCCTGTCCATCTATGTTTGTGTTCCTGTGTCTGCATGGGCCATAAACTATGCCAGGGCATGAGAAAGAAGAGATATAAGGCGCAGGCTTTTCGGCTTTTATTACAAAAAGAACATGATCCCAGCCCAATTTCCCAACAAAAGTCACCAACTCAAAGTTTGATTTGGTCAGGGCCTCTCTGCCCAGGGAGCAGACCAGTATATAGGAGCAGGACTTCCCTCAGACCACCCAACACCTCATCATCCTCCTTTGCCTCTGGATGGACACACAACATCTCTAGAAATTGCTTTTGCAGTTGCTCACTGGGCCTCATTGAAGCGTGTCACCATTGTCTTGTGCAGTGTCTCCTTGTAGGACTCAGTTGAGGTGACCCCATAGGAACTGCCCCGGGCACCTAGGCCGGAGCCCCGCACCCGTGTTTGGGCCTGTGAGAGAGGAAGGCTTAGTCAGGTTGGGGGGCACACAGTGCTGAGTACTGGGAAAGGGATGGGTTCACGGGGTCTCACCTCAATGGGTGTTACAATGCCCTGCTTCTTGCGGCCCAGGCCACTGCCCTCTTTCCAGCCCATGGCCTGGAGCATGCGACTGCCAATGTTGTCACTGCCCAGCCCATCCCGAGTGGGCTGCTCAAAGTCCCTGCAGGGGACAGTGTACGGTGTGAGTCGTTGGTCTGCCAGCCCCACCTCTCCTCACCTGGCACCCAGCCCAGTACCCACACGGAGGCTGTAGATATGCCGCCATACTTCCTCCTCTTGGGCTCTGGCGGCTCAGGGATGCCATACTTCTCCCTGCGTTCAGCTGCACGGTCCCGGTACTTCATTTGCTGAAAATTTTTTTGGTGTGTGTGTTTATGTGTGAGAATGTTGGGGAGCTGGCTACTGTCTTTAGGAAACGTGGGTGTGGATGGGATGGGCTCATAAGGGGAACTTGATCTAGCCAGTAGGTCCTAGGTCCTGAGGGTGGGGGAACTGGAAAGAGGCCTCACAGGGATAGAAAGACTAGAGGCTGCCAGGCTGTACCTGGGTAAGGACTTGAAGTCCTGCTGCCTGGGGAATGGGGACTTCAAAGGGACAGAGGGACTGGAGAAGTAGATCACACCTCACCTCCATATCATTTTTCTCTAGTGCTTCTAGCTCATTTTCTGACAAGTGGGCTCGCCGGTGAATCTCAAGGTTTTGCTGCAAAAGGGTATAGGACATGGAATCAAGTGGCTGAGCTGGGATGGGTCAGGTACAGGGTGTCCCTGACAACCTTCCCCTCAGTCACCTTGTGAAGCCCAGAGAGCTGCTGGTGCCGGATAAGTGCCTCCTTGCTGGGGAACTGGCGCCGGCAGAGCAGACAGGCCAGCTTCTGCCAGTCTGTGAGTTTTTCCTCTCGTTCAGGGCCCCCACCTCGCTCCTGCTCCTCCTCACTGTCACTCTCCCCACTGTAGGCTGCCACCAGCCCCCGAGGTGGGCTCTGTTAGAGAATGAGGGTGGGTGGTCAGATCTGGCCAGATCAGAGTTCCCTACCCCTTTCTTTACCGGCACTCACTGGACGGTCATCACTGGCCAATTTGGGGAGATCCATGCTGGTGTGTTGTCTCTCAGCTAATGCTCCCTGGGGTGGAGGACACAGAAATTCAGGGTTCCACAGAAGGCTCAGAGGAATGATGAGGTCACAGGCAGGGTACAGATGGGTGGCCACAACATACCTTCTTCTCAAGAATGGCATAGCCTGCATCTGCAGTTGCCGACTCCCGCCTTTCATCATCTCGTAGAGAGCTAATAGGCTGGAAGCTGTTTTTGAAGTTTTCTTTCTGCTTATTGAGACTACGGGCCCAGCGTTCCATGTCCTTGGCAATCTGGACGTTGAGAGTGGAGGTGAGACTCCTAAGAACCCTCAAACTGCTGGGACCATCCACAATCTGCTGGCTCACAGTCCTTGCGGTAGACCACTCTCCCACAGCCCCAAACCCATAACTCTCTAGTCAGAATGACTGGAACGGGATATAACTGACTGATTTCTGGGCTACAGCTCCCACAACCATCTAGAGCTCTCCTATAAACTGTAAACCATCCCCAAACAAAATTTCCTTCAAACTCTTTCTTGTCACATCCCACCAAGAACAAACTCAAACTTGGGACCAGGGCCTGCAAAGTGCTTGGCACCCTGGCTCCTACTGGCCCCATCTTTCAACATTCCCTCACTTCCCTTCTATGCCCTCCCACCCACTTTGATTTGCAAGGACAAGATGGCAGAAGCAATCTGGGAAGAAGAGTGGGCCCATCTGGGAGGCAGATGAAGTTGAAAGCTGAACAAGCAGGTGAGAGAGGTGGCAGTGCAAATTCCTATTCTGTGTCATTGGTTACCAGCATTACTCATCAAGTCCCTCTTAGCTGCACCCCTCCTCTGACAGGCACCGCACTGTTAACATTTGCTGTGCTTTCACTTTATCTTTCTACAATGCAGAGGATGGTCTACCTACCTGTGCATGCCATTGTAATTTGCATGTGTGACACGATGCTATATTCCATGTTGTTTTCCTTGGGGCATGCTATCATGTTTAGAATGGTGAGGTTGATGATGGGACTTCCTAGGGGGGTTGCTGAGCACTTAGTCCTTGTTTCTAGAAACTGTGCCCCAAATGCCATAATCTTTCTCCACAGAGATACTGAAGTTCCCTGCAACTGCCTACTATGACAAAACACTACAATAGTTATTTTTGTGTATGTGTGCTGGGGACTGAACCCAGGGGTGCTCTACCACTGAGCTACACCCCCAGGCATGTTTATTTTTTGAGACAGGGTTACAAACTTGTGATCCTGCCTCAGTTTCCTGAGTTACTGAGATTACAAGTGTATGCCACTGCACCCAGCTGCAATGGCTTCACTTGGCCTATGAGAATTCCTCTGGCTTATAAATCCTTGTCTGGAATAGTTAGGTTCATGGTCTCTCACCATCCCACTTCCCTCAGCAGGAAGGAGCAAGAGATGACAGAACAGACACCAAATAGCCAGGCAGAGGCTCAGGGTTCACCTGTTGGGCTGTCTTGGTCTTGTGCTTCTCTTTCTTCTCTTTGCCCTCCTTTGATGGTGCCCCTGTCTCCTTATGTCCGTCAGCTGACTGCTCCAGGGCAGGAACATAGGTTCGACGCTCCCCATCCCAGTATAGGTATTGCTGGCTCTGAGCATTGTAGTAATACTGGAAGACAGGGAAGGAGAGGGAGCATGAGGAAAGAACTCGAGAAAGGGACCCACAGGGTCAGCTGCCATTTGACCCCTCCCCAGATTTCCTTGGGCTATTCCATCACCTGGGAATTGGGGTCATAGTAGAGGCCGGTCTGAGGGTCATAGTAGTAGCCAGATGTCTCATCATACTGGTACGTGGAGACATCAGGAACAGCTGGGAAGAAGGAAACGTGAGGGGGTCACACTCCTCCCTGATTTAAGAACTCCCCACCTCCTACCCACAAGCCGTGGCTACTCACGATACTGGCTATAGGACTCCTGGGCAGTGGGGCTGGTGGCCGGTGGTAGGGCAGAGCTGGGATGGGTAGGGCTCTGGAGCTCAGATTTGAGCACAGCAGGTGACATGATGGTGTATGACTGGTCATGGGGCCAAACAGGAACAGGGCTCAGTGTTTGCCAATGCTACCCCTGCCCATCCAGGATGTCCCCTGCATGTCCTACCCCGCCCCATATCCCCAGAGCTCACTCACCTGGCTGTTGGCAGCAGTGCCCTGGCTGCTGCTTGCCTCAGCTGCTGACTGTTGGTAGAGGCCAGGGGCAGTACCAGGTTGGGCACGGGAGAAAGCCTGCAGTGACACAGAATCTGCCCCAGGCTCTAGGGAGGCCTCAGGACCTAGGAAGAGGGACACCAAGAGAGAATGCCCATGAATGGTGAGGCGGGGGATTCTATGCCCGTGGGCCCCAAGTTGGGCTCAGGGAGAGAAGCTGGGGCTCACCTGCTCCTGTTGGATCCCCTTTGGTTCCAGTGATTCCGGGGCCCTTGGTGCCCTTGAGGTAGCCATGGGCATAGAGGGAGGAGTCTGTGCCCTGGCTGCCGCCATAGCCCTCATCCTGTTGGTAGTAGCTGTAGTCGACCGGTGGCTCCTCGGGGGTGGCCCAGGCACCCTCCCCACCCTGGGAGGCCTGAGGGGCAGGTGGGAGGGGCTCATTAGAAAAGGAGGGGATATTAAGTGGGGAGACCTGATGGCAGCGTCTGTCCTATGTGTGAAGCTAATGTATCTGCCTGACCGATAAGCATGCAACCTTAAGACAAGTGAAAATTCAGAGCCATCCAACCAGGAGAGAACAGGGTAGTGGAGAAAACAAGAAGAAAAAAAAAACCACCCAAAAAACAATACATGCCCCAATGCTCCTGAGGTTGATATTGTTGTGAGGGAGTGACATGTGTGCTGGGTGCGAGATCAAGGGAGACACCCATCCTCCCACTTCTTTATTCTCTTCTCTCAATTTTCTTTCATCCACTTAAAAATTCATTTTTATTAAGGAATATGGTATATATACATACTTGTGTGCCTGTGTGTGTGTGTGGATTATGTAATACACTGTACCAATTCAGGACAATAAAAAATTTCACCCAATAGAATAGAGCACCAGCCCTGAGTGCTGTCAGTGAAAGCTGGGGAGGTGACTTGGAAAGAAGCTGGAGAGGATGGAGTTGTCTACAGAGCTGGGAACAAGGTAGAGGGCCCGCACCAGCCACTGTGACAGGGCTTTGTATCCTCAGATAGCAAGCCAGCCCTGCTGTTTGCAGAGAGGGTACAGGAGGATTGAGAAAGCCAAGTGTCAGGGTGCTGGGGGCAGAGGGGCTGAGTACCTGTGAGATGGCCCACTGGGCCGCAGCAATGGCAGTGCTGGCCACAGAGGCAGCATTGATGCGACTGCCTTCGTTGGAGGCCATGTCCCTGGAGAGGATGGTAGAGACTGGGAGTGAAATGGGAGGCCCCAAGCCGGGGGGCAAGCTGGGAGGGGACACAGGTGGGGCCCTGACCTCTTAGAACCCTTGGCAAACTCGACGTTGATGGTCTTGCCATCGATGGTGAGTGGTGGGTGCAGGGCCTGCAGGATCTGCAGCAGTTGGGCTGCCTCCTGTAGAGGGGCGGCAGGGAACAGAAGGGTCAGGCCCGGGGAGGCCCCCGGCTCCATTGCCCCATTTCCAGGCTTGGGGCCGCGGTGCGGGGTAGGGGAAGGGTCCCTCCTCCCCACCCCGGGGGCCGGGACCCTGGCTGCCCGGCCCCCCCCTGTGCCGCCCTCACCACGATGGTGGAGAGCTGGATGAAGGCGAAGCCTCTGTTCAGTTGGGTCTGTTTGTCCTTGATGACTCGCACATTGGAGGAGGACAGCACCGCGTAGGGTGCCAGGGCCCCCAGGATGGAGTCCATGGTGCTATGTGGGTTCAGATTGCGTAAGATGATGGCTGTGGGAAGGGTCCCAGTGTTAGGAGACATCCATGACAGTCTGCCCTGGCCCCTAACCAGTGGCTCCCCACAGCTCCCTGTCCTCTGGCCTCTAAGCGTGTGCACCTGCTGCTTCTTCAATTCCTCCTCCCAGGTGCCAACTTGGTTGCTCTCCTGCTGAAAATCTTTCCAATACACCCCCAAAGTTGCATCGTCATCTGGTCCTCCCCCCAGCTTTCCTTATATCACATGTATATCCCCATACCAGGTGGATACTTCTGAGGCCCCAGTCCTGTTCATTACCACTTCTCTGGCCTTGGCGGGCTGGGCCCAGACACCAAGGGCATGTAGGAAGAGGGAAGGAATGACTGACTCACTGTCATTGGCGTTCTCCGAGCTTGGCTCTGAACCCTGTGACAGGGCTTGGGAGGCCAGCACTCCTTGGGCCTGGTAGGGCTGTGGCAGTGGGAGCAGGCCCTGGCTTAGCTCCCGGCCACCCAGTGGCAGCGCCTGTGGATCCAGCCTTGTTCCAAGGGGCAGCTTCTGCTCTGCCTCTGTTGGGGATGGTGGGACATAGGCTGGTAACAAAGAGGGAGGCTCCACAGCTGGTCACCCTCACACACATCACAACACCAAGCCCTGAGCACCAGCCCCTCGCCCTTCATTCCCATGTTCTGGGGAGGTAGGTGGGTCTCACCTGACTTGGGCACGCCACATTTGAAGCACTTTTCTCGGCGTTTGAAGTTCTGGACGCCACACTGTGAGGCATAGGCCAGTCAGAGGGGACAGGGCTTTCCATTGTACCCTCTAAACCTGGATCCAGAGATCCTCCCCACAACGGTCCAGGAAGGGGGGTCCCTGGGTTAGGTAGGGGTGGCAGGGGCCTTTTCTGGAACTTTTGCTGTCATTCTCAATCCTGTGAATCTTCTTTTACATGGTCTCAAACTGGTTCCTCAGTGCCACCCCCAGATCATCAATCAACACCCTTAATTTATAACTCCTTCTGTATCCTTGGGGGTACCAACTCCCAGGAGTGCCCCGCTGAGTCCTGTTAGTAGGTTTCTCTTCCCAAGACTTGCTTCTCTAATCAGAAACCATCAATTTTCCTTCCTATCCACCCCTCCTTTAAGACTATGTTGAATCCTACTACTCTTGAGAAATTTTCCTTGGATATTCCAGCTTCTGTAAACCTCTTCCAGTTCTACCACATTCTATCCCTATCAGGTACTAAACATTGCTTCCTTGCCAAGTCTGCCATATGTGGCTAGGATTTCACAACTGCCCGGGGAGCCTAACAGCACGGAGGTAGGTGTAGCATAGGGAGAGCAGCTGGGTCTGCTTGGACTGTGCACCAACAGGGGCTTAGGAAGGCTACACAGAAGCAGGATGTTTGATCTTGGAGGCCCAGAAGTTTAGTTTTGCTGGGAAGATATTCCTAGCAGAGGGAACAAGAGATTTTCTGTAGCTGTCACAAAGAAGCAAGCAGAGAAGCAAGAGACAAAAGTTGGGATGGGAAGATGCTAGGTGACAGGAGGATCTCATGCTTAAGCTCAGAGTTATAAGGGTTTTAAGCAGAAAAGGAGGGGCATGGTCAGAGCTTGGTTTCAGCTGCAATGTTACAGGTGAGGGTGGGAAAAAGAGGCAGGAGGCCAGCATACCAGAGAGGGCTCCACGGCGACTGGGTGGGAGGGCGTGAGGATTGGCATGAGCAGCGGGAATGGCAAGGGAAGGAAGGTGGCATTTCTGAGATGGAAGCAACAGGACCTGGCAAGCAACAGGAATGCGGGGCATAAAGGAGGGGAAGGAGGCAAAGAGAACCTTGGTTTCAAGGAATATCTAAAAATATAGGAGGGATGGAATGCCACTATTCCTTTGTCCCTACCTCTTCAGGAAGGTTGAGCACTCACCCTCCGACAGGACTTTTTAATGTTAGGACGGGAAAATGCCACTCTCCCCTGAATAGGCAGATTACTTTTCTGGGAAAGGGTCAGCACCCCCACTAGTTCCTTCTTCTAATTTGGTTTGGAGACTGACAGATGACCATGGGAGATGAGGCTGTGGAACTGCAAAGCTGGCCCTCAGGGCAGACCTGAAGCCATTAGGGAACCAGTGGTCTCTGTGATCAGGAGCAAATCCTAGCTAAATAGATCCATAGTTCTACCTCTGAGTCCTAGCTTCCTCTTAGGGAATATGAAGGTAACCACAAAACCTACATGCTGTACCCTCCAGGCTCACATTTGAGGTGGCTGTGTCAGGGTTCCCTTCAAGGTTGAGTCACCTGATATGGGTCCTCTGAACGTAGTGTGCTTTTCTTCAATGGTAAGAGTGAACACTTACACTGTGTTGCCTGTGGGCTGTTACCTTCCCATTGATGCCGTCCACCTCCCCACAACCTCATTAGAACTTGCCTCTTAGAGCCAGGGATACTGTGGCAGAGAGAGGAAAAGCACCTCGACCATCATCAAGGCAGACCTAGGATGGTGTGACTGCAGCCAGTCTGGCTCCAGAGCACACATTCTATACACTGCAATAGGCCCACATGATCACTTAGTAGCCATTTATGTGAATATTTCTTTCAAGCCTACTAGGAATCCAGGCAAGACTGTTTTGAGGGCAGAGCCTGGCTAGGGCTGGAGAACCAGTCCTTGACACCCATGCCTCCTCACAGGTTCAGAGAGAGCTGCTACCACCCCTGCTGGGGCTGTCTTTCTCCACAGTACCCGAAGCCCAACACCCCTGTACCTTATTACACAGCCAGTCCTCATTGATCTTGGGCTTGGGGTCACTGTAGTGCATAGACACCTTCTGGCCAAGGATGTTGAGGGAGTGCTGTGGGAAAAAGCAGAGCGCAGTGAGGTCCAGGCAGCAGTGCCCCACGCACCGTTTCAGCAAAGGAGAAGAGAGTGAGCGAGCCCTTCAGCTGGATGGATGAGGGACAGGGAATGGAGGGAGGTCGGAGAACTGACGGAGGGAAGAAGGAAGGGAGGGAGGGAGGGAAAGCGCCACAGCTCTCGGGCGCAGCTGCTTGCTGCTTTTCCGGGCACACACACACACACGTGAACACACACCACCAGGCATACAGTGCTCGGCTGACCGACGCCTGTGGACAATGGGGAGAACCCCCCACTCGGCCCTGACACTGCCAGGCCACACCCAGGGCCAGCACTACACAGGCTACACTTGGGGATGAGGGGAGATGGGGAGGGGAGGGAAAGAAGGGGAGAGAAAGAGAGAGAGCGCACACGCGCGCGCTAGTGCTGGAGAAGGGGAAAAAGAAAGAGCCATATTTAACAGACGGAAGTTCCCGCCTTGAATGAGGCCGCCTTCCCAAGGCTGGCTGGGTCCTGGGCCCACAGCACTAGCCTATGACCCACAGAGCTGGCCCCAGGGCTGCCTCTGCTGGGACCCTCCACTTTACCACAGCTATTCCTTCCTCCCCTGAAGCTTCTCTCCAGTGCTCTACTCCAGGGGTCTAGGATCTGGGGTCTGGGCTGGGTGGCAAAGGCAGATCCTTGGGTCTCATAAGGTCCCAAAGTTGCTGGGTTGGGATTCCATGCCGTGTGAGGGGAGCAGGCTCCCTCCATTGCTGATTGTGCGGGGACCCTTGCTGGGAAGGCAGAGGCGGTGCCCACTGTGGATAGAAAGGGCAGTGGGAAGGGGAGAGGAAGGGAGGGGACAGCAAAGTGAGTCCATGATGTTAATAAAACTATCACACTTGATTGGTACTTTCAACTAACAGAGTAGTGTCCATTTGCATGGAACTCGAAAGGCCAAATGCACATGCAGGGAGAAAGCTGACAAAATGGGCCTTGCTAGTTCATGTGCCAAAAGCTATATTCCCCAGTGGTCCTGAGAGAGAAACAAAGTCCTGGCTTTGGATAACTCTGGAGTAGGGCGGTCCCCCAGGGACTCACCCACCCACTGGGAGCATGGGAAGCTAGGGGAACAAACCCACCCAGGCAGCTCTTTCTCTGAAAGCTCAGCCGGGAGAGGTGGAGGGACAGCACTGGAGTCTGGCGGTAGGAAGGGGCCAGTGGTGAGTGCGGGCTCTGGATGGGAAGCCCAGTAGGGTAGCAAGAGATGGGAAGAGGAGATAGGGTCAGGAAGAGGGAGAAAGGGGACAGAGGGGATAGGACACAGGGCCACAGGGCGGGGAACTGTGTCCATAAGAATCAGGCGATGGGGAGCGCTCGATTACAAAGTAGTATTTGTTTGGGGGGGGGTTCAAGTGCGGCAAAGCAACCTGATTGGCTTCCATCCATCGTGTAGCGTCCTGCAAGTGACTAAACTCGACGAAGGCGAAGCCCCGGCTCTGACCTGGAGACAGCATTCAGATACAGACGCAGTGGGTTAGTCAACAGCTTTGGACACACGGCGTTCCAGGGGGCGGGACCCGAGGGGAGAGGACCAGGGGCAGAGAGGGAAGGGGAAAGAGGAGAAAGGAAGAGAAAGAAGCAATCAGAGAAAGAGTAAGGGGTGTGGGAGGCGAGGAAGATGGCTGGGAGGGGTAGGAAAGGGAAGGAAAATAGGAAATCCAGGTAGGGGAAGAGACAACACCCCAACTGGGCAGAGATGGAGAGAGATGGGGCTCAGGCAGACCTGCCAGGCCTGCCTGGGGTGACAGAAACAGAGAGAAGCAGCTGGGAAAGAAAGGATACAAGGAGAGATCTAGCTTCAGAGGAGGGAGGGCAGGTTGCTGGCTCCATACAGGTCAGGGCAAATAACTCAAGGGCGAGCTCAGCAGAAGGCCAGGGATGCACAGGAGGGGTCCTGGATCAGGTGTTTAATCAAAGGAGCAAAAGAAAGGCTGGGCCAGGCTGCTGTGTGAGGCTAGTGGGGATCCTGGCCCATGGGGAACAGGTGGGATGATAGTGGTAGTTAGGGGCACAATCTCATCTCTGCCTCATCATGGTACAGGGGAAGGAGAGGACTTGCTAGGAGCTACCTTTGCAAGGAGACTACAGCCAACAACAGTCCAGCTCCTCCTAGACAGAAGAATTGGTGGCCAGGATTGGCTATGAGGACCTTAGAGGTATGAATCAGTGAGTGCCTGGGAAAAGTGTCCAGGGACATTAAGAAGCCACACCTGGAACATCTCTGTGGGGAGAGACCCAGGATCTGTTGGTGTGTGGTCTAGATGGAGTAAAGCAAATTTAAGACTTATATGCCAGTAAGAAAGACAGATTCTAGGCCTAGCCAGGGCTGAGTAAGGGTTTTGGGACTTGAGGCCTCAGGAAAGCATCTCCTTCAGAGGTGGGTACATACTGGGGCTTTGGATGTGGTAGGACTTGGGAGGGGACTCGCTTGATCTCCAAAAGAAATCACCTTTAGGATGCACAATAGGATGAAAGGGTAGTCAGAGAGAAAGACAGATGGAAAAAATGGCAGAGAGGGGTGAACTCAGAGGGGAGGGAGAGAGAGAAAAGAGATAAAGGAGGTGTGGGGAGGAGAGAGACTGAGATGGAGAGAGAAGCCCAGGCAGAGTGAGGCCCCACTGTGCCTGCCTTGGGGTGCCTAGGCAGAGGTCCTGCAGAGATAACTCCCCCCCCACCACCCTGCTAACCTCAGGCCAGCTCCAAGCAGCCTGCAAGAGGGAGGGAGGGAACAGTCAAGGCCAGAAAGCTCTGGCTTCTCCTTGGGATGCACCCTTGGATGAGAACCATCCCTGCCTCCCCTCTATGTCAGACCCACTTTCTGGTCAGAGGCTGTTGCCAGAAAAATGTGGAGGAGAGCAAGGGGCAGGAGAAAGGAGAGGGAAGGGAGTGTACTGGGAGGGGTCACCATCTCAGATACTCAGAATCCCAAAGAAGAGGTTCCCCGGAGCCTGGCCCTGGCCCTGCCCCCGGGGAGCACTCAGCTCAGCCCAGAGCCGCACCCCCTCCCCAACAGCCCCCCATAGAAGCTGCTGACTGGAGCTGTGAGGAGACTGGGGGTGGGGAGAAAAGAGGGTACCCCCCAAAGCTGCCCATTCCCAGCTGTGGCAGGAAGGCAGGGTAGGGAGGGTGAGGGAGAGGCAGAGGCAGGAGGGAGATTTGGAGGCTGAGGCTGGCCAGCAGAAGGGGAGGGCACTAGGAACGAAAGCTCACCTGAAGATTTGTTCCGCATCAGCCGGACCTCCCGAGCTTGGACCCCGTGGGACTGCAGCTGGCCACGGATCTGTATGGGGAGATACAGAGGAGGTGGGCTCAGCATAAGGGAGCAGCTGGGTATGTGAGGCCCACTGGAGGCCTCTGAACCCTGAGTGGTCATCAGTGATGATACACACACAGTCTCCTCTGCCTCTTTCAGAGCTTTACCCTGAGTGATGACAGCCCCAGACCCACACCAAACACCCATCCTCAGCTTCCAGCCCCAGACTTGCAAAAAAATGAGTCAAATGAAGTCAGGGTCACAGGGCAGGGTGAAGAATGGCAGCGAGATGACTCCCATAGGCACAAAGACAAAAGGAGAGCAAGTGAGCAAGCAACTGAAGAATGGTGGGCAGAGCGACCTGAAAAGGGGCTCAGGGGCAGCCATAAAGCAAGGAAAGCTGGGATATAATTCTAGCCCTTTGCAAGGGGATTGCTCCTTCCCCTGGCTTGCATCAAAAGACACCCATGACACAAACAGCAAACCAGGGAGAAGAGCCTGAGTCAATTCCACCCATATGCCCTAGACCATGAGAACCACGGGAACTTAGGATGGAGACAAAAGGTATGGTTGTGGGTTTGGAAACCTTCCTGGATGAGGTGAGCAACAGGGCAGGGGCAACCTGGGACCAGGTGAGGCAAAGTCTCTAGGTCAACGACGCCTTGAATGAAAGATGAAGAGACTATGCTGGGCACTCTCAGGGGAGGAGTCTCCACACCTTGGGGCCTCAATTTCCTCATCAAATTAAAGAACATACAAGAAAATAGCTTTATGTAAGTATACATGCATGCGTGCCTACACATGCACCCAACACAAGGTTGAAAAGGAAAGAGATCCAGAAGAACTTATGAGGACTTTAAACACTCAGGAAGAACTCAGGAAGCAGCAAGAATGTGGGCTCTGGGGTCCAGCTGTCCAGGTTCAGACTCCCAAATCCATCCTACCACTTGCTGTCTATGGAACTTGGGGGCAATTCACTTTGCTGCTTGGGGTTTGGTAGGAAAGACTACAGAGGTACCTTCATAGCAGAGCCATTGTGAGGTTTCAGTCAGACCTAGTGCGTGGCCCAGCCTGCTTTTAAATCCTCAGTGAATATCTACAACCAGTGACTATCTGACCCTGAACAGGGTAGGTGGGCCAGGCATTTTAAAATCTATTTACATTATTAATCTATGTACATGTATGACTGCATGAATGGGGCAATTGTATACAACCAGAGAAATGAAAGGTTGTGCTCCACTTATGTACAATGAGTCAAAATGCATTCTGCTGCCATGTATAACTAATTAGAACAAAAAAATTATTTATTTTTTTGGTACTGGGGGATTGAACTTGGGATGCTCTACTATTGAGCTACATCCCCGGCCCCCTCTTTTTTTTTTTTTTTTTTTTTTTAAATTTTGAGACAAAATCTAAGTTGTCCAGGCAGGTCTTGAACTTATGATCCTTCTGCCTCAGCTTCCCAAATCACTAAGATTAAAGGTGTGTGCCACCATGCCCAGCTTGGGTCAGACTTTAGAAGCCTTCACATACCCAAGATTTCTACTGCTATAAAACAGGCAGCTAGTAGACTTCAGAGAACTGCTCAGAGAACTCAGAGGCACTGGATCAGGGAGGCTAGCCATGAAGCTAATCTAGTGTCTTTGGGTTGTAATATGGCTCATTATGAGAAGGAACAGGAGAAAAGAGAGAAAGATGGAAAGGAGAGAATATCACAAAGGCAAACAGGGTGGAAAGGCTGTTAGCAGCCTTTCAAGGTGCTGTGGCCAGACTGGAGATGAGAGTTGATGCTGCTGACAAAGGAGTAGGGGAGAATGAAAATGGAATTTCAGAAATTCCCATGGGCCCCCACTCCCTACTGCCCCATGGCAACAGGGCCCTGACATCTTTGTCACCAGCAATATCCAGCACCAGGCCTGGTAAGGATCTGGCCCTCAATCCACACATGCAGAAAGGATAGAAACCAATGGAATGTGCAGGAGGGATGTTCTCTCCCCCACACCCACCAGTGCCAGACACCCACAGCTACTGCCCCTGGGCCAATCCGGCCTATCTGACACTCCTCCCTTCCAGACCAGGAGCTAACAGGGCCTGCCCACAGAGGATGGACAATGATCAGGGATAGGAACCTGTGGGGGAGAAGGGAGGAAGGGTGATGAGGGTGGGGATGAGGGAGGGGTAAGAAGAAATTGAGGGCTCTGGAAGAGACCCAGCCTGGCCTTCTGCTCTGCCGCCTGCCCAGGGCCACGGGGGGCACGTACGTCATCCTCAGTGGCTGCCTGTGGCAGCATCCTCAGCATGACGATGTTACTGGCCTTCTCCTCCTCCTCCTCCTCCTCATCCTCCTCCTCCTCCTCCCCTTGCTCGGTCCGATAGTCCTGGTCCCGATAGTCGCCGTCTCGGGGGAAGCCTGGCGGGCCAGTGGGGCTGTGCCTGTGCCGCCGCCGCCGCCTACGCTGAGTCTCGGAGCCCGGGGAGGCCTCGTAGGAATCCTGGCCGACAGAATGAGACGAGAGACACCAGACGGGCAGTCAGTCTGGGCGGGCCTAGGGGCTGGCCGCTGGTTCTCTGAGGCAGGCAGGCTCTGAAAGCCAGGAGTGGGCGGGCTCCGGCTAAAGGTTCAAGGCAGACAGGGTGCGTAGGTTTTGGACTGCAACCCTTCTGGGGCTGTGAATGTTCCACGGGACACTTTTAGGGACTGCTTTCCAAATGGTAGTATTGGTGTTGGGGAGGAACTCCCAGAGGCAGGTGACAAGACACAGCTTAAACCTCCTTGGGATACATTGGCCTGGGTCGGCACACCAGACTCTGCCCTCGACATCTCCCCTTCTCTTCCCCTCCTCCCTTGCCAGCTCAGCTGGTATGTATACAGTTGTTCCTTGTGACACCTATCTCCTACAGTTTCCAACCTGGGACTGGGCCCTACACCCAAGCTGAGGGCACACAGGAACAGCCTCAGATGTGGGCCAGAGGCGGCCAGCAGGAGCTGGCAAAGATATGAGAGCCATGGACCATACCCTTGGCTGAGTCTCCATCACCATGAGTTTCCTTCAAAACAGGGTGTGGCTGCTGGGTTCTCTGGTGTTGCCCAACTCACCCATTCCAGAAACTAAGCAGGCCAGAGCTAGATAACTAGGTGCTCTACTCGCACACTTGTCAACAGGCCCTCCCCAGCGCCCAATCTGCCCTGGAGACATCTAGGCACAGCTTGACAGTGGCTCCTGTAAAAAGCCTGGCTGCTTCCAACTCCTGGTTCCTGAACAAGATGGCAGTTCACCATGGGGTCTTTGCACTGGGCCCTGTGGAGGGCAGAGGGTGGCTCACACTCTAACCATCAGGCAGATGGGCTTACAAGAATACCCTGTCCATCCCATTAGACAGGAGAGCTGCCTGTTTGCCCCTTCAAACTGGGGTTTCCCTAATGGTAAGCACTATGCCTCACCCCCTCAGGTTAGAGGTAAACACCTCATATGGAACTGACTCCCCCTAGGGGTCCTTTCCCTCTGTCTAGGAGATGTCAAACACCAGGAATGCCCACAGCTGGCCTCCCAAGAGCTGCTCAACTGGGTAATATCCTGCCCCTAGTTGCCCTCCCAACCCAAGACGCCGGGTGCCACAGGAGAGACTCTTTGAATGCCCTAAATTAGCCGGGAGCAGGCAATACAGGTCTTGCAGTGAATCGTGGGCCCAAACTGAACAACAGGGAAGAAGGGAAAGAAGTAGTGGCCAGGGGCCCTCAGAAGTACAGAGGCAAGCATGTGGAAGCCAGGGAGACCCAACTTGGGAGAGGAACCCTCAGAGAAGGGAGAGGAACAGACCCTCCAGGTGAGGTAAAGCCACCGAGCACAGTCTGAAGGCACGGGAACAGAGTGCTGCCTGTACCTGGTGCTGCAGTCAGACACACAGGCTCTTCAGGAGTGCTGCCCCCAGGCCTGGCCCAGCCTGGCTCTGTCCTCACCTCTGCACTCTGCTCCTCAGATGAGTCGTCATAGTCATGCTTGCCCTCCTGGCTGCCATACTCGCGGGGGTATGAGCGGTAGTCCATATCCCGGTAGTCATGGTCTCGACTGCGGTTCTCCCCACCATCATCCTGTGAGCGGTCAGTGGCTCCATAGCGCCCAGTCCTGTCACCACGACCACCTCTAGGGAAGAAGGATGGGGATTAGAGGGCCACCCTTTCTGAAAGGTTCAAGAGGCAAGGGTGATCCCCACAGTCCTTAATTCCCCTTCCTTAATTAAGGTCCCGAGTTCCACCCCCACAGACAGGGGTTCTGAAAACCTCATCCCAAAGCCAACCCACCTCTCAATTCCTCCCCCACCTCTCTGGTCCCCCACACTTCTGGCGTGGCCTCCTGACTGGTTTCCTCATCTCCACCCAGACCCCTCCCAGTTCAGTCTTGGCATCCCAAACGGGAGTGTTCTCTACAGCAAAACAAATCAAACCAATATTGCTATTCCCTTCAGTGGCTTCCTCTAGACTCCAGATAAAATACTGAAATGCTCACCAAGGTCCCACCAGGCCTGCAGGATCCTGCGTGTGGAGGTCTCTGGCCAACCTCTCTCACTGTGGCATGTATGCCACCCTGCCTGATTCATAGTCACCTTGCTAACAGTGATAGTTCTTTCATCGAAATTATCCTACTGGGGTTGGGGATGTAGCTCAGTGGTAGAGTACTTACCTACCATGTTCAAGACCCCACTATGTTCAATCAGAACCACTAAAGAAAAAAAGTTACTGTCTATAATCTGAACTACTTGGGAAGCTGAGACCTGAGGATCACTTGAGCCCAGGAGTTTAGGGCCAGTCTAAGCAACATAGTGAGATCCCACCTTAAAAAAAATGGAGCTGGGGATACAGTTAAGTGGTAGAGCCTGTGTTCAGTATACAGAAGGCTGTGGTTGGATGTCTAGCATCACAAATAAACAAACAAACAAAAACTTTAGCTGGGCAAGGTGGTACACACCTTTAATCCCAGCTGCTTGAGAGTGAGGTCCTAAGCAACTCAGTAAGATGCTGTCTCATAATACAAATAAAAATGAAAAGGTCTAGGGATGTGTTTCAGTGGGTTTAATTCTTGATACAAAATAAAAACCTGACTAACTGGATGTGGTGGTGAATGCCTGTTATCCCAGCAACTTGGGAGGCCGACGAGGCAGGAGGATCACAAGTTCAAAACCAGCCTCAGTAACTTAGCAAAACTCTTTCTCAAAATAAACTATAAAAGGACTGGGGACGTGGCTCAGTGGTTAAGCACTCCCTGGGTTCAATCCCAGGTACCAAAACATACATATACATATACATACTTACAAAACCTGACTAGACAGCAAATTCCAGGAAATGAGGGAACCATACCTAGAGGCTTATTCCCAAAAGTTTAGCATAGTACCTAACTCAGTAGGAACCAACAATTATTTTTCAGATAAAATCATGGCTAAAAAAAGCAACCAACATATTCACTTTAAAAAAGAAAATATGAGCAATCAACAAAAATCAGACCCTAGAGAAGAATGCAATAGAATTCCAAATCTGGTTAGAAATAATACTAGAATGTCCCATCATTGACACCATTCTTAACATTATTCTAAAGATACTATCTAAAGCAATTAAATAAGGGAAGGAAGAAAAGGGGTTAAAAGCTGAAAAGAAGGTAAAATTGGCATTATTTGTAGCTGCTATGAGGGTCAGCCTGCAAAGCCTAAGAAAATCAATTGAAAAGTGATTACAAGGGCTGGGGATGTGGCTCAAGCGGTAGCGCGCTCGCCTGGCATGCGTGCGGCCTGGGTTCGATCCTCAGCACCACATACCAACAAAGATGTTGTGTCCGCCGAGAACTAAAAAATAAATATTAAAAATTCTCTCTCTCACTCTCTCTCCTCTCTCACTCTCTCTTAAAAAAAAAAAAGTGATTACAAACAATAAATCAGGAGCCACAGGTGTAGCTCAGTGGTAGAGCATCTGCCAAGCATGCCCTAGGTTCAGTCCCCAGCATCACAAAATATTAAATAAGGATGCTGGATATGAAATTAATAGAAATAAATACCTTGCTGTACTCAGATAACCATTGTTTAGAACATAGGAAAATACCAACTACAATTACATTAAATTTCATACATACACCAAGATACATTTCATACATACACCAAGATACATTTGAAATCAATCAGATATTTAAATAGAAGAAATGAAAACATGGAAAAAAAAACAACAATAATTTCTTTTTTCTTCTTTTTTTTTGGAACTGGGAAATTAATTCAAAAATTAAACAAGGAATGCTTTACTAATGAGCTATCTCCCCAGCCCCTTTTTAATTTTTGAGACAGAGTCTCACTAAGTTGCTGAGGACAGTCTCAAAACTATAAACTTCCCATATTAGCCTCCTAAACTGCTGGGATTACAAGCGCACACTACCACACCTGACAATCATTTCTTTCTTTCTTTTGGTGGTGCTAAGGAGAGGCTGGCTTTGAATTTGCGATCCTCCTGCCTCAGCCTCCCAAGCCAAGGGGATTACAGGCATGAGCCACCATATCTGACAGTCCTTACCCTTTGTTCAACTGGGTTGGGTTTTTTATTGTTGTTGTTGCTGTAAGCATTCATTCTATATTCTGGGTATTGATTCCTTACCAACATACGCACAAATATGTTCTCCCATTGTGGGTTGTCTTTTCACTCTCTTGATGGTGTCCTTTCATGTACAAAAGTTTCTAAATATGATGAAGTCAAAGATTATTTTGAAACAATCTGATTTACAAAAAAGTTCAAAGATAATAGTGTACCCTTTACCAGCTTTCCCTAATATCAGAGAACCATGGCCCACATCAAAACTTAAGAAATTAACCAAACTATACTTTATTAAGATCCTATCAGTTTTCTCACATATGTCCTTTTTCCTGTCCCTGAATCTAATCCAGGATACTGTACTTCATTCAGTCAACATGTCCCCTTAGTCCCCATTGGTCTGTGAAAGTCTTTTATTGCTATCCATTCATTTTTGTTTATTTAGCACTACTGGGGATTGAACCCAAGGGCACTTTACCACTGAGATATATATACTTCAGTCCTTTCTGAGACAGGGTCTTCCTAAATTGCTGAGACTACAGGCATGTGACACCATGTTCAGCATTTGTGTGTGTGTGTGTGTGTTAATGACCATAAGAGTTTTGAAGAACACTGGTCAAGTATTTTGTGGAATGTCCCTGAAGTTGGTTTTCTCTAATGTGTTCTCCTGATTAAAGTTGAGATTACAGGTTTAGTTTGAGTTTTGAGAAGCATACAATAGAAAGATGCTCTTTTAATCAGATCATATCAGGGTGTACATATCAAACATGATTTATCTTTTGATGTTAACCTTCATCACCTGGTTAAGGCAGTGTCTGCCAGGTTTCTCCCTAGTAAAATTCTTAATTTCCCCTTTCTATTCTCTATTCATGTTACTAACACCAACTCACATTCAAGGGATTACACTCTGCCTCCTGGAGAGGGGGGAATATATACATATAATATTTGGGATTTTTTTAAATAATGAAGATTAATGATAGAACTTTTTTAACCCAAAAGATTTGCAAAAGTCCAAATGTTTGACAATGAATTGTTGACAAAGCTGTATGGGAAATAAGCTCTCAATAATGTAGATGGTAGAGGTAAAAATGGAATAATTCCTAAGGAGGAAAATTTGGCAATAGTCAGCAAAACTAAAAAAAATCTATAGGTCCTCTGACATGTTTCTACTTCTTGGAGTTTAAAGTACAGATATACTTGCACATACATAAAAACACTATTCATCACAGCACTGTTGAAACAGCAAAGAAGCCGGGCACAGTGGTATGCACTTGTAGTCCCAAGAACCTGGAAGGCTGAGGCAAGAGGAACCCAAGTTCAAAGCTGGCCTAAGTAACTCTGGAAGCTCCTGCCTCAAAATAAAATTTAAATGGGTTGGGCAGGTACTTCAGTATAGAGTGCTTGCATAGCATGCTCAGGCCCCTAGGTTCAATCCCTGGCACTGCAAAAACAACTCTAGAAAAAGCCAAAATATAGCAGAGGACAAGGGAACAACTTTACAAAGTCAGGAAAATTCTGTTCAAAAAACAAACAGAAAGGAAACCAGTACAGTAGAGGAAGGGGACCAGAAGGAGGGAAGTCCTAGGCATTGAAAATGAGCAAACTGTTATATACATTTATGATTATGTCAAAATGAACCTCACTAGCATATATAACTGTAATGCAATAATAAAAACATTAAAGAGAGTAAAATGCCTAGAGGAGCTCTACCAAGTATTAGAACATATTATAAAAGTAGATAAATTAAAACATGAGCCGGGCACAGTAGCACATGCCTGTAATCCCAGTGGCTGGGGGGCTGAGGCAGGAGGATCACAAGTTCAAAACCAGCCTCAGCAACTTAGCAAGTCCCTAAGCTCTTCAGCAAGATCTTTTCTCTAAATAAAATATTAAAAAAAGAGCTGGGGATGTGGCTCAGTGGTTAAGTGCCCCTGGGTTCAATTTGGGGTACCAAAACAAGCAAACAAACGAACAAAAGACCACACACACAGATCAGCAAAATAGAGTCCACAGCACATAAAAATGCACACAGAAATTTAGTACAATCCAAAAGTTATGTCCGAAATTAACAAGGCAAAATGGATTAGTCAATAAATAGGGGTGATAACTATCTGGCCTAGGGGACAGAAAATTACAGTTAATGAGCCAAATCCAGTTACTTTAAGTAAAGTTTTAATGGAATACAGCTATACTCCTTAATTTACATGTGGTCTATGAGTACTTTCAGTTGAGTAGTTGCAACAGAGATCATACTGTCTGCAATGCTAAAAATATTCACTATCTCTACAGAAAAGAATGTGTTAACCACCAAAAAATAAAGTTGTATACTTACCTGACTTCTAGCCTCAAACTTGTGATCCTCCTGCCTCAGCCTCCCAAGTAGCTGGGATTACAAGCATGTACCACTGTGTCTCTACCTTAACTTTTTAAAAATACTTTTATTAGTTGTTGATGAACCTTTATTTATTTGTATACAGTGCTGAGGATTGACCCCATTGCCTCACACATGCTAGGCAAGTGCTCTACCACTGAGCCACATCCCAGCCCTCTACCTCATTTATTCCAAATGAATTCCAGATAGATCAAAAATTTAAATCCCCAAATAGAAAAACAAAAAGTACTAGGAAATCTAACAACAAAACTCATTACTTCAAGCATGGGAAAGGCCTTCCTCAGCAGAAATCATAAAAGAAAACAGATACAATTGGCTTTGTAAAAATCAAAAACATCTGAAGAGGGGACTAGGGTTGTGGCTCAGAGGTGGAGAGCTTGCCTCGCACATGCAAGGTCCTGGGTTAGATCCTCAGCACCACATAAAAATAAATAAATAAAAGTAAGGGTATTGTGTCCAACTACCATTTAAAATAAATGAATGAATGAATAAATAAATAAATATTTTTTAAAAAAATCTAAAGAGTAAAAAATAACATACTTGAGATAAAGCAAGTATAGTGAAATGGTATAATCTAGTGGATGAGTAGACAGGAATTTACTGTAAAAGTCTTTTAATTTGTCTATATGCTTGAAATTTCATATTAAAATACTGGAAAGGGCTGAGGATGCAGCTCAATAGTAGGGCACCTGCCCATCATCTGTGAAGCCCCGAGTTCAATTCCTAGTATGGAAAAAAAAATGCCTCCAGACATTTTTCTTGTTTTCTATTTTTTTATAATTGTTCATTCACTTGTTCATTCAACAATTATTATCATAATATTTGCTATGAGTTGGGCACCATTTAGGTGCTATAGATACTGCTATGAACAAAATGAAGTCTGTCATGAGCTTGGCTTGAGACCCCAATTGTTTCTTTACTATAAAAGCCTAAATGAGAAGTTACTGTCAAGCCAGTTGTGGCACATGCCTATAATCCCAGCAATTTCTAGCTACTTGGGAGTCTGAGGCAGAAGGATCACAAGTTAAACGTCAGCTTCAACAATTTAGTGAGACCCTGTCTCTAACTAAAAAAATAAAAGGAGCTTGGGATGTGGCTCAGTGGTAGAGAATCCCTGGGTTTGATCCTCAGCACTGAAAAAGAGTCACCCATCAATAGCATGAGTTATTTTTAAGATTGTGGATATAATGGTCTTTCCATGTTTGTTTACTATAGGTATCCCTTGCTAGTTGAACTCTTTATCAGAATATAAGAACTAAATTGATACAAATAAATTTTGATTTTTTCATTTATATACTTATTTATTATGGGGGCAATGCTGGAGATCAAACCCAGGGAAGCATTCTACCACTAAGCTATGCCCCCAGCCCCCTAAATTCTTGGATGAAATCTTGAACTCTGTGACACCCAGGATGACAAAAAATATTTAGATAGTGGGAAATGCTTTTAATTGGCCACAGAGCAAAAAAACCTTCCAAAGGCAGACTTATTTTATAACACAACTGGAGGAAGACAGACACACAATACACGGGGACCTCCACAAAATGAGTATATTTCTAAAGAACACATAATACCAAAATTGACAGAAAAAAGAGACGGAATGATAATCAAATACCCAGGTCCTGGGCTGGGGATGTTCAGTGGTGGAGCATTTGCCTTGCATGTATAAGGCCATGGGTCTAATTTCCAGCACTGCAAAATTGAACAAACAAAAACCCAGGTCCAGATGGGGATGGGTGTGTGTGTGTGTGCGCGCGCGCGTGTGTGTGTGCGCGCGCGCACGCGTGCGTGTGTATGTATGTGTGTAGTACTGAGGATGGAATTCAGGGGCACTCTACAAATGAGCCACATCCCCAGCCCCCTCTGCCCTTTGCCTTCTAAATTTTGAGACAGGGTCTTGCTAAATTGTTTCCTCAGCCTTCCCAGTTGCTGGGATGAAAGGTGTGTGCCACCAGTCCCAGATCTAGATGCTTTTATTTTATTATTATTTTTTTAATATTTATTTTTTTAGTTTTCGGCGGAAAAAACATCTTTATTTGTATGTGGTGCTGAGGATCGAACCCAGCGCCACACACATGCCAGGTGAGCGTGCTACCGCTTGAGTCACATCCCCAGCCCTCTAGATGCTTTTAAAAGTGAGTTCTAACCAGGCAGCCTCAGCAACTGTTTCAAAAACAAAAAAGCGCTAGGGATGTAGCTCAGTGTTAAAGTATTCCTGAATTCAATCCCGTGCGTGCGTGTGTGTGTGTGTGTCTTATCAACACCTACCATGTTTTAAAAGTAACATTTTTGTACAATTTCTCCAATAAAAAGAGAAAGAGTAAAGGCTATTCAATTCATGTCACGAGGCTACCTTGATTCCAATCCCAGATAAATACAGAAAAGAAAATCATAGGATCAGTGATAAATACGAATGCAAATACCCTAAATATTACAATTACAAATCAAATTTAGTAAATATACAGAGATCACTAAATAAATTTTCTGCCCAAATTTCCTAAGTATTCAAAAAACTCAAACTAAGAAACAGTTTACAAAACAACTGACCTTAAAACATGCCAAGGTCATAAAAGACAAAGACCAAATAACTGTTCGAGAGATTAAATGAGCCTAAAAATACAAAGGAGTTTAAGGCAATGTGTGATCTTGGATTGAATCCTGGATTGAGGAAAACCAGCTATAAAGGACATTATTGAGAAAACTGATGATATCTGAATATGGGCTTTATATAAGATGAAAGTATTGTATCATTATTAAATTTCCTGATATTGATGCCAGGCATGGAGGCACATGCTATAATCACAGCTACTCAAGAGGCTGAGGCAGAAGGATTCCAGGTTTTGAGGCCAGCCTAAGTAACTTCATGAGTCTCTGTCTTAAAATACATGACAAAAAAAATTAAAAGGCTGGGATATAGCTCAGTGGTAGAGCACGCTCCTGAGTTCAACATCTAGTACTGCAAAAAATAAAATAAAAATAAAAACAAACTCAACAAGAATTTTAACTGAGATGACAGTAGTCAATGCCTTAATGTAGGTGAAAGATGAAAGTAAGAAGTAGTTGGATCCTGCTGAAGTATCCAGATGCCTCATATCTTACAACAATTTCAGCATGAAAGCTTCCAGAATTCTCTGGATCTGTGGCACAGGCATCCTCCTTTTCATTATCACATCAACTGACTCAGGATCTAGTTGGTGCACAAACTAAGAAAATACAGACAACTGGCATGGGAAGGGCCCACAGAAGATGTCATGTTCCCATTATCCCTTTATAAATTTCTATGGCAGTACTGGGGATTGAATCTAGGGCCGCATGAATGTTACCTTTTTTTAACTTTTTTTTGTCTTTTTAAATCCTTTGTTTTAGCCCCCACCCCCGCCAGGGCTGAGGACCCATCCCAGGGCCTTGCCCATGCTAGGCAAGCACTCTGCCACTGAGCTAAATCCCCAACCCTCCTCATGAATGTTAAACACGTGCTCTACCACTGAGCTTCATCCCCAGCCCTTTTTATTTTGAGACAGGGTCTCATGAAATTGCTTAGGGCCTTACTAAGTTGCTGAGATTGGCCTCAAACCTGTGATCCTCCTGCCTTAGCCTTCTGAGTCACTGGGATTACAGGCATGCACTACCATGCCCCATCTAAATCAACTTTAAAAAATAAGAGCAAAGAGGGAGTTATTCAGACATTCTGTAGAGGCATAATAATGAAAACAGTGAGGTTCTGGCACAAGAATAACCAAGTAGACCAATGGAACAAATTAGATCACACGAGGAAACTTGAAATCAGATGAGGTACCACAAATCAATAGAGAAAGAATGGACATTTAGGAGATGGTACTGGGCATTGCCCACTATATGAAAAAAATAAAACCAGAATCCACCTTATATCATATTAAAAAACAGATTCTAAAGACTTGAATGCAAAAGGTAAAACTACAGAGTATAAGAATCTTTGTGATCTGGGGCAGAAAAAAAGAGAAGATTCTGAAAGCACAAATTAAAAGGCAATAAAGTATTGATTTTAGCACATCAAAATTAAGAACAGGGGGGCTGGGGATGTGGCTCAAGCAGTAGCGCGCTCGCCTGGCATGTGTGCGGCCTGGGTTCGATCCTCAGCACCACATACCAACAAAGATGTTGTGTCCACCGAGAACTAAAAAATAAATATTAAAAAATTCTCTCTCTCTCTCTCTCTCTCTCTCTCTCTCTCTCTCTCTCCTCTCTCACTCTCTCTTTAAAAAAAAAATTAAGAACAGGTAACCATCCTTGGGGGAATCGTTAAGTAAAATGCAGCCGGCACACCCCATGGTGCCTTTGGCAGCAATTAGAGGCAAAGCACTAATATACAAACGGCAATCCAGACACAGCTTAAAAATACAGTGCTGAGTAATACGAAGTTCAAGAAGCAGAACAGGACTGTAGCACTATGCAGTTTGTGTAAATTGAAAACACAGACACTTGAAACAACACTACCTATTTTAGAAGGATACACATCAAGCAAAATAGAGCAGCTGCCCACAGAGGTGGGAATTGGGAATACAAACAAAAAAATAAACACGGCAAGAGGAGAGCTTTTTCTACTGACTGGCCTATGATAGAAACCTACCCTGAACTGCAAAGTGTGATTAACTCAAACCTCTGCACTTCAGATCCTTGAAAAGCCAAAAGAAAGCCAGTGGCTTTACTTGGTAATAAAGTCTAAAGCAATTATGTCACGTACTCAAACTCAGAAACAGCCATGGGGAGTCCTTTTGGTGAATACAGTCCAAAATCAAATGCCTTTGAAAAGACATATTTGAAGGTCAAGACTGAATCATACTAGTCAATGATACTATCTCAAATATGGGTTCACCTCTCAAAAAACAAAACACTATAATTCTTCACTTTAAAAGAGAAATCCTTTGTTTTTGCTTTTTGTTGTTTTTTGTTTGTTTGTATGTTTGTTTGTTTTGTGGTACTGGGGACTGAACCCAGGGCTTGGCACCTGCTAAGCAAGTGCTCTGCCACCGAATTAATTCCCCAGCTCAGGAGAAGCCTTTTGTTTTGTTTTTTGGTACTGGGGATTGAATTCAGGGGCATCTGACCACTGAGCCACATCCCCAGCCCTATTTTTTATTTTATTCAGAGACAGGATCTCACTGAGTTGCTTAGGGCCTCGCCATTGCTGAGGCTTGAGCTCGCGATCCTCCTGTCTCAGCCTCTGCTCCTGTCTCAACTTCCCAAGCTGCTGGGATTACAGGCTGCACCCAGCAAGGAGAAACCTTCTGTAAGACGTTTCAGGAAATGTTTTCTCCCTGACATTTTACACATTCACTGACTCTGAAGAGAGGCTTTCTGGGAGAGTTAGATCTGCTTTCCTAGGTAAACTTGTCGTGGACGGATTTCCTGCCTTAGAATCACCTGGGGTGGCAAGGATACACTAGGATGGCAAGGAATGGCAAACTTTTACCCAGGAACTCTGTATTTACCCAGTGTCCCAAATGTTTCTTGTTTGTATCAGAGTTGAAAAATAAAATTGTATGTAAGTATCCTTTCTAAGACAAGCACCCTGCTAACTGCAACCCACCCATTTCTGGAGTCTTTCCACTCTAATCTGGCTTGCCCCAATGTTCCAGGCAAATAAATCCCTGACTCTAAAACCCAGGCCTGACCTCTCCCTCTCCTCCTCCCCCTCATCCTCCTGTAATGGCTGCCTTCACTTTGGAGAATGGCACCACATACCTATCTGGGTCCCCAAAGTTGGAAACCTGGGCCTCAGCCTTCATTCCTCCCTTTCTCTTGATCTCTTCCCACCCTCACATCCAACCATGGTACTGATCAAGCTGTTTTGTAATCACCTGTAAAGTGTGTGGTCTCCCTCATGAGACCCTAAGCACAGAGGTCTCAAAAGGGAGACCTACAATCTTAAGTCTCATTCGTCACTGCACTCCCAGAGCCTACCACAGGTCCTGGCACACAACAGGTTCCAAATAAATGTGTGCCAAAAAGAAACCACTCATCCAATGTGTGTTTCCTCTGCCCAGAAGTCCTTTCCTAGCATCCTCCTGGATCAGTTCTCACAAGGGAACAAGCCTAGGCTGCTTGGGAGGGGCGGGAGTAAACTCACCGTCTTTCATACTCCATGTCTTGATAGGGCCTGCGGGGGCTGCTGGGGCCCCTCCTCAGCCGCTGGCTCCGTTTCACTTCCCAGCCACCCCCGCTGCTGCCACCATGATCTGCCAGCCTGGGTGATGCCTCTTGCAGGGACTCTGGGGAGAAGGGAAGGAAGAAAGGGATCAAGGCAGTTGGGGGCAGAGAGGGTCTCCTCGAGAGACCCTCATTGTCAAGGCTCTCTGCTGTCCCTCAGCCCAGGGACATTGTTTTTAACCTCCTACTATTCCTGTGCATCAGTGCAGGAAAGCGGCCCCCTGCTTCTTCCTTTTCTCACAAACATGAGGCTTGAGCCCACTGCCAGAGAAAATAGCAAAGCCTTCATCAGGGAGCATTCTGCAGAGAGACCTGTTGGGTCTCTCAGTGAATCAGGGCTTTCTGACTGGTAGGCAATTTCAAGCCGGGGGCTACTTGCCTCAGAGGAACTCCCAGTGCAGAAAGATTTTCCTGAGATTAGGCACCTCAGAGATGAGACTTCGCAGGGATGGAAATCTCAGGCCCCCACCAGGCACCTTCCACCTGCCCAAGGTACCATTTCATCCTTCAACAAAATGCTGGCGGCACCCAACAAGTCAGCAGAGACCATGAAAGGCTTTTGGGGGAGTATGAGAAGAGACAGCCACCACCTCCCTGGGCTCCTGGCCAAACACAGCCCTGGCCCTCACACAGCAACTAACTTGATTCTGATGTACAGCCGGGTCCCAAGGTGGCTCTCTCCCCAGGGCTCTGAGGCCAAGTTCTCCAAGGCAAAAGAGGCCCTTTCTGAACTGTTCCAAAACACTGTGCTTTTCTGCTAGGATGGAGATGCAGAAGAACTGCATCCAACTTTCAGGGCTTCCATGAGAACTAAGGGAGTCTAGAGAGCCATGTGACCCTGCTAGGGGTCAGAATGTATCACAGAATCATGCCCCACCCTCTAAACAGGAATCAGGTGAAGTCAGGCGGTTACAGCACCTGCCCAACACTAGGTTGCCACCACACCTTTCCTCCTTGTACACACATACTAATTTTCTCTTCCTCCTCAAGCCAGGGGGAACCAGAGTTACCTGCTTCCAGATGGGTAAAAGTGAGAATCCGAAGCAGGCCCCGGTGGCTGAGAAAACCCTCAGACTCTGGCAAAAAGGCCAGACTTTGGCATCCACACAGATAGGAGCCAAAGTTACAGACACGAGCTCCAAATAACTACGAACCAAAATCACAGAAGGATCCCACGTTAAGAGCCTAATCAACAGACTGAGCCCCTTTTCAACTGATGAAAGTCCGTGTCACAGAAACGCCCCAAGAAAAGGGGCGCAAGTCACACATTCCCCGACAGTCGCTCTGCACTAAAAGTGGGTATGGGCAAGTAACAAGACAACCCCTGCAAGAATAACCACCAGAGTCACAGATATACATCCCAAAGATAAAGACCAGAGTCATGGTCTCTCTCTGCACCCGCACCCTCCCCCTCCCCGACGAATAAGGACCACAGCCACGGACATTTCTCCGTGGACAGATAAGTAGCAAAGTAACACAGGTCAGTCAGCATACCTCCCTTATGGATAAAAAACAAAGTCGCAGACATGCGCCTTCCCGTGGATAAAGTTCGGGGCGGCAAACGCACTAAGCCACTGAAGCCCACTCCCATCCGTCCCTCCCTTCCCCCAACCCGCGTGCACCCGTCCCGTGTCCCAATCGCGCACGCGCTTTTGCTCCAACATGGGGAAAAAAAAAAGACACCCCCCTCCTCGGTTCAGGCCAGACAGACATCCCTTGGCTCCACGCGAACCCCCCGACCGCAGTCCGCCCTCGCGCCTCTTCTAAGCAACCCCCCACACGCTCCGGACCCCTTACCTCCGCCCCCACGACCAGCGTCGACGCTCACCTTCTCGGCCCGGGCTGTCAAAGGAGGGCTCCCAGGCATCACCTCGGCCCGCCGCCACCTCCTCCAACTGTCCCAGCTCAGCCAAGGCCGGAGCGCTCAACAATCAAGTCCAAGGCTGGAGGCAGAAGGGAGGAGGGGGGAGGGGAGAAGCGCCAAGCGCGCTGCCCTCCCAAAGAAACTCACTGCCGCCTACTCCCAGCCGGCCGCAATCACCAGCACAAAATGGCGACGAGGAGAAGGGAGCCGGCGCTTCGACCACCATCCACCTACTAAGGGAGCGCGCTCTGGCCGGCTTCGTCTATTGGTCGCTGCCCGCAGTCGGCCGGCCCTGGCCGCTTCTGATTGGCAAGCGTATGCCACCTCCCCACTCCCCGTGAAAACGCCCCGCAAGTCCAGAAAAAGAGTAGCTATTGGCCAATCCCGCAAGGCCCGCTTTTTAGAAGCTTGGCTTCCTTTGAAGTTGAAAGCGAAGCGGAAGCTCCACCTCTTTCCCCACGGGGCCTGCCAGATGTCATCGCTTTCTTCCTATCGAGATGAAATTTCTCAGCCTGACCAAGAGGATAAGAGCATGAGGCCATGACTAGGGAGAGAAAGGAGGACTCCTCGACTCCTCGCCTCATATGAACACAAACTTGAACCCGGGATCTATTTAGTGAGGTGGGGGCGGAGCGACAATGATAGCGGTTGAGTCAACTGCAGCTGCGCACAGTTCCATTTCCGTCTCCGCCCCTGAGACCCTGTAGCACAACCTGTCATGGCGACCGAGCTGTTAGGTTTGTGCGCTCGCCGCCTTTTGGCGGCAGCAGCGATACGAGGGCTCCCCGCTGCCCGCGTTCGCTGGGAATCCAGCTCCTCAAGGGCTGTGGTCGCTCCGTCTGCTGTGGCGGGAAAACGGCCGCCGGAACCGACCATGCGCTGGCAGGAGGACCCAGAACCCGAGGACGAGAACCTCTATGAGAAGGTGAGAGGGAGGAGGAACGGGACGCCGGAGGGGTCAATCAGGGACCTGAGGACCGGGAGTTGTAGAGGACGTTCTTAGGTGCTGAGAATTGCTCAGCCGGCAAAATCTTTGAAGACTTGGGAATTTTGCCTAGTTTGTTTTCGTCCTTTGTGCCCTGATATCTTCGGTCCAGGGCCAGAGGCTGGATTGACCTTATTTTGGAAACAGAAATTAAACCTGAAGTGCGGAGCGCTCAGGCACGTTTGAAAAAAAATAGAATCACATTAATACTAAACAGTGACAGGGCACTTGCCTGGTGTCCCTCCCTGTTTTAAACATTTTATATACATTAACTCATTTAGTCTGCAAAACAACCCGATTTTAAGGTAGGGACTCTCTTCTACAGATGAAGAAACTGAAGCACAGAGATGCGAAATTTCTTGCCCAAGCTCACATAACTGAATACATGTGGAACTGGTATTTGAACTTAGAGCTACCAGGTCTCCTGTGCCGTGTCAATAGCAGAGGCTCTGGACAGCCCAAGTTGGAATCCAAGCACTAACAGTTATCTGTGTGACCTTGGGCAAGTAGCTTAAACCCTTGGTGCCTCGATTTCTTTATAGAATAGGAAAAGTAATAGGACACCTTAAAAAAAACAACAATCTGTTCTCATGTAATTAAATGAATCAAAAATGGCCAAAACAGCAACTGGCACTTTGAAAGTACTCAACCTTAAAAGGTGTTCATTACTGCCACTTTCTACCTCTAAGATGTTGTGAGGTTTGCATATTTGAAAAGACCTGGCACATACTAAGTATTTCATCAACACTTATCTCTGGTTGAGGATATTGGATATATAGGATGCTGTAGGGTAAGTACATGGAGAGTAACTAGGGTGCAGGGTGCTATTTTATTAGGTTGAACCATAAGAGCTTGTCAGTATTCATCCATATTTTTTAACCTATAAAAATAGCAGTTTTCTGTGGTTCCTATGTTATCTATTAACAAGGTGACTAGGGGATACCTCCTAAAGGAATTGGTGGAGCCAACTCTTCATTTGGCAATGAAATCAAAACCTTGAATGAGGAGATGGATCCAGCCATGATTAGATCTGGGAGAAAGGCTTTCTAGGCAGAGGAAACAACAGCAAGTGCAAAATCTGGGTGATGGGAAGGAACTTAACATATCCTAAAGATAGAGAAGTTAGTGAGGGAGGAGATGGATCTGAGGGAAGATTAGAGATCAGGTTATACATGGCCAGCATACAGCTTTATGGCGCAAGGGAAGCCCTCACTCACCTCTCCTTTTTCACAGAACCCAGACTCTCATGGTTACGACAAGGACCCTGTTGTGGACCTCTGGAACATGCGGGTTATCTTCTTCTTTGGTGTCTCAATTGTCCTGGTCTTAGGCACCACCTTTGTGGCTTATCTGCCTGACTACAGGTACAAGGGGTATCTGAGAGAATGGGCTGGGTAGGAGGCAGAGGAAGGGGTAGAAGTTGCAGGGCTCTCTGCTGGAAATCCTGTCCCTGCACCATTGGGAAATGGAGTGCTGAGGTGGGGTGGGATACTGTTTTCTAGTGAAGTTTCCTCATATCCCCCCACTGCTTCTGCTTCCAGGATGCGGGAATGGGCCCGCCGGGAAGCTGAGAGGCTTGTGAAATACCGAGAGGCCAATGGCCTCCCCGTCATGGAATCCAACTGCTTTGACCCCAGCAAAATCCAGCTGCCTGATGATGACTGACCAGTTGCTGAGTGAGGCTCAAGATGCACCACCTTCCCTACCTGCTACCTGCCATTCTACCCACTCCTCGGAGGGTGTAATTAAAGGGACTGAAAAATCTGACTGGCTACCATTGCTTTTGTTGTGAAGGGGGTTTGAAGATGGGGGTGTCACAAGCTTTAAAAGGGCCACTGCAGCCTTTCCTGGGTGTTCTGGTTATCTAATACTGTGTAACAAACATCCTAAAGCTTAGTGGCTGAAAACTATAATATAGTATTATCTTTTTTATGATTTGTGGGTTGCATGGGCTTAACTAGGTGGCCCTTCTTGGGATCTCAATTAGATGGTGGCTGGGGCTAGAGTCATCTGAAACTCAATTGAGCTAGACATCCAAGATGGTTTCTTCACCCGCATGTCTGGCATTTCAGTCTTCTTTCACATGGCTTCTCTTCAACAGACTACCCTAGAGTTCTTATGGGGTTGTTAAGGGCTTCTCTGGGTGGCAGTGTAGCATATAGGAAGATATTGATGGCAGCCACCTTTAGAAATAAGCTAGCACATTGGGGCCTACATTTGAAGATGGAATGGGATGACTAAAGATTGAGGGTGATGCATGAGAACAGCTTTTCAATTGCTGAGGGTGAATATTTGTCTACTTCCCTTCTCTGCTGCTCTCTGGCTTTGGAGATATCTTCCTCTGTCTTATATCTTGATCAGTCTAGGTAGCTCTGTATTCCGTTCTGTTCCAAATCTGGGTTGTCTCTTACTCAAGACACATCAGGGTTGAGGGTGTAGTTCATTTGTACAGCACTTGCCTAGCATATATGAGGTCCTGGGTTCCATCTCTAGCAACACCAGAAACACAAACCCACATCTCTGCATGTGTATGTGTTTCTCTCCTGGCCCCAATTCTCTTTCTCAAATAAGAAATCTTCCTCCCTTCATTTTCTCTCTGAGAATAGACTATCTCCCTTCCCTTGTCTGCTGGCATTAACACCCTACCTCCACCCCCATCCCTGCTCATCTGGCCTGCTGGACCCACCACCAAAGGCAATGGTCTGCCCCTGGCTGATGAGTAAGTGTTAGGACTGGCCCTAGTCCACATGTATGTGACTAAAGCAGGAACCATATCCACATGAGCCTTCCTGTAAATGAGGACTATCATTACCTGAGTGCTTCCTTAGGGCCACTCTACCAACTCAAGGATAGGTCCCAAAGAGAGCACTCTTTACCCTCCAACCTGTATTTGCCAAAATGAAGTGAAAGGGGATGTTGACCTAGGCACCCATAATAATCTCAGTCTGTGGCTCAGAGAATCCACCCCGCCACACTAGGATGCAAACTCCAGAAGGGCAAAGATTCAGGTATGTTCTGCTTAATTAGAGCAGTGACTGGCATAGTATGTGTCTGATAAACTTTTTTAAAAAAATATTTTTTTATTTGTAGATGGACACAATACCTTCATTCACTTATTTATTTATTTATTTTTATATGGTGCTGAAGATTGAACCCAGTGCCTCCTACATCCTAGGCAAGCGCTCTATCATTGAGCTACAACCCCAGCCCTTGATGAACTTCTGGTACTTACCTCTTATGTAGATGACATCCCCTGCCCATCCATGCCCTTCAGGTTTATAGCCCTAAGGATGAACACTTCCCTCATCAAGCTGTTTTGATTTCTGGTACTGGGGATTGAAGCCAAGGGTGCTTTACCACTTGAGCTATACCACTAACCCATTATTTATTTATTTATCTATTTATTTATGTTTTGAAACAGAATCTCACTAGGTTGCAGAGGCTGGCCTTGTGATTACCCTTCCCAAGTTGCAGGGATTATAGGCATGTGCCACCATACTCAGCTTCTGAACATCTTTTTAATATAATTTTTTGTGGTGCTGGAGACCACACCCAGTACCTTCCACGTGCTAGGCAAATGCTTTACCACTGAGCCATATCTCTAGCTCTTTATGAATGTTCTTGTATACATCTCCCATTTTTTTTTTCTGGTACTTAGGATTTAACCCAGGGTGCTTTACCACCAAGCTACATCCCCAGCCCTTTTTATTTTTTGAGACAGGGGACTTGGGGCCTTGTTAAGTTGCTGAGGCTGGCCTTAAACTTGCAATCCTCCTGTCTCAGCCTCCCAAGCCACTGGCATTACATGCGTGTACCACCACACCCTCTTGTACACATCTTTTGATGGACATATGCATTCATTTCCCTTGGAAATATATCTAGGAATGCAGTTGCTAAGTTACGGAGTAAACATAATCAGCTTTAGTAGATCATGCCAATTTTCCAATGTACACTCCCCTGTGGCAGATTCACCATCATTTATCCTTTTCCATCTTTTCCACTGTATCCATTTTGGCAGGTGACTGATATTTTAGGGCCTACATTGGGATTAAGGGGTGGAAATTGAGTGTCTATGGAGTGTTAGGCCCCTACAGTGTGCCAGGCACTGATGGATATGAGCCTCTGTTCTCAGGAATCCCAGGACTAGGGTGGGGGCCTGATGTGAGTAGTCAGAGAACATAATCACCATGTTTCATCCTACCATTCGACCCCAAGGCCATTTGAATGTTGATATTTTGGGACCCAGATTTGCTTTGCTAACATAACAGATACCAAACCTGATCCTTCAATCTAACAGAGCATTTCTTCTGCACAAGGCCCAGTGAACAAGGCGGTCCCTGTGGCAGGTACTATCATTTCCCTGTCCATAGCCCTGAGGCCTTACAGTTCCAGTGTGCACTGGCCAACTTCCAACCATCAGATTCTACGTGGCTTTTCTGGAAGGCAGATTGCAGGTGCCATGAAATGAAGACCCCCACCCTGCCCCAAAGTAGCCTTCAACCCTGACTGATGAGAGCCGGTGAATAAATACTCTTCTCCCCTCACCCCTCAGATGGTCCAACTTGTATGTTCACCACTGGCCCTAAAACTCCTCAGTGGGAATATGCTCCAGTTGCCCACAGTGATAAACAACTGAAAAAATACTTTATTGATTTCATTGTGTGGTGGCACATGTCTGTAATCCCAGAGACTTGGGAAGCTGAGGCAGGAGGATCGAAAGTTTGAGACCAGCTTCAGCAATTTAGGGAGACCCTAAGCAACTAAGTGAGACCCTGTCTCAAAATAAAAAATAAGAAACAAAAAAGAAAAAGAAGAATAAAACTAAAAAACAAAATAGTCAAAATGAAAAATAAAAAGGGCTGAGGATGTGACTCAGTGACTAAGCACCCCTGCATTCAATCCCTGATACCAAAACAACACTTCCAACACTTCCTTGGTTGCCTTCTCTTCATTGTCTCACTTCCTCACTTTTCCAATGCCCTGTGGTCATGTCCTGGAATCACTTCCTACATAAACTACTTGACTTCAATCCTTGTCTCAGGGACACAAAATAAGACAGTCTCTGTCCTCAAGGACTTTATAGGTTGATAGGTGACATTCTGAGATATCCTAAATTGAGTTACATGCCAGAGAATGGAGGGGGCAGAGATAAGTGGAGGTCATTTTAATCGACAGGTTCAAGCTAAATCAACAAAGAAAAGGAAAAAACTGCTCCAAATTTCCTTTCCTGTATGCTACAGATTAGCCCTCAAGGCAATATTGCATTCTGCTTTGAATCAACCAAGCAAGAAGCAACAAAAACTTCTATTTATGGACTAACCGCCTATCCCAGGACTTTGCTCACCTGGCCGTGTCCTGCCCCTCTTATCTATAGCCAGTGTATGTCCAATATAAATGATTTATGTTTCTTCTCCCCACTATTCATTCATTATACAGCACTCTGGCCCCTTAGGTTCAGTGGACATTTTTCCAACTGTTATCTGGTAACTTAGGAAATTTGTCCCAGCACTGGTCTTTTCACCTTTGCCTACTATCTGTAATAGCTCAAGAAACCCTTTATTTCAGAGGCCTCTTAGTCTCAAAAGTTGATTTAACAAGGGCAAGGTGAGGATAAATAAGCACACAAAGCATCAGATAAATCCCACCAGAAGGCTAGTGTGGCTGGAATATTATGATGACAAGAGTGTTTAGAGATGAGGTTATGGAAGTGGTCAGGGGCCAGAACAGTAAGGCTCCATGGGCCATAATTAGAAAGAGCTTAGATTTTATACACTGCACAAAGTTGGCCAGAAGCTTATGGAAAACAGATTAGCAAAGTACATCCCAGAAAATTTTGGACTGTCTAAATGGGATTGCTTACAGTTCTTCTCATGGATTGTCCAGGAAATAAAACTAAAATATCTTTTTTTTTTTTTTTTTTAGAAAAAGGAAAAAGACGGTTTATTGCTTTGCTAGCAAAGAAAAAATACAGGGGACTCCTGTCTGAAAGGCTGTGATTCTGCCCATCAGCAGAAACAGGGGGCTTTTATTTGGGGTACCCAGGATTGAACTCAGTGGCACTCAACCACTGAGCCACATCTCCAGCCCTATTTTGTATTTTATCTAGAGACAGGATCTCACTGAGTTCCTTAGCACCTCGCTTTTGCTGAGGCTGGCTTTGAACTCATGGTTCTCCTGTCTCAGCCTCCTGAGCTACTGGGATTACAGGCATGTTCCACTGCACCTGGCCCTTTAATTTTATTTAAAGTGCATAACTCTGCAGAAGACCTGGCATTATTATTAGTCCCATCTTTCATTTGCATCTGCAGAGGCCTCAGTGAGTATTGAGCCCAGGGTTTCAGGACCAGCCATGTAGCTTGTCAGCAGCTCCCCTGTGTTGGGAGGCTAGCTGCTGATCCATACTTTGTTCCTGTAGAATGAATGATCACTGGGGCTTTGAGAAGGGGTTTGAGCATCAAGCCAGGTTTGCTTGTAAAGAAACCAAGCCAGCGGTCTTCCAGGTAATAAGGGAGAGTGCTCAGCATGCTGTGGCCTTTATCAGACAATACCTTTAAGGAATAACAATTTAGGGGTAATGGTAATTGATAGATAAATAAGTGAAATATGTAACAGTGATAAATGTTGAGAAAAATGAAGCAGAAAAGGGTATCATATGTACCCACATATATGCATGTGTGTATCTGTGGTTTTGTTTGTGTACACATGCACATGTATATATGTTGAAAATTTAGTTCAAGTGGCCAAGGAAAAGTCCTCACTGAAAGAACTGTTGAGGGCTAAGGATATAGCTCAGAGGTAAGAGGTAAAGTGCTTGCCTGGCATGCCCAAGGTCCTGGGCACCGCAAAAAAAAAAAAAAAAAAAAATCAGAAAGACCTGAGGGAAGTATTTAATTGAGGAGAAAACTTTGTGTTATTTATGTTTTATTTTATTTTATTTTTTTTTTTGGTTGTTGTTGTTTTGTACCAGAGATTGAACTCAGGAGTTCTCAACCACTGAGTCACACCCTCAGCCCTATTTTGTATTTTATTTAGAGACAGGGTCTCACTGAGTTGCTTAGCACTTCACCATTGCTGAGGCTGGCTTTGAACTTGTGATCCTCCTACCTCAGCCTCCTGAGCTGCTGGGATTACAGGCGTGTGCCACTGTGCCTGGCTTTTCTTTTTTCTTTTTTTTTTCTTTTTTTTTTCCAGTGCTAGGGATTGAACCCAGGGCTTTGTGCATATTGGGCAAGCACCCTACCACTGAGCTACACCCCAATCCAAAGAGAGCTCTTTGAACAAGAGCTAAATTCTCAAGATAGATAAACCTAACGGTTAGGAACACAGCACTGGCAGCCAAGACTGTCAGGGCAAAAATCCAAACCCCCTCCATACCAAATGTATGCCTTTATGCCCTTGCTTTCTTCTGTAATGATATTAACTAACTCATAAGAATACATATGTAGTGCAAGTTGAACCCAAGGCGCTTTACCACTGAGCTACATCACTTGACCTTGTTAGTTATTTATTTAGATTTTTGGGGGAGGGTACTGGGGATTGAACTCAGAGACACTCAACCACTGAGCCACATCCCCAGCCCTATTTTGTATTTTTTATTTAGAGACAGGGTCTCACAGAGTTGCTTAGTGCCTCACTGTTGCTAAGGCTGGCTTTGAATTTGCCATCCCCTGTCTCAATCTCCCAAACTGCTGGGATTATAGGCATGTGCCTCTGCGCCTATTTATTTAGATTTTGAGACAGGGTCTCACTAAGTTGCAGAGGCTGGTCTCAAACTTGCAATCCTCCTACCTTGCCTCCCCCGGAGGTATACACCATCACACCTGGACCTCATAAGGATTTTGAGAGGATTAATGAGTGTTTACAACATTGTCTCACACAGATTAGCTGTTTGTAAATATTGACCAGGTGAATTAATTCTTATTAATATTAATGAGTGATCATGCAAGTTTTTTAAAAAATAAGTGCCCTTAAAAAATAAAATTTGGGGCCAGTGTGGTGGTGCATGCCCAGAAACTGGGGAAGCTCAGGTAAGCAAATCACAACTTTGAAGGCAGCCTTGTCTCAAAGTAAAAAAAAAAAAAAGGGTGGGGGCCTTGTACATGATAGACAAGTGTTCTACCACTGAGCAACATCCCTAGCTCTACCTTATTTTATTATTATTTATTTATGTTTTTACTGCTCTACTGGGAATTGGACTCAGGGCCTCATGCATGCTTATGTTCTTTTAAAGAGAGAGAAGAAGAAAAGGGGAAGAAAAGAAGGAAGATAGGGAGGGAGAGAGGAAGGAAACCATAAAAAACTCATTAGGATAAAGCAGGAACTGGTGTGTGTCTGTGTGTGTGTGTGTGTGTGTGTGTGTGTTTAAGGTTGTTTTTGTTTTCTGAGGCAGAGTCGGTTTAAATTGACCAGGCTGGCCTTGAACTTGTGATCCTTTTGCCTCAGCCTCCAGAGTAGTTGGGACTTATATGCCTGCCCACAGTGCCTGGCCAAACTTTTTTTTTCTGTTTTCTTTTATGTTTGTGGGGGTTTTTTTGTTTGTTTATTTGTTTGTTTTTGGAAATATACTGAAATTTTAGGAATCACAAGCTTGGAAAAGTCAAGACTTTATCCAGAGAGAAATGTGGAACCTAAGAGTTTATAGCAGAAAAGTGACCACAGCTTGAGCACAGCTAGACTGTGTACCAACTGAGTGGCCTTGGAAAAGTCATTTCTCTCAGAACCTTTTTCCTCTTATAGACAAGGGGAGGGGGTCATGTTAGTACCTAATCCATGGGGATGGTTTAGAGTCTTCAGCAGACTATAATACTAATAAATGTTGACACGAATTAGAGTTGACTATATATCCTAATCATTTTACACATATTATTGTGCTCATTTTACAGGGAAGAACAATTCACTGTTCCAGCGAAACCTTCAAGACTGCTTTGGTTCATCAGGTGTAGTGGCACTCCAATAATCCCAGTGACTCTGGAAGTTTGAGGTAGGAGAAACACAAGTTTGATCCTCAGAAATTTAGCGAGGCCCTAAGCAATATTGGGAAACCCTTTTTCAAAAATAAAAAATAAATAAATAAAATTAAAAGGGCTAGGGATGTGGCTCAGTGGTAAAGAGGCCTTGGGTTCAAACCAAGAGAGAGAGAGAGAGGGAGAGAGAGAGAGGAGAGAAACACAGAGAGAAACACAGAGAGAGACAGACGACTTTGGTTCAAATTTCAGCTCTATCACTTACAGATGTTTCTGCATCTGTAGTATGGGGATAATAAAGGTGCCTATTGCCTATTTGTAAGGATTAGATGAGGTAACATCTAAAGGCATTTAGAATTGTTCCTAGGATAAACAAGCAGTCAATAACTGTTAGTCAAGGGCTGGGGCTGTAGCTCAGTGAGAGCTTAGTGATTAGACCACAAGGCCCTGGGTTTGATCCCCAGTGTGAGAGCATATGCACATGCATACACACAAAATGTTATTTAGACATTAAAGCCTCTTTAAAAAAAAAAACTGCCCACATTTTTCACATAAACCAGCTAGGAGAAAAAGAGACAATCACATAGAAATGCAATGCATACTGAATCCTACTAGCACACATCAACACTAAATAATACAGCACTTAATTGCATTTCTTATCAGAGTTTCTATTTTATTTTCGTTAACTTTTATTATTATTATCTGTGGTAGTGGGGATTGAACCCAGGGTCTCCCACAAGCTAGGCAAGTGCTCTACCAATGAGCTACATCCTCAGCCTGCTTTATTTTATTTTGAGACAGGGTCTGTCTATATTGCCCAGGCTAGTCTCAGAGAACTTTTGGTCATCCTGACTCAGCTTCCCTAGTTGCTGGGATTACAGGCACGTGCCACCACATCCAGCTATTAACTGTTTATTAATAATTAGTAAGCTTATTAATAATTAATCTTATTAATAATTAGTAATTACTAGTGTTAATAAGATATCTACTACAAGACCTTCATATTATTGGAGTACATATAACAGATTTTTTGGAATGAATTAATGAATATGTATAAATACTCTATATCAATGGCTCCAAAGTATTATAAATATATGCCCTTAGACCTGTTAACAGAGGCATAAATGCATTTTCTTGGAATTTTAATTTAAAAAACCAGCAGCAATAAAATTTTTAAAAGTTATAAAATTTTTACAAATAATAAAACTTGAAAATAAAGTAGCAAAACTAAAATTATAAGATTAAAAACTAAGTGAACATAAAATAAATAAAAATGAAGAGGCCAAACTATTAAAAACAAAAGTGCAACAACATTCTCACCTTTCCAAACTAGGATTCCAATAGGTTCCACCTAAATGTTAAACACTGTCTGTGGTCACTTCCCAGCCTTTGTTTCCGTTAAAAATCTGAAGTCATAGTGACCTCAGGGGCCACCATTGTCCTCACCCAGAATTCTTTCTCCCCCCAAAAAAAATTCTACTTGCCTTATGAACATGGCCTCTTTGGGGGGAAGCTTTCATTTTGAAAAAATTAGTTCAAAGAAGTCAGTTTGGGATCTAACCCAATAAAGGTTGTTTATTTTTATTTATTTATCTATTTATTTATTTACTTATTTTTGATACTGGGCATTCAACCCAGGGATGCTTAACCACTAAGCCACATCCCCAGTTTTTTTTTTCTTGGGTGGGGGTTTACCGGGGATTGAACTCAGGGGCACTCAACCCCTGGGCTCCATCCCCAGCCCTATTTGCATTTTATTTAGAGACAGGGTCTCATTGAGTTGCTTAGCACCTCACTTTTGCTGAGGCTGGCTTTGATCTCGTGAGTGATCCTCTTGCTTCCGCCTCCGGAGCTGCTGGGATTACCCAAACTGCTGGGATTACAGGTGTGCCCTGCTCCCAGTTCCTTTTATTTTTCATTGAAGCCACGGTCTCGCTAAATTGCCAAGGGCCTTGCTAAACTGCTGAGGACCGCCTTGAACATACATCGTCCTGCTTCAGCCTCACAAACTGCTGGGATTACAGGTTTATGCCACCACACCTGGCCTCTAAAAGGCTTTGATTCATCAAATTTAAATGTATTATAAAACAGTTTCAGACACAAACCTTCATCATTTCCCATACAGGGTTTCAACCCTGGCAGTTTGGATGAAAGCCAATACCTAAACGCTATAGAAGAAACCATAACAGCAACACATCGAGTGTTTTGGCCCCATCCCCAGGTTTTTCCCACATTTTTTATTGGTGCATTATAGTTGCACATAATGATAGGATTTGTTGTTACATATTCGTACTTGCACACAATTTAACAATATAATTTGGCTCACATCACTCCCCAGTACTTCCCCCGCCTCCTGCTCCTCCTCCCACCTGCTAGTCCCTTTCCTCTGCAGATCTCCCTTTGATTTTCGTCCCCAGATTTTTGTTTTTACATACTGTGGCTGCATTGAGACTCTGGGCCCCGCTGCCATTTACATCACGAAAACCAACACAGCCGGGCTGCCTTCCTTCCTCCGGTAACATTGGTCACGGAAAAAGACACCTTTTTTTTTTTTTATTTTTGAGAGAGAGAGAATTTTAATATTTATTTTTTAGTTTTCGGCGGGCACAACATCTTTCTTTGTATGTGGTGCTGAGGATCGAACCTGGGCTGCACGCATGCCAGGCGAGCGCGCTACCGCTTTGAGCCACATCCCCAGCCCCAGAAAAAGACACCTTAAAGGACCAGCAAAGAGCCAGGCAGAGTGGCACACGCCAGTAATCTCAGTGGCTCAGGAGGCTGAGACAGGAGGATGCTCATCCCCAGCCCTTTTTATTTTTTAGACAGGGTCTCACTAAATTGCTTAGGGCCTCACTAAGTTGCTGAGACTGGCCTTGAACTTGCTTGCTTGATCCTCAGCAATTTAGGGAGTCCCTGTCTCAAAATGAAAAGGGCTGAGGATGTAGCTGAGTGGTAAATTGCCCCTGGGTTAAAACCTCAGTTCACAAAACAAAACAAAACAAAACACCAGCAGAGAAAAACTGGGATAGGCTCAGGGAGTATTTCCAGACCCGCCCTTCCGTGCCAATAGAGGCGGAGCCAGTGGTGATAGGTATCTGTGGGCCAGAGACAGCACTTAGTTTTGTCCCCTGTCCTTTGGAGGAGCTTTGACACTCTTTAAAGACTGCCAGGAGGACCAATCAAGAACCCAGAGACTGCTTTGAGGTGCCAGGGTGTGCTGAGCTAAAGGATGAGGGCTGATTGACAAAGTGGCTGAGCAGTGAGCCCCTGGTTTGCACCCGCCCCTCTTTTGCGCGAAGTGGGCGGGGATCGGAGCTTGACAGAGTCTTTCCATTCAGTGAGAACCTGCGAGTCAGGGTCCCTTGGGTAGTACGTGTCTTTTGGCAGTAAAGGGTAGGTTCTTGTTTTGACTAACTCACTTGTCATCCAATAAGCAGGTCTGCTTGAGGTGGGTGAGGGGCGACTGATGGAAGAAAAAACGGGGTTTGTTTGATCCTCAGCAATTTAGTGAGACCCTGACTCAAAATAAAAAGGGCTGAGGATGAAGGGGAGTGGTAAATTGCCCCTGGGTTAAAAACCTCAGTTCCAAAAACAAAACAAAACCCTAATTGATTCTTGTTTTGCTTTAAGAAACCCTAATTCCATCGGTAGCCCCACCCACTTATCTGTTTAAAAATCACAGCTTTAGAATTAGTTTGGCTTTCCTGTGCTGTATGGAAACGTGGCTTCCTATTCAGTAGCCCCTGGAAAGAGAGTCTTAGGGGTGGGGAGTTGACATAGGAATGGAATTTGATATGAGGTTGCCTGGCCTATGAGAGAGAGGGTCTCTTTCTTCCTTTGGATTGAACCCAGGGGCACTCTACCACTGAGTTATGTCCCACCCCTTTTTATTATGAGATAGGGTCTCACCAAGTTTCTGAGGCTGGCCTTGAATTTGCAATCCTCTGGTCTCAGCCTCTCCAGCAGCTGGGATTACAGGTGTGCCCTACCATGCCATGTTGGAGGGGACTTGTTTCTGAGAAAGGGTCTCTGTAGTGGTTGATGGGGAGTTCTGGGGACAACGATGGGGGTCTGTGGGAGATGAGTGATGGAGACAGTGGTTGAGGTCAGTCTGGGTCACCCATGTTGTCTGATGACACCAACTGGAATCAAGCAGCTGATGGAGTCTGTGCAGCACATCACTACCATTGTCTCCTGAATATGGCAATGCATCTACCATCATGGTTCTCTCCCATCTCCCCCCCTCAAAATGACTCCACGTTTTCCACGCAGATCATTTGCAGTGTGACAGTGATGTGCCTTTTGCTATAAAGGCCACACAACCATGGTCAAGAGTCAAAGTGTTGGACAAACATTCTGTGCTGCCTACCATTGGCAGGTATCTGATATTGTTGAGTCCTTAAAAATGCAGAGATTGGCTAGGCATGGTGGCACATGTCTGTAATCTCAGTGGCTCGGAAGGCTGAGGCAGGAGGATAGCAAGTTCAAAGTCAGCCTCAGCAACTTAATGAGGCCTTAAGCAATTTAGAAAGACCCTGTCTCAAAATAAAATAATAAAAATAAAAAGGGCTGAAGATGTAGCTCTGTGGTAAAATGCCCCTGGTTTCAATCCTCAGTACCAAAAAAAAAAAAAAAAAAAGAAAGAAAAAAAAAAAAGTTTGAGGCCAGCCTCAGCAATTCAGCAAGGGAGGCCCTAAGCAATTTAATGAGACCCTGAGACCTTGTTTCAAAATAAATAAATAAAAAGGGCTGGGGATGTGGCTCAGTGGAAAAGCACCCCTGAGTTCAATCCTAGTACCAGCAAAACAACAAAACAAAACAAACAAACAAACAAAAAAACCAAAAAGCAGAGAATGGAGTTATACAGCTGCAAGCCAAGGTACACCAAAGATTACCAGCTAACTATTAGAAGTTAGGAAGAGGCAAGGAGGATGGAAGGAAACCCCTAAAGGTTTCAGAGGGAGCTCATCCCTGCTGACTGCTTGAATTCAGACTACTAGCATCCAGAATCATGAGAGAGAAGAAATTTCTGTTGTGTGTGTATGTGAGTTAATTTTTTCAAATTTTTATTATTTTTAAGCCTCCAAGTTGTGGCACTCTGTTAGATAGCAGCCCTAGGAAATGAATACACTATATTCATAAAATGAATTGGGGATTTAACCAACCTCTTTTCAATCCTCTGTAAGAATTGATAAGATATTAAGTTATATGTTCCTTGAATGTTTTGTAGAAACTTTTTTTGTGTGTGTGCGTGTGTGGGGTGCTGGGGGTTAGAACCCAGGGCCTTGTGCATGCAAGGTGAGCACTCTACTAACTGAGCTATATCCCTAGCCCTGTTTTGTAGAACTTGACTGTGAAACTTCTAGGCTTACTATTTTCTTTGTGGGAAGATATTTTTAAAATAAGAAGTAAACTCTTAGCCGGGTTACCCAGAGACTGTCAGGAGGATCTCAAGTTCAAGGCCAGCATGGGCAATTTTGCATGATTCTGTCTAAAAATAAAATTTTATTTGTTTATTTGGTACCAGGGATTGAACCCTGGGGTGCTTTACCACTGAGCTATATCCCCAACCCTTTTTATTTTTTATTTATTTATTTTTAAATTTTTTTTGTTGCAGTTGGACACAATACCTTTATTTTTATTTATTTATTTTTATGTGGTGCTAAGGATCGCACCTCGCACATGCTAGGCGAGCACTCTACCGCTGAGCCACAACCCCATCCCCCTTTTTATTTTTTATTTTGAGACAGAGTCTCACTAAGTTCCTGAGGCTGACCTTGAACTTGTGATCCTCCTGCCCCAGCCTCCAGAGCTGCTGGGATTACAGTTATGTGCCACCACACCTGGCTTCAAAATTAAAGTTTAAGAAGGACCAGGTATGCAGACAGTGGAAGAGCATTTATCTAGTATGCATGAAGCCCTGAGTTCAATCCCCAGTACTACAGAGAAAAAAGAAAGAAAATCTTCAGGCACTTACTGTGTGTGTGTGTGTGTGTGTGTGTGTGTGCGCGCGCGCGCATGTTCATGTGTACATGTCTGTGTGTTTTGATACTGGGGATTGAACTCAGAGTTGTTCTACCATTGGCTATATTCCCAGCTTTTTATTTTTTTATTTTAAGATAGGATCTCCTAAGTTGTTGAGGGTCTCTCTAAGTTGCTGAGGCTGGCCTTGAACTTTTGATCCTCCTGCCTCAGCCTCCTCAGTAGCTGGGATTACAGGTAAACCCCATGATGCCAAGCTTAGGCACCTACCATGTACCTCAAACACATATACACTTGTGAACAAGGTAGGGCAAAGACCTTGCTCTCATGGAACTCCCACAGACAGAAAAAAATATATGTTCTGAACACACACACACACACACACACACACACACACACATATTCATAAGCCATTGGTAATGTTCAGTAGGCATTTAGATATGTGTGTCTAGGGCTCTGCAGAAAGGTCTGAGATGCACATTCAGAAGCTAATAAATTGAAACTGTGGAGAGAAGAAGTATAGGCATTCCTTTATGTAAAATTGTTTCTAACACAATAATTCCTCATACTATTTGTGCTATCTCAGGTCTGTGATATCCTTTCTGGAAAAGTTTGTGTAGGATTGGTGTTTTTTTTTTCCTTTTAAATACTTGATAGAACTCATTGATAAAATTAGTTAGAACTTCCAGTATAATATGGAAGAGAAGAGAGAAGAGTTGATTTGCAGAGGTACTGGGGGTTGAGCCCAGAGATGTTTTACCACTGAGTTACATTGCCAGCCCCTTTTATTTTTTTATTTTGAGACAGGGTCTCACTAAGTTGCTTAGGGCCTCACTAAACTGCTGAGGCTGACCTCAAACTTGTGATCCCCTTGCCTCAGCCTCCTGAGCTGCTGGGAAAACAGGCATCTGTCATTGCACCCTGCAAAAGTAGCTATTTCTATTGTATTCCTGATTGTATGAGGAAAGCTTTAACTTTTTTACCTCATTATTTTAGATGCAGGACTTTTTTACACACCCTTTATTTCATTGAGGAAGTCCTTAGTTGACTGAGAGGTTTTTGTTTGTTTTGTGTTACTGGGAATTGAATTCAGGGATGCTCTACCACTGAGATACACTCCATCTTGTTTTATTTTATTTTGAGATGGGATCTTGCTAAATTGCTCATGCTGGCCTCAAACTTGCAATCCTCCTTCCTCAGGCTCCCAAATTGCTGGGATTACAGATATGTGCCACTGTGCCTATCATTTGAGAGTTTTTATTAAAAAAAAAGCCTGCTATGGTGGTGCACTCCTATAATACAAGCAACTTGGTAAGTTAGGGCAAGAGGCTCACAAGTTCAAGGCCAGCCTCAGCAATTTAGAGAAACTCTCAATAACTTGGTGAGACCCTGTCTCAAAAAACAAAACAAAAAAACACAACAACAACAAAACACACACACACACACAAAACAAAGGAATGTAGATGGAATGGGGATGTAGCTCAGTGGTAGAGCACCTCTGGGTTCAATCCTAGGACAAAAAAAAAAGAAAAAGAAAATAATATTTGATTTTTGTCACATGCTTTTTCTGCATCTACTGAGATGATCATATCGTTTTTATTTTTCAGTTAGTCAATACTCTGAACTACAATGATTCATTTTGAAGTGTTATGTCAGCCTAGAAATCCTGGATTAAATCCCACTTGGTCATGATGTATATCTTTTTAATATATCACTAGATTGGATTTGCTGAATTTTTGTATCAATGTACATGAGAAATCCGATTTTGGCATCATGTTAATGCTGGCCTCATGTAATGACTTTATAAGTAGTCCCTCATCTTCAAATATAATAGTTATTTCTTCCTTAAATTTTCTAATTTACCAATTATGCTATCTGAGCCTGGAAGTTTTCTTTTTTTTTCAGTAGTGGAGAGAGAGGTTTTTAACTGTAGTTGCAATTTCTTTAACAGATATAGGACTATTCAAGTTATCTATGTCTCCTTCTTCTCTTTGTTTTTTTTTTTTTCCTTTTTTTGCAGCCCTGGGAATGGAACCCAGGGCTTCATACATGCTAGGCAAGTGCTCTGTCACTGAGCTATATCACCAGCCCTATTTCTTCTTGAATGAACTTTGGTAAATTGTTCCAATTTCATATATGTTGTGGAATTTATTTGCAAAGAGTTGTTCAAAATATGCCCATATTACCAGGTGTGGATGGCTCATGCCTGTAATCCCAATGACTCAAGAGGCCAAAGAAGGAGGATTTCAGGTTTGAGGTCAACCTCAAGAATTTAGCTAGACCCTAAACAACTTAGTGAGACCCTGTCTCAAAGTAAAAAAAAAATAATAAAATAAATAAATAAAAAGGGCTAGAGATTTAGCTTGGTGGTAGAACACATCTGGGTTCAATTCCCAGATATATATCTCCATATCCTTTTTAATATCTGTAGATCTGTCACCTCTCATTTTTTTATGTTGATAATTTGTGTCTTAGTACTTTTTCATGATAAGTTTGGCTAGACATAAATTTTATCTACCCAAAGAATCTGCTTTAGGCTTTATTGTTTTTTTTTTCATTTATTCTGTTTTCTAATTCATTGGTTTCTGCCCTGATCTTGACATTTCCTCTCTTTTGTGTACCTTGGCTTTAATCTGATCTTTGTTTTCTAGTTTCTGAAGGTGAAATCTGAGGGTATTGATTTGAAGCCTTTCCTTTTTTTCCCTAACATAACCATTTTGTGCTGTAAACTCCCCTGTAAGTCCTGCTTTTGCAGTTATTTCAGAAATTTTGATATATTTTCATTTTCATCCATTTCAGGATGCCTTCTAGTTTCCCTTTTGATATCTTGGACCAATGAATTTTTTAAAGTGTGTTATTTAGTTTCCAAATATTTGGGGATTTTACAAGGGTCTTTCTGTTATTGATTTTTTTTGCAGTGCTGAGAATGGAACCTGGGGCCTCACATATGCTAAGCAAGTGCTCTACTTCTGAGATACACACATCCCCAAGCCCTGATTTTAAATTTGATCCCTATGTTGTTAGAGAACATTTTTTTCTTTCACTTGAATTCATTTTTATTTATTGAAACTTTTTTTTTTTTTGGTACCAGGAGTTGAACCCAGGGGCACTCAATCAGTGAGCCACATCCCCAACCCCTTTTATTTTCTATTTCCAGACAGGGTCTTGCTAAGTTGCTTAGGGTAAGTTGCTGGGGCTGGCCTCAAACCTGAAATCCTCCTACCTCAGCCTCCCGAGTCCTTAGGATTACAGGTGTGTGCCACCATGACAGGCCTGAAATTTATGGATGGCCCAGAATATGATGTATCAGTAAGAGTTCTGTGTGCACTTGAAAAAAATGTGTATGCTGTTGCTGTTGAACAATATGTTCCATAAATGTCAATGAAATTAAGTTGGTTAGTAGTGTTGATCAGGTCTACTATGTCCTTGCCAATATTGATTGACTACTTGTTTTATTAATTATTAAGAGAAGCTTATATAAATCTCTTACTGTAATTGTTAATTTACTTTTTTCTCCTTGCAGTTTTATCAATTTTTGCTTCATGCATTTTGTAACTGTTTGGTTTGGTTTGGTTTTTGTGTGTTTCAATTTTGTAGTATTGGGGATTGAAACTAGAGGCACTTTACCACTAAGCTACACCCCCAGATTTTCTTAAATTTTAACTAATTATTTTTGCATACTGGGGATTGAACTCAGGAGCACTTTACTACTGAGCTACATCCAGCCTGTTTTTTTTTTTTTTTTTTTTTTTTTTTTTTTTTTTTTTTTTTTGGTACCGGGGATTGAACTCAGGGATACTCGACCACTGAGCCACATCCCCAGCCCTATTTTGTATTTTATTTAGAGACAGTGTCTCACTGAGTTGCTTAGTACCTTACTTTTGCTGAGGTTGGCTTTGAACTTGTGATTCTCCTGCCTCAGCCTCCGAGCCTCTGGGATTACAGGCATGTGCCACTGCACCCAGATTTTTAATCCTTTTATTTTTACCTATGAGTGTGTTTATATTTGAAGTACATTTCTTGTAGGCAGCATTGAGCTTTGTCTTGCTTTCTTTTGCGGGAGGGGGGTTTCCAGGGTCTCACTGAGTTGCTTAGTGCCTTGCTAAGTTGCTGAGGCTGGCTTTCAACTCACTATCCTCCTGCCTCTGCCTCCTGAGCTGCTGGGACTACAAGCGTATGCCATGCTCAGCTTGTCTTGCTTTTTAATCCAGTCTGGCAATATCTTCTCTTGGATTGAAATTATATATATATATACATATATATATATATATATATATATATATAGAGAGAGAGAGAGAGAGAGAGAGAAAGAGAGAAAGGAGAGAGTGTGTATGTGTATGCACACGCATGTATGTGCATGTGCGTGTGTGTGCATGCACATGCATGTGGTACTGGGATGCTTTACTACTGAGCTATATTCTCAGCCTTCTTATTTTTTTATTTTGAGGCAGGGTCTTGCCATGTTGCCTAGGCTGGCCTTGAATTTGAGATCCTCCTGACTCAGCTTCCCAAGTAGCCAGTGTTACAGATGTGTGCCACCACACCAAATTTAAAAGCAATTTCTTATGGCTAATTAGAAAGAACCTTATTATAAACAGTATATGTGAAAATAAGATCAGAAGAACACATTTCTCCACAAAGTGAGCATTAAGGTTATGTTAAAGGATAATGTTAGTTTCAGGGTTATGGTTAGGTTTAGGATCAGGGTAAGGGCCAGGTTAATTTCATGATTAGTGTTAAGTCAGGGTCAGGTTCATGATCAGTTAGAATAAATGTCAATTTCAGATCAATGTCAGAATGAGTCAAGTTTATTGTCAGTTTCAAGATTGGGGTTAGGTTGGGCATGGTGGTGCATGCCTATAATCCTAGCAAATCAAGAGACTGAGGCAGGAGCATTTTAAGTTCAAAGCCAGCCTCAGCTTGGGATGTGGCTAAGTGGTTAAGTGTCCCTGGGTTCAATCCTTGGTACCAAAAAATTTAGGTCAGGTTCTAGTCCAATGTCAGTATTCTGGTTAGGTTTAGGTTAGGGTCAGGCTCATGGTTAGGAATATAATTAGGGTAGAGATCACGTTTAGCATTAGGTTAAGGGTTAGAGTCAGCCAGTATCATGATCATGTAATGTTTAGAATCTAGTTCATAGTTAGCTTCCAAATTAAGGTTCATAGTCAAATTAGAATCAAGTTTATGGTTATGATTAGCATTAGGATCAGGTATATGGTAAGGGTCAGTGTTAGGGTTTAGTTTGAGGTCAGTGTTCAATTGTTGGATTTTACTGTCAAGATGAAGATTTGGTATGGGTTAGAAATAGGGGTGGGCAGTTTCCTACTTCACATTGGTTAACTAGCTGGCTACAGCTGGGATTTGGGAGGCATATTTTAGGGATTTGGATCACCCCAGTTCCATGAAAGACATCTTCTGAAAAACTTCTAAACCCTGTATTGTCTGTTTGCAGTGGACTTCTCAGAGGCATCCCTCACAAACAGCCTCTGCATCCTCTTCACAAGTACCTCAAGCCTTCTGGTGCTGGTCCTGCTCCTTTATCTCACTGAAATAAGATGGTGGTGGGAGGACAATCAGGTAGCTATCTGCAGTTGGGAAGCACAATGTGGAGCTTTGGATGGCCCTTGGTCTACTATAATCCCCACTAAAAGGCTTTTGTTGTTGTTGTTGTCATTGTTTTGTAGCACTGGGGATTGAACCTAGGGGTGCTCTACCCCTGAGCTATATCTCCAGCCCTTCTTATTTTATTTTGAAACAGGGTCTCGCTAAGTTATCCAGGCTGGCCTGGAACTTGTGATCTTCCAGCTTCAGCCTCCCAAGTTATTGGAATTACAGGTGTGTGCCACCACACCCAGATTAAAAGTCTTCTTCACTTTAGAGTTCCGCAGGGACTCACCCAGTCATTCCAGGCACTCTAATTTCTCACAGTTGAGGGCCAGAGCTGGGAAGTTACTACATAGAAGTAGCACTGTTATCCTGCTGTGGTTGCAGGAACCAGTCTTGGGTGTTGGGTCATGTCTTAAAAAGGCTTCTGAATCTTAGCCACTTGGGAGGCTGAGGCATGAGGATCATAAGTTCAAAGCCAGCCTGAGCAATTTAGTGAGATCGTGTGTCAAAATAAAAAATAAAAAAGGGACTGGGGATGTAACTCAGTGGTAGAGTGCTCCTGGGTTCAATCACCAGTACCATACACACAAAAAGCCCTCTGTATCATCTGCAGAAGCCCCAGGAGATGCTGATGCTGGTCCCGCTCACTGCAGGAGGCCCAGCAAGCCTATCCTCTGTTGAAGCCTTCAAAGGACTAGTAAAACTGTCCTATTTCTGTCTGATCTTGTGTGCCTAAGAACAGGGGCTAGAAAGCCATGGCTGATGGGATGGACAGGTGGAAGAGAGAGCCCCCTGAAGAGCTTGATCTGGGACTTTTCCTAGAGCTGGATACCTGCAGAGGACCTCCAAAAAGGCCTCTGCACCCTGTGTGGAGGTCCCTGGGGCCTGAGCAAATCAATCCAGCCTCCACAAATGAGTTGACCATGTCAATAAACCTTCCGGATCATGACATCAGAGAGTTACCAGTTTGACTAAAGAGGGTGGAACTCAGATGGTGTTTCAAATGGAACCTTGTTCCACAGAAGGTCTCCCTGGAATTTTTTTTGTTGTTGCTGTTTTGTTTTTAAAGTAGTAGAGATTGAACCTGGGAGCTTTATCATTGTGCTACATCCCCAGCCCTTTAAAAAATCATTTTTTGGTAGTTGTAGATGGACATAATACCTTTATTTTATTTATTTATTTTCATGTGTGCTGAGGATAGAACCCAGGGTCTCACACGTGTTAGGCAATCACTCTGCCACTGAGCTACAGCCCCAGCCTTCCAGACCTTTTTATTTCAATTTTGAGACAGGGTCTCCCTAAGTTGCCCAGGCTGGCCTCAAACTTGCAATTCTCCTTTCCTCAGTTTCCAGAGTCACCTCTGAGCACCACTATGCCCAGCTTTCCTGAAAATTTCTTGCATTCTTCATATTGGCCTCTGGGGTTGTCCCTAGGGTTCCAATACTCTACAACTTCCTCTGTATAATGAGCAGGGCCATAAATCTGTGCTTGTTATTGCAAAACCAGCTGACTGCATGAGGGGTGCTTCTTGTGGCTTCAGATACCCTAGTTCCTATCATGCCTCTCCTAAAGGTGACAACACTCCCCATGGAGAACCCAAGGACTGACCTGTGCTATTCTTCCCCAATTCTTTTCTTCCCTGTCCAAGAGATGGGGCCACTAAGTATCAGGTTGCATGTCTGTATGACTCTGCTGGGGAAGTAAGTGCTGGTGTATGGGCTTGCCTCTGTTCCCAGTGGGCCCTTCCTTAAAGGCCTTGGCATCCTTGGTGTTGACTCCTGGCATTGTCCTGTCAGTCTTGCTCCTCTCCAAACTCCCCTACCCTAGAAATGGGGCCACTAGATGCCTGGGTTATTATGTAAAACCAATTAGCCTCAGAGGATGGGAGGCCCTGATTAGGTCTTCCTTTTGTTCCTGCTTTCCCTAGGGTCATTTCTAAAAGAACTGAGTCCTCTGTGGAAGTTTCCAGGGCTATCTCTGCCATCCCTCCTCTCTCCTTTCTCCCATGCATGAGAAATGGGGGTGTGGGGCTGGGGTTGTGGCTCAGTAGTAGAGCGCTCACCTAGCATGTAGCACATGCGAGGCCTTGGGTTTGATCCTCAGCACCACATAAATAAATAAATAAATAAATTAAATAAAGGTATTGTGCCAACTACAACTAAAAAATACTTATTAAAAGAAAAGAAAAGAAATGGGGTTGTGAAATGCCCAGGCTGAGGCTGGGTGGTAGGAGGGTTTCAATGACTGCTTGTGAAAGATGGGACTTATCCTCTGTAGAGAAAATTAGACTTTATCTCATGGTTAAGTAGTAAGGACTAGAGCTGAGATTATGGCTCAGTGGCAGAGTGCTTGCCTTGAATGTGTGAGGCATTGGGTTCGATCCTCAGCACCACATAAAAATAAGTAAATAAAAGTATTGTGTCCATCTACAACTAAAAAATATTTAATAAAAAAGAAGTAAGGACTAGCCAGGCATAATGGCATATGCCTGTGATCTTAGTGACTTGGGAGGCTGATATAGGAGGATTGTAAATTCAAGGCCAGCTTGGCCAACTTGGTGAGACCCTGTCTTAAAATAAAAAACATAAAAGAGAGCTGAGAATGTAGCTCAATGGTGGAGCACACCTAGGTACAATCCCCAGTACCCTCCCCCAACCCCATACCCACAATGTAGGCACTAGACTTTGGGGCTAAGATCAAGAATTATTATCTGGAGAAAGAGTGGAGATTTGGCCCCTAGAGAAGGAATTGGGAAACCTAATGCTGGTGGCATAAGTTGGGATTTATCCTTTGGAGGCACAGATCCTTCCTCGATTTCTGGCAGGAGAAATAAGGACTCACTCTCTGGAGGAAGAGGTTAGTGCTTAGTCTCTGTAGCAAAAAGTGGGATTTAGGTTCTGGAGCTAATAATGTAGAGTTAACCATTCACGGGGGAACTAGGGAAGCAGTACTTGGCAGCATAAGTTGGAGTCGATATCTGGCAGAGGGAAGACAGGACTTAGTGCCTGGTATTAGGAGTCTAGTGTTTGTTCCTGGCTTTGGACTCAAATGTTTGATGGGAGATGTTCAGAACTATAAACAGTCTGATATTTTATTCTACTTATAAGACAATAAGCTATCCCATTTTGTGGATGCAATCAGAAGACGCGACTCTCCTTAGTTAGAGATACAGAATTTTACTATTCACAGAAAGAGCCATAGTCAGAGTATGCACGATGTTTGGGCTGGTTTTCCATGCTCCCAGGACTAAAGGGGGTAATGCAGATGGGCCTAGATGCATGGCTGTACACATTATGAGTGGAGTTGCTCTAGAAGAATGCTGAGTGTGGGGGATTCATGTATTTTTAAATTATTTTTTAGTTGTCCATGGACTTTTATTTTATTGATTTATTTTTATGTGGTGCTGAGAATCAAACTCAAGGCCTCACACATGCTAAGCAAGCACTCTACCACTGAGCCACATCACCAGCCCCCTCATGGCTTTTATAGAGCTGTAAAAAGTCTGCTTTTTCTCTGGAAGGAAATGTTATTTCATTTCTCAAGGGAGCTCACTGAGCAATTGACTGTGTAAAGATCCAAGGCCTTTTATCTTGGCATGTCTCAAAAGAATGTGTAGGGACCCTTAGGGACCTTGGCAGATTGTCTTTTGGCAAGTCAGATTGACCAGATGGCCTACTCTGTGGTTTGACAAAATGTTCTGATTTGGGTGTTGACCTTAGGTCTGGGTTCACAGGTTTGACCAGATGTCTTGATTTACTATCAACCAGATGTTCTTTTTAGAAGTTTTATTTGACTAGATGGCTATTTAGACCACTGACCAGAAAAGACTCAGATAGTACAAGAGGTTTGTCAGAGAGAGTGTTCTATCACTGGGGAAAGAGGCCAGAGCCTGTGGCCCACAAGATTGAGTATCTAGGTCCAGGGGCAGTAGAGCTATGTTGGAGGCTTTTCCAGGAGATCTGCTCCTCAGAGTTCTCAGAATACTCCACCATAGCCCCTAGAACTCCTTGGCCATTCCACTACTTTCTAACCCACCTTTACAGAGAAATGGGCAGAAAGTAACTGCTAGGAGGCTAGCTAGCTGTATGGGTGGAGGAGATGTCTGATTTTTTGTGTGTGGGGGGTACTAGGCATTGAACTCATGGGCACTTGGCCATTAAGCCCCACCCTTATTTTCTGTATTTTATTTGGAGACAGAATCTCACTGGGTTGCTTAGCACCTTGCTTTTGCTGAAGCTGGCTTTGAACTTGTTTGTGATCCTCCTGCCTCAGCTTCCTGAGCCACTGGAATTATGGGTGTGTTCCAACACGCCCTGTGAGATGCCCAATTTTAAACTTCAGATTATCTCTGGTCTTCTGATAGTCCACAAAAGTCTACGCCCTTTTTGGAACCCTGTCCCAGCCCTGTTACTCTCTGAACTCTCTCAATTGAGAAATGGGGATGGGAAGGAACTAATTAAAGACCAGACAATTAGTGGACTGCAGTGAGGGTTGGGAATGGGCAGGAAGAGGCCAGCCTGAAGCTTACAAATCCACTGTGTTCCCTGGAGATCCCCTACGAAAAGGTCTTTGCAGGTTGGGTTTTAGCTCAGGTGTTCAGAAACAATTTTATGGAGTTGCTTTTCATGCATTGGTTTTTTCTTTTTCTTTTTAACTCAGGGGCACTCGGCCACTGAGCCACATCCCCAACCCTATTTTGTATTTTACTTAGAGACAGGATCTCACTGAATTGCTTAGCACCTCACATTTTGCCAAGACTGGCTGTGAACTCAGGATCCTCCTGTCTCAGCCTCTGGAGCTGCTGGGCCATCTCGCCCAGAGGGGTTCTAATTAACATACACCAAAGACTGAGAACTGAGCTAATGCTAGACCTCTGCCCAAGTCCAAGACTAACCAGTGGGTGGTACACAAATGTGAAAGACTTGAATAACATTGCAAAGCCCATGAAAGCTAAATTTTCATTGAAACCACATCCACAGAAGACAGAATGAGCTGGTGGCCTGAAGCTATTCAATAACCATTGCCTGCTAAAACAAATATACCAGCATTCTTCAGAGGATTTAAACAAGACTCAGAATCCCAGTGTAATATCCAAAATGTCCTAGATACTATCCAAAATCTCTGAGTATACAAAGAACAATGAAATGCTCCCATCAGATGGGGAAAGACAACCAATGGATGCCAAGAATGAGATCATTCAGACACTGGAATTATCTGAGAAGAACTTTAAAGCAGTCATTATTAAAAAATGATTGAATGAGCAATCATGAAAATTCTCAGAACAAATATTAAAATGGAAAGTATTTGAATAGAAAAGAGAACATGTAAAGGTCAGCCAAATGGAAATTTTAGAAATGAAAGATAAAATTAGAAAGATAACTGGGTGGCCAGGCTGGATGGCACACGCCTGTAATCCCAGCAGTTTGGGAGGCTGAGGCAGAAGGATTCCAAGTTATAGGCCTGCCTCAGCAACTTGGTGAGATCCTGTCAGAATAAAAAATAAAAACTGTTGGGGTATAACTCAGTGGTAGAGCACTGTTATGGTTTGGAAATGAGGTATCTCCCAAAAACTCATGTGTGATACAACACAAGAGGTTTAGAGGAAAAGTGTTTGGGTTTTGAAAGCCTTAACCCAATCAGTGAATTAACCCCTGACAGGGATTAATTGAGTGATAACTGAGGGCTGGTAGGGTGTGGCTGGAGGAAGTGAGTGCCTGGGGGTGTGGTTTTGGGGTATATATTTTGTATCTGGAAAGTAGATCAGCTTTCTGATCATCATGTGAGCTGCTTCCTTCTACCACATTCTACTGCTATGATGTTCAGCCTCACCTTGAGCCCTGAGGAATGGAAATGGCTGTCTATGGACTGAGACCTCTGAAACTGTGAGCCCTCAGATAAACTTTTCTTCCTTAAAATTGTTCTTGTCAGGTATTTTAGTTATAGCAGTGAAAAAGCTGACTAAAATAAGCACCCCTGGGTTCAAGTACTGCCCCCTGCCCAAGAAAGATAATTGGGTGCTGGATGAGATCAATAGAAGAATAGAATAAAGTTGACAGAGGAACAATCCAGTGAACCTGATGATAGATCAAGAAATATTATCGAACCAGAACAACAGAAAGGATAAAATTGAAAAAAAATTCAACACAGGTGAAACAACAAAAAGTCTAATATTCAAGTCACTGGGTTCCTAAAAAAAAAGGTGCATGAGGCAGTAAAAATATTTGAACTAATAATGGCTCAAATATCCCAAGCTAGATAATGACATCCACCTAGAGATTCAAAAAAAATGAGGAAACTCAAAATGGGATAAAGTCAAATAAATCCACATCCAGACACATCAGAACTGTTGCAAACAAAAGACAAAATATTTTGAAAGCAGTGAGAAAAGAATGACTCATTTACCTGAAGGGGAACAACTGTAGCTTTTTTATCAGAAACCAAGAAGGCCAGAAGGAAATGGCACATTTTAAAATGCTGAAATGCTAAAAGAAAGGAATTAGCAACCCTGAATTCCATATCTGGTAAAAATGGCCTTTAGAAATGAAGGTGAAATAAAGACATTCTTATATGAAAGAAAATTAAGAGAAGTCGCAGGCAGCATACCTGGCCTAGAGGAAGTATTAAATTAAATCCTTTAGACAATAAAAAAGGATAAAAAAGAAACTCAGAACATCTGGAATGGAGGAAGAACAACAGGAATGGTAAATATCTTGGTAAACATAATGAGCTTTTTTGTGGGGGTGGGGTGGGGGGATTGAACCCAGGGATACTTAACCACTCAGCCACATCCCCAGCCCTTTATATATTTTATATTTTTATTTTTAAAGAATTTGTTTTAATTAGTTATACATGACTATATTTTATTTTGAGACAGGGCCTTGCTAAGTTGCTGAGGACTGGCTTTGAACTCCTCCTGCCTCAGCCTCCCCAAGCCATTGGGATTATAGGTGTGTGCTACTGCACGCAGCATGAGCTATTTTTTTCCTTTTGAGTTCTTTAAAACTTGCTTCATAGTTAAAAGCAAAATATGTAACATTGAGTGAAACTACAGTCATGCTCCACTTAACAAGGTGAATATGTTCTGAGCAATGCATGATTAGATAGTTTTGTCATTGTACAACCATCACAGAGTATACTTGTACAAGTTAGATGGCTACTATGGTACAATGTTACTAGGCAATATAGTCTTTTTTTTTTTTTTTTTTTTTTTTTTTTTTGTACTGGGGATTGAACCCAGAGGCACTGAGTCACATCCCCAGCTCTTTTTATTTTTCACTTAGAGACAAGGTCTTGCTAAATTGCTTAGGGCCTCACTAAATTGCCGAGTCTGGCCTGGAATTTGCAATCCTCCTGCTTCAGCTTCCCAACCTGCTGGGATTACAGACATGTAAGAATATATTGCTAGGCAATATAATCTTATGTGACCACTGTTGTATATGCATGTGGTCCATCCTTGACTGAAACATGTGGCACATAACTGTATACAGACATAGTATATAATAACATAATAAGAAGGAGGCAGGGTAAGGGTTATACATCAAAAGGAAAGTGGTAAAGTATTGATTCTAATAGACTAAGAAATGTTAATTTGGGGCCTGGGAGTTTAACTCAGTGGTAGTATGCTTGCCTAGTATAGACAAGGCCCTGGATTTGATCCCCAGCACCACAAAAAAACAAAGCAAAACAAAATAAAAATCTTTGTATTTTATAATCCCTAAAGCAATCACTGAAAAAATTATGTAAGTAGATATAGTTAGAATCAAAAGGTACAAGAAAATGTTCAAATAACCCAAATGAAGGCCCTAAAGGAAACAGAAAAATAAACAGGAAAAATGAAAGCAAATAATAAAATGGCAGACCTAAATCTAAACATATCAATAATTATACCAAATATCAATGGTATACACACATAAATGAAAATACAGAGATTGTCAGAAGGATAAAATAATGGCCCAACTATATGATAAATAAAGAAACTCAAAATATAATCACTCAGGTAATTTTCAAGTAAGATGATGGGCAAAGTATAAATATGAGCTGGGTGTGGTAGCACAAGCCTGTAATCCTAGTGACTCAGGAGACTGAGGCAGGAGGATCACTAGTTCAAAGCCAGCCCCAGCAACTTAGTGAGGCACTTAGCAACTCAGCAAGTCCTTTTCCCTAAATAGAATGTAAAAAAGGGCTGGGGATGCTTTAGCATGTGAGATGTCCTGGGTTTGATTCCTGGGCACTGCAAAAAAAAAAAAAAATTAGCTTCCCAGATAAAATTCAAAAAGCCAGGCATTATGGTGCATACCTGTAGTCCAAGCTACTTGGGCTACTTGGGAGTCTGAGGCCGAAGGATTGCTTGAGCCCAAAAGTTGGAGGCCAGCCTGGGCAACATAGAGAGACTTGTCTCAAAAAAAAAAAGAAAGAAAGAAAGAAAGGGGGGGAGAGAGAGCGAGAGCGAGAGCGAGAGAGAGAGAGAGAGAGAGAGAGAAAGGAAGAAAGAAAGAAAGAAAGAAAGAAAGAAAGAAAGAAAGAAAGAAAGAAAGAAAGAAAGAAAGAAAGAAAAGGAAAAATCTCCAGGTCCAAATGGTTGGAACGTTGCCAATATTTAAAGACTAAATAACCATAATTACACACTATCCTTTCCAGAGAATTATTATTATTGTTGTTGTTACTACTACTTCTACTACTACTACTTGGTACCAGGGATTGAACTCAGAGGTACATTACTACTGAGACACATCAAAAACCATTTTTATTTTTTGTTTTTAAAAAATATTTATTTTTTAGGTGTAGTTGGACACAATACCTTTATTTATTTATTTTTATGTGGTACTGAGGATCACAGTACCCAATTTTAAGGCTAATTTATAGTGACAGAAAGCATATTAGTGGCTTCTTGGGAATAGGACACAAGTATACAGAGAAATCAAAGAAATGATTACAATGGGACATAAAGAAAGGTGTGAGGGTAGTAGAGAGATTAATTACCTTGTTTATGGTGTTTGTATTATTAATATGCGTATATATCTGACACTATATACACATATGTATATATATACATATACATGACAAGTTTGTCAAATTGTACACTTTAAATATGTGTAGCTTAATTATAACTCAATAAAGCTACTTAAAAAATTCTCTCCAAGCCTGACGCTGAGGTGCATGCATATAATCCCAGTGACTTGTGAGGCTGAGGCAGAAGGAGCACAAGTGCAAGGCCAGCCTCAGCAACTTCGCAAGACCCTGTCTTGAAATGAAAAATAAAAAGGGCTGGGGTGTAGCTCAGTGGTAGAGTGCTCCAGGGTTCAATCCCCAGTACCAAAACCCAAATCAAACCAAACAAAAACAAAGCTCTCCAAAGTGTCATACTATTTTATATCCAGTAGGTGGCAGTTGGAACCAGGAATTTTGCCAGAGTGTTAGCGTCTTATCCTCCAGTAGTACTTTAGTTTGTAAAATAACATATGGGAAGAGTAATAACAAGCAAAAAACAATAACAAACAGAACCAAACCCAAAAGAGTAATAATAAGGTAGGTTAGCTTCATGGTATATTTTATGAGGGTATGATGAAAACAAAAAGGAACATAATTATAATAAATCATTATCAAGTTTCTGTTTATTAGTTTTTGAATCTTTAGATAAAGCAAGTAGGGAATGCAGAATAAAGAATAGATATGGACCCATTCCAACCACCCTGAGACACTTGTAAAAGTTAAGAGGCTGGTTGATAGTTGAACAACTCTTTTTTTTTTTAAATCTTTATTTTATCTTTTTTTTTTTTTTTTATGTGGTGCTGAGGATTGAACCCAGTGCCTCACGCATGGCAGGCTAGTGCACTACTACTTGAGCCACATCCCCAACCCCTGATAGTTGAACAACTCTTTTCATTTTTATAAGAACTTTTACTGAAAGTCTTAGAGTGTGTTAACAAACCACCTGACATCCCCTGTTAAAAATGCTATACTTTAAAAAAATTGTAAATTAATGTGGCAGGGTTATAGCTTAGTGGAAAAAGCATGTACTTAGTATGCATGAGGCCCTGAGTTCAATCACTAGTACCCAAAATTGTAAAATTAAAATTTAACCCTGTTAATATCATTGCTTCATTTTTCTAATCTAGATTGAAATTTCAGCCCCAGAATTCTCTGCTTGTCTTCAAAGCCTCATTCAGCATGAAGGAAAATCTGTTACTCATCCAGCATAGGGATAGGGGGCAATTCCTTTGACTCCCAGGCCAGTTATCTGTTGGAAAAGAGAGAAACTCTGAAAAAAGTTAATTCACAAATATTCTTCAAAAGCATCCTCCTTCCCCATTGAACACAGGGGTGTTTAACCAATGAGCCACATCCCTAGCCTGTTTAAAAAAAAATTTTTTTTGAGACAGGGTCATGCTAAGTTGCTCAGGGCCTTGCTAAATTGCTGAGGCTGGCTTTGAACTTTTGATCCTCCTGCCTCAGCCTCCTTGGGTCTCTGGGATTACTCTCCGGGACCACAGAGACATCAAATTTATTTCTATCATCTTCCTACCTGTTAAGGAAGTGATTCCTATATTTCTACATTTCTTTTCAGCTCAAAAAAGTCTGTGATTTTTGTCAATATTTGTTCTGTTGTAAAAATAAATTATCAAAAACCTGAAAATAGGGCTGGGGATGTGGCTCAAGCGGTAGCGCGCTCGCCTGGCATGCGTGCGGCCCGGGTTCGATCCTCAGCACCACATACAAACAAAGATGTTGTGTCCACCGAAAACTAAAAAAAATAAATATTTAAAAAAAAAAACTGAAAATAGGGCTGGGATTGTGGCTCAGCGGTAGAGCACTCGCCTAGCAGGGGTGAGACCTGGGTTCGATCCTCAGCACCACATTAAAAATAAAAGGCATTGGGGCTGGGGATGTGGCTCAAGCAGTAGCACGCTCGCCTGGCATGCGTGCCGCCCGGGTTCGATCCTCAGCACCACATAGAAACAAAGATGTTGTGTCTGCCGAGAACTAAAAAATAAATATTAAAAAATTCTCTCTCTCTCTCTTAAAAAAAAAAAGGCATTGTGTTGTGTCCATCTACACCTGAAAAATAAATGTTAAAAAATCCCCGAAAATGTTCTTAAGATATAAAAACAATCAAGTGATCTTGTAAACATGTTTCAGACATCAGTTTTCCAAGCTCATTTTATTCATTTGATGGATACTAACAAATACTACTAAAGCTCAAAAATATTTTTAAATACTGTACAAAGTAGGTTAAATATATCATCCTGGACTCTAGGTAACAGCCTACAAAATCTAAATAAAATACTTTTAGGTCTAGCATGTTAAGCTTAACACACCAACTAGAATTATGTTTTGGAAGTATGCAAAAGCACCACTCAGTTCTCTACCTCACCCCCAAAATAAAAGAAATAGTTTTATTACCTTGAAAATTCCACCAGCTTCAGGTTGCCTCAGAAGACTCTCAGAGTCCATTCCATCCCGGGCACAGGTGACATACATTTCAGAGTAATCCTTTCCTCCAAAGCAGCATGAAGTTGTTTTGTCAACAGGCAACTTCACTGTTTGTAGTCTTTTCCCTAGATAGCCAAATAGTTTATTTGAAGTTTAGTTCTAAAAAATTCCAACCTGTCAAGTATTTCTGGACCCTTTGTGGAGTTCTAAGAAGACCATGCAGGTCAGAACTCATCCATGTATTTAAGTTGCCTTCCCTGATGATTTATTTTGAGCAAAGAGACTTACCTCTATAGGAAAAGAAGTTTTGCTTGTAAATTTTGGGCTATATCTTTGCCCTTTTCTAAAATCATCTGCCACAGTCTTGGCTGGGCACAGAATCACGAGCCACCACACAGCTTTGTCGATTCAAACAGCAATTCTTTATTCTCGAACTCACACTGGCCTCCACACACGTTCTGGGGCAATCCCAGTTCTGCTGCCACCCCAAAATCACCTACTCCACGAGGCTCCTTTTCCCAAAATGCTCTCTGAATCTCACGAGAGCTCAACGGGAGTTCAGGCAGCAGGAACGCCCTAATCCCGGCAGCAATAATCCTCAACAATAGAACTTCCCTAAAACCCAAGGTCTTAAACTGGGAACGCCTTAAACCCAAGGACTGGGATACTTCCTCAAACTGCAGGATACACCCTAATCCTGGATCCACCCTCGTCCTTGGGCAGGGTCACCTAACATGCAATGTCAACAGCGAAATTAACATGGGGTACGCTGGCAAGGAAATTTCCTACTTGGTAATGGCCCTCAGCAATCATCCAGATGAGACCACTGAATATATCTCCAACTTTACTAGTAATGAGGTCCCTAGCATCTGGTGTTTTCTAGACTTGGCAAAGACTGCACTTTGCTGTGGGCCTACCTGTCTCAGGATCTAAACGAATCACTCTTCCTCCATTGTAGCAGGCCACCCAAAGTTTCCCCTCAGTGTCAATACACATTCCATCTGGGATTTGCTCATCTTTCTCCAGCTTGTAAACACTTCTTCGGTTGGCTATGGTTAAAAAAACAAAACCAAAAATACAAGAAAGCAACAGGCCATTCAATACAGAGAATCACACAATGAACTCTTAAGCTGATTATAAATACTGATCACCTCTGCTTATCCAGTGTCTGGCATGTGAACAAAGGATTATTACCACATGATTTGGGGTGAATTAACTCCCTTTTGTTTTGGTACAGACATATGTGCCTCAGCTTTCAGAAGAAGAGGGGAAAAAAGAATTATTTTATTTTTGTGTTTCTGGGGATGGAATTCAGGGCCTCACACATGCTAGGCAAGTGTTCTACCTCTGAGTTTGTCCTCCAATCCAAGTAAATTTCTTTGTTTTTGGTACTATTTGGTACTGGGGATTGATTCTTGGCAATTTTACCATTGAGCTACATCCCCAGTCCTTTTTTTTTTTTTTTTTTGAGATTTTTTTAAAGAGATAGTGAGAGAGGGAGAGAGAGAGAGAGAGAGAGAGAGAGAGAGAGAGAGAGAGAGAGAGAGAGAATTTTTAATATTTATTTTTTAGTTCTCCGCGGACACAACATCTTTGTTGGTATGTGGTGCTGAGGATCGAACCGGGCCACACGCATGCCAGGTGAGCGCGCTACCGCTTGAGCCACATCCCCAGCCCCCAGTCCTTTTTTTTTAAAAGTGACAGAGGGGGGAGAGAGAGAGAGAGAGAGAGAGAGAGAGAGAGAGAGAGAGAGAGAGAGAGAGAGAGAGAGAATGAGAATTTTTAATATTTATTTTTTAGTTCTCAGCGGACACAACATCTTTGTTGGTATGTGGTGCTGAGGATCGAACCCGGGCTGCACGCATGCCAGGCGAGCACGCTACCGCTTCAGCCACATCCCCAGCCCCCCAGTCCTTTTTATTCTTTATTTCAAGACAGAGTCTCACTAGATTTCTGAGGCTGGCCTTGAACTTGTGATCCTTCTGCTTCAGCCTGCTGAGTTGCTGGGATTACAGGCATGTGCCACTGTGCCCAGCTCCAAGTAAACTTCTTAATAAAATAACAATTGAGCAGAGAGGAGGGTGTGTGTATGTGTGTGTGGGGAAGACGGTAGAATTAAATGGACATTATTACCCCTATGTATGGGTATAATTGCATGCATGGTGATTGTACATCATGTACAACCGGAGAAATGAAAAGTTGTGCTCCATTTGTTTAAAAAAATAAAATAAATTAATAAAAAATATCAATAGGTAGTTATCTTTGAGACTGACCTGAACTGAGGCCCTGCAGGCCCATCTCAGATACTCTTTAGTCTTGTGATTACACTTTTGCTGTTTTAGTTACAAAAATGCCGACTTTGATTAAGTCTAAGATCTATAAAGCAACTTAATGGTGAACAAATTGTGCCCTCAAACTAGGAAGATATATGAGATTTTTTTCTGCCTGACCACATGCTCCAAAATCAAGACTAAATATTAGAAGAAATTGCATATGAAAGGAGGGGCATCCTGAAACCCATTGCCTGGTTAAAGTGGGGGATCATGGTATACAAAAAAACACATCAAAAAAGTACAGGACTGGGTGGTGCATGCCTGTAGTCCCAGCAACTCAGGAGACTGAAGCAAGAGGATCACAAGTCTAAGCAACTTAGCAAGCCCCTCTCTCAAAATAAAAAATAAAAAGGGCTGAAGATGTAGCTCAGTGGTAAAGTGTTTCTGTGTTCAATCCTCCTTACCAAAGGAAAAAAAAATCAGGTCACTACAGTAATCAGATTGAAATATAATGGAAAAATGTTCAAACCATGTGTAAGGAAAATGGATAAAAACAGTCATAAAAAAGAACACTACATATTTCAAAGCAAAAGTATCTGTACTGGAATATTTTACCTCTGATTAAATCTGCATGGAGAGCCTTGTGATTTTTTTCAAGTCATTTTTATGATTGGTTTTGCTCTTTTGGTCTGGCACCTTTCATCAAACAGTTCAAGGACTCCCTTCTAAATTTTTCTAAATAATTCCTTCCTTCCTAGTTTCCAAATATGTCTTATTTACAGCACATTGATGGAATTAAACCAACCTGTAACTGCTTTTCTGTTTTCAAAGTTGTTAATTTGCCTCTGAGTACTAGTCCATGATCATGTAAAGTACAAATAAAGATTAGGAACCAAACTCTAATTTTCTTTTATCCCACACTGTTCTATATTATTGGTCTTTAGGTACTTCTGTTAGAACAGGATTCTTTTTCCAGAGAATACCTTTCTGATGATGGTGGAAAGAAAGGATTAATGGTCTATGCATATTAGGCCAACCTTGACCACATTTTCATTGTGTTGAGGGCCACAGTTTAGCAGTTCAGTTAAGTCTGTGTAATCATTATTATATGGGAATAATAACATTGGAAAATTCTGTATTTGACAAGTAAGGACCTCTTCACATGGGTTGAGGAAGAGGTGCCTTACTAATCACAAACATGAAAAATATACCAGCAGTATTGAGAAAAATAATGATAAAGTACATACAGATCTGTCCTGTCTGCAGGTTGTAGTCAAAGGCATCCACAGAGTAGGAGAGGCTGTCAATGTAATAAAAGATTTTGTGGTCCAGGGACCAATCCAACCCATTGGAAATGTCCACTTGGTCAAAGTACTTCTTCACATGGTGGTCAGGAAAGAGAGAGTACAGGGACCCTTGGTGTCGCTCAAGTACTGCTGGGGCTGTTTCCTCGGCCATGGTACCTACAAAAACCAAAGAGCACTGAGCTGGGCCCCACAGTATCTCATTCCATGCACAACACCATTCTTTCTCATCAGAGATCCTTTCCAGTGTTTAAATCAAGGGAATTGCCAGGTACAGTAGCACACGCCTCTAATTCCAGTGGGTTGGGAGGCTGAGGCTGGAGGATTGCAAATTTCAAGCCAGCCCCAGTAATTTAGTGAGGCCCTAAGCAACTTAGAGAGACCCTGTCTCAAAATAAAAAAAATAGAAATAAAAATAGGGGTTGGGGTTGTGGCTCAGTGGTAAGAGCATTTGCCTAGCATGTGTGAGGCCCTAGGTTCAATTCTCAGCACCATATACAAATAAATGAATAAAAGAAAGGTTTATAACATCTAAAAATATTTAAAAAAAGAAAAGGAGTGTGTGTGTGTGTGTGTGTGTGTGTGTGTGTGTGTGCATCTTAAAAAAATAAAAATAAAAAGGGCTGGGGATGTGGCTCAGTGGTTAATTGTCCCTGGGTTCAATCCCTGGTACCAAATAAAAAATAAATAATCTTAAAAAATAAACCAGGGAATTACTGTACATCTCAATTTGGGATACACATCATATATATGTATATATGCATATATATTTACTTTTTGTTGTACTAAGGATTGAACCCAGGGGTGCGCTATTGAGCTAAATCCCCATCCCTATTTATTTATTTGGTACTGGGGATGGAACTCAATGGTGCTTAACCACTGAGCTATATCCCCAGCCCTTTATTTTTTGAGACAGGGTCTCACTAAGTTGCTTAGGGCCTCACTAAGATGCTGAGGCTGACCTTGAACTTGTGATCCTCTTGCCTCAGCCTCCTAAGTCACTGGAATTACAGGCATGAGACACCATGCGTCACTCTTTATTTTTTCAGGCAGGGTTTCATTTAGTTGTTGAGGGTCTCCCTAAATTGCTGATCTGGCCTTAAACTTGCAATTTTCTTGACTCTGCCTCCTGAGTCACTGGGACTATAGACAAGCACCACTATACCAAATTTAGGTTTTACATTTTTAAAAATGACAAATACCTTGCTTATAATGCAAATTAAAACTATGCTGAGGGTCTGGGGTTGTGGTTCAGTGGTAGAGCACTTGCCTGGCATGTGTGAGGCACTGGGTTTGATCCTCAGCACCACATAAAAATAAATAAAATAAAGGTATTAAGAAAAAATTATGCTGAGACATTCCGATTCCTAATAAGATGGGGTAGACATGTGCCAACTTCATTTTCTCCTACTGAGAACAACTCTAAAACCTAGACAACATGTATGATACAGCTATTTATTTATTTATTTATTTATTGCTAGGGATAGAACGTGAGGCCTTGTGCATGCTAAGCAAGTGCCTTACTACTGAGCTACATCACCAGCCCTTATATTTTTATTTATTTATTAGTATATTTTTAGTTGTTGATGGACATTTATTTATTTATTTTTTTTAAAGAGAGAGTGAGAGAGGAGAGAGAGAGAGAGAGAGAGAAATTTTTTTTAATATTTATTTTTTTTTAGTTCTCGGCGGACACAACATCTTTGTTTGTATGTGGTGCTGAGGATCGAACCCAGGCCGCACGCATGCCAGGTGAGCGCGCTACCGCTTGAGCCACATCCCCAGCCCCAGATGGACATTTATTTTATTCATTTATTTATATGCAGTTCAGAGAATTGAACCCAGTGCCTCACACATACTAGGCAAGCGCTCTACCACTGAGCTACAACTCCAGTCCCCTAATTTTTATTTTGAAGGGTCTTACTAAGTTGCTTAGGGCCTTGCTAAGTTGCTAAAGCTGGCCTTATTCTTCTCCTGCCTCAGCCTCCTTAGTCACTGGGATTACAGGCATATACCACCATGCCTGGTCAAGAAAAGGAAACTCTTGAAGCTCAGAGGGCATAGAGGAAGCACCTGGGTTATTTTCCATTCTGTTTTCTCCTTTTTCTCATGCAACAGTCTCTAGACAGTTCGTTAGCAGGGGTAGTAACAGCAGAGTGGCGAGAAATAGGAAACTACAGGAATCAAAACTCTGAAGGAAGGGGATATTCCTTTCCATTTGGTTATGCTGCATGCCAAGCACTTTCACTTTGATTCCTTTTTAAACCCTTTGCTTTTAAATTCTTTTCTCCTCTGTCCTTTTGCTGCTTGACCCCATAGGCAGCATCATCATAGAAATGGGTGGTTTCTGGCTAGAGAAATGAAAAGGAGAGCTCCAGGAAACTGGAAAGTACTGAGAGATAATAAAGAGGCAGTTGCTGAGGAATGCAATCCCCCAAAGCTATTTAGGAACGCCTAGGCTCACCCCCAATTTGTACATACATGTATTGGATTCTAATCAGTATATTAAAGATTTGGGGCCCAGCGTGGTATAATTCCAGCTACTTAGGAGGCTGAGGCAGGAGGATTACAAGTTCAAGGCCAGCCTGGGCAACTTAGTGAGACCCTGCCTCAAAATAAAACAAAAAAAGAGGGGCTTGGGATGTAGCACAGAAGTAGAACCTTCTTGTGTTCAATTTCCAGAACCACCACCAACAAAAACAACAAAAAAGATTTTGGGAGTGAAGCTAATGGACCTTCTATACCAGACTGATTACTGACAGGCACACATATGGGACAGATGATCTTAGTACCTAATAGAAAGCATGTTGGAACTTGTGGTCTTACCCTAAACATATATAGTTCCTGCTAAGACAATTATAACAACATGTTCTATAGGATTTAAACAGGACTCAGGGGCTTCTCATATTCAAAATGTCTAAGATACAACAGAAGATGATTTGATACTATAGTTTGGGTATTGGATGTCCTTAAAGGTCCATGTGTAACAGGCTTGGTCCCTAGGGTGGTGCTACTAGGAGGTGCTGTGGATATTTAGGAGATGAGGTCTCATGGGAAGTCCTTAGGTAATGGGGTGGGGGTGCCCTTGAAGGGGATTGTGGGACCCTGGCTGGTCTAGTCACTCTTTGCTTCTTGACTCAGGAGGTGAGCAGTTTGCTGTGTTATGCATTTCTACTATGATGAGCTGCTTCACCAGAGACTCAAAACAATGGGTCATGGACTGGGACCTCCAAAACTGTGTGCCCAAATAAAATTTTTCTCTTCTTTTAAAATTTTTACAAATATTTTTTAGTTATATATGGACACAATGCTTTTATTTATTTTTATGTGGTGCTGAGGAGCAAATCCAGTGCTTCACACGTGCTAGGCAAGCACTCTACCATTAAATTACAACTCCAGACCCTAAAACTTTTCTCTTTACAAGTTAATTCCCTCAGATATTTTGTTATAGTGACAGAAAACCGACTAATACACTTGGTAACATAAAGAGACATGGAAATAAACTCACATAGGAAATTACAATCGACAGATGCTGAAAATGATATGGCAGATGTTGGAATTATTTCACAAAGACTACTGAAACTCAAAAACAGTCTTCAAACAAAACTCAAAATTGAAAATATCAGCAAGGAAATACAAGATATAAAGAATAACCAAATGAAGATTTTAGAAATGATTTTTTTGAGGCTGATTTTTTTTCTCTGTTGTCCACACTGGCCTCAAACTTCTGGGCTCAAGTAATCTTCCTGCTTTAGATTCCCAAGTAGTAGGGACTACAGGTATGCATCCCCACATCCAGCTTAGAACTGAAAATTTTAGGATTGACTCAATAGCAGAATAGTGATGACAGAAAAGAATCAGTGTTCCTGATGATAGACAAATAGAAATTATATAATCTGGGACTAGGGGAATAGCTCAGTGGTAGAGAGTATGCTTAGCATGTGCAAGGCCCTAAATTCAGTCCCCAGCCCCCACCCCTGCAAATATTATACAATCTGAACCAGAGAGGAAGAGAAAAAAGATTGGAAGCAAAAGGAACAGAGCCTCAGAGATCAATGGAACAAAACGGCTGATGCATCACCCCCACACCAAGCTTGGGGAAAAGCATAAAACTATAGATTCAAGAATGTGAGCAAGCCTGGCATGGTGGTACATACCTGTAATCCTGGAGGCTGAGGAAGGAGGATTGTAAATTCAAAGATAGCCTCAGCAACTCATTGAGGCCCTAAGCAACTCAGTGAGACCCTGTCTCTAAATAAAATACAAAAAGGGCTGAGGATGTGGCTCAGTGGTTAAGTGCCCTTGGGTTTAATACCTGGTATAAAAATAAAATGGTGAGCAAGGGCTGGGGTTGTGGCTCAGTGGTAGAGCACTTGCCTAACACATGTGAGGCACTGGGTTTGATCCTCAGCATCACATACAAATAAATAAATGAAATAAAGGCATTTTGAAAAAGAAGGTGAGCAACTCCAAACCAGGATAAATGCATGCTTAGATACATAATCGAATCACTGAAAATTAAAATCAAATTTGTAAGCAATGAAAGAAAAATGACACATTACACACCGGGGAATAGTGATTTCAGGGACAAAGAAAGGAACTAATTATTTAAAATGGTCAGTTTACTAAGAATATATAGTAATCCTAAACATGTGTGTGCTTAACAACAGGGCTTCAAAATATGCAAAGCAAAAGTCAGAAGTAGGGGCTGGGGATATAGCTCAGTTGGTAGAGTACTTGCCTTGCATGCACATGGCCCTGTGTTCAATCCCCAGCATCACACACATAGAAAAAGTCAGAAGTGAAAGGAGAAATAGAAAAAATACAGAATTATTGTTGGAGACTATCACCATCCTTTTCTCAGTTATAGATACAACTAGATATAAAATCAGTAAAGACATAGAAGAACAGAATACCCTCAGCCAATTGAATCTAATTGATATTTGTAGAACACTCCATCCAACAACAGAAGACACATTCTTCTCAAATGCATATAGAATATTTTATTTATTGTAGTCATTATTCGATATTCTGAACTTGAGTGTGATCTCAGGGAACAGAGCAGAATCTGACTATAATGAAGAAACTGGAAAGCTCACCTACTATATCATATATCATATGAAAGAAAAGCAAGTTAGAGGAGGAAAATGAATTATAAATGGGAAACCTGAATAGCAAGCAAGACCAGGTAGTTCTTCCGATCCTGGGAAGAAGGATGATCACAGAGCAATTTCTTGTTATAGGACATTTGAGTTTGTTTCATGAATATTCATCTACACTATATGTCTTACAGGAAGAGATGCCTGGAACATGAATGTGAAAGGCCTCCTTGGAAAGGGCTTTTCCTTATTGAGAGAGAATAACCTGGTGTGTGCTTTTTTTTACCATGTAGTAATGAGCACAGACATGTCAGACCTTGGGTGTGGTGATACTTCCAGGGTATGATCACTAGGAGACTCCTTCTAGACTGTCAGATGTCTCTTTTCTGGGCCTGAGACATTTCTAAACACCTGCTGAGAACTATGACCCTTCTCTTGAAAAATGTCCCCAGGTGCTTCTGGCAGTGCATACCACCAGTAGGCACATCCATGGTGACATAATTTTCAGGGGTTTTCTGATGACCCAGAGACTCCAGATTAAGAACTCAGGTCTCAGGATGGGCCTGGTAGCTTGGAAGGCTGAGGCAGGAGGACTGCATTTGAGACCACCCTCAGCAACTTAGCGAGGCCCTAAGCAACTCGGACAGAGCCTGTCTCAAAATAAAAATATAATAAGGGCTGGGGTTGTAGCTTAGGGATCAAGTGATCCCTGGATTCAATCCCCAGTATTGAGGACAGCAAAACAAAGCAAAACTCAGGACTTAGAAGATATCTTTTTCTCATAAAGTATCACAGAACTGTAAACTTCTAGCCATAAGGGAGAGAGAAAAAAATTGACTTCATTAGGAAGATCCAATCATAATTCTTTATCTTCAAGCAATTACTGGCAGAAAGGCTTCTAGTGGCTTTTCATCTTTAACCTTTCAACCTGCCCTGCACAATATCTATGGTCATATAAAGTCCAGGAAGTTGGGGAACATTTTACAGCCAGCTGCTCAGATCTCATGTGCCTTCCATGGTGACAGTGAATGGAGCCAGGATAGTGTCATCAACAGCCATGAGGGGACAGCGTGGGAAGGTGGAAATATCAGGGACGAAGATCAACTTTGGCTAATTTATAAGGTTGTTAATGATGTAAGGTATATGTCTGAAGTGTACTGTCTAATTTGAAACTGTTAACTAAATTTTTTTTAAATTTTAATATTTATTTATTTATTTTTTAGTTTTTGGCAGACACAACATCCTTGTTGGTATGTGGTGCTGAGGATCGAACCTGGGCCGCACACATGCTAGGCGAGCACGCTACCGCTTGAGCCACATCCCCAGCCCCCTAACTAAAATTTTTTCAAAGCTGAATAGAAGTCATTATGCAGCCATCATAGTCAAGATTGGTTCAAACAAGAATTAACAATGAATGTAAAACTTAACAGAGCAATTTGGATGAGTACCAGAGTATTTGCTTGGATTTAAAGTATCTCTCCATGTTGCAGCCAGCCTCAAGAAACCTAACTTTCTTTTTCAGTGCTAGAGATTGAACCTAGGGACACTCTACCACTGAGCTACATGCCCAGACCTTTTTTATTTCTTATTTTGAAGCAGGGTCTCACTAAGTTGCCCAGGCTGGACTGAAACTTGTGATCTTTCTGCTTTAGCCTTCCAAGTAGCTGAGATTTGGCTTCAAGATAGGTCCAAATGATCCCTGCCTCTCAGTATTAACACTCTTGTGTAGACCTCTCCATCCATCATTGTCTGTGTGATCAATATCAGACAGCAGAAACGATAGTATACCACTTCTAGGATTTGTAATAAGACTATAGCTTTCATCCTGCATGTTTTTCTCCCCCGCCCCTCATCACTAGCTCTAGGGGAAGTCTGTCTTAAACAGTCCTATGGAAATACCCATGTGGTAAGAAACTGAAGGTTCCCTCTTGTCCACCCCTATGTGAGTGAACCTGGAAGCAAATCCTCCAAGTTCCTTCAGAGAATCCATCCCCAGCTGACAGCTTGATTACAAGTTCATGAGACAGAATGAAACAGAATCATCTAGCTACACCCACATTCTTGACTTTCAGAAAATATGTGTGATAATATGTATTTGTTATTTTAAGCCACTAACTTTCAGGGTAATTTGCTACACAGTGATATAACTAACAAATCCCACAAACTGCTTATAAATTGCAGTGAAGCTGGGCATGGGTGTGGTGGCACATGCTTGTAATCCCAGCTGCTTGGGAGGCAGGTTGAGGCAGGAGGATCTCGGAGTTCAAAGCCAGCCTCAGAAATTTAGCAAGGCCTTAACCAACTCAGTGAGACCTTGTCTAAATAAAATAAAATAAAGAGCTGAGGATGTGGCTCAGTGGTTACATGTCCCTAGGTTCAATGCTTGGTACCAAAAAAAAATTGCAATAAAAAGCAGTTATTGTAGACAGGTGCAGAGGTACATAACTGTAATCCCAGCTACTTGGGAGGCTGAGTCAAGAGAATCACAAGTTCAAGGCCAGCCTGGGCAACATAGTAAGACCCTGTCTCTAAATAAATAAATAAGGGCCAGGGATGTAGCTCAGTGGCAGAACACATCTGGGTTCAATCCCTACTGTCATATACACAAACCCACAAAACAAAGCAGAGCAAAACAAAACAAAACACACTTACTATGAAATAGAGAAATCTGACAGGACCTTAACCTGGTGACTAAAATTAACATCACCAATGAGGGGCAGAGGGACATTATGTGCTTCCACATGAGATACTCTGAGAAGGACAGAACATCACTTACACAGTATTCCAGCCAAGAATGAATAACATTAAGCTAATCACAAGGAAACATCAGATTACTACAAAATGAAGAATGTTCTATTAAAAAAAGTGTTGGGGGAGTTAGGTGGGACTGAATCCTTTAAAAATGGTAATGCCATAAAAACAAAGAAAGCCCATGGAAGTGTTCCAGATTAGAGGATGAAAAGACAAGGCAAGAAAGTCTAACACACTATCCCAGACTTGATCCTTTATTGAAAGGGGAAAAATTCTTTTTTTTTTGTGCTGCTGGGGATTGAACCCAGGGCCTTGGCATGCTTAGGTAAGCCCTCCACCACTCAGCTATACTCACAGCCCAAAAAATTCTATAAAGGATATTTGGTCAATTCACATAACTAAAATACAGACAGTACACCAGATAAAGTTATTGAATCAATGTTAAACTTCTTCACGTTGGAAGAATATGTTATTTTTCTTGGGAAATTCACACTCAAGTAGTCTAGGGGTAAAGACTCATGATTTATATGCAATATATTCTCAAATGATTCTGGAGATAGTTAAGTTTAGACAGAGAGAGCAAATGTTAAAGGAAGAGGAACAAAATGTTAACAGGTGATTTTAGGCAAAAGGTGTACAGTTGTTTTAGTATTATTACATTTTTTCCTGTAAATTTGTTTTTGTGTGTGGTACTGGGGATTAAAATCAGGGTTTCACACGTACTAGGCAAGTGCTCTATTATTAAACTACACTCCAATCCCTTTTTATTTTTATTTTAAGACAACCTCGCTAAGTTGCCCAGACTGACCTTTAACTTTCTGCTGCCTCAGCCTCCTGAGTATTTGGGATTACAGCATGCACAGTGGCACTAGCTCTGTAAAACTGAAATTATTTCCAATTTAAAGGCAATGGGGATGTAGCTCAGTGGTAGAGTGCTTGCTTGCCTAGCATGTCTGAGGTCCTAGGTTCCATCCCCTGCACCACAAAAACAAAACAAACAAAAAATCTAAGACCCACTTGAATAACACTTTGACTACTACAGCAGTGAGAACTTTCCAAGTCATAGTGTTTCCTTCAAATCTCAGCAAGCAGATGCTAGAAAAAAATCATACCAGCAAAGTATCTCCCAGCGGGATCCACCTTCCCATCATTGAATCGATTATTTTTCTTGTCTTTATCCACTGTAGCCAGCACAACTACTGATTGATCCTCCCAGTTCAAAGCACAGAACTTTGTTCCAACTGTGGCGACATAGCCTCCTGACTGGCGGAGGGCCACTGAGCTGACTGGGGCATCTGTAGAGGCAAAAGCAATAGTTAGAAGACAATAAACAGTCCAGTGGCTAAACAGCACACTGAGGCCATGATGTTACCTGACATCTCTTAAAGAAGGACTCCAGTAATTTTGATAATGGGAGCGTTCTCTTTCTCCTGTTGAATAGCAAAGGCTACATAACTCAATATATTTTTTTGAGCATGAACTCTATATGCTATTTTGGGCAGCAAAGATAGGAAGGCGAATATGGTCCAACTCCTTTGAAAGCTCCCAGGCTCATGGGAGAAGAAGAGAAGTCAAACCATAGCAACTGAGGCTGGGCATGTGGCTCTATGGTAGAGTGCTTGCCTAACATGCATGAGGCCCTGGGTTCAATACCCTGCACCAAAACAAAACAAAACAAAAAAATCACTGCAGCCTCAATACACTTGGGCAGGCACTACCTCAAATCTACAGGGTGAGTCCCTAATCTTGGGGTACCAAAAGAGTCCACACACAGTGAGTGATACTCAATTTGCCTGACTTCCAGGAAATTTGGAGACTTGAACTTCAGTTCCAGCAAATAGGTTTTGTGACACATCTCTTCTTCGATACAATACTTGTGTTTTTCAGTGCTGGGATGGAACTCAGGACTTCGAGCATGCTAGGCAAATGCTCTACCACTGAGTTTTAGCCCCAGATATTTTTCCGTATCTAACTGAACATTGCTTCTCAAATCTTGTTTGGGAGATAAACATGGTAAAAATAGCAGAAATGTAGATGTAGTGATAATACAGTAATATCTCTTCATTATGTTATTATATTTTGTATTTTTAAAATTTAGGTTTTTCTGGGTTTAATATTTTTCCATGTATAACAAAGCTTTTTTTTTTTGCAGTGCTGGAGATCAGCTATTATATATATATATATATATATATATATATATATATATATATATATATATATATATATAATTTTTTTTTAAGTGGAGAGATGAGTTACTATGGATAGAAGTCAAAGGAAATTAATTTATTAGAATTTATTTTGAAAACATTTCCTAAACACCTAATCAATTGGTGCAGATTACTGGGCTCTCTTAGTTCAAAACCCTGCTCAGAGATCAAGTCAAGTTATTGAGGGTACCAAGGAATGTGCAGGACACTATTAGGAGGGTCAGACTCTCCTCAAGGATCTTATTCTATAGACTAAGACCAAGCAACTGCTGACATCACAAGCCCTTTTCATGGTTTAGGGTGGAGTGCTTTACAGATTAGGGGTAGACATGTATGTGTACATACTGGAAAAGAGAACTAGGGGCTGGGTGTGATGGTGCATGCCAGTAACCCAAGCAGCTCAGGAGGCTGAGGCAAGAGGATTGCTAGTTCAAAGCCAGCCTCAGCAACTTAACAAGGCACTAAGAAACTCAGTGAGACCCTATCTCTAAATAAAATACAAAAAAGGACTGGAGATGTGGCTCAGTAGTTAAGCACCCCTGGCTTCAATACCTGGTATCAAAAAAAAAAAAACAAAAAAAAAAAAGAAAGAAAGAAAGAAAGAAAGAAAAGAAAAAAGGAGAACTAGGGAAGGCAATTCCCCCCATCCTCCAGGTCACAGTCACTTTGCCCCCAGCAGCAGTCATATTCCCTAGGAGAATTAAAAGGCTGCTTCCAGGCTGGGGTGTAGCTCAGTAGCAGAGTGCATACTTAGCATGTGAAAGGGGTCCATTCCCATCACCACCCCCACACTCCCTGCCCAGAAAGTTTCAGTTTTCCAACTGAATTCATGGGCAGAAATCAGGAATTCCCAAGGTTACAGGAATTCCTGATATCTTTTCCCATGAACACAATAATGAAAACAAGAAACTTCTTTCTCTTTTGATAATTACACCAGCTCATTGCCTTGGGCCATAGAAAGCAATAAACTCCTTCTCTGGAAAGTGCAGGGACCTAAATGGTATCACACTGAAATGCACATGAAATTCCATCAGGAATTCTACATTTGTGCAGTGATCAAAGTTAGTCTTGGTTGATGATTTTGAAGTTCAGAAACTCTTATTTTCACACTCACAGAAGGGATATGTTTTTTAATTTTTTTATTATTTTGAAAATTAAGATTGGCCTTTGAGGTGTCACTAACCAAGTCTTCCAATTTTCAGTGCTGTTATCTAAAAATGTTAAGGGAAGATAGCTACTATAATTCCTCCACAGCAAAACAAAACTGGAGGCCTGGAGGTGCAGCTCAGTGGTAGAGCACTTGCCTAGCACGCACTAGGCCCTGGGTTCCCTCCCCAACACTGCAAAAAGAAAAAAACAACCAAACAAACAAAACTGTGAATATGCCCCTCACTTTAAGTGGATGAGGGAAGTATTGATGATCCATAATTTACTTCTGGGTCAAAGTGAGAGAACACAGAACTCTGACACAGAGAATGTGACAATCGAAAAGGTCTTGAAGCACATTAAGTATGCTTTAACAAGAAGGTCCCAGGGGAATGACAAACAAAGAGACCATCCCTCCCCTAACTGTAAAGATGTGAGGCCAAATTCATCCTTACCCACGGTCACTCGCTGCACTTGGTTGGTGAGTGAATTCCAAAGGCACACCTTTTTTGCAGGAATGTCTACGAAAAGCAGAGAGTTGGATGATTCTTCCCATACTGGAGACTCACCACACCGGCAATTCTCTGGCAAAACACACTCGATCTTAATGGAAGACATTGTCGTGGGAGAGACCTATTGAAGGTAACAGAGGTCAAATGAAATGTAATTGCATGGGGCTGGGGATGTGGCTCAAGCGGTAGCGCGCTCGTCTGGCATGCATGTGGCCTGGGTTCGATCGGGTTCGATCCTCAGCACCACATACCAACAAAGATGTTGTGTCCGCCAAGAACTAAAAAATAAATATTAAAAAAAATTCTCTCTCTCTCTCCCTTTATCACTCTCTCTTTAAAAAAAAAAAAAGAAATGTAATTGCATGGACCAAATTCAGCACCACACCTGTTTTAAAACCCTGGTAAAAATCCCAATACAGACTACACATATAGCTTGTTTTATGGTATTTTGCAGATATTGCATTTTTACAAATTGAAAGTTTGTGACACCCTGAGTGGAACAAACCTATTGGCACCATTTTTCTAACAGTTCAGATAATACTGAACATTTTTTTAGCAATAAAATATTTTAAATTAACCTATGCACATTTTAAGCATAATGCTATTTCACACTTAATAGAATACTGGATATTTTAAACATAACTTTTTTTGGGGGGTACCAGGGATTAAACCCAGGGGTGTTTAACCACTAAGTAACATCCCCAGCCCATTATTATTATTATTATTATTATTATTATTATTATTTGAGACAGGGTCTTGCTAAGTTGCTTAGAGCCTCCATAAGTCGCTGAGGCTGGCTTTGAACTTGCAATCCTCCTGCCTCAGCCTCCTGAGCTGCTGGGATGATAGGCATGAGTCACTGTGCCCTGTCCGTAAACATAACTTTTTTTTTTTTTTGTAGTTGTAGATGGACAAACTGCCTTTATTTTATTTTTTAATTTTTATGTGGTGCTGAGGATTGAACCTAGTGTCTCACACATGCTAGGCAAGCGCTTTGCACTGAGCTACAGCCCCAGTCCTAAACATAACTTTTATTATTAGACATTTACTCTATTGCAGTGTTCTGGAAGTGAACCTGAAATCTCTCTGAGATATGCCTTTTTTTTTTTTCAATTACTGGGGGTTGAACCTGGGACCTTGCACATGCTTGGCAAGCAGTTTATCACCGAATTATACCCCCAGCCCTTTTAAAGTTTTATTTTGAGACAGGTTCTCGCTAAGCTGCCCAGGCTGGCCTCAAACTTGTCATCCTCCTGCCTTAGCCTCCCAAATAGCTGGGATTACAGGCATACGCCACTGCACTTGCCACCTGTTTCATTAGAACTGGAAAGGCAAGGCATACTTTCCCAAAGTCAGAACAAGATACGCAATGTGACAGGAGGAGACATGTAGGAGGAAGAAAGAGCTGACAAGAGATAACACGAGACAGCTTCAGTCAACTTACCAGTGGGATTTTCTTTTTTATAAAGAAGAAAAAAAAGTATCCACACCTTGGTGCTAGTGACCCTCAGAAAGCAGAGCTGGCTGTTCAGATAGTGCAAGGCCACCCTTTATGCCAGCACCCTGGTCCCCAAAGTAGGTCAGGGGCGGGCAATTCTCTCATTGGTGGCTGACTTGGGTGTCTGCAGGTCACCTTCTCTTGCTTGTTCCCCCTTACCCATCTGTCGGTGCTATTGATCCCCCTTGTAGGCCAGGACCTTCCTGATCTACATTTTTAGAAATATGTCCACCAATGATAATACACTGAATTAGAACTAATATCCAGGGCTGGGTGTAGCTCAGTGGTAGAGCACTTGCCTAGCATGTGCTAGGCCCTGGGGTTCAATTCCCAGCATAACTCCCTCCCCCTCAAAAAAATACCTCCTAACATCCATTTTCAAAATCAGGCAATGCGGGGGGCTGGGGTTGCAGCTCAGTGGTAGAGTGCTTGCCAACCATGTGTGAGATATTGGGTTTGATCCTCAGCACCACATAAAAATAAATAAAATAAAGGCATTATGTCCATTTACAATTAAAAATTTATCTTTATAAAAGAAGAAAAAAACAGGCAATGGAAGGGGTGGTAAAAGGACATTAGCAAGGTACAAGTGGTGGAGAAACCAACAGCCCCTCTACTATGTCTTGCTTCCTAAGAAGGCATGGTGCCAGTTTGACAAAGAGTCTTGAACACAGGCAAGGAACATTCTATGCTGGGACTTTAGGCCAGAGATGGTGATGAGTGAACTGGGAGAAGAAAAAGAAAAATTATCCAGGAAAAAAAAAAAGATTAGATAAGCATCCCATGTGAAAGGCAACTTTCCTCTTTCCCCAAGTCTTCCTTGAGTGAGCAGGCTTCCAGTGCTGATAAAAAATTCCTGCAACTTCATGCTTCTGTCTTATATCTGCTTTGAGCTAGGAAGTCATCCACATGGGTGGGCAAATGAATAGAAGACAGAGAAAAAAGGAAAAAATAATCTTTGGTTTAATGTTTCCTTCAAAAACACTTTTTTTTTTTTAAACTCACAGCTCAAACTCAGATACTGCCTGCCAGCCTCCTAGCATCTGGAATGTTCATTGGCTGTTAAATATTGGCTCAGACTCCAAAGGCCTTCATGCTATCAATCTTAGATAAGCCTTAAGATGGACAAGCGGCTTTTGCAATAGTGACTTTCAACCCTAGGCTCTATCTCTATCTCTCTATCCTGCAAGTTGGGGGCTGCCAAATGTCCCATTTCTAACCCCTGCCCTGGCCGCCTAAGGGTGGCCAGGGCGGGGAGAGAGGGGACAAACATCAGGGGCCCGCACTGTACCTGGGGTATTTGTACAGAGAGTCAGGGCCTTACAATCTGATAGTGCCCCTGCAGCCTCGGGGCGACGATCACAGAAGCGCCAGCGGTAGCAAGACACTGGGAAGCTGCAGGCTGAGCTTGCCTTGTTCCTGGTGCGGAGCTCTGCTGTGGGCACTAGGGCCTGTGGGAAGCGATCCCAGGGCACAGGGTTGGGCACGATTGGGCACGGGGCAATCGATTTCCTTCCGGCTTCCCGCGGTTGGGAAATTGGGTCCTGTGGGTCTCAAACCGAAGTTGCCTGGGCCTTTCCTTTCCAGGGAGGGGGTGGGGAAGCAGGCCCAACCCAGGCACTCACCGGGGTCGGGTCGGGTGATTTATGCAGCAGCCAAAAGGTCTGGCAGAGGACCGCGGGGAGGGGAATCTCTGCCTGGGCAGGTGGATGACCTCAGGCTTGGAGACAGGTGCCGACAGCTATCCCACTTGCTGGCCCTTCCCTCTCCTGGGTCCAAAATTACATTCCTCTCCCATGGCTGGAAAAATCCTGCAAAGCCACCCTGGGAAGAGGTGGGGGTGTGTGTGTCGGTAGAGACTTAGGGGGCGAAAGGAACCTAAACTTTGGAGTTTGGACGTATATCTAAAGTTCATCTCTTACTTAAGTCAGCAACAACAAAAAGGTTATTAAAATGCCTAACAGGGTTCTGGTTAAATACAAACAGGTTAAAAAGGAAAGAACAAAGTGGTTAAACAAATCCTCCCTCTTCCCTAGTCAGGAAGACCCTGAAGGCTGGAGGTCAACTCTTGCAAAACTTCTCTTTGGTGGAGAAGAGAAGCCGCTTTATTTGATTTGATTTTAAAATTACATGGAATAAATGATAGAAAGCAGCATTCAGACTCATATTCCCCATCCCTGATCCTGCCACCTGATCATCCATACTTTCTTTGAATAACCCACAAGTTTAAAAGATTTTAAAATTCTCTCTCTTTTTTTTTTTTTTTTTTTGCAGTGCTAAGAATGGAACCAGGGCCTCACATATGCAAGGGCAAGCGTTCTACCATTGAGAGAACTGAGCTACAGCCCAGCCTCTAAGAGATTTTTTTTTTTTAAGTATGGAGAGCAGCAGACAGAATGGTGCCGGTCTCCAGGGACTAGAGGAGGAATTACCTGTCCTGGTGAAGTAAGAGAAACTTCTGGGGTGTTGAAAGCATTCTGTATACATGTAGAGGCTTGAGTTGCACAGGTATATGTACAGTCAAAATCATTCAGTGGTACATTCATACATTTTATTGTATGTATTGAATCCAAGATCTGCATTACCTCATTATTTATCTCTCCCAATTTAGTGTCCCATTTCCCTGCCATTTGGACTATATTAAAATCCCTTAGTACATTAAAGCACACAATTTGGCATTCCAACTTTCATTCACTAAGGAGGAAGGGCTAGAAATCAAGATCTAAAAGTACAAGAAAGCTCCATGCAATGGCACTATCTCAGCTAAAATCTTGTATATTTTGCAGTGCTAGGGATAGGAAAAGACTTTTAAACTTTCTTTTTTAGCACTAGGGAATCTCTAGGATTCTGCTATGCTTCCCCCTGCCCCTTTCTATTTTTCCAGAGCTGATTGACCCAGGGCCTCATGTGGTCTGAGCCACATGCCCAGCCTTATAATACTTTCTAAGAAGTTTCTTCCTATCCATGACTTCCTCTAACTCCTCAGTGCTAATGATCACCCCTATCTCATATCTCAGCCCAGCTGTCTCTTGGTGCTTTCTTCATAAGCAAGTTTTAAACTGCAAATTAAATTTATTTAATAACAGATAACTATTTAGGTTATCTATTTCTTCTTGAATGTGTTTGGTAGTATGTGTCTTTGAAGGCATTTGTCTATTTTGTCTTTGCCATTGACTTTATCGCCACAAGGTTGTTTATTTATTTATTTTTTTTTTAAAGAGAGAGTGAGAGAGGAGAGAGGAGAGAGAGAGAATTTTTAATATTTATTTTTTTTTAGTTCTCAGCGTACACAACATCTTTGTTGGTATGTGGTGCTGAGGATCGAACCCGGGCTGCACGCATGCCAGGCGAGCACGCTACCGCTTGAGCCACATCCCCAGCCCAACAAGGTTGTTTATTATAATATTCCTCTATTATCCTTTTAATATCAATCCTTAGCAGTGTCATTTCTTATTTCTTTTTTTTTCTATTTTTGGTACTGGGAATTGAACCCAGGGATGCTTTAGCACTGAGCCACATCCTCAGCCTTTTTTATTTTTCATTTTAAGGCAGTGTCTTACTAAGGTGTTCAGGCTGGCCTCGAACTTGTGATCCTCCTGTCTCAGTCTTCTAAGTTGCTATGATTAAAGGCATGTACCACTGCACCCAGCTTTCTTTCTCATTTCTGATACTAATGATTTGCCTTTCTTTTTAAAAATCAGCCGCATTAGAGGCTTATTAATTTTATCTAATTTTCTGAAAGAAACAGCTTTCAATTTCAATGGTTTTCTCTATATTTTTTAATTCCTTTTTTTGTGGTACATGATAGGCAAACTCTCTATCACTGAACTATATCTTCAGCCCTTTTCAAAAATTATTTTTATTTTGAGCCAAGCATAGTGGTGCATGCCTGTAATCCTGGAGACTTGGGAGGTTGAGAGGCAGGAGGATGGCAAATTTGAGGCCAGCCTGGACAATTTAGTGAGACCCTGTCTCAAAAATGAAAATAAACTGGGCACAGTGGTGTACACCTGTAATCCCAGTGACTGGGAGGCTGAGGAAGGAGGATAGTAAGTTCAAAGCCAGCCTCAGCAATTTAGCAAGGCCCTAAGCAATTTAGTGAGATTCTGTCTCTATATGGAGAGAGCTGGTAGTGTGGCTCAGTAGCTAAGCACTCCTGGGTTCAATCCCTGGTACCAAAATAAATAAATAAAATAAATTAAAATAAAAGAGCTGGGGATGTAGCTCAATGGTACTACATGCCTGAGTTCAATCTGCAGTACTGCAAAAAAAAATTTTTTTTTTTTTTGAGACAGGGTCTTTCTAAATTGCCCAGGCTGGCCTCCAATTTGCAATCCTCCTGCCTCAGACTCCTGAGTAGCTGGGATTATAGGTGTGTGTCACTATCTCAGACTCTCTTTTCTATTTTCTATTTCACTGATTTCAACTCTGACCTTTATAATTCCTTTGAATTTCATTTCATCTTTTTTGAATTTCTTAAGGTGGGAGATGAGGCCATTGATTTGAGACCCTTCCTTTCTAATGTGAGCATTAAGTGCTCTAGAATTCCCACTTGTTTTGTTTTTCATTCTATTCAAAGCATTTTCTATAATTTCCTTTTTGAGTACTTCTTTGATTCCTGTTGTTGAGAAGTGTGTTGTTTGATTTTCAGGAATTGGATTTCCAGAGATATTTCTATTATTCATTTCTAATTTTATTCCATTGTAGTCAAATAACATAATTTGTTTGACTTAAATCCTTTTCTTTTTTTTTTTTTTTAAGAGAGAGTGAGAGAGGGGAGGGAGGGAGGGAGGGAGGGAGGGAGGGAGAGAGAGAGAGAGAGAGAGAGAGGGGAGGGAGAGAGAGAGAGAAGAGAAGAGAAGAGAAGAGGAGAGAGAGAGAGAGAGAGAGAGAGAGAGAGAGAGAGAGAGAGAGAGAATTTTTTTAATATTTATTTTTTTTTTAGTTCTCAGCGGACACAACATCTTTGTTGGTATGTGGTGCTGAGGATCGAACCCGGGCCGCACGCATGCCAGGCGAGCGCGCTACCGCCTGAGCCACATCCCCAGCCCTTAAATCCTTTTCTTAAAAAAGTATTTTTATTAGTTGTTGATGGACCTTTATTTTATTTATTTATATGTGGAACTGGGGATCAAACCCAGTGCTTCACACATGCTAGGCAAGTGTTCTACCACTGAGCCACAACCCTAGCCCCCTGACTTGAATCCTTTAAAATATATTTTGGGGCCTGGTGTGGTGTGCATGCTTGTAGTCCCAGCAGCCTAGGAGGCTAAGGCAGGAGGATTCAAATTTGAGGCCAGCCTCAGCAACTTACCAAGATCCTGTCTCAAAAAAAAGTCTGGAGATGTACTAAGTGGTTAAGTGCCTTTGGGTTCAATCCCTGGTACCACAACAAACCAAATCAAACAAAAAACCTTTTTGGCTTAAAACAATGGAAAGTTAATTCCTCACAATTCTGGATGACAGAAATACAAGGACATTGACATTGAATATCAAAGTGTTGATGTAATCATTCTTACTCCATAGAATCTAGAAGAGAATCATTCCTTGAATCTTCTAGCTTCTAATGGTTGCTAGTATTTCTTGGTTTGTGCCGTGTATGTGTGTTTGTTGTGCGTGGATTGAACCCAGGTGTGCTGTACCACTGAGATATATCCCCAGTCTTTAAAATTGTTTTTGAGACAGCATCTCATTAAATTTCCCAGGCTGGCCTTGGTCTTGTGATCTTCCTGCCTCAACCTCCAGAGTAGCTGTGATTAGAGGTGTGCACCATTATGTCTGGCTGGCATCTTTTAAATTTATTAAAACTTGCTTTGTGGACCAGAAATTGTTCTTTTTTTATGGATTGGGGATCAAATCCAGGGCCTTGTGCATGCTAGGCAAGTGTTCTACCACTGAACTATCCCCCCATCCCTAATCTATCTTTTTTTGGTGGGGGGTACCTGGGATTAAACTCAGGGGTACTCGACCACTGAGCCCCATCCTCAGCCCTATTTTATATTTTATTTAGAGACAGGATCTCATGGAGTTGCTTAGTGCCTCACTAAGTTGCTGAGGCTGGCTTTGAACTTGCAGTCCTCCTGTCTCAGCCTTCCAAGCTGCTGGGATTACAGGCATGTGTCACTGTACCCAGCCCTGATCTATCTTGATAAATGTTCCTTGTGCATTTGAAAAGAATGCGTATTTTGCAGTTGTTAGGTGGAATGGTAAATATTTATTAAATCTACATGGTTGAAAGTTTTATTCAATTTTCTATATCCTCACTGATTTTCTGTATACTTGTTCTATTAATTATACACATAGACTGTAACTCTGAATTTGTTCATTTCTCCTTGCATTTCCATCAGTTATTGCTTAATCTATTTTAAAGTTATTAGGTATATAAACATTTTTTATGAATTTTCTCTTGTATTATATTAATATAGCCATTTCAGCTCTCTTTTAGTTAGCATTAGCATGACATATCTTTTTACTTCCTCCTACTTTTAACCTATTTCTGTCTATGTTTAAAGTAGATTTCTTGCATAGAGTTGTACTCCTTAATTTCCAATACCTGTTCAGGTATCTGGGGTCTCTAAGAAATCCTTAACTCTCCAGGCCACTCACTTTCTTGTAGGAGGCTATAATAATTAGAGCATTCCTCATAACAAGCCAAATTTGCTTTCTATCCTCTCCACTCTGAAAGAGATAATAGAGAGGAATTAGTTCTACTTCCACAGGACAGTTTTTCAGATAACAGACATACAAACCTATGGCAACTCCTCAGGCTATACCAGATTTAGTCACAGTGGACAAAACACACCCATGGAGCATTACCCATGTCTACCTAAGAAGTACCAGAGCCTACACTGGAAAAGGTGGTGGGGGAACAGGAAAGACAAAACTATTTTTTTCCTTTTTTTGGGGGGTACTGGGGATTGAACCCTTTTTATCTTGAGATAGGGTCTTGCTAAGTTGCTTAGGCCTCACTAAATTGCTGACGCTGGCCTTGAACTTGTTATCCTTTTGCCTCAGCCTCTCGGGTGTCTGGGATTACAGGCATGCACCACCACAACCAACAAAAATTAATTTCCTGGCTTGTCCTCATTTGGGTTCCCTAGGGGACCCAAGTAGCCAATGCTCTACCACTGAGTTACAGCCCGACCCCTTTTTATTTTGAGATAGGGTTTTGCAAAGATGCCCTTGAACTTGCAATTCTCCTGCTTCTGCCTCCCAAGTAGCTGGGATCACAGGCATGCATCATTGTCTGGCTGCTCAGTCCATCTTTGAGGACTGGAGGACAAGACATTGGCACATTCTGCGCCAAGATACAGGGGGCTCTGTTTGACCATGTTCATTATTATCCAGTCAGCAGATATGACTGAGAAGAATGAATGACCAGAGTATTGACATAGCCAACAGCCTTGTGAACACCATTGTTGGCTTTACCCCTATGACCATTCCTGTTTGCAGAACTGCAGGGAGGGGAATGAATTTAACCAGAGGTTGTTTTGGAAAGTAGAAGAGGAAGATAGGACAAAGAGGAAAAAAAACTGTTACCAGGACCCTGGTACACATGCCAGGCTCATCTAAAGCAGGGATAAATATGTTCCCTTCTGCCTCCCGGCTATGCACTTGAAAGATCTAAAAAAGTAACTGCTTACTGGAAGAGTTTTTTTTTTATTTGGGGGCTGAAGTGATTATTTCCATGTGATTCTAATTTTCAAAATTTCAGCAATTCTTAGAATGGATTTTTTTATCATGTGAGAAATGACTAAAATAAGAAGACCCATCATTTCCATGTGTGCTTTATGAAAGCACCTTCATTACAACATGGCAATATTTTGGAAAGCAAGTGGGGTATGGTGGCCCAGCCCTGTAATTTTTTTTTTTCCATTCCACATTTTTTATTGGTATGGAAATCCCTGCCCAGTGACTCAGGAGGCTGAGGCAGGAAACTTGCAAGTTTGAGGCCAGCCAGCCTCAGCAGTTTAGTCAGACCCTGTCTCAAAAAAAAAAAAAAATAAAATAAAATAAAAAAATAAATAAATAAAAAACAGTGGGCAGTGTAGCTCAGTGGTAAAGCATCCCTGAGTTCAATCTCCAATATCACAAAAATAAACAAACTTCAGAAAGCAATGTTGGGTAAAAAGTGGTTCTGCAGATGTTCTTCAAACTCCAGCCATTGGCTATGATGAGTACAGCTTGACCAGCCCAGTTACATTGTTCTGATTTTTTAAATTACATAACACTCATTTATCATAAATGAAGTTAAGAAGTGGGATGGAAGGAGTAGTGAGGGGAGGGGAAAGACATTTAAAGCTTGGGATGGTCAGCTTTTGAGGCTGGAATGCTCATACCCCAGTGCACCTTAACAATATAAAAAATAATGGAGGCTCTGTGAATTTATCAAGATGATTAATGTATTTAGGGAGTATGAGGTCAAAACTCATCAGTGACTGGACAGAGCAGGGACTTCCCTAAACCCTACTCATTTCAAGGACAACAATCTGATGACTTCAAGTCATTCAATCTGTTCCATTCCATGAAGTAAAATCAACTGAACTCACAGAAATCTCCTTTTAGAGTGCAAACTGGAGAGTTAGAAAACTCCCTGGAGAGGAAGGTCAGTCTCAAGCTGAGTCTTATTAACTAAAATTTACTTAAAAATACATAATGGCTACTTTCTACTTTCCATAAAACTCAAAAGTAATACAAATATGTAACAACAAATCCTGCCATTATGTACAAATATAATGCACTGATAAAAATGTGGTGTAGAAAAAAACTCAAAATGAATTAGGGACACAATTACTACTTTCCATAAAACTAAAAAATAGGAGTTGAAGTTGTGAAAATCTAATGTGTTTTAAGACACATTTTTTTAGAGAGAGACAGATAATTTTAATATTTATTTTTTAGTTTTTGGCGGACACAACATCTTTGTTTGTATGTGGTGCTGAGGATCGAACCCAGACCGCATGCATGCCAGGAGAGCGCACTACCACTTGAGCCACATCCCCAGCCCCTGTTTTAAGATACATTTTAAAAAAATATCACATGAAAGTTTATTCAGCAGTGAATAAGTTTTTACTCCTATCAATTTCCCCTCAATTCTTAAAAGCCTGTAAGGGGCTGGGGGTATAACTCAGTGGTAGAAGCTTACCTAGCTTGTGCCAGGCCCTGAGTTCAATCCCTAGCCCTGAGGAAAAAGCAGCAACAAACATGCTGAGAAATTTAAAGTCCTGGAAAGGAAAAGAACCCCAGGTCAGTGCATTCTCTAGTTTATTCTCTAAATTTAATGTTTCTTTAATACCAAATAGAAGATTCATTAGTATATAAACCCAATAGCTTTTGTTGGCTATAAAATACTGTATTTGTAGTTTCAGTTCTCTAGAACAATTTACCAGAACAAAACAGTCAACCACTAAGAAATATGTGAGGATAGGGAGATGGAGGGAAGGACAAAGGGAGGATGGAGAAGGAGGGAGAGAGGGGGAGAGGGACGGAGGGAAGAAGCGGGGAGAGGGGAGAATGAGAACAACCTTACCTTTTACATATCAGCACTACCGATTTTCCCAATGACCTTCAGCAAGTACGTTTTTCAAATATCATGAAAATGTTTATGATCCACTCAAAGTCCACTCATGACACCACATAACCAGTATGGTATTAATATTCTCAGGACCCAAATAGAATGAATATTGTAAAATACATATATGTAAGTGATGCTCAGTTTACTAAGCCTTCTGAACCTCATCACTTTAGAGAGGATCCATTCCCCTGGTGATTTTTTTTAATATTTAATTTTTTAGTTGTAGTTGGACACAATACCTTTATTTTATTTATTTACTTTTATGTGGTGCTGAGGATTGAACCCAGGGCCTCACAGGTGCAAAGTGAGTGCTCTACCTCTGAGCCACAACCCCAGCCCTCCCTGGTGATTTTTAATGGTGATTCTAAGGTTTTTATCTTACCAGCCTGATAAAATGGTTTCTGGGTCACGTCCAAAACCCAGAGTTCTCTTTGGCTCCAGTATTGACATGAATCTGTGCTTCTGAACATCCAATCTCTCCTCCTCTTCCTCCCTATCCCCCACCATCTGTTTGTTTTCATTTAGTGAATATGATTTTTTAAATATAAAAGAAACACAGGTAAGATAGTCTAAAACCAATATGTCAAAATAAAAAATTACCATACAGACAGCAGTTAACAGTTTTCATAATTTAATGAAAAAGTATTGGTAAAAAGGTGACATTTGAAAAAAGACTGAGTTTATCTCGAAAACTGGACTATATAAGACAAAATGAAAAAATTAACAAAGGTTAAGAGGTAATACTTGAAACAACAACAAAATGTAGCAAATGCATTTTGGGGCAATTGAAATGTATACAACTGAAGGCTCCTTCATTTACCTAGGAAAATCCTGTAAAAATATTACCACTATTATTTCCCTGACTGGAATGATATTTTACTCCATACTCTCCCTATGGCATTACATATGGAATTTGGCTGAAGCACTATTTTGATGTTTGCTTTTCCTTCCACTCACTCAGAATGGAAAGGTAGGAAAGGACACAGGCCTCTAACTTAAGGAGTTTACAACACAGCTCTATTATAATTTTGTTACCATGAAAGTGTCAAATTAACGTCCACCCCAGGAGAACTCAAAGAAAAAGCACAGAAGCCCAGTGCATGAATAAGGGAAATTCTCTTCCTCATTTTTCCATTCAAACAAAATATAGGACACCTACCACATATGTTATGGCATGTTCACACATGTACATAGGCACAAAAGAAACATTTAGAAGATGTAGGCAAAGGAGAGGCAAAATACAGAAGTTTTCAGAAAAAGCGAAAACAAAAGGCAGAGGAACCAATTAACAAGGCTTTAAGAACAAAAGTCGGGGAAAGGAAAACTGCTGAGTCTTCCATATTGATGGAGAGAGGGCCCCTGCCTCCACTGACTGGCACCTACTGCAGCTGGACTGTTTCACCAGTAAGAAACTTTAAAAATTGAAAATGGCCACTTTTGTCTGAAACTTCCCACTATACTTTCCCAAACTAGAAGAAAGAGAATATCAATTTAAGGCTAAGAAGAAAAGAGAGCTGAGAATTAGTCTGCTTCACATTTTAAAAATGGCATCTTCCCCCTTTCTTAAATGGGAAGCAGACATGTTTTATCCCCTCCTCCCAAAATGTAACTATTCTCTTCCTCCAGAAATTAATCAAGGCTGAGTTTGGGAACAGGGTAGAAGCAACTTCTGAAAAAACAACTCCAGCCTTTTTGTTTGGAAAATTGTCTTGGATTCAAAATTGATAGAAAGCTAAATTATATCCATGTGTTAAACACATGCTTTCAAATTCTGTTGACAATAAAAATCTGTTTCAAAATTAAAGCAGGTAAGAATACTTAACCTCTGTGCATTTTATTATATTTTAATTATACCTCAATAAAAATTTTTATAAACATTAAAGCAGGTATACAAAAACTGTCAGCCAAACTTATTTTAGTCAAACTTATTTGAAAACAACAACACAAAACCCTGACCTGGTACAAATATCCCAGAAATGGTCTCACTTTGGGAAAGGCTCTGGGATCCTTCACAAATGCCTAAACAGAGAGAATCAGAGCATTTTTTTTCTTGGAAGTAGTACTTCTGTACTTTTGTAAACACTATCCACAAGTTAGCTTTTTTTATGCTTGTTAGTTGGGTGAAGAGAGTTATAAGTGCGTCCCCAACAAGCACGTCTAGGAACAGGCACTGGACATTTGTAAGCATTAGGAGAATCGACTCAGTAAGTTATGATACTGTGAAAAGAACTCAACCTTGCACAAAGCAAAGGAAGAGGGTAGTGAGTCTGACAGTATCTGAGAATGTTGGTTTCCTGGACTCTCCCCTGAAGAGGGTTTAGAGACATTAGCAGAGTTAGAAACTTTCTACAGGCAGGAGCTCTGAAACGCACATGCTGTAGTTTGGAAAGATAAGTAGTTTTAGTGTCTGATAATCATGGTCTCTTGAAAATCCATTAACAATGCAAAGACTTAGTATATAGACTCATCAACATGTTAATGTATCTGGAAAGCTGCCCTCAAGTATTTACTGAGCAAATACTCTGGACCCACTGTTCCCAATAGCTTCTGACAAACAAACCTCTGGACAACCTGAAATTCTTGAAATGTGCTTGTATAAACTAGAGTTGAAACCTTTTCCAAAACTGCAAGTCAATTTGTTGTGGAAAAAATTCTTAAATTTTCCCTGCAATTCCTCCTAATATTATGCTAGAACCCTTTTGGTGTATGGATTTCCCCCCAAATATGGGGCAAAGGCAATGTTTGGGTTAAACTTGATAGTTTTTTCATCACCTTTGCATTGAACTATGGGAGAGAGGATGTGCCTTGCTTTTACCATGGCTATCCCGTCTAGAATCATGGGGAGGATTTTCCCTGTCTGAACTATCTCTTCTTACCCTGGCCTTTTCTTTATTTCCATCACTTTCTGCTTCAGAATCACTAAGCTCTAGATCTGGGCAATATCCATCATTTTCCTGATATGAAGCTCTCCCTGCAGATCGCCTGAGAAGCTGCCTACCCCAAAACTGCTCCTTTGGGCTCACATTCTTGGTTGGCTTCACACAACATTGGAGATCTTCAGTGGTCCTCACCCATCTATTGGTGGCCTCTTTAAAGGACCTGCCAAAGTGTTCCATAGTGGACTTTCTAATGCTACCCTGACTGGCCAAGTGGGAGCTAAGCATGGACTCCTCACTTGAGCTATCTTTTTGGGTGACATTCCCAGACTTGCCACCCTCTATACCATTGGATTTGGCAAACTTAGAGTTAGTCTGACTTTTCCCATTCCCAACTGAAGATTGTTCATGAAGGGCAGCCTGAAGGGCCAGAGGTTTCCCCAGTGACTGCCCATGATAGAACTCTGCAGAGGGAGCTCTCCAAGCAGGACTGGAATCTTTTGCTTCACTCCGAGAATGGCTGAGACTGGCCAGCAAACAGTTACTCTTGCTCTCTAGTGGATGTCTTGGATAGGATTTCACTTTCATTTCTAGTGGCTCCTGAGGCACCTGCATGCTCTTTTTACTGTGAATGGGGGAGCCACTGCCAGGAGAGCAGGGTCGGTGATCAGCCTCTGTGGAGCTGTTTTTGCAGTCTTCCGGGGTTGATCTGGGCATTTTTAACTTTAAGGTAATTCTTGGCGGTGGGTAAAACAATGAGTTTTCTAGTGCATTTGTCAAAGGAAGTCCTGAGATTAAAAAGAAAGATTCATTTTAGCATCTGATTTAAATAAACAACATACATGCTTATGGTAGAATAAGTTCACCTACCCATTCTTCCACAGGTCTAATGAGCACTTGTCTTTGATATGTAAGAACATCATTGTGTAGCAGCTAACGTGAGCTGAACTAGAAGATGGGATCCAGAATGCTACAGATGAAAGGCTCAGAAATGCTATTGTTTCATGGCTCCCAATATTTTCACCTTTGTTTTCCCAATCTGTAAAATTATCACAAAGACTAGTGTACTGCCTCCTACATCCTCATCTCTGCCCCTTTTATTTCTGAAAAGAATGTCACTAGCAATGACTAGGAACAGGCTTTCCCTGTGTGTGCATGCACAGTACTTCGGATGTACCTCAGACAGACATTTCAAATGCTTTCCTCCCTTCTCTCCTGGTCCTCCTAAAGCAAGTCAACTACAAATCCTCAGAAGCCTAGCACAGATTTTGGTGTGTGAAGAATAAGTATATATTTCAGCCTGACATTAGAAGTCATGGTGGTTCCTGCAAATTTTATGTCTTTAACCTGTAATAATTTCCTAACTATGAATGAACATTATGGAGATATGGGGAGGTTGTGTAGTATAGATAAGGTCAGCAGGAAAGAATCACAACATTTCTGCCACTGACTGGTTATAGGCATGGCCTGGGGAGTTTTGGTAGTCAGTTACCTGATTAAGTCATCCTATGATTGCAGTTAGAACTGGTCTTCCTCTATTATTTTGAGTGCTCTTAAATAAAAAAGAACACTACCAAACAATTCCTATTTGCATATGGATTTAACCTTTACCCACAGTCATCCTCATGAGATACAGAGAGGATAGCTCTTGGGTGCCCCAATGGGCAGCATGTATTTTCCAAGGGTCTAGGTTGAATAGCCACAGCTCCCATCCCTTCTAGGGCCTGACACCTGTTGATGCTGCAAGCCATAATGAGGTTGATTCCTATAATCAGAAGCCTTGTGGCTGGGGCCAATCTCATTGGCATGCAGGGGCTCTTTCCTATTGTGTTTTGGTTCTTGTCTTGCCAGTCATGCTGCCCTGTGGCTGAGTAGACTTGCTGTCTCCTGCTACACAACTCTGTGACCCAATAATACTCAGCAATACCCCAGAGCCTTTGATGCCTACTTGACACCTCATTTCTGAGTGATTCTCTTGGTTTATGGCTTGCCTTGGCAGTAGCTAATTCTGCATATCCTGCCCAGTGACCCATAGTTGCTCAGGCTCTGCCACCTAACTCTGTTTTAAATAAGGTGAAGGGAGGTTATAGATTTCACTGAATATGACTGTCATCATTCCAGCCAAATTCTCATGTTTTGGGCACTGTAATTATGCTCACCTGTATCTCACCAAGTGGGATGTGTACCTAGCTGAAAGGGATTCTGTCTTGCTGACTGCTTTTCTTCTAGATCAGTTCCTAGACCTAATAGGTGCTCAATAATTTTTAATAAATGAAAACAAGATCTCTTAATTTCTAGCTAAGGATTTGTTTGAATAGACTACTATAAAGTAACCCTGGAATTAAATGTTTTCTAGAAATGGATTCAATCCTATCAATTTCTAAATGAATTTGATAATCACAGGATAATTTCATGGCTACACCTAATGGCTTCAAATGCCTGTCTTGGATCTAGATGATCTGCCAGAGACTTGAAACACCCCCAACCCTACCCTGGAATTGCTTGCCTCATGAGCTGACAGGGAAATGAGTCATGTTAATATCAGGACTGGACTGAAGCAAATGAGATATCTGACAAGAATTTTAAAAGATCTTTTAAGTGGAAAAACTGGCATAAAGTTTAAAATAGGATAAAATAGGATGTAACAGAATCTGTATATTTGCCAGGATAATTTAATATACTAATTACCTGCAGCAATTTCTTGGTTAACAAGCTGGACTTGTAAACCGAAGATCTGTTCTTGTATTTTGTTGTGTGACAGTTTCAGCTTCTCTCGTCTGCTTATCATGTAGCACAGATTTCGGACCTGAAAGCCAAATTCCCAGCATTTAGAGTTGTTTGTCACGTTAAGCAAACCCAGCAAATGAAATTGTTTAGTGAAAATGAAGACTACTAAGGTCAGGTGGGGTGGGAGTAAGGAGCGAAGATAGGACCCAAGAGCCAAAGGCTAACAGCCACTCCCCAGGAATTCACATAGTACAGTCAAGTTTAGTGGCATGATTCCCATATCAATCAGCAGCATAAGCAAAGCACCTTCTGAAATTTACTCTTCCTGCAGTGTCATGGGCTTGATATTTATGTACATATCAAGGCTGGGAAGATGGTTTAACAATTGAGCTTTCCCTTTAGGTCCCTGAATACAAAGGATGGCAGTGCTGGCTCCACTAAAATTTTCTACCAAGTGCTGGACCAGCAAGGAGAAAGGTATGCTTGGAAGACTGGAAATGGCTTTTTCTGGTCCACATTTTCAACTTAGCCAAGTTTCCATAGCCACAAAGGTAAAATTCTCACTGTCTCATATTCCTCACTTGGGCAAGTTACCCAAACTTTCTGGGCCTCAATTTATTCACATACAAACAGGAATGATAATAATAGATTTTTTTCCATAAGCATGTTAGAATTATATGAATTAATATTTATAAAATGCTTAGAACAGTGTTGGTAATAATAGTACTAATGGTAGGTGCTATATACATATCTCTTAAGTTTTAAAGTGAGTCAAATCTAATAGTTTCTTTTCAAATTTTGGTATCAGAGGGGGAAAATCAAGCCATTTCTATAATTATATTCAATTATAAAATTCTCTAGGGTAAACATAGTACTTAACCTTTCTCTGAACCCCTGAAGCACCTAATTTAGAAGATACCTGATGGATATATCATGAGTTAAATTATCTGGTAGAGTGGCTCTCAACCAGGGGCAATTTTGACTCCCAGAAGAAACATGGTAATTTGGAGACATTTTTGGTTGTCACAACTAGATGTGTATGAGCAGTGCTACTGGTATCTACTGGGTAGAGGCCAGTGATAATGGTACATATCTTAATGCCTATGCTGGGCACAGTAGTGCACAAATGTAATCCCAGTGATTCAGGAGGCTGAGGCAGGAAGATTCCAAGTTCATGGTCAGCCCCAGTCACTTAGTGAGGCCCTAAGGAATTTAGTGAAATTATCTCAAAATGAAAAATAAAAAAAGGGCTGGGGATATAGGTCAGTGACAGAGCACCCCTGAGCACAATCCCCATCACCGAAACAAAGAAAACAAAATCTTCCCTAAAACAAAGGGAAGCCTGCTACAACAAACAACTATCCAGCCCAAAATGTTAATAGTGATGAGATGGGGCATGAGGGCACATGCCTGTAATCCCAGAAACTGGGAGGCTGAGGCAGGAGGATTCCAAGTTTCAGGTCAGCCTCAACAACTTTGTGAGACTCTATCTCAAAATTAAAAAATAAAATGAAATAAAAAGGGTTGGGATGTAGCTCAGTGGTAAAGTGGGTTCAATCCTCAGTGCCATAAAAACAAACAAACAAAATAAAACAAAACAAAAAAACCTACCACCATCCCAACAAAAAAGCAAAATATCAAGAGTGCCAAGTTTGGGGGCTGGGGTTGTGTCTCAGTGGTAGAGCGCTTGCCTAGCATGGTGAGGCACTGGGTTTGATCCTCAGCGCCACATATAAATAAATAAAGTCCATTAATAACTAAAAAATTTTATTTATTTATTTATTTATTTAGTTCTCGGCAGACACAACATCTTTGTTGGTATGTGGTGCTGAGGATCAAACCCGGGCTGCGCGCATGCCAGGCGAGCGCGCTACCGCTTGAGCCACATCCCCAGCCCCCTAAAAAATATTTTTAAAAAAGAGTGCTAAGCTTTAGAAACCCTGATCTAGAGTTTTCCTGAACAAAATTCACTTTTTTTCTGGCCTGAAGTCTCATAAATGTGTCAATAAAGTATAGCTGAGCCAGTTTAGGCTCCCCAGTGAATAAAAAGTAAACAAAATGAGAATTTATTTCAAATTTCAAATTCACTGAGCATATGTGTTGAGGCCTCTCTAATCCCTTGAATGTGCCTGTCAAAATTTAAACAGAGCCCAACATCTGGGGCCATAGTAAAATCAGAAAATAAAGGACATGCAGAAGACTACACCATACTGAGCTGGCCATCTTTTAACTAGAAGAGGGACCTCCATCTCTATGCAGAACTGAGATTTGCACACTAATCAGAGGTGATAAACTTACCCTCTCTAGGTCTTGCCGCAGGTGCATGAACATTCTCATGCGCGTGTGAATGCTTTCCTCTTTTGGCTGTACTAGGCCATTTTCTTCTTCTTCTTTCGGAGGAAATAATGGCTTATTGAAGTTGCTTTTGCGTTTCAGTTTCCAGTAGTTATAGATAAAGTCCACGGTTAATATGGGCATCCCAAGCTCGGCAGCCACATCTTCCACTTGTACCAAAGTATAGAACTCCTCCTCCAGCGCCCGAAGCTTCTGTGCCCGCAGGCTGGTTTTCTCACTTTTGGCCTGGCTCTGCTCGGCAGCTCTGTGGTAGGGGTACTCGACTTCCCCAAGTTTCTGCCTGTTTTGGCTATGCTTGAGGCAGTATGACTTGAACTTAACTTCGTCACCCTCATCTAGGATGGTCTTCATCTCTAGGCCGTGCTCAAAGGCACAGGTGACATGGAAGGCAGTGATGCAGCTTTTCACGGAGCACTATAGGAAGAAAGGATGTGTTAAAGCATCAGGGTAAGTGCGAAAGGGAGATCACTGAGTCTCTTGGCCTAAACTGAGAGCTTTTAGGAAGCAAAGTAAAGATAGGGAGCTATGGGGAAGACTGTTCCTAAACTGACCATGATACATGCTTTAGAAGTAACCTAGAAAATTTGCTCCTACAGACTACAGCAAATCAGAATTGTTTAACTCTCCCTTTAAGGTTTTAGCTTAAGTATTCAAGCCTTCAGTTATCTTTCTTTTTTTTTGTTTTTGGTACTGGGGATTTAACCCAGGGGCATTTTACCAATAAGCTACATCCCAATCCCTTTTTACTTTTTTGAGACAGGTTCCCACTAAGTTGATTAGGGCCTCTTTACATTGCTGGGGCTGGCCTCCAACTGGCAATCCTTCTGCCTTAGCCTCCCAAGTCACTGGGATTATAGGAGTGTGCTACTGTGCTCAGCTTTTTTTTTTCTTCTTCTTCAGCTACTGGGGATTGGACCTAGCTTCTTGCTAGGTAAGTGCTCTACCACTGAGCTACATCCTTGAACCGTTTTTATTTTTATTTTGAGACAGGGTCTCTCAGGCTGGCTTTGAACTTGTGATCCTTCTGCTTCAGCCTCCCAAGTAGCTGGGATTATAGTACAAGTCTGTGCCACCACACCTAGCTAAACCTTCAGTTTTTCTGAGAAGCCTTTAGCAACTTATAGAAATACTTATGAGGTCTCTTTTCTGGGTCTCCCATAACACCCTATATATCCTTTTATAGTAGTAATTTTCACACTATAAATTCTCTAGCCATAGATCCTAAAGACAGAAGCTGTGTCATTAATTTTGGAAATCATTATCAATAATAAGCAGTTGATCAGAAAATGCTTTTGAACAAATGAAAATAAAAACAAAGTCAATATTATTGCCAGAACATCCATTGGTTCTATAAAGGTTGTGGGGGGTGTGTGGCTCAGTGGTAGAGCAGTTGCCTAATGTTCAGGAGGCCCTGGGTTTGAACCCTAGAACTACAAATAATAATAATAAAAACAAATATTTTAAAAGGTCATAGAAATTATAATATCTGAGTAACCCAACTTCTAGAAATTATTCATGTAGAATTGAGCTGTCCAACATAGTAGTCAACTAGTCATGAATGTCTATTTAAATCTTAAGTTAATTAAAATTGGGCTAGGAATGTAGTCCAGTGGTAAAGCACCTGCCTAGCACATGCAAGGCCCTGGGCTCAATCCTCAACACCACAAAAATTTTAATTAAAATTATATATAATGAAAAGTGTAGCTCCTTAGTTATACTAGCCACATTCCAATCATATGAAACAGCACAGATATAAAACAATTCCATCAGAAAGCTCTATTAAAAAGTGTGGTTATAGACATTCTGAATGTGTTTATAATATTCTGCCATTCATTCATAGATTTACAACATTTTTTAAACATTACTGTGGAGTATACACTGAATATTCATCAGTGATTAGTAGAAAGGAGGCATAGTAGAAATAATTTGGTCCATGATAGCTGCATTTCTTGTACTTTCCTTAGATTTAATTGCTATATGTTGTGATTATAATGTTACAGCTTTCCTTCCAAAGATTTAAAATACAGGGGTATACTTATATGTTTAAGTAGAAGAAGAGAGGAAAGCAAGAGAGGAATTATTTCTAAGGAAATATTGGGAATTGTTCTAAGTCTCAAAGCTTTTGGAAGCCTACCTCTGGAGGGCCCGCAGCTCTATGTATCAGGGGTTTGATAATTGTTAAACAGAGAATGACCATGGATATGAACAAAGACAGAAAGAATGCAAAGTCTGACAGGTCTCCTCAGACACCTAAGAGAATACTGGCAAACATCAAAGCTTTAATGGGGGAAGATCTCATTTAAGCTAATTTCACAGGATAAAAAGTTCCAGGGATGGAATATAATTCCAACATCATCTAATCTAATCTCACATTTATTATTGCTTGAACTTCCTCTATAGTACTTGACTTTAGATCTTCAACCCACTCCCCTTCACCTTCCAAATAAGTAGTATAATCTAGTCACATATTATACTCTTTCACTGACAAAAAGCTCACAATCTCCTACTACAACCCTCCCCAGCTTTGGCCAGTTGTATCAGAAAATTTTGCTACATCACACTAAAATCTGTATGCTTAAAATTTCCACAGATTTGGCAAGCCTCATGAAAATGAGGATAATGAAAACCCAGAACATACTTTTATCTGAGTACCTTTTATTATCATTTGGCTAAGAAACTAGCCAGACATTTCAAAAATAAATAGTAAAGGGCATTCTTTAGCAAAAGATTAAAAGTGTTGGCCATAGTGCTCTTTTGCTGTTTAATAACAGATACAAATATGGGAAGAAAAAACAAAATGATTTTCTGTTTAAGGGGATGAACCTGTGACATACAATAAAAGTCCCATCCACTTAGGAGGCTGAGGCAGGAGGATTGTGAGTTTGAGGCTAGCCTGAGCAACATAAAGAGATCCCCTTCACAAACACACTACTACTACTGCTACTGCTACTGCTACTGCTACTGCTACTACTACTACTACTACTAATACCAATAAGAAGCTAAAAAGAGATTATCTCTCTCAGGTCAAATTATAGAATGTAGATAATTAATATAGATCACTCAAAATAAAAGACAATACACAGATAAGAATTTGGTACTTATATGAAAAATGGAATGTCTCTTAGGAAACTGCCATAAACTGGGTGCGGTGGCACACGCCTGTTATCCCAGCAACTCAGGAGGCTGAGGTATGAGGATCGCAAGTTCAAGGCCAGCCTGGGCAACTTAGTGAGACCCTGTCTCAAAATAAAAAATAAAAAGGGCTAGGGATATAGCTCAGTGGTAGAGCACCTCTGGGTTTAATCCCCAGTACATATATACGTATATATACACATACATACATACATAAAATTCATCTTGTTTAAGAAAAGGTCATTCTGTGCTATTTATAACTGGAGGTCTATATACTTTGGTGATAAAGAAGAAATGCCAACTAGGTTTTGGAACCACTCAAATACTTAATTTCTTGCTGGGAATGTGGCTCAGTGGTACAATGCTTGCCTGGCACCCATAAGGTCCTGAGTTAAATTTTCAGCATGACACACACAAAAGTACATTTTTTAATGGTGGTGTGCATCAGTCTTAAAGCCTCATGCATGCTAGGCAAATGCTCTACCATTAAGCTACATCTCCAGTCCAAATACCTACTTATTTTTTTCTGAAAAGATAAAGGCATATTCTACTAAACAAAATGCCTTTGCATGTATATCATTATTTTTATTCTAACCACTAAAGATGAGGGGAGGTGTTATTATGCCCCTTAAAACCCATGTTTGTTCTTAAAATTTTAGAAACACCTCAATTTTTATACCTTTATTTTATTTATTTATTTATTATTTTTATGTGGTGCTGAGGATCGAACCCAGTGCCTCTCATGTGCTACACAAGCTTTCCACCAAGTTACAACCCAGCCCTAATTTTTTAAAAAAATATTTTAACTGAAATAACTGCTCTCATTGTGTTGAGCAAGTAGCACTCATACAAACATCTTTATACATGTTACTATATGCATATCAGTGTGGTTACCACATCCACTCACTGAAATAACACAATCCCCCAGGTTTACTGAGACATCTTACACATTACAAAACTCACCAATTTTAAATTAACATTTCAATGGTTTTCAGTATATTCATAGGGTTGTACAGCCACCATCACTACCTAATTCCGTCTTCATCACCTCCAAAAAGAAATCTTGTACTCATTTGTAGTCTCTCTGTTCCCAACCCAAAACCCAAGAAATCACTAATCAATTTTCTATTGCTATAGATTTGCTCATTCTGGACCTTTCATATAAGTGGAATCATACAAGATGTAGCTGTTTGTGTTTGGCTTCTTTCATTTGGCATGTTTTTAAGGTTCATCAGTATCATAGCATATGTTAGAATTTCAATTCTGTCAGGCACAGTGGCACATACCTGTAATTCCAGCAACTCAGGAGGCTGAGTCATGGGGATTGAAAATGCAAAGCCAGCCTCAAGCAACTTAGTGAGACCCTGTCTCAAAAATTAAACAGAACTAGGGATGTACCTCAGTGTTAAAACATTTTGGGTTCAATTCCCAGTACCACTACCATTACCAACAACAAAACAAAACTCAAACACTTCAATCTTGTTTATGGCCAAAATATATTCCATTGTAAGGATATATCCCATTTATTAATTCATTCATTAGTTGATAGACATCTGTGTGTTTTTCACTTTTGGCTATTATAAAACAATGCTGCTATGAAAACTCATATAGAAGTTTTTATATGACTATATGTTTTTATTTTTCATGAGTATTGTGCAGTAAAGAATTACCCTTCTCCAAAGAAAGGTTTGGCCCTTTGCCTCCAGCCCCTGAGAGGTAACTTTGAAGCCTTTGGGATGTCTGACCTACCTGACAAGAGCTGTCTTTAATTACCGGGCAGCGTTGGGCCAAGTCAGATAGTCTATGCTAACAGCATGATTTACAGTGCAGGCTTTGGGCCATGTGGCATCAGCCTGACCTCTAGAGGGACTTGGAACTGAGGTCATCCACGTGGATGGTCAGCTGTGTCTACATGGTCAAGCCCCAATGATATTGGCTGAACTTTGCAGGTTGACAATAGCCTGGTATATCACACATTGTTTCTGGGAGAAATAAGCTCTCTCTGATCAGCTCTCCTGGAAGGGTATCAATAGAAGTTATACTCCCGTTCTGTCCTAGACCATGCCCTGTGCCTTTTTCTTCGGCTAATTCTAAATCTGTTTCCTTTCACTAAAATAAATCATAACTGCACATAATGGCTTTCCGAATTCTGTGAGTACTTCTAGTGAATTAATGAATCTAAAGACAGTCTTGGGGAAATTTCAAAATATGGGTACCTACTTAGAAATGGAATCACTGGTTTATGGGGTCACTTTTGTTGACTGTTTTGAAAAATTGTCAAACTTTTTCACAGCAGCCACATCATTTCACAACTTCACCAGCAACACAGAAGAGTTCCATTTTTTCCACATCTTTGCCAACCATTATTGTTACCCTTTCTTATCATTGGCACTCCAGTGGGTATGAAGTAGTATCTTATTGCAGTTTATTTACTTCTAAAGGGGGAAAATAAGAAATATTTTCTATATATTCTTCAGAAGACATAGAAGTAAACAGACTTAGAAAAATAATTTCATTAGGGCTGGGAATATATATCAATGGTAGAGAGCTTGCCTAGCATGCTTAAGGCCCTGGTCTAACCTCCAATACTGAGAAGAAAATCTTTCATTAGGGGGAAAAATGCTACCCTTACACATCCATTTAAAATTATTTATTTATTTACACATCCACATTTGTGAGGAGAGTTTCTGTGGGATGGGAATGGGACCAGATAGGGTGGCTGGAACAATAATCTTGAAAAAGAACACCAGAGGGCTGGGGTTGTAGCTCAGTGGTAGAGTGCTTGCCTATGACTGGTAAGGCCCTGGGTTCGATCTTCAACACCACATAAAAACAAATAAACAACAACAAACAAATAAATAAAATAATGGTTAAATTCTTTAAAAAAAAAGAACACCAGAAACTGATTAAAGAATTAAGACATTAATTTATGTATTATTTTCTTTTTACAGAGATATTTTGGGCTGGGGATGTAGCTCATTAGTAGAGCACTTGTTTATCATGTGTGAAGCTCTGGGTTTGAGTCACAGCACCGCGAAAAAAACTGAAAACTGCTGTTCTTTAAACATTGTGTCTTCCTCAAGAGCAGATAACACCTGACTGGAATAGCAAACACCTGGTGCATATGTCTTCAACAGTTCTATTTAATTTTTTTTTTTAGTTGTAGACAGACACAATACCTTTATTTTATTTGTCTTTATGTGGTGCTGAGGATCGAACCCAGGGCCTCACACATGCAAGGCAAATGCGCTACCAACTGAGCTACAACCCCAGCCCTCTATTTTTTTTTTGTGGTGCTGGGGATTGAACCCACGGCTTTGTGCATTCAAGGCAAGCACTCTACCAACTGAGCCATATCTTAGCCCTGTCCTCAGCAGTTCTTGTCCTGCCACAGGACAATGTCCATTTGGATGAACAGAGAAATGGATGGAGTCAGAGCAATCTGCTCAAAACTTGGTTACAGAAACAATACCATAAATGGTCCATGCTAGTTTACAATACTCATTTCAGCCACTGCATACTTAAAATTCCAGCACCTGTAGTGACCACCAGCCCTTCTGATCTCTCATCCTTAAGGGCCTAAAGGTCTGTGGAGATGTCACTGCAGTGTTAGGTAACTTCTTCTGTGTTTATGTCTGGCCTCTCTTAACATACTCTGAGCTTCTACAAGAGAGGGACCATAGCTAGGTGCAGTGGCATGTACCTGTAATCCCAGTGACTTGGGAGGCTGAGACAGGAGGATTGCAAATTCAAGATAAGCCTCAACAACATAGTGAGGCCCTAAGCAACTTAGTGACACCCTATCTCAAAATAAAAAATAAAAAAAGGCTAGGGATGTAGCTAAGTGGTAAATTGCCCCTGGGTTAAACCCCCAGTACTGCCTCCCCCCAAATACAGAAAGAGGGACCATAACTGTCATAGAACAAGAACAATTTGTACTGACTATATATATATTTCCCAGCAATTCAGGATTTCAAGTTCAAGGCCAGACTTAGCAACTTAGTGAGACCTTAAGCAACTCATTGAGACCTTGCCTCAAAAAATAAAAAGGGCTGGGATGTAGTTTAGTGGTCAAGTGCTCCTGTTTTTGATTTCCCAGTGCAACAAAAAACACAAAACAAATCAAAACAAACAAAAAACCCCCCAAAACACTAAAACTCCTCAAACTGAGAATAATAATAAGGCACTTTCCCCCAATATTTCATTTTTTTTCTCTCCAATATACTATCTTTAATAGTCACTGAGCAGATGTACTTGCTTACTTAATACTTTCCTATGTGGTGAAGATTTTGTTTTTTTAAAAAATTCACTTCTCTCATGCCAAACAGTAAACTCTTGGTGGCCCACCATTTTATCCTTATTTCAGTATACTTGTATATATGTCTTTGGACAGGGTCCCATCCCTCTACTGTCTACCCAAACCCCAAATGTTTAATGATTCTATTCAGTTTGGGTGATGAATGATAGAGCTTTCTATCAGCAAAGTTAGATTGACTCTAGAGCATAATAATATAAATAAAAATGACAAGTACTATTACTAGTACAACTAACACTGAGTATTTACTATCTTTCTAGGCAGTATGCTAAAACTCTTACCATCTTAAGTAAGTACTATTAACATCTTCATTTATAGATGTGGAAACTTAAGTCCAGATATGTTAGTTAATTTTTCCAAACCTGTGTAACCAGCAAGAGGTAGAACCAGGATTTAAATTCCAGAAGCCTGACTCCAAAGGCCATATTTTTTTAATATTTATTTTTTAGTTGTAGTTGGACACAATACCTTTATTATATTTATTTATTTTTATGTGATGCTGAGGAATTGAACCCAGGGCCTTGTACGTGCTAGGTGAGCACTCTACCACTGAGCCAAAACCCCAGCCCTCCAAAGGCCATATTCTTTTTTTTTTAAATTTTTTTTTGGTTTTATTTTTTTATTGGTTGTTCACAACATTACAAAGCTCTTGACATATCATATTTCATACATTAGATTGAAGTGGGTTATGAACCCCCAATTTTACCCCAAATGCAGATTGCAGAATCACGTCGATTACACATCCACAATTTTACATAATGCCCTATTAGTAATTGTTGTATTCTGCTACCTTTCCTATCCCCTACTATCCCCCTCCCCTCCCCTCCCATCTTCTCTCTCTACCCCATCTACTGTAATTCATTTCTCTCCTTGATTATATTCCCATTCCCCTCACAACCTCTTATATGTAATTTTGTATAGCAAAGAGGGTCTCCCTTCATTTCCATGCAATATTCCTTTTCTCTCCCTTTCCCTCCCATCTCATGTCTCTGTTTAATGTTAATCTTTTCTTCCTGCTCTTCCTCCCTGCTCTGTTCATAGTTGCTCTCATTATATCAAAGAAGACATTTGGTATTTGTTTTTTAGGGATTGGCTAGCTTCACTAAGCATAATCTGCTCTAGTGCCATCCATTTCCCTGCAAATTCTATGATTTTGTCATTTTTTATTGCGGCATAGTACTCCATTGTGTATAGATGCCACATTTTTTTAATCCATTCATCTATTGAAGGGCATCTGGGTTGGTTCCACAGTCTAGCTATTGTGAATTGTGCTGCTATGAACATCGATGTGGCAGTATCCCTGTAGCATGCTCTTTTAAGGTCTTCAGGGAATAGTCCGAGAAGGGCAATAGCAGGGTCAAATGGTGGTTCCATTCCCAGCTTTCCCAGGAATCTCCAAACTGCTTTCCAAATTGGCCGCACCAATTTGCAGTCCCACCAGCAATGTACAAGTGTACCCTTTTCTCCACATCTTCGCCAGCACTTGTTGTTGTTTGACTTCATAGTGGCTGCCAATCTTACTGGAGTGAGATGGTATCTTAGGGTGGTTTTGATTTGCATTTCTCTGACTGCTAGAGATGGTGAGCATTTTTTCATGTACTTGTTGATTGATTGTATATCCTCCTCTGAGAAGTGTCTGTTCAGGTCCTTGGCCCATTTGTTGATTGGGTTATTTGTTATCTTATTGTCTAATTTTTTGAGTTCTTTGTATACTCTGGATATTAGGGATCTATCTGAAGTGTGAGGAGTAAAAATTTGTTCCCAGGATGTAGGCTCCCTATTTACCTCTCTTATTGTTTCTCTTGCTGAGAAAAAACTTTTTAGTTTAAGTAAGTCCCATTTGTTGATTCTTGTTATTAACTCTTGTGCTATGGGTGTCCTATTAAGGAATTTGGAGCCCGACCCCACAATATGTAGATCGGAGCCAACTTTTTCTTCTATCAGACACAGAGTCTCTGATTTGATATCAAGCTCCTTGATCCATTTTGAGTTAACTTTTGTGCATGGCGAGAGAAAGGGATTCAGTTTCATTTTGTTGCATATGGATTTCCAGTTTTCCCAACACCATTTGTTGAAGATGCTATCCTTCCTCCATTGCATGCTTTTAGCCCCTTTATCAAATATAAGATAGTTGTAACTTTGTGGATTAGTCTCTGTGTCCTCTATTCTATACCATTGGTCCACCCGCCTGTTTTGGTACCAGTACCATGCTGTTTTTGTCACTATTGCTCTGTAATATAGTTTGAAATCTGGTATCGCTATACCGCCTGATTCACACTTCCTGCAAAGGCCATATTCTTAACCACTATTCTTTCTTTACACTCAGGAATGCCTAAAGCATCTGGATATAGAATGAATGTGGCTTGAACATAAGATAGAGAAGTACTAGCTGGGCATGGTGGCACACACCTGTAATCCTAGCAGTTTAGGAGGCTGAGGCAGGAAGATTGTGAGTTCAAAGCCAGTCTCAGCAACTTAGTGAGGCCCCAAGCAACTCGATGAGACCCTGTCTCTAATTAAAATACAAAATAGGGCTGGGGATGTGGCTCAGTGGGTAAGTGCCCCAAGTTCAATCCCTGGTACCAGAGAGAGAGAGAGAGAGAGAGAGAGAGAGAGAGAGAGAGAGAGAGAGAGAAGGGAGGGAGGAAGGGAGGGAGGGAGGGAGGGAGGGAGGGGGAGAGAGAAGTATGCTACAGGAGTTCTGGAAAGCTGCTGGCAGTTAGAGGTAAGGACTGTGTACACAGTCTAGGCAAAATCCAGGGCTGTACCTGATTTGAACCCGGACTTTAGGATCTGCACCAGGAATATCAGAAGCCTTTGTATTCAGGAGAAAGGATGGTTCTAGTTCCTAAATGTGGAGGCTACAGATATTGGCTGGTCTGGACCCCCAAACTGCTGGTGTTACAATTTTTATCCTTGCCCAGAGGATGTTTCCAAATTAAAAGTGGAGGACTGAAGGATATTCCCATTGCCAGAAGAAAAGAAGCCAGACAAAACACAATTCACAGTTAAAAGACTTCCATAAAGCATTTATAAGCTAAATGCAAAAAAAGCTAAATGCCCAAGATATGTTCATAATTATAAAGACTCTTAAATAGAACTCCAAAAAACAATTATGCTAACAAAACTTGACACCTACTAAATTACTGTATTTGTTTTCCATGTTTCTGATTCCTGTACAGGGCAGCAAGATGCTGGATCATGAATGGATTTGAAATTTACTTTTATTCAGTCATGGTTTAAAAGGAAAACAGTTTTTTTTAAAGAGAGAGTGAGAGAGAGAGAGAGAGAGAGAGAGAGAGAGAATTTTAATATTTATTTATTTTTTCTTAGTTCTCGGCGGACACAACATCTTTGTTGGTATGTGGTGCTGAGGATCGAACCCGGGCCACATGCATGCCAGGCGAGCGTGCTACCGCTTGAGCCACATCCCCAGCCCCAGGAAAACAATTTTTTTGGTTTGTTTTCTTACAAACCAAACTGGACTTCCTATCCAGTTGTCAACTGTGGAAAATGAAGACCACTTTCAGTATAAGCAGAACATAGGTGGAGAAAAATACAATCACATTTAAGAAGGTCACCTGGTGGGGTTGGGGTTTGTAGCTTGCCTAGCATGCATGGGGCCCTGGTTTTCATCTGTAGATATGGGGTGTGGGGCAGAAGATCATCTGAGGCTGGGGATACAGTTCAGTGGCAGAGCACTTTCCTAGCATGTACAAGGCCCTAGGTTCTATTCCCAGCACTACAGAACAAAACAACAAAAACCAAACTAAACAAAAAGATCACCTAAAGTTTATCACCTTTGCTCAGAAGTGGGGATGGGACTGCCTTTAATGCCACTGGCGACTTCCGTCACATTTCCCAGGACAGAAAACATTTCATACCTTTCTCCTTAAACCTGTAGACCTCACCCATATCCACATTATGAGATGATGATTCTGCTTGCAATAATACTTAGAAAATTACAAAAATCAAAAGAGAACTCCTGTAGATTCCCACTAGTGTTCCTACTTAAAACTGCATTCACATACTCTGCCCTTCAAGCCTGTTTCCTGGAACAACTATCTGTGTTTTTGTCTAAAGCACCCCTCATTAGCATACTTTGCCCCAGCTTCTTTTTAAAAAAATTTTTTTGTAGTTGTAGATGGACAGAATGTCTTTATTTATTTATTTTTAATGTGGTACTGAGGATCGAACCCAGTGCCTCACACATGCTAGGCAAGTGCTCTGCCACTGAGCTATAGCCCCAGCACCCCCATCCTTTTTTACCTACTGAAAAACCTTTGCTGCTACAGCTTTCTCCGTAACTCAGTCACTCCCTTTGAATGCATACTGTTCTGTCCTGTTAATAAATATATTTACATAGTTATATTTCTTCCATCTAAAAGACTTTTTTATTCTGTGTATCTAGACTGTTCCTATCCTAGTTCTTTGCCCTGCCCCTTGGCTATGTAGTTTTGTCCATCCCCACTCCACATAAACTGCTTATATAGATCACCAATAACACATTGCTAAATTTAGGGATCCATGTATGGTCCTCATCTTACCTCAGCATGGAGGTAACACCATGGAGCTTTCGATTCTTAAAATGCTTTCTTTTTTTGGTTTTGAAGGCTACTACACTCTCTTGATTTTCTGCCTCTCTACCTGGTGGGTATCTTTTTAGTCTCCTCTGCTAGCTGTTCCTATTCTCCTTGATTTACTAACTCTGGAACGCTAAGGTCCAGTCCTTGATACCGTTCTTCCCTCTGTCTATTCTGACTCAGTTGGTGAACTTACCCACTCGACACTTTAAAACTATCCATATGCCAGTGCCTGCCAAATTTATGTTTTTGGTCCAAGACTTCCTCCTAAACTCCAGATTCGTGTCAACAACTGCCAGTTTGACATTTTGACTATGGTATGTGATAGACACCTCAAACTTAAGTGTCCAAAATGGAATTCCTGATTTTCTCCCTCAAATCTGTTCTATCTGCAGATTCCTTTTACAGTTTATCCAAAGTTCATCCTCCCCCTGTTTGGGTAAAAATCATGGTGTCATCCTTAAATCCTTTCCTTCTCTCACACCTCATATCTGATCCATAGTAAATCCTGTTGGCTCTACCTTCAACATTCATCCAGAATCCAAGTATGTTTTACCATTTCAAGGGCTACCACTGTGGTCAAAGCTACCAACCACCTCTCTCATTGCATTTCCTTCTAATTGCTTTTCTTGCTTCTAAACTTCTGTCCTCACAGTCTATTTTTTTTAAAAGAAAGGGTCTTTACTGCCCAGACTGGTACTGAACTCCTAGACTCAAGTGATCCTCCTGCCTTGAGCCTCCTGCTTAGCTAGGATTACAGGCATGGGCTACCATGTCTGGCTCTATTCTCAACAGAGTAGCTAGAATGCTTTTAAAAAACCTTTTCCTACGGAAAAACCTACATAATAGAATAATATAATAAACTCTCTGTATACCCACCATCCAGCTTTAGTGGGTTTTGGTAGATGGCCATTCTTGTTGTATCTTCACCTCTACAGTGCCCTGTTCTCTGTATTATTTTCATACCACAATATTATATCTAAAAAATATAAATTGCTGGTATGATGGTATACAACTGCAATCTCAGCAACTCAGGAGGCTGGGGCAGGAGCATTGCAAGTTCAAGGCCAGCCTTGGCAACATAGCAAGACCTTGTCTTAAAATAACATAAAAAGGGGCTGGGGATGTGGCTCAAGCGGTAGCGCGCTCGCCTGGCATGCGTGCGGCCCGGGTTCGATCCTCAGCACCACATACCAACAAAGATGTTGTGTTCGCCGAGAACTAAAAAATAAATATTAAAAAAAAATTCTCTTTCTCTCTCTCTCTCTCTCTCTCTCCTCTCTCACTCTCTTTTAAAAAAAATAACATAAAAAGGGTTGAGGATATTTACTCAGAGGTAAAACGCCTCTGAATTCAATCTCCAGTATTGAAAAAAAAATGCTATCAATTGGCTGCCTAAAACCTGCCAATGAATCCCTCTTCACTCAGTGTAAGAACTAAAGATTTATAAGGCTTCTGGAAGCCATTACCAGGAGCTGGCAAACTACGTCCACAAACTAAATGCAGTTGGTCACTTGTTTTTTGTGCTCCATGAGCGAAGAATAGAAGGATTTTTTTTTTTTTTTTAAATCCAGAGAAGAAATTTTTCTTTGGTGTATTAGGGATTGAATTGACGGTACTTTACCACTGGGTTACATCCCTGGTTCTTTATTTATTATATACTTTTTAGATGTTGATGGACCTTTATTTATTATTTATGTGTGGTACTGAGAATCGAACCCTGGTGCCTCACACATGCTAGGCAAGTGCTCTACTACTGAGCCACAACCCCAGACAATCCTTTAATGATTTAAAAATATTTATTTTTTAGTTGTAGTTGGACACAACACCTTTATTTTATTTATTTACTTTTATGTGGTGCTGAGGATTGAACCCAGGGCCTCACAGGTGCTAGGAGAGCGCTCTACTGCTGAGCCACAACTGCAGCCCCAAGTCCTTTAATTAAAAAAAAAATTGAGATAGGATCTTGCTAAATTCCTCAGGCTGGCCTCAAACTTGTGATATTCTTGCTTCAGCTTCCCAAGTAGCTGGGATTATAGGCATGTACCACCATGCCCAGCAAAAGAACAATATTTTGTGACATGTGAAACTTATATGAAATTTATTTTCAGAGTCTAAAAATGAAGTTTTATTGGGATATGGCCATGTTCTTTTCTTTAAGTATTGTCTATTGCTGTCTTCATGCTACAAAGGCAGTGTTTTAAGTAGTTGCAATCAAGATATATGGTTCACAAAGCCTAATGTATTTAGTATCTGGCCAATTGTAGCAAAAAATTGCCAACTTCTGCCATAATCAATCAGGCCCCTGAGTAATCCCTTTAACTTCCTCTTCCTACATACTCCATTCTCATCTCACTAGCCTCTTTTCAGTTGCTCAAATAGGCCAGACACACTCCTATCTTATAGCCTTTCTAATGGTTGTTTCTTCCGCTTGGAACATTATTTCCCTAAACATCTGCATAGCTCTTTCTTTTGCTTTTAAGCCTTGGATCAAACTCCCACTTACACAATGAATTCCACCCTGACCACTCTATTTAAACTTGTAACTCATAAAACTTTCTCTATACTCCCTATCTTCTTACTGTACTCCACATTTTTTATTTCCATAACATTTACCACCTTTGAGTGTGCTATTAAATATCTACTGCTTATGCTGGGTATGGTGGCACATAATCCCAGCAATTCAGGAGGCTGTGACAGGAGGATGGCAAGTTCAAGGCCAGCCTTAGCAACTTAGCAAGACCATGTTTCAAAATAAAAAATATAAAAAGGACTGGGGATATACCTTAGTGGTAAATTGCCCCTGGGTTTAATCCCCAGTACCTCAAAAATATCTATTGATTATTATCTACTTCTCCTAGCTAAAAGTAAGTTCCATGGTATATGAATGATTCTTTTTTGGTTCACTGTCAGACTCAATGCCTTTACCTAATTAGGTATAAATATATGTTGCTTTTCTTTTTTCAGTACAGGGGATTGAACCCAGGGCTTTATGCATGCTAGACAAGCACTCTACCACTACATGTTGAATAAATATAATTCCTTATAATCTAAAGTTTGGGTTCGAGATGCAGCTCAGTAGTAGAGCACTTGCCTAGCATGGATAAAGTCCTGGGTTCAATCCCAAGCACTGTAAAAAGAAAGCTTGAGTCTCAATGTGGTAAGATCTTTATAAAATTAAAAATTTGAATTCTAAGTCATGAAATAAGATGACAATTTTTTTCCAGAATGTTCTATCCATCTGTTCATCTATCATCTACTTATCAATCTAATATTTACTGTCTGTCTGCCTCATCAGGGTGTGGGATCTAAAAATAAAAAAAATCTGAGCTAACAACTTATAGATGAATAACCATACAGAAGGCAGAATGTAGTGATGTAGTAATGCAGGGCTGTAATGCAAACCCAGGTCTGCTAAGGTCAAGTCAATGCTTTATTTTGACACAGTCATGTTGTCAATAACTAACAATTATAAAAATAATTATTTGTGTTGCTGTGGATTGAACTCAGGGCTTTGTACATGCTAGGCAAGCACCCTACCACTGAACTACATACCCAGTTCCTAAAGATAATTTTCTCAAAATAGTAAAAACAGAGTGAAAATGCAGGTTCCACAATAAAGAAAATTAGTAAATTACTGGATGGAAATTCAATGTCTTATAAAATGATTAAATAATAATTATGAAAACAGAAGATATTTCACTTGAAAAGTGGGAAAAAGTGTGTATCACAAACTAATCTATGGTACAACAAAAGATGGATATATTTATTCAGTAAACACTAATCAAATGCTAACAGCACTATGCTCTGTGCCAGGGAAAATTCACAGAAGAATGATGCACAATCTTGGTCCTCAAGGAGAACCACATATGTGGATTAACAAGAAGAGAACTTAAACATAAACAGGTAGTATGTTAGGGCAGTAAATCCAAGGGAAACAGTTTTCCTTTATAATTGCTAAAGTGCTATAGTTAGGATAAATAAAACCAGCCCAAAAAGGTTTAAAAAGCAAGGGAAAATATTTAATTATGTTAGATGATGAGCCTGAACCACATTGTCATGTCACACAGCAAGGAGTCTTATGAAACACCCAGAGCCACTGTCCTAAACTATAACATTATATGGCTCTTTTTCTGTGGAGAAAGTCATCAGGCAAAGTGAACTCTAACCAGCCTGTAGCTCACTTGCAGGAGGTCTGAGAAGTGGGAGGCCAGTCTTTCCTTCCCTCTTGCCTGCTGAGCCACCTTACTATGTCTGGAATAGAAAGTGAAATGCATTATGGAAATCGAGATTACAAAGAATAAACTTTTGTGCCTTTGCTGGATATAACTGGCCTTCACCAGTTTTAGCTATGTGCCCACTCCAACTGCTGCTGGGTATCACACCAGCTACTATTTCTACTTCTGCTTCAAGCAGCTAAGTTCTTGTGTGCCAAATATCCTAGAAAATCTTATTTGCATTACCACACACTATAAATGTGCCTACTAAAATGATTTTCAAAACCACCAGAATTCATCCTTTCAAATACATCTCTCCCTACTAAAATGGCTACTTAGTTCAGCAACGGCCAACCATCAAATCATCCTGGAGCTCAAGTCCATTTACAGTTAGTGGGTGAGCCACACAAGAATACAAGTTGCTTGTTTCAGAATTATAGCTTATTCCCACCCAGGATGCTGTCATTCAGCTTTAGAGCTCAGCTAACTCATCAGCTCTGACAGCAAAGGATGGAGAATATTTCTTTTTGAGACAGTCTCACCATGTTGCCCAGGCTGGCCTTGAACTCCTGGGCTCAAGTGATTCTCTTGCTTCAGTCTCATGAGTAGTTGGGAACACCAACATATACCACTGTACCCAGCAACCACTATGAATATTGAAAAAAAGCTGAACACTCCAGAGGCCACATCCAAAATGGGTCCAGAAATGGGTCTATAAAATGTCAGAGCCCTAGGAGTGACTTTCCAGTTAATAGAACTCTTTTTTAAATATTTATGTTTTAGTTGTAGTTGGACATAATACCTTTATTTTATTTATTTATTTTTTATGTGGTGCTGAGGATTGAACCCAGGGCCTCACACTTGCTGGATGAGTGTTCTACTGCTGAACCACAACTCCAGCCCAACAGAACTCTTTACTAGGAGAGTGTATCTGACCAATTTGATTTTAGCTCACTCCACCATTTTTTCATGGGCACTTACCTGAATACAAGCTCCTATCTTCACTTTGCACAGATTGCAAACTAAGGCCCACCGGCTGGGTGGGATGTGGGAGATCTTTGTGATTGGTTCCATCCTCTCGGGACAAGCAATGCTGACCTAGAAACAAAATATCATCATAAGGCAGAAGCATCAATGCATCTCAGAAGTACCTTTCACAAACCATAAATTATTTTTTTTCCTTTTGGGGTACTGGGGATTGAACCCAGGGGCACTTAACCACTGAACCACATCTCCAGCCCTGTTTTATATTTTATTTAAAGATAGGGTCTCAATGAGTTGCTTAGTGCCTCGTTTCTGCTGAGGCTGGCTTTGAACTCTTGATCCTCCTGTCTCAGCCTCCAGCCCACTGGGATTACAGGCATGTATCGCGATGCCCGGCTAAATTTTTAATTTTTTTTAAAAATTATTTTATTGTTGGTTGTTCAAAACATTACATAGTTCTTAATATACCATATTTCACAGATTGATTCAAGTGGGTTATGAACTCCCATTTTTACCCCGTATACAGATTGCTGTGTCACATCAGTTTAAATTTTTAAATTTTGAGATAGGGTATTGCTAAGTTGCTGGGGATGGCTTTGAACTTGCAATCCTCCTGCCTCGGCCTCCTGAATCACTGGGATTAAGGCATGCACTACCACATCTGGACAAATGATGTTATATAAAGCTCAGAACATCAAAACAATGAGGTAAGTCACATCTTTCAAGGTTAATACAGTACCAAAAATAAACTACATACTGCTCATTCCTTCAATCTTTTCTAGTAATATAAATGATTCATATATAGGATGAGAGTGCAGGAGTGTAGAGCAGGCATGGTTATCTTAATGAATCAAAGATATCTACCTTACTTAGGAACCAAAGAAAGCTACTAAGGAAGGAAATTAAAATTCACAATATCTAGCACCTGTTATATGCCAGAGATAGTGGCATATGCCTCATTATTTCATTTAATCAAATAAGGATAAAAACAGGCAGTGACAAATCTTTATATTTGGTTTACAAAAAGTACAATACTGTTGGAAAACACCAACAGCATATTTATATAATGAAGAGATTGCAGCATGTAAGGAGAAAAGATGAGGATGATAACATTTCCAAACCAAAAGTCTTTAAAACCACATAACTACCATCAGCTTATCCTACTTCCTCAGGCAAAGTACCTTGAAGTGAAATTAGTCTTTAGGAGAGTGCTGAAAGGAAAAGGATGAAAACATTCTTTTCCTCATGAAAATAATGAGCCATGCAACTTCTGGTAAAAGGTATTTTCAATTTGTTTTACAAATACATGACTTTCTACGAGAGAAACAACTTTAAAAAGTGAAGAACTATCAAATAAAGATGGTCAAACTAGTACAAATTCTACCCACATCAGGAAACAGATCCGGAATACTCCAAAAGGCAATGGAAACCAAGAATGTTTGAAACCATAAGAGATGTTGACAGCTGACATAGCTTATTGTACTTCTAAAGAACTCTTCCTGAGTCAGAAAGACTTTTATGAGCTAAGAGAGATGGGAGAACTGCTGTTGGAAACCAGACACTCTCAGGCCAGAAACCTGGGTTCATGTTACATGTCTATTAGCTGGATGTAATAATAATAATAATTATTATTATTAGGTACTAGGGATTGAACTCAGGGGTGCTTACCCACCAAGCCACATCCCCAGACCTTTTTTTTTAAATTGTTGTAGAGGGACATGATACCTTTATTTTATTTATTTATTTTTATGTGGTGCTGAGGATTGAAACTAGTGTTTCACTGTGCTAGGCAAAAGCTCTGCCACTGAGCCACAACCCCAGCCCTCTCCAGCCCTTTTTATTTTGAGACAGGGTCTCACTAAATTGCTTAGGACCTTGCTAAAATGCTAAGGCTAACCTCAAACTTGTGATCCTCCTGCCTCAGCCTCCTGAATTTCTGGGATTATAGGTGTGTGCCACCATGCTGGGCTAGCTGGATGTTCTTAATGAGAAAAAGAAACTGCTCCTCAAATATTTTTAAAAATATGTAGGCTGTGGGGCTGGGGTTGTGGCTCAGTGGTAGAGCACTCATCTGGCACATGCGAGGCCCTGGGTTAGATCCTTAGCACCACATAAAAATAAACAAACAAAATAAAGGTACTGTGTCTAACTACTTCTTAAAATTAAATATTTTTTAAAAAGTGTGGGCTGGGGTTGTGGATCAGTGATACAGTGTTTGCCTAGCATGTGTGAGGGCCTGGGTTTGATCCTCAGCACCACATAAAGATAAATAAATAAAGGTATTGTGTCCATCTACAACTAAAAAATATTTAAAAATATGTGTATAGCTATAAGAATACAAAATTATGTATCTAGGACTTTTAGTTTAATTCTGTGGGCTTGATTATTAGATAGTAACTTTTCTGGAACCAATAATAACAAAATTAAATCCAGAGAAATTTTAAAGGAGAATCAAATACTAATAACAATATCATCAGTTTCCCATTAACTGAATTCCATAGTCTCTTGTAATGCAGTTAATCTGCTTAACACATGTTCTGGCTTACATAGGGGTTGGGGCGAGAGAGTGTGAGTGAGATGTCCAAACAGCTTTTTTTTTTTAAAGGTATTTAGCCAGATGTGGTAGCACACACCTGTAATACCAGTAGCTTAGGAGGCTGAGGCAGGAGGATCGTGAGTTCAAAGCCAGCCTCAGCAATGGTGAGGCCCTAAGCAACTCAGTGAGACCCTGTCTCTAAATAATACAAAATAGGGCTGGGGGAGTGGTTCAGTGGTCGAGTGATCCTGAGTTCAATCCCTGGTACAAAAAAAAAAAAAAAAAAAAAAAAAAGCAGTGTAGTGCTATGGCACATGCCTATAATCCCAGCAACTTGGCAGGAGGATCACAAGTTTGAGGCCAACTTTGGCAACTTAACAAGACCTCATCTCAAAATAAAAAATAAAGCCAAGCATGTTGGTGCACATGTATAATCTCAGTAGCTCAGGAGGCTGAGGCAGGAGGATTGCAAGTTCAAAGCCAGCCTCAGCAACTTAACAAGGCCTTAAGCAACAAGACCCTGCCTCAAAATAAAAAGTAATTAATGGGCTGAGGATGTGGCTCAGTGGTTAAGTGCCCCTGGCTTCAATCCCTGGTGCCAAAACAAACAAACAAACAAACAAACAAATAAATAAAAAAATAGATAGGGCTGGGGATGTAGCTCCGTGACAGAACACACCCGTAACCAAGAAGAATCCCACATAGTGGAAGCATTATTACTTCAGAAACATCGGCAAATATGAAGCTCTCCACTGTAAACCTGTGTCAGTCTAAATGCTGTGGGAGCGGGCTGGATGTGGGGTACCCTGAAGAAAATGGCTTCAGTGTTAGATAATTTCTCACCTCTGGAATCCACAGGGCACAGCTGACATGAGCCCATTTAGTCCCTGTTCTGGTGGTCTTCATGGCTCCACCTTTCTTTGGACATAGAAGACACTGTGGATGAATGCCCAGGACACAGGAGCGACACAGCCAGCTGCCTTCTGGGACCTTGAGGATGCCATAGCAGGCCTGGAGGCATGAGGAGGAGAGGGAAGAATGGTTAGCATCTTTGTACCAGGTCCATGTCTATTTTACTACACAGTCAAGTATACCCTCTGCTTTTTTTTAAAGATTTTTAAAAAATTTTTTTTAATATTTATTTTTTAGTTTTCGGCAGACACAACACCTTTGTTTCTACGTGGTGCTGAGGATCGAACCCGGGCCGCACGCATGCCAGGCAAGCGCGCTACCGCTTGAGCCATATCCCCAGCCCCTACCCTCTGCTTTTGGGAGAAAGTTAAGTATACCCTCTGCTTTTGGGAGAAAGTCAAATAAAGCCAAATAAGTTTAAATCCAGGACTGAGAGATTTAAAAACACTCAAAAAGGCAAATTCCAGTATCTGAAATAAGATCAGTATGTCTGACCAAGAGAACTGAATTTAAGGATGATAGAACAAGACTTGGAGAATATACTCCCAAAGGTTAGACCAATCTGTTATCTGAGGGTTGGGAATATAGATTTTTTGCCTCTGTTTTCTAAAGCTTCTTCAGTGTTTATGTATTTTGATTAGCCAAATACTTATTGAATATATTCTACATATCATGCACCATTGTGATCAAGAAAAAAACTGTTAGGAAATAAACTTCTGAAGAGTAAATAAACTAATGTTAATCAAGAATCTAATAGTGTCTGGTATATAAAAAGCACTCAGCAAATCATAGTAATCTGCATGGGTTCAAAAAATAGGACTTGTATTTTTTTAAGAATTAAAAAGCCATGTTGGGTAAGTACATGTGGAAAGGGACCGCAGGTGTCCTTTAGGACCTACCAGAAACCTCAAGGATCTGAGAATGGCCGCCTGTTGACAGCTAGTGAAAAGTTAAGGCCTTAAATCATACAAAGAAACGAATTCTGCCAACAGCTTGCCTGAATTTGGAAACGAATTTGCCCCTAATAGAGCCTCCAGATAAGAGCTCAGTCCGGCTGAGACCTTGACTACACCCTTGCAACTCTGAGCAGAGGACCTGCTTAAGCTGTGTACAGATTCCTGACCCATGGGCACTGTGATAAATAAATGTATGTTGTGTACTTGCTAAATATGTAGTGATTTATTATTCAGCAATGAAAAAAATGGGACTTGTGAATGAATTTTGTATAGAATATTACAGTAATCAAAATCATCTATTATAAGTTCTAGAAGCTGCTTCAAATCATTTATGGAATGAATTCAGAAAAATAAATAAATGAATAACTGGTATGGTAGAAGATTAGTTAGAGAAAAAGAAATCTAGAATATTTTCCAATCTCCAGAATCATTCATCTTTTCCTTCTTACTGCTTTACTCACTATTTGAAACTAAACCTAGGGGACACCTGGTTCTCCATGTGGCTTGGTATTCATCATTGTCCTTTTCAATATGGTAGCTTCAAAATCTCTTTAGGCCCCAGGAGTTGCAGCTTCAGGTCAGATTCAAGTTATAAATTTACCATCATATCTTCACTCACCCCTAAACCTGCTCCTTTCCCAAACTCTTTCTTTCTATATCCTGTTGTGCTTCCCCAAATTCCTGGAGTTGTGTTACCCACTTGCCTTCATGGATTGGATTTGATGCTTCTTATTCCTCCCTACAGAGTAGCCTAGAGATTCTGCCCTTCCTTCCTCTCCACACCACCACCACCACACTACTACTCTATCCAAGTTCTCATCACACCATGCCTGGATTGATTTACTTCTAAATTTTCTTCTCTTGTGTTCATACATTCAACCCTTCTGCTATTTGGCTCCCAAATGCTTTCTGTTAAAACAAATATTTCATGCACAGAGGCAAACCTCCTAGGATTTCTTCTGCTCTTACCTGCCCCTTACTTATATGAGAAGTTGGCTACTATCTGAAGTGTGTTTTGTAAGGCCAACAAGCTAAGAGTTTTTTTTCCCACATTTTGACAGGGTTGTAAGAAGAAGAAAAAGAACACTATGGAGTAGAGACTATGTGATTGGCAAAGTCTAAAATAATTACTATCTGATCCTTTAAAGAAAAATTTGCATGCTTTCCCTCCCTTGAATCAAAATGTGAAATATGATATGTCAAGAACTATGTAATGTTTTGAACAACCAACAATAAAAAAAAAAAGAAAAATTTGCTGGCCCTTGACCTAAAGCTTGTGGCTAGTCAACACCTCACTTTTTGTTCCCATATCCCACCACATCCAAACATAGTATCCCTGACTTAGACAGGAAGGCCTCTTACATTTTCAGTCATTCTAATTCTTATGTCCATGTGTCTGTCTAGGCAGTTCCATGCTTTATACAGTCAACCCCTCTTTGCACAGTCAGATCTTTTGCCTCGGACTCTAGGTCCCTCCAAAAACCCTGCTCAGGTCATGGTAGCCCCTTTTGTTTGTTCCACTGCCTTACGCTCATTCTCTACTCCATGAAACTTCCCTCAACAAGTATATAGCAAGCATCATGTATTCTTTTTCTTCATTTTTTGTTGTCATGCTCTGTCTCCTTGGTGAGACATTAAGGTCACTGGGGGTTGTTTTCATCATCATTTACCTTTAATGCACCCAAGCTGAGCTCAAGTAGGTGGTTTGGTAGAATGAATTAACTTAGCTCAAGAACTCAAGCTGGACTCCAAATAGGCTGTTCTCATGACATTGGGGCATCATTTTTATAAGGTTCTTAACCTCTGAAGCTCTGCTCTAAACTGAGGAACAGAATGTTTGCCAGGAAATGAAAGCAAGCTTCTTATCTAAAATAGAGCCTCTTTCAGAATGGCAGAAGAGAAGCTAGTGGCTGCTTCTAAGAATGCCCTTTCTTTTGCCAATCTTCTATTGGGCAGAATGAGCCCTTTGTACAATTATTTACGGCCATAAGATTATAAAAGCTTGCATTTCATAGCACTGATTCTTAACCCGTTATGGACCATAAAATGAATAAGCTTGTGAAGTTTGAGAAATAACATTCATTACATTTTACATAAAATTTCAGGGGTCAATAAACTCAGTGTCAAGTTATTATATTCACGACAGATATAAAAACCTTAAGAGCATGCACATTAGGCAAATTAACTGATATTAATATGAGTGTTCTACATTTTGGCTAAGAAGCAGAAAATGGGTACACACACAGGGATTTGGAATGGTCAATTTTCACATTTTTCTATAGAAAAAAATGTTATACTGATACACATTTTAAGGTACTGACCATGAGTATATTTTTGTCACTGAGGAAAAATACTGGACACAAAGTAAAGAAGAAAAATTATGTTTAATAAATTCAGATGTCAATGTGTTTCCATTCTGTTAAGGAGTATACCGAACTTTCCAAATCATTTTAAATCATTTTTTGGCCAACAGAGGGAGCTCTAACATAAGCAGCTCTTTTGGATCCAAGTGAATGTACTCTGGAAGAATCTCTTTTTATATGAAGCTTTAAATATATTCCAAATTCCCAGCATCCCCCCCCCTTTTTTTGGTACCAGAGATACAACCCAGGGGTGCTTAACCACTGAATCACATCTCTAGACCTTTTTATTTTTAATTTTGAGACAGGGTCTCACTAAATTGCTTAGGGCCTCACTAAATTGCCAAGGCTAGCCTCAAACTTGCAATCCTCCTGTCAGCCTCTGGAGCCACTGGGATTATGGGAATGCACTACCATGTCTGGAAAATTCCCAGCTTTAGTACATATCAGTTTATATTATCAGTTTATATTCTGCAAGGCCTGGCCAGCTGCTATTGTCATCTCTATGTGAAGAGAGATGTGAGCACCACTGTATAATTGAATATGTTAATGTATCTCTAACAAAGTATATGATTATTTGCACAAAATAAATAAAGACTGTAAATGGCCTCATACTGGGTGAATTCTGGTATTGTCCCCAAATCTGTTTTAGAGCACAACTTCAGCAAAAAGTGCACTTTTCAGAGCTTTCTAATTTTGGAATTGCAGAGAAGGGACAGTGATACATTAAGATCAGAGTTAAATTATAATTTTTTCTCACTGAAAATATTGCATAAATGCCAATCATTAGGGGAATGAAGATAAAATTTCAAAATTCACTATTTTAGAGGTTACAGGTAAATGAAAACAGACTAAATTAGTCATTGAAAATTCAGAATATATTTTACATACAGAGGGTTATGTTTGGTGGCCCACAGAATTAAAACAAAGTCTTTTTTTGATATTGGGGATTGAACCTAGGGGGGTTCTTTACCACTGAGCTACATCTCCAGCCCTTTCTATTTTGAGATAGGGTCTTGTTAAGTTGCTGAGGATGGCCTTGAACTTGTGATCCTCCTGCTTCAGCCTCCAGAATTGCTGGGATCATAGGCATAGATCATCACACCTGGCAACAACAAAGTCTTAAGCCCTGTTTGCTCTCTATCTCTTATGTTACTTGGTCTAATCATTTTAGTTATTTTAGCTAGAATGATCTCTTCAAAATGAAAATCATTTCCTTCAGAGTTGACAGGAAAAAACAATAAATAATTCCTCAATTTGTCACAAGGTCCTTCACATGTGTCTCCTTCTCTTCCCTCTGTCTCCAGGCCTTCTCTACTCCACTCTGTAGTTCTGATGTACTCAGAACTGTCTCCAATACACTTTGCTTACTCTCACTACCTGTTATATGCTCTCCTCTCTTCCTTGCTGGTTTACCTGACATCTCCTTTTGGCCATTATAATTCAGCATGAATGCCACCCTCAAGTTGTCCTTGACTCCTATCCCCACTTTGCATTTTCACAGTAGCATGGACTTATATCTTTAAAAACACTTGGAATACTATGCTAAATTGGCTGTTTCCTTGTAGTTCTTACACCAGACTATGATATTCTTGGGAGTAGAGAGCATATCTGCCTCTTTATCACTGACTGTGTCCTCTGCACACAGCCCAGTCCTGGCACATGGATGGTGCTGAGCACTTACAGTGTTTGCTAGATGAATTACATTTTGGGAGATATGTAGATTTTTGATAGCTGGAGATGGGAGAAGACATTTTTAAATTGTGACATGACTGAAACATGGAGACAGGACAGTGCCAGCAATATTCATCATTGTACTTTGAGTAGCCTTATTTTGCTGGAGCACTGAGCTTGTGGAGGCAGGAGAAAGGACAGAGCTGAAAGGAGTGTATTTTTTTTTAAAGAGAGAGAGAGAGAGAGAGAGAGAAAATTTTTAATATTTATTTTTCAGTTTTCAGCGGACACAACATCTTTATTTGTATGTGGTGCTGAGGATTGAACCCAGGCCGCACGCATGCCAGGCGAGCGAGCTACCGCTTGAGCCACATCCCCAGCCCAAGGAGTGTTTTTTTTAAAAATATATTTTTTAGTTGTAGTTGGACACAATATCTTTATTTTATTTATTTATTTGTATGTGGTGCTCAGGATCGAACCCAGGGCCTCACATGTACTAGGCAAGCGCTCTACCGCTGAGCCACAAACCCAGCCCCTGAAAGGAGTGTTGATAATCATTAATTAAGAGGTCAGTGTGGTAGAATGAATGACCAAAAAATAGCTTAGGTAAAGTCACTTAACCTCTCCTGATATTGAATGTAAAGTTAAAAAGTTAAATAGCCCTTCAGAATCCTAAAATTCTGTGATCTCTAAAAGTAAGGTGGACCTAGCTTCCCGGGAGTAGTACATTTGGGGATAGGGAGGGCCTTGGGTACTAGGATGAGGAGTCCAGCATTCCACCTATAAGAAGTATAAACTCACTCAGGTTACTGACCATGGGTGTAACCTGGTGATGTTGTAGGAGAGAGAGACTCCCAGGCAGCCAACATGGGAACCCCCTGCGGGAAATGAATAAGGCAATTCCAATGGTCTGAGCATGAAGTAACATAATAAAAGACCTGGATTTAGCTTCCTGGGGTAAGCTTGATAATTTAGACATCTCAGGTATCACAAGAAGTATTGTTATGGAAGAAATACTGAAGAACAGTCAGGCCAAAGTCTTATTTTCACTCTTAAATGCAAGGTGCTACCCAGATATGGGGGTGTTTGAGATCATTACTAAGTTTTAGAAAGGCTGACTGTGGGAAGGTGGCAGTTTCCACTCTCACTAACCTGATGCACACAGATGTTACACTTATCACAGAATACCATATCATTCCCTTCTTCACTGTCTGGAGACCGGCACACATCACAGATCACATCTTCATCATACTCTATGCCTAGCCCTTCCTCTGTCTCAATAGCATGGTTCATATTTTCATGGCAATGGCGTTCCAGGACTTCTACTGTCTTTTCCATAAGGGTCTCATCAACTGGCCCATAACCTGCACAGAAATACAAACAATCAATCAACCTGTCAGTCAGCTGTCATTCCCAAATAAGCTACCGTGAGCCCAGTGCAAGGGTGAGTAGGATTCTAGAGGAGAAAACAATGTTTTTTTCCCTGTTCTAAAAAAACTCCAAATTTAAAGAATCTTTTTCTCGAGCGATTCTAACATTTACCTATAAATACATATTAGTGTTTGACGCATGAAAGGAGTAATACATTTTACCATATTTCTTAGAAGTTTACGGGTTCTTTGATTTTTTTTGTTTAAATCCTAGTTAGTCTCCTCCTAAATCTCTATTTTCTCTTATTCCCAAGCTTGGTAATTTTGAACACTTTAATTTGTAGTGTAATACAATAACTAAATCACATGACAATTCGGACATAAATAGTTCTTAGCAACCTAGCTTCAATAAGCTTATCTAATGGTCATATAAGGAAGTTTTCAATTTTAAGCCATAAAAGGAAGGTATAGATACTATGTGTACATGATTAAACATATAAACTATTTTGTTTTCGAAGCCTGACTTTTATAAAACTCAATACCACTTTCAATAGCAAACTAATATAAACCTATTAGCATTCATAAAGGTCTGACTGCAATTCTAAATTTACCTTTTTGTTTCTTTATTCCATTTTTCTTCTATACTTTTATTTTCTCTTAGCCTTCCACATTTAACTAAAGGATTCATATGGCAGATGTTGGTAACAACTAAACATTTTTCTTCTTAGAAGGACTAATGATTTTGTGAGAGCACATATATATTTATTCTAACAGCTTGTAAACTCAGGAGTAATTCTCAAAATGATCCAAGACAAAATATTCAAGAATTCTACTTCATTTGTAATGTAAGACATTCTAAAGATCTTTGGAATTCCTTACAAACTACTTTTAATGTAGCTTCATTTAAAACAAAAAATTACCCAGGCCTTATGTTTCATTTTTCCAGCCAAGTCTCTCTCTCTATATATACACATATGTATACATGTCTATATATATATACATATACATATTTATATATGTAATATATGTATAAATAATAATCTGATTAAGAGAACTTGGATTCCAACTTTACTTAATATTAGCTATGTAAACTTTGACAAGTCATTTATTCTCTTTAGGGCTTAGTGTTCTTATCTACAAAGTAAGGATAAAATAACAAATTCACTGATTTGTTGAGGATAAAATAATATTCATACATTGCATAGTGTGGGGTGCCAGTATATAGTGAGCACTGAATTTATAAAATTTCTTTTTTTCCTTTCTTTCTTTTTTGGTACTGGGCATTAAACTTGGAGGTGCTTTACCACTGAGCTACATCTCCAGCCATTTTTAATTTTTTATTTTGAGACAAGGTCTTGCTAAATTGCTGAGGTTGTCCTTGAACTTCCAATCTTCCTGTGTCAATCTCCTGAGTCACTGGGATTATAGGTGTGTTCCACAATTCCCAGTTGCCTAAAACTTCCTTAATCTAAGCCCTCAAATACTTAATTTAAAATTGTTTCTATAAAGTTTATTTTAAGCTCCTAGAAGTGTCATTACAATGTCATTCACCCTAAAGGAAAACTTGAGATAAGGCAAGTCCTATTTCAGAACTATTCTAAGCCTAAATGCAATGTAGTATCCTGAATGGGATCGGGAACAGAAAATGGCCAGGAGTAGGAAAAAAAAAACCTGTGAAATCCCAATAAAGTCTATGGGATTATACAGTAATATGCCTATGTTGATTTCTTAGTTTTGACAAATGTACCATGGCAAAGTAAGATGCTAACATTAGGGAACTGAAATTGTGTGAGGTGTACATCGGAACTTTCTACACTGATTTTCTGAAAATCAAACTATTCAAAAATAAAAAGTTTATTTAAAATGAATTAGTTATAAAAGTATCAAAGGGTCCTTGTCATAGGTGGTTTCATAGGCAGCACTAAGTGATTGCATTATCTACGATGCTACATGTTTTACATGTAACACCATGCACTGAGCCATCAGTCTACTTGATTATGTCCTCATACTCTGATGTTCCATCTGTCAGTCTTTTATTCCCTTCCCTTTGTGGTTACCGCCCTGAATTGACCAGCCCCTCTCCTCTTGCAGGGGAGAGTAAGAGAAGATATAAATCAACAAGTTTAAAAATGCAAGGAATGAGAATTGGTTACTGGAAGAATAACTACTATCACCATGCCAAACTGGATTTAATATAATTTTATTTTTTTCACTTGCATTTAAATACCAGCCTAAAAGAAAGAAAAAAAGAGAGGAGGAAGAAAAACCATTTATCCTCAAATTGACAATAAACAAATGTGATTCAAACAAAAATGAAATCAAATGCATTCTTATCATATCTCATATGGAAACTTAAAAATCACCTACAGTTCCACAGGAAAACTTGACCTACATTCTGCTTAGACTGAAACAGGTGAACAAAAGGTTTAAGTGTGAAGTGAGTCTCATTTCAGCCTAGCATTTCCCAGCACTGATTATATGGTACTGTCTGGTAACATTTACTTTCAAATTATTGTTATGCTTCTTTCCAAGTTTTTGTTTGCTTTAATAAATATAGTAAAATGTTTATTTCATTTATAAAAAATTGTATGGTAACTCCAGAACTCAATGGAGGAAACTAAGAGCTGCTTGGAGGATGTTTCTCCCTAGATCTGCCATTTTTCTTTTGGGCAGCAAAATTATAAGCCTAGCACTAAGGGGTACTGTTCATAGCAATCTATCAGTTGTAATGGTGGTGCTCAATGCTAAAGTTGGAAATTCTCTCAAACACCTGGCACATGTAACTTTATACCTGACCCTGCTCACCGATCAGAGTACTTTCCAGGGCCAACGCAGGAGCTCAGAATCCTTCTTAACCAAAGTCTGATCAGCCATGACCACAGTCACACTCGGCACTGGGAAACAATCTCTAAACCTATGTGCCATCCTTGACCTGTGTTATTTACCTTGAATGAGGAAAGAAAAGGTCAGATTTAAATGTCATTGCTGTTTCAATACATTTATGCATTTGAAGACATACCTCATAAAGTAAGATCAAAGAAAAAAAAAAAGGCCAGAAAAGAAAGGGAACAAGATGAAACCAAGTTAAAGGGTTCTAACAACTTAAAAAAACTCATGAGTTGAGTCAAAGAACAATTACTTATGAGAAAATAACTTACCCATTTCTACGAGGTCTTCATTGAGTTCCTGAAGCCAGAAGATGTCCATGTCATCTAGGTCATAGCGGCATGTAGATGCTGCCAACTCCAGAATGTTGATGTAGCCAGGCTCTGTAGTCTCTGGGCTGGAGCAACGGATGTACTTTCGGGGTCGAACAAAGAGAACCTCTTTTGCTTTCTCAGATATAACCCTAGAAAAGCAAGAGGAAGACATTGGTTGATCAATAGATGACAGGTTCCAGGCACTGACTGGATGTGTACAATAATACTTAGGCCATGACAGTGCTCTCCCTTTCCTTCCATTCCCTGCTTTGCCCTCTGAGAGATAGAGTAGATTCCTTTCTAGGAAGCAAATGGTTCTGCAAATTGAGTTTTGTCATCTGCTGTGAAACACTGATACTTTAATGATATTAATGACACAAATAAGAAGTTTAAACCCTCATTTCTAGAAATATAGGATTTGAACCTAATTCAAGAATTCAAAATTGATAAGCATCATTCATCCTCATGGATCCTGGGACCTGACAAGCATTCATTCTAATAAAATGTTGTTGCATTATTGTGTGTTCTTGGTACAGTAGTCACCAAATGTAATTAAAAGGGGAAAACTGAGAGACGGTGATATCTGCACAAAGGCACAGCTAGATCCCCAACCAAAGATACAGTTCAGTCAAATTCATGATTTTCTACCACGGAAACAATAATGGATGGTGGTACAGAGCATGGACTTTAGATTCTCATGGGCCTATTTTTCTGCCATTCACTTGTATGGTGATCTTGGGCAATTAATTTGCATAAGGCTCAGTTTTCTTAGCTAATATGTAGGGATAACAATGATAAATTATGATAAAAATAATAATAAATACCAAACTTGTATTGGTTATTATAATTATATGAAATAAAGTGTTTGGCATAGTGTATAGTAAAAACTTAGTGTTCAATAATGTCAGTAATTATTATACTTATTATTTTCACTACACAAATGAGTTAAATCAAGAGGCTATGGAATTACAAAAACTGAAAGCATTTCACAACCATAAACAGCAACCATAAGTCTGAGCTAGGGTAACATAATAGAATGAAAAATTCCTACTCTTACATCAACTTGCAGGCCTGAGCAAACACATACTTCCTCTTACCCTTCTTGACACTCAAAAGCCAAAGGAAACCAAACAAGGGAAAAATGGAAATTTTTTTTTGTGTCATCAACTTATTCTATAATTGATGGTTTAAATACCATGTGAGGCATTAGAAAATATAACCAGGAGGAAATATGGATTATTAAATTCCTGGCAACTTTTTTTTTCTGGTACTAGGGATTGAACCCAGGAGCACTCTATGTCCCTAGCCCCCTTTTTTTGTAATCTTTACTATTTATTTATTTATACAGAGCCCTTCAATAGTTTGAATTACACAAATTGAATTTTTTCTGAAATTATAAATATGCTTTAGCAGTGGTGATTTTGATTTAAACTTTGTACATGTGAACATTATGGTTCAGGAGCACACAGAGAGGAAGCATTGTATAAAGAAATGAGCATACTGGGCAATCTTTTAGGGTTTTTTTTTAACCATACGATTTATTTTAATTTTTTTAGTCATACATAACAGCAGAGTGTATTTTGACATATAATCCATACATGGAATGTACATACATCAATCATAATGTCTATTTTATTCTGCTGCCCTTCCTATCCCCCCTACTCCTCCCCTCCTCGCCTATCCTTTTTCTCTATCCAATTTAATGTGACACACCTTTTTTTTCTTTTTCTCATCACAACATCATATATGTATTCTGTATAACAATGCCTAGCCCTTTTTAAAAAAAATTATTTTGAGACAGGGTCTTGCCACATTGCTGAGGCTAGTCAAACTCTTGATCCTCCAGCCTCAGTTTCCCGAGTTGGTGGGATTACAGGCCTGCACCACTGCACCCAGCAATCCCTGGTAATTTTAAAGAACAGGGTGGGTTATCTTAAAACAAACAAACAAAAATCCCCCAGAAATAGGCATAGATGTCATCATAAAATAACGAAAATTATTTCTTTGGAAGGCTTCTGAACCTAGTTCTACTCTGGAGTCATTTATATGTAGAAGGATTCATAAACATAAACATAAACATAAACATAATCCTAAGAATACATATAAATATATATATGCATAGTCCACCCTATAAATATTGAGTTGATATTTCCTTTGAAACATTCTTCCAAAAGCCTATTATTCCAATTAATGTTATCTTGAATGGTGTAAATAATTATACACATTTGTATATTTTAATTTTACTACAATATAAAGTTTTTTTAAAGCTAAAGGCAACAAACATTTGGGAACAAATGAAGAAATCTCAAATATTGACTAAAGCTAAAGATTTGAAACTGCTATCAAAGGTCTGTTTCTAACTGAAATGAACACAACTGAAAAGGACAAGACACACATGAATTCTCCAGAAACTATGAGATTAAATATGCAGAGCTTCTTTGGTACATAGCTTACAAAGTAATAATATCCAAATTTGTTTCAAGATTTGCCTTTTTCTAAAAAGAAGACTATTCATAGCTAATGATTTGTTTAAATTGTCTCGAGTTGTACATGGGAAAGGTAGACTATAAATGGTTTTGAATTAAACTAATGTGTTTATGAAGTTCCTGGAAAAAAATCAAAGGTGAATATATTTATGACCTTGGGGTAGGCAAAAATATTTTAAATAAAACGCAAATGCCATTAACCATAAAAGAAGAGACTGAGCTGGCATGGTGGCACACACCTGTAATCTCAATGGCTCTGGAGGCTAAGGCAGGAGGATCTCCAGTTCAAAGCCAGCCTCAGCAACTTAGTGAGGCACTATGCAACTCAGTGAGACCCCGTCTCTAAATAAAATACAAAACAGGACTTGGGATGTGACTCAGTGGTTGAGTGCCCCTAAATTCAAATCCCTGGTACCCCCCCAAAAAGAAGAGATTAAAAAAATAAACTTCTTCTGGTTATCAAAAGACATAATTAAGAAGGGGAAAAGGCAATTCATGGAACAGACAATATTTATAATTACATAGACAAAAGAGGACTTATATCTACAATGTATGTAAACACTTGCAAATCAATTAGAAAAAAAATAAGACAATCTGGGACTGGGGTTGTGGCTCAGTGGTAGAACATTTGTCTGGCATGTGTGAAGCATTTGGGTTCAATCCTCAGGACCACATAAAAATAAATAAATAAAATAAAATGTTAAAAAACTAAAACAAAACCAAGACAATCCAATTAAAATCCAGACAAAAGACTTTAGACACTTTAAAAATAAGGCTATCCAGGGGCTGGGGTTGTAACTCAGTGTTTGAGCACTTGCCTCACATACGTGAAACACTGGGTTCAATCCTCAGCACCACATAAAAAAATAAATAAAATAAAGATATTGTGTCCTTAAAAAAAAAAAAAAAAAGGTTTATCTATACGGCAAACAAACTTTTTGTTATCACACCAGGGACTGAATCCAGAACCCAGGGGTATTTAACCACTGAGCACATCCCAACCATTTTTAATTAAAAAAAATTGAGACAGGGTCTTACTAAGTTGCTTAGGGCTTCACTAAGTTGCCCAGCAGGACTCACAAACTTGTGATCCTTCTGACTCAGCCCCCTGAGTCTCTGGGATTATAGGTGTGCACCACCACAACTATATGGCAAGCAAACTTTAAAAGGCTTTCAACCTCATTAGTTATCACAAAAATTGAAATTACAATAACTCATCTATCAGAATGGCTAAACTTTAAAAGACTGACTCAAAACTGACAATACTAAGTGTTGTTAAGAAAGTAGAACAAACAGAACTCTCATAAACTGCTGGTGGGAGCATGAATTGGTATAACTACATTGGCAGCAGATATTATAGCTATCAGGTATAAACAGTTTGACACACACTTCTATGACCTAGCAAATCCACTTGTAGGCACTTAACAAATATGTACACAACTATGTACCAAAGAAACAAAAATGTTTGCATTAGCTTTTTTTATAGCTGAAAACAGGAAACAACCCAAGTATCCATTGAGAACAGAATGGATAAATTGTGGCACGTTCACACAACAGAATGTGACATGGGGCTGGGGATGTGGCTCAAGCGGTAGCGCGCTCGCCTGGCATGCGTGCTGCCCGGGTTCGATCCTCAGCACCACATACTAACAAAGATGTTGTGTCCGCCAAAAACTAAAAAAATAAATAAATATTAAAATTCTCTCTCTCTCTCTTTCAAAAAACAAACAAACAAAAAAAGAATGTGACATGTTATGGTTTGGATCTGGATTATCTCTCCAAAGTCTCAGCTGTTCTTGAAGGCTTGGTCCCCCATACAGCAATGTACAGAGGTGGTACTTTTGCAAAGTGATTAGATCACAAGGGCTCTGCTCTGATCAGTGGAGTAATCCACTGATAATTAAATGGACTACTGGGAGGTGATGGAAATTGCATTCAGGTGGGGGATATGATTGGAGGGAATAGGTTATTAGGGGTATGCCTTTGGAGACTGTATCTTGGCCTTGACCCCTCTCCCTTCCTTCTGGCTGCCAAGAGTTAAGCAGCTTTCCTCAACCATGTTCTTCTGCTGTGATGTTTCTGCCTTAGAGCCAGCTGGCAGCGGACAGAAACCTCTAAAACCATAAGCCAAAAATGAACCTTCCCTACTTTCAGTTGTTATTGTCAGGTCTTTTGGTTATAGGAATGAAAAGTTAACTAACACAACACAGAAGTGAAAATTAACAAACTACGAATACTGTTGTATTATAATGAACAAAACAATCCAGTCTTGAATATATAATGTAAAACTATTCATATGAAGTTCAAAAACTGGCACAACTGTTACCTAGGGTGAGGAAGGTCAGTTACTGACAGGGAACAGAAGGAGAGCTTCTAGGGCATTGGTCATTTTCTCTTTTTAAAAATATTTTTTCTAGTTGTTGATTGGCCCTTATTACGTTTTTTTAAAGAATCTAATCTTTATTTGTTGTTGTTTATGTGGTACTGAGGATCAAACCCAGGGCCTCACCAGCACTAGGCAAACGCTCTACCACTGAACCACAATCCCAGCCCCTCATTTTCTATTTTTTGATCTGGATGGCAGTTAAAATGAATATGTCCACTCTGTAAAAATTCATTGAGTTATACAAATATGTTTTGTGTAATTTTTGTGTGTATATCATATTTCAATGCAAAGTTTTTAATAATGAACATTATAATGGTGATGCCACCACACTCATCTTTCCACATATATTTCAAACTAAAGGTCTGAATTTAAGGACTAAGTCTGACAATAAAAAACATTATATGGGCTGGGGCAGTGGCTCAATGGTGGAGCGCTCATCTCAAAGTGTGAGGCCCTGGGTTCGATACTCAGCACCACATAAATAAAAAATAAAGGTACTGTGTCTACCTACAATTTAAAAAAATTAAAAACATTATAGGCTGAAATGGTAACACCAAATGCAAGAAGATACATGGGTAAAAAGTGAATAATGCAAACTTCCAAGGAGAAATTACTGTATTTATAATAACAGAGGGTAATTATGAAGATCAGTGAAAAAATATTACTTTTTGATTGTTTTTAAAAAACACAGCTTAGGGCTAGGGATGTGGCTCAGTGGTAGAGTGCTTGCCTAGCAATCATGAGGCCCTGAGTTCAATCCCAAGCATTGAAAACAAAACAAAACAAACAAAAACATAGCTTTAATATCTTCAAATATATATAACATTGCTACAGCTGGAGGAAATCCGGGATTATCCATGGGTAAATTTTTTTCAGCCACTATGTACTAGGTATAGAGAAAATCTTTGAATGACCACCTGACTATTGACCAAATTAACAAAGGCTCAAAAGCCCAGAGGTCTGAACAATTTTATCAGGATGAGGTAAGTGCCGATTTCAATTCAGATGTTTGAATGTAACTAAATATTATAATATATAATATTATAATAACTTTCTAGATGACTGGCATTTGTTGGAAGGACCCACAACCACATCTGTTCTGCAGAAAGATGGCCTATTTATCTATTCTTCATGGTAGGCCATAGTGGCTAGAACACCACTATCTCTGGCCCACAAGGACACTGTTATGCCACTGAGGAGGCAATAAAAAAGAAACTGCCACTACTTTCACTTGATTTAAGGCCTCCTCTAATGTCATATGCAAAGTGATCCCTCAGTATCACTTTAATTTATCTAAATATTTGGCAGGTAAAGACTATGCTACAAAATTTTCTAATGTGTATGTGAGAATCATTTGTTAACAATACAGAAACTACATAAATACCACAACACTACAGATTTTCTGAAGGCTTGAAATAAATGAATTAAAAACTAGATAGTAGCCCCTTGTAAAAATATCTTTAGGAGTAGTTTTCTAACATATCCCTTGGTAATATTTTATTTTTCAGTGCTGGGGATTGAACCCAGGGTCTTATACATGCTAGGCAAGTGCTCTAGCACTGAGCCACAGCCCTAGTCCTCTTGGGAGAATTCCGTTTTTGTGCATGTGGTACTGGGTGCTTTACCACTGAGCTATATTCCCAGTCATTTTTTATTTTTATTTTGAGACAGGATCTTGTTAAGTTGCTGAGGGTCTCACTAAAATGCTGAGATTGGCCCAAAACTTGTGACTGAGTTACTGGAATGATAGGTGTGTACCACCATGCCTGGCTTGGAGTATTCTTGATGAGTCTTTCTTTTTATCAGAACCTGGACATTTTGGGTATTATGAAACTCTGGATCTTATTTAAAACATCATTTTTGGCTGGTTTCCTATGATACTACTGTGGCTGAAGAAAGGGGTGGAGCTGGAAGAGATTGCCTTGTTATTGTCAGGTGGCTGTAGAAATTCTAGTTTATATTTGGCCTCTGTCAACATCCAAGGGTGGGGAATCCCTATTACTGTTGGGCGAGGCTGGGAATTCTGGCTTCCACTAGGCCTCCAATGATACCTCCTTTACTGGGATTGGTAAAAATGCCTTATAGCAGTCTATGTATGGCTTTCACTGATACTATGGAAGAAAAAAGTGTCATTATTGCTGGGAAGATGTGAAAATATGGATTTTCCAATAATTTTCCTCTGACACAACCCCTGATCCAGTGCCAGCATTACTGCAAGGTGGGTTGAGGTGACCATCTAGACTCCCTACTGCATCTTTTCAGGAGACAATTGGGGTGACTGTTTTAATAGTTTGGATTTGAAATGTCCCCAACCTCACCAAAGTCTTGGTCCTCAGCTGGTGTTGCTGTTAGTAGGTGATGGAAATTTCAGGAGGTGGGGCCTACTCAGAAGAGGTAGGCCACTGGGAACATCCCATTGAAGGGTTAATTTTATCCCCAGCCAGTTCCCATCTCCCATCCTCTGCTTCCTAACTACCATGAGGTGAGCAGCTCTGCTCCACCCTGTGCTCCCTACCATGATGTTCTGCCTTGCCAAAGGCTCAAAATGATGGGACCACATAAGCATGGACTGAAACTTAAGCCAAAATACATCTTTCCTCCTTCAAATTGATTTTCTCAGGGACTTTGTCACAGTGACTGAAAGCTGACTAGCAGGTGTTTTTCTGTGGTGTTTGGCTGCAGATAAGCAGATATTATCTAAAAGTTTTCTAGCAGGCTTTCTTAGCTTTATTGTTTGTCTTTGCTAGTTGGTGATTCTGGGTTTTGCTACTGTATCTAGCACCAAGTCTGGGAACAAAAAGAAAACCCAGAGAACATACATTGGTGTTGTTATTTAAGGCTCAAGGATTCTAGCTGTTCTACCTTCTTTTATTGTCCATTCAAAGACTTAGGTGTGTGTTACATAAAATGCTCAGGGTTTTTAGTTGTATTTAGTAGGGGCTATAGGGAGAAGTACATCTACTTCATCATTCTGCAAGTGGAAGTTTGGCTAAGATTGTTGCATTTTAAAATGAAAACAATAGAGAGAATATCATGAAAAATTCTATACACATAAATTTGACAGGGCTGGGGCTATAGCTCAGTGGCAGAGTGCTTGCCTAGCACAAGAAATCTCCAGATTCAAAGTATTTCACTGGAGAATTCTATCAAATGTTTAATGAGAACATCATTCTATGCAATTTCTTCTAAACAACAGAAGAAGGGAATACTTCCCAACTAATTTTATGAAGCCAGTATCAGCCTGATATGACACCAGATAAGAGTATCATGAGAAAAAAAAAAACCTACAGGTCAATATTCCTCAGGAACATAGAAAAGTTTTCAATAAGATAATTTTAGCAAATTAAATCAAGAAGTATACAAAAAAAGAATTCTAGGGCTAGGGTTGTGGCTCAGCAGTAGAGTGCTTGCCTAGCATGTGCTAGGCCCTGGGTTCGATCCTCAGCACCACATAAAAATAAATAAAATAAAGGTATTGTGTCCAACTACAAGTAAAAAATAAATATTTAAAAAAAGAATTCTAAACTCTTGAGAAAGTAAGTTATGTATTGTGTCTTATACCCCTCAAAATTTCATATGTGGAAGCCCTAACCCCAAAGTGGCTGTGTTTGAAGACAGGTCCTACAGAGGGGTAATTAAGGCTAAATGAGCCCATAAGGGTGGGGCTTGAATCCAATAGAACTGCTAGTCTTTTGTGTGTGTGTGTGTGTGTGGGGGGTACTGGGGATTGAACTCAGGGCCTTGTGCATGCTACACAAGTACTCTATAACTGACCTATATCCCTAGCCCTTTTTATTTTTGAGACAGGGTCTCACCAACTTGATGAGGCTGGCCTCAAACTTGTGATCCTCTTGCCTCAGCCTCCTGAACAGGTGGGCTTATAGGCATGTTCCACCACACTTTGTGGCTCTGATAGGCTTATTGAAAAGGAAAATATCTCCCTCTATCTGCACCTACTCCAAAGAAAGGCCATATAAGGAAGTGGAAAACAAGGAAGGGGACCCTCAACAAAAACTTCTGGTCTTTGATCAGGGACTTTCAGCCATCAGAATTTTGAAAAATAAATTTCTGTTGTTAAACACACCCAGACTGTGGTATTTTATTATGGTAGCCCAAACTGCCTAACACATGGGACTTTATTCCAACAATGCAAGGTTGGTACAATGTTTGAAAAATCAATCAATGTTATTCATAATATTAATAGGTTAAAGAAGACAAATCACATAATCATATCATTTGACACAGAAAAAGTATTTGACAACATCCAGTGTCTATTCATGATAAAACTACAACAAATTAGCAGAGGTGAAATTTCTAAACTTGATAGAGAAAATTTATTAAAAAAACCCCTATAGTTAACATCAGACTGAAATACTGAAAGATTGACTGCTTTCCCCCTAAGATTGGAAACAAGGGAAGGATGTCTGCTCTCACCACTGTTATTCAGTATGTTATATTGGAAGTTTTAGTTACTGCAATAGGCAATAAAGAAAATAAAAGGTAAAGAGATTGATAAGGCAGAAGGAGAACAATCCTTATTTTGGGGTGACATGATGGTCTACATAGAAAAATTTTAAGGAGCTGCATACAGCAGCACACACTTGTAATCCCAGTGACTTGGGATGCTGAGGCAGGAGGTTCACAAGTTCAGCCTGGGCAACATAATGTGACCTTGTCCCCAAATAAAAACCAAAAAGGGCTGGGGGTCTGACTCTGTGATAAGAGTGTCCCTGGGTTCAATCCCTAGTACTACAAAAATCAAAAGAAAAAATAATAAAAACAAAACTACATAATTCAGCCCGGTTGTAGGAATATAAGATGAATGTACAAAAATTCACTGTAATTGTACATACTAGCAATGAACATATGGAAACTGAAAATTATAATTATAATACCATTAAAAATTGCTCAAAAATTAACATTTAATTTAAATCTAGCAAAACATACAGGACTTGTTTGCCGTAAACTACATAATGCTGATGAAAGGAATCATAGAAGATCTAAATAAATGAGAAATAAGAAGGCTTGACATTGTAAACATGTCAGTTTTCATCAAACGTTATATAGGTTTAACTCCTATGAAAATTCAGCAAGGTTTCTTATAAAAATTAAAACAGCCACAGCAATTTTGAAAAATGAAGAATAAAGTGGGAGAAATCAACTCATATGATTTTGAAACCAGACCTAAACCTTACATCTTATACAAAATTTATTCAAAATGGATCATGCACTTCAATGTAAAAATATAAAACTATAAAATGCTGTTGTGTGTGTGTGGTGCTGGGGAATGAACCTAGGGCCTTATGCATGTCAGTCAGTCATAAGTCAGTTTTATGCATCCCCAGCCCTAAAACTGAAATTCGTAAAAAATAGGAGAAAATCTTTGGGATATACAGATAGATGAGGAGTTCAAAGAGATGACATTAAACACATGATCTAAGCTGGGGACAGTGGTGTAGTAATCCAAGTTATTCAGTAGGCTGAGGCAGGAGGATTGCAAGTTTGAAGCCAGCCTTGGGAACTTAGCAAGATTCTGTCTCAAAAATAAATTAATGAAAAGGGCTAGAAATGTAGCTTAGTGGTAAAGCACCCCTGGGTCAAATCTCCAAGACAAAAAAAATTAAATAAATACTCCAATTAGAAAATGGGCAAAAGATATGAAAATACATTTCACAAAAAGGATATATGGGGCTGGGGTTGTGGCTCAGTGGTAGAGTGCTTGCCTCGCACATGTGAGGTACTGGGTTCGATCCTCAGCACTGCATAAAAGTAAATAAATAAAATAAAGGTATTGTGTCCATCTACAACTAAAAAACATTTTTTAAAGGATATATGGATTGGAAATTAGGAAACTCTGTCAAAAATCTAGACTTGGGGGCGGGAGTGCATGCTTATAAAACCAGTGGCTTGGGAGGCTGAGGCAAGAGAATCTAAAGTTTGAGGCTAGCCTGGCCTCGGAAACTTAGCAAGATCATCTCTAAAAATTAAAAAAAAATTTAAAGGATTGGGAATAAAATTTAGTGGTAGAGTGCCTCTGGGTACCAAATAACAACAACAATAACAAAAACAACAACAACAAAACAACAACAAAAAAATACCCTAAAGACTTAGATCGTGTCTGTAAAAGGCCTGTTTTGGAATAACTGCACAGCATGGGGCAAAATAAATGGTCTAAATATAGATAGTACTCAAAAATGTTAACTGATCCAGGTGTGGTGGCGCACGCTTGTAATCCTAGTGGCTCAGGAAGCTGAGGCAGGAGGACTGAGAGTTCAAAGCCAGCCTCAGCAATAGCAAGGCTCTAAGCACTCAGTGAGACCCTGTCTCTAAACAAAATAAAAAAAAAAAATAGGGCTGGGATGTGGCTCAGGGTGGAGTGCCCCTGAGTTCAATCCCTAGTATTCCCCACAAAATGGTAACTGAACTTATTTGCTTTTGAAGATTAAATGAAGTAATATTAAAAACTAATTCTTCATCAATGTTCTAATATCATTTCATACCATACACATTTTTATTAGTGAATTTTAATTATGCAGAATAATGGGTTTCATTGTGACATTATATGTGCAGAAAAATTTTGATCATACTCATCTCCCCCTCCCCCAATCCCCTCTTCTTCTCTAATAGTCTCTGTGTTACTTTCAAGTTGTCTTTCTTTTTTCCCCTAGAGCCTACATATGAGGGAAAACATGTGATACTTGTTTTTGAGTCTAGTTTACTTCTTTTAACATTATGATCTTCAGTTTCATAATTTTCCTGCAAATGACATGATTTCATTCTTCTTTATGGCTGAATAATACTCCATTGTGTATATATGACACACTTTCTTTATCCATTCATCTACTGATCAGCATCCTAGGCTGATTCTATACATAGGATATTGTAAATTGTGAAATGAAAGGCCTGAGTCTGCAGGTATCTCTATAGTATGTTAACTTTAATTCCTTCAGGTATATACCCAGGAGAGGTATAACTGGATCATATGGCTAAAAACAATACATTCTACCTAGCAAGTGCAACCAGGTCCAAATTTCATTAAGGAATTTAATATGATCAATAATTTAATATTCTGCTTTGTTGTCCAATTAAAATTAAGGGTTCATATGACAGGGAAAGAACTATGGGAAACAGAAGAGATCCAGCAAAAATTCATGGCACTTAAAATGGTTAAGTATTCTGAATTCTCAGAACAAATATTATAGCACCAAAGTCTCATATGAATTAAGGAGTGCATCTCTCTCCTTGTGAGAGAAGGCTAACTCTTTTAGTCTCTAAATTTAGTCTTTTCTAAACTGTTCCTCTATTCTTGTTACCTGACTTATTTGATAGATATTATTTTTTTTTGTGTGTGGTGCTAGGGATTGAACCCAGGGCCTTGTGCATGCAAGGCAAGCAACTCTACTAAGTGAGCTATATCCCCAGCCTGATAGATACTATTTTTAGAGTGGTACAATGGACATCTTCCATTTAAGTTGAAAAATTAAAATCAATGCCATTGTACAGATAATTGATATTGACTTGGAGTGTCAATGGAATGAGGATTGTTAGCTCAGCACCAGGGCTGCTACAGTTATACAAAATTACAGACAGCAAAGACATGAAAATGCTCAACTCTTGTGTTCTTCATGATGCTATTCTGATTTTTAGGAGGGAGGAGAAAGTGTTGATGATGAACTAGTGAGACATGGGACAATGTTTTGAGCAAGGCTCTGAAGCTTTCTTTAACAGAATGTGGATAGCCTCTTGTGGGAGGGACAGCCTGGGCCCTGGTTTCTAGAAGTGATTCAACAAGCAGTTCTGGAGGATAAAACATGGTGCTGAGAGCAGAAAATTCAAGGATGTTTATCTCTGTCCTTTAAGAACCTAACATGGTAGAAATAGATCTACAATGAGATCAACTATTTCTCATAGTAACTAGCAGGTCCTACCAGCCCCTTTACCTGAAGCTGTATGATCTACTTATTCATTTCTTCATTCACTCAAACTTTTAAAAAAATTTTTGTAAATATTTATTTTTAGTTGTAGTTGGACACAATACCTTTTATTTATTTATTTATATGTGGTGCTGAGGATCGAACCCAGGGCCTTGCACATGCTAGACAAACACTCTACCACTGAGCCACAACCCCAGCCCTCATTCACTCAAACTTATATTTAATATTTCACTTCATAATAGCCATTATGTGAAGCATTGGGAACACAAAGACAAGTAAGACAAAAATGGCTTCCCAAAGTAGCCATTATTTCTGAGGAGCTGAATTTATACTTTTTCTGGCAGAAAAGTCCTTCTCTTTCCACAAAACCAAAGACCATTTGTACTTCAACTTCTTCTCAGGTCTTTGCAAATGAAGGCCATATGCTTACAGTCAATCCAATTATTCCAATACTCCCCTTTCATTTGGGCTTATGCATTTTAGAAACTGTAGGCTTTGGCCCTCTATTGATGCCATCACTATGATGACCCTATTATATGAAGCAACTTCCCAAGGGAAAGTTATTAACTAATGCTCTATTTCTCTTTTAAGACTAATAAATGCTATTGAATATTGAATCAGACTTGGAAATCTTGCTCTTCAAAACCCTACCATCATTTCAGATTGAATTTCCAACAGTTTCATCCTATAAATGGGCTTGCATTATGTTCTTGAACAAATGAGCTTTACTTTAACTACAGATCCACCATGACCTGGTATAATGTGCCTTAGTGAATTGGTAAGCATTATGTGACTTTGCATTATATATGTGTAATTAGTCACTCTTTCTCCCCAAGCAGCATACAAATAACATTAAGAGCATTAATTCCCTAAGTCAAAGGTACAAGCATGCAAATACCTGACAGAAGGCTGTGGAATATTGTCTGGACTGGCTGGTACCTGGACTCCCTTTTCCCATTCTTCTTTCCATGTGTCCGAAAAGAGGTAATAGCTGTCAGGATTGACGTGATGAGAATCTGGAATTTTCATGGCACTGATGAGGTCCTTCCGGAATACCTGGGAAGATATTGCACATGCCTTGAGAAGTTAGTTCATAACTATGGAACTAATACCATTTAATGTTCTCCTTTTATTTTTGTATTTTGGGAACTGTGATTAAACCCAGGGGCCCTTTACCACTGAGCTACATTTCCAAGCCCTTTTAATTTTTAAAATTTGAGATAGGGCCTCACTATGTTGCTTAGGGTCTTGTTAAGTTGCTGAGGTTGGCATCAAATCTGTAATCTTCCTGCTTCAGCCTCCCAAGTTGCTGGGATTATAGGTACAAGCCACCACACCCAGCTAATATTCTCCTTTTAAAAAGGCCATCCCATGTCCTACTTCCTAAATAGTCAGAACCAACTTCTGTTTGAAAAGTTTTGAAGAACTAAAGGGTAGCTAAGCTATTTTGGACTTAATAAAGAGTAAAGGAGTCCTTCCTGAATTATTTTCTTGGGCTTATTAAATTTAGATTAACAATATAAATTACTCTAAGACAGTTTGCATCAAATAATCCTTAACTCTCTTAAACTAAGAAACAAATATTAACTGATAACTTATAATTGTTTATTTGGCCATTGGCTCATTTACTTAGAAATAATTCTACACCTATAGAAACATTACAAAAACAGTAAGAGTTCCTGTACATCCTTCATTTAGTTTTGTCTAATATTAACATTTTAAATAATCCAAGTACAATGAGCCAATCAAGGAAATTAACATTGCAATACTACTAACTAATCTATAAACTTTACTCAAATTTCACTAGTTTTCCCTTCAATGTCCTTTTGTTCTAGAATTCAACCTAAGACCTTACATTGTAATAGTCATATATCTCTTGTTATCCTCCAATTTGTAAATTTCTCAGTCTTTTGTCTGTCATAACTTTGACATTTGATGAATGTTGATGATGTATTTTGTAGTATATCCTCCCAACTGGGGATTGTCTGATGTTTTCTCATGACAGATTGAGGTTCTATACTTTGTGCAAGAATACCACAGAAATAATGAGTCTTCAATCCATTATTACATCAGGAATGTATGATGTTGATGTGTTATTTCTGGTGATGTTAAACTTGGTCATTGGTTCAGGTAGTGTCTTGTTGTTGGTTTCCTCCAGTGTTAGGTTACTATATTTCCCTTTGTAATTAAATACCTTAGAGAAGATAGTTTGAGACTATATTCTGTTTTTCCTCAAATTGCCATGGACTAACTTTAGAGTTCATTGGTAGATATCTTGCCTCCAACAATTATTACTATGGTGTTCTAATAGTGATTTTCTATTTTCATCACTTCCTTTATTCATGGAAATCCCTCTATAGTGAAGATCTGCCAGTTCCTCATTTATTTGTTCAATTATTTATTTAAATCATTATAGATTCATAAATATCTAACTCTTTGGGTTATAATTCAGTATTAATATTTTCTTATTTAAATTATTCCACCTGTGGCCACAGGGTGTTTTTTTCAGATTGGCACCTGTGCAATTTTGACATCTAAGGCTCTGAAATAATCTGATTTCATAGGTACCAGATACTGGGATTATTTGGTACCTATGAAATAATCTGGACCTAATGCCATTTTTGTGGGGGTACTTCCTTAATAATTCTGTCTACTTCTGTGGGAATTGCCCTTTTAAAGCTCATTACCTCTAATGGGGTCAATTTTGGTAACATGTATTTCCACAGGAAATTATCTATTGTATCTAGGTTTTCAAATTTATTTGCATAGTGGCCTGTAAAGTACAGGCAGTCACACTGTGTGCAGCAGTGTGGGATCATAAAAATGATAATGCTGAAACTATGAAAAGAAATATTATTTGTTTGATGCCAGGGATTGAATCCTGAGCCTTGTGCATACAAAGCATGTGCACTACCACTGAGTTGCACCCCAACCCTATTAATTTTGCCATTAATAATTAATGGAAAAATTATGATTGTTTTGTGACTTCTAAACATTTTGTCAAAACATCAGAAATTTTTTAATGCTACTATAATATATATAGAAATAAAAAAATAGAATTGATATTTAATATATTATAATTAAAACATGAAAAACATTGAGAATCGAAGTATTTTATTTCTCTGTAGACAAACTTATGAAGACTATGTTGAGCCAGGCACAGTGGTGTGTGCCTGCAATCCCAGCTACTTGGGAAGCAGAGGCAGATAGGTCACAAGTTCAAGGCCAGCCTTCACAACTTAATGAGACCCTGCCTCATAAAACAAAAGGGGCTAGAGATGTAGCTCAGAGTTAGCTTGCCTTACATGTGCAAGGCCCCAGGTTCAACCCCCAATACTATACAAAAAATAGATTGGTTTATAATATTATACACAACAATGTTGTGTATAATATTACTACATAATGGAAATTACTGATATTTTCTTTATGATGAGTTATTTTTTTTTTGTTTACTTAATCTGTCTGATACTTTGAGAGGTGCTTTTAAAGTCTCCTATGATTAGTATGTCTCTGTTTTTTGGATCACCTGTATATTCTGTTTCATAAAGATAGTTGCTGTGTTATTCAGTGCAAAAATATTCCTAAGCACATTTTCATGGTGAACTGTAGATTTTAGCATTGAAATGTCTCCTTCTTTTTCTTTGGGGCTTGAATTCTACTTGGTCTGATATCAGGATCACTACTCCTAATGTTTTCATTTCCATTTTCCTGGTATATTATTGTCTATCTCTTTTATTTTTAGCCTTTCTGAATAGGTGTTTTAGGTATGCTGTTATATAATCATACAGTTGGGGTCTCATTTTGTGAGCCACATGAAAATACTTTTCTTTAATAAGTGTTAAGCCTATTCATATCTATTGGTATGATTCATTTGTTTGGTTTTAAACTCTATTGTATTTTAAATTATATATATTATATTTTCTACACTTCTTTGTCTACCAGTTTTGTATTCCTTGTGTATATTTTAAAAATTTGTAGTGTCATTCTAGTTGTTATCTTTATACTTAGAAATTTAAAAAATGTCCTTAATCTCATCTTTTTTAACTGTTTACTATCAGGTTTACCAGTTTTTATCACTATCAGTGAATACCTCAGGGGCAAGGAGATAGGAATAAATGTACTGTGGCAGCCAAGAGGCTCACAGTGATAGCCCCAAATTCACTCCTTCCAGGGAACTATAACTGTGTGGAAAGTTCAAATGTTAGAGGTAGGGATAATGACAAATGGGTATGTATGGAGCTACAATTTAGACTATAACTGATACTCTGGTTCCACAGATCTCTGAGTGACTAAACTGCCACAGAAGCCTCAGCTTTCTGATTCTGTTTTTTCCAGCAACTTAAAGAGAGTATATCATAGATTATTAAGCTAACATGGCAATGATTTCAGTGATGATGGCCCAGTTAACATCTTAGTAATAAGGGAATACATTTTCACATGGAAGCATGTATGCATTGATCTATACTTCACTTACTAATTTCTACTATTAAAAAACATTAATACTTGCAGGTTGAAGATAAATGTGTCCACATTTCTGAAAAATCAAAGGAAGAGATGCTATCAAGCAAACATTTTAGCCTTTAATGCTTATCAAGGTTTTCTAAGGAGAACTACTCACCAAGTTCTATGTAACATGAACATAGAAACACAGAGTATGATCTAATAAAGCAATTAATTCTGAGGAAGTGCAGTTCTGTTTAAACTGATATCGTTTCACACAATATAGGATTGAATTATCATATAATCGAATGATGCCATTTAAATGAATAAAAGCTCATTCCATTTACTACTTTGCAGGAGACAACTCTGCAAATGCTTGTTTATTTCACTTAGGGAAGATTTAAAATAAATATGACCAGAGCAAAGTAGAGAAGGAAATCTACCTTGAACATGCAAATAGCCAAGGGGCAACAAAATGACCTTCCTACCAGGAATCCTGGCCAATTAAAGTTAATTGGGTGCTGCAAAGGGATAAATCTAAGTCTACAGGAAACAAACACTGGTGGTTTATTACATAATGCTTTGTTTAAGTGGGTAAATCACAGACATATTCATTTAACATGTTCTGCAGAGAGCTCAGTGTTCTGAGTGACTAGCAGGAGACACTGACTCATCATTATGCTGAACACTCCAATCTATTTCTATAAATTACTGTTAATGAGCCAGTGGTTAAGTAGTGATGGCAATTTACAATTGTACTAAACTAATGTCTGGGAAAATGACAGTGCTGTGGCAAATTCTACCTTGGATCTGGAAAGACTATGGAAGACAAATATTTATTAACACCCCAAAATATTTAATTATTTTCCAAGTGATACTCTACAAACTAAATCAACTGATTATAATATCATGCTTTGGGCTTAATAATGCCATACCATCTAATCACAAAACAAGAGACATATCTTAACAACTAACATGTCTGCTTATTAATTTCTGTTCTATAAAAATGTTTTCTAAGTAGCCTAGAAACATATAATAATGGGTTGAATGGATATACACAAAAGGTATGTTTATATCTTAATTCCCAGAACCTGTGGATGTTACTTTATTTGGGAAAAGGGTCTTTGTAGATGTTATTAAGTTATGGATCTTGAGATGAAGACATCATTCTGGGATATCTGGGTGGACTCTAAATGGAATAATAAGTGTCCATATGAGGAAAAGGCAGGGGGAAATCTGAGGCAGTGATTGAGTGATGTACTGATCAACAAATCAATGAATGCTACCAGCTTCCAGAAGCTAGAAGAGGCAAAGAAGGGTATCTCTCCTAAAGACTCTGGAGAGAGTGCAGACTGGCTAACTTTGTTCTTCTGGCTTTTAGAACTGTAAGAGAATAAATTCCCATCATTTTAAGCCACCTAGTTTCCAGCAATTTGTTAAGGTACCCCAGGAAACTAATATACATATTTACGGAAGTGTAACTTGAAACTATAGGTAGATATAAAAGCAGAGGCCAATGACATCTGGCCCTGTTCATGGCTTCAGAAATACCAAACCTCCAAGGAACAGACACTCTGTGAAGTCTGGGAAACCTCAAACTGTAGAACACCAATTCATACCTGTTTTTCTTAAGCAAATGACAGCTAAATCCTAAGACTACTACAATTTTCCCTTCCTCTTTAGGATAAAAGCAGACTTGTATGATAAGCCCAATTTCAATTTTACAAGTTAGCCAGATCAAACAGTGTCATATCCAAGTTTTCTAGAGAAGCATTTTTACTCAAGGCAGAGTGTGAGCCTGCCTTATCTTGCTGTATGAGTCAAAATCTCAAGCATGAAGCAGAATATAAAATGTGAAGAAGAAGTGGGAATGTAAGTTCAGCACTCAGGAAGATATCTGCAAAGTGATATGAAATATATTTACCAGACTGGTCTCATGAACCTGCTTCTGAAAAGAAAAGGCATTTTTAAAAGACTTTAAATTGAATACAAACAAAACAGCTAGAGCACATCCTAGTTAGCAATACAGGTTTTATACATATACAGTGGCATACACATATATACATATTTGAAAATATTTTCATAAAGAAACTATAAAAGGGCAAACCAAAAACTTTAAAAAATCTGCAGTAGAGAAGAAAACAGGAAAGGGAGTTTCTTAGTCTATTTTCTGCTGCTATATTATAAACAGAATATTTGAGACTGGGTGATTTATTTAGCTCATGGTTCTAGAAGCTAGGAGCTTTAAGAGCACAGTGTTGGCATCTTGTAAGGGTCTTCATACTGCATCATCCCACGGAGGTAGGGTAAGAAGTGAGTGTGAGAGCAAAAGAACACTGGATGCCTTCTTCCCCCCCATCTTTTTTGGGTAACTTCTTTCTATAACAAATCCACTCTCATGATAACTCACTCTCTTGACAATGACATTAATCCACTCATGAGGGCATGACCTAATCACTTTTTATTAAGCCCACCTCCCAACACTTGCAATGAGGATGAAATTTATAACACATTAACTTTAGGGAATACATTCAAACCATACAGACAAAAACTGGATCTTTCCAATTGTGTTTTGTTTTACGGTTTGATGCTTGAACAAGGCAAATGTTTTATATAGCAAAAAAATTTTTTCAAGAAAGTAATATGAGTTGTGGGACAGGTTACCTGGATTGGTCTACTGGCTTCACTACTTAAAAGCTTTTTTTTAAAAAAAAAACCTTTTATTTATTTATTTTTAATGTGTTGCTGAGGATTGAACCCAGTGCCTCACACATGTGAGGCAAACACTTTACCACTGAGCTACAACTCCAGCCCTAATTCATAGCTTTTGGCAAATTTTCTAAATTCTCTGTCTCAGTGTACTCATCTGTAAGATGGGAATAATAATACCCATCTCATCAGGGTTGTTTAAATGGGTTAACTTGTGTAAAGGATTTAGCATGGTACTGGGCTCATCATAATTGCATTAAATAAATATTAGATGCAGTTATTTTATTAACATGACCTCAGTGTTCCTTCTAAAAGCATAAAAAATGTAGCTCAGCTCTTCTATCTAGTCCATAAAGTAATTGTTGATACAGTGAGAGAGATTTGAGTGAAGCTCAGCTAAAATGGGGATGGCTTGGCTTGAAAGCTGTAGGGTTCCCAAGCAAGAGCCTTATCAAGAACATTACATTCTAGAGGCTACAAATAATGCAGAAATTTCACAAAATGAAACATAGCCATTCATTGTTAAAGATTATGAATGAGGGAGCTGAATGTTGACACTGATCTTTCTAGGTAATGAAGTTGAGAAGTTTAAGAGTTCTTAATTGTGTGCCTGTTTTATATGCATTGGTAGTTTCCCCAAACGATACTGAAACAAAAAGGCTTTGTACTTAACAGATAACTGCTCATTTATGGTCAGAGGGGATTCACAGGCTAACATACAGTCCAGAAGCTATGCCAAGTCCAACACTGCATGTGCATCTGGCCTCTCAGATGCTTGCAGAAACAAAGGAGGCCTCACTATGAATTCAATTAGAACATCAATGCTTAACCTGCCAGAACCACAAAATGAAAATGCCCTTCATGGACAACTCTGTCTTTTATTACTCTCATTAACATCTCTCAGTGGGCAATTTCTTAAAGCACAGCTAGTCTGAATGTTTGTGTGACATTTTTTTCAGAGGAAAAGCCTAAACATTTACGTCCTGTATGACACAAAGGGAAACACTGTCTGGTCCATGTCAATAAAGCAGAGAGACTGATCAATGTTGATCACATAAATTTGATCCCTCCAACATATACAACAGCTACAAGTACAAAACATGGTACTATATTTAATCAAAGGGAATTGACTATAATTATACAATCTTAAAGTAAGTCAATCAGGGGGCTGGGGATGTGGCTCAAGCGGTAGCGCGCTCGCCTGGCATGCGTGCGGCCCAGGTTCGATCCTCAGCACCACATACCAACAAAGATGTTGTGTCCGCCGAGAACTAAAAAATAAATATTAAAAATTCTCTCTCTCTCCTCTCTCCTTTCTCTCTCTCTCTTTAAAAAAAAAAAGTAAGTCAATCAACCATACGAATCAGAAAACCCAGCAAAGAATATCATGCTTAAAACTCTGACAGCCTTTTTTTTTTTTTTTTTGGTACCAGGGATTGAACCTATGGGTGCTTCAACATTGAGCCACATCCCCAGCCCTTTTTTATATTTTATTTAGAGACAGGGTCTTGCTAAGCTGCTTAGGGCCTTGCTACATTTCTGAGCATGGCTTTGAACTCTCATCCTCCTGCCTCAGCCTCCTGAGCCACTGCTGGGATTACAGGCATGCACCACTGTGCCCGGCCTTAAAACCTTTCCTTATATGATAACAAAGATACCCATTTCTATCAAGACATTGAGTTCACATTAATTTTTCCAATAATCAAAGATAAATTAATTTCTAAATTTAAAAATTATAAAAACCATATAAATATTTTTCATGGGAATATTTTTCAACCAGTTTAAAGCAGCTTTCATATTTCTTATAAACAGGCTGGAAAAAAAAGAAGAAAAAAAGAAAAGAAAAAAGAGAAAGAACAAGAAAAAGAAAAAACAAAAAAGGTGGTACACATCTATAATCTCAGCTATGCAGGACTGAGGCAAGATCAGAAGTTTGAAGCCAGCTTAGGTAACTTAATGAGATCCCATCTTAAAATAAAAAAAGGCTGGATACGTACTTCAACAATATAGCACTTACCTAACATGTGCAAACCCCTGGGTTTAATCCCAGTACCAATAAAATACAATAGAAGAAGATGAAAGAAAAAAGAATAAACATTTTTGATGGCTTTGGGCTGATACCAACTGGAACACCAATGATTATAAAGCATTGTATTTTGGGGTTATTTAGGTAAGTTAAATAATTACTTCTCTTACCTCATACTCATACCAAACAGAAGTGTTTGTATCCTAGTAATGGAGGAGGGGGAGTAATCAAGTCTGACTTGGAGATTTGGGCAATTTTCACATAGGAGATGACATTTGAGGTTTTCTCTGAAAGGTATTCTCCCTTCTCTCAATGTCCCTTTTTTTGTGCAACATGTGTACATTTGCAGCTTAGTGCTTTTTATCTGCTGTAGGTCTGAAAACTAATCAAGCATATTATAAATACAGGCAAAATGATGTATATAAGCTCTACTTGAGGGTATGCAGTATTCTCTGTGGAATTAAAATTCAAGATTTTACACTTCATTGCTATGAAAGTCTTCGATAAAAAATTAATGGGACTCCAGGGCTACAGATGGTATGCCTATAGTCAAACCTTTAAGATAGGATAATGTATTTTACAGACCAGACTAATATTAGATAAAAATATCTTGGCTTTTGAGAAAGCATGGAAAACTTTTTAACATGTTCCAATTGGTTCTAGTTATATGTGCTTTCTCTAGGGAAATGTTTTTAAAAATATCTTTGGGAGTATGAGCCCTTTAGAGAATCAGATGGTAATTATTAGCTAAATTAACTAATTACTAACTAAACTAATTACTAATAAAATTCACATAAGAACATATCCTTAAAATTTTATATAACTTTAAGAAGGTATTCAGAATTTTCAGAGTTTTAAGCATGATTTTTTTTTTGCTGGATTTTCTGTATTCCCTGAACCACATATGTGGGATTCACACACCCCTAGCAAACTCTTCCCTAGAGAATAAATCAGGGGACGGCATACACAGAAATCTCACTGTGCACTATCAAAGAAAATATGTACCTATTAATGCAGCCAATTAAGACCCAACATAAAAGATAACTTATAACTTATATTATACTTCAATGACTAACTCCCAGTAAATATGTAAGATACAAGACTTCCAATATCATCTCAGACCTGTAGAGAGATGGAAAAAAGAAACTCCCATTTTTTACAAGAAAATGATGAGACAGGCAGTAAATTAACATCTTTTCACAAATCTGCCAGAGAAATAGCCACTTGCACATGGTCACCTTAAAGAGAGACAGGCCTCTGTAGGGAGACACAGGACAGAGCATTTGCTTATGTGGGGAAGCCAAAGCAGGAACATTTAGAAATTTTGATGAATCACTAGAGGACAAGTGGGAACTATTATGAGAGTAAGAATTTCCTGGGGACTAGGGGACTAGTCATAGGGGGTTCCCATCCTCTTGCAAGCTTTTTCTCCAGGAACACAATCAGGTTCACACAGGGAAGATGGGGTAGAGGAGGAACTGGAGTAAGCTACCTGGTTGGTGCTATCTGGGTCCCTGGTGCTTAGTACCCTGCCCCCCTTACTGAACAAACGGCTTCATCTCTGGGGAAAGGATACCAAGTGAGAACAATGTTGTAATTTCACTTTGGCTGGGGGAAAGAGAAAAGCATTCAGCCTCTGCCTCTCTGTTACCTAAGGAGAAAAAGGCCCTCCCTGGGGAGAATCTCAAGGACAAAGAATAGAGAGTACCAGAGGTACTTAATAGGGGAAGGTGCAAAATGCTGTAAGGATGAAGACCACCTTCCTGCAAAGCCAGACAGAAGGCCACTATGCAATCCATAGCCTGAGGCATAATCAGAAGATCAGAGAATGCTGCCCCTCCCCCAGACCCTACCACCATGCTAAAGCCTGCAGTGATAATAACAGTGGCTAAGAGCTGGGAGTGCTGCCAGAGACAGGATCTATCTGAGGAAAACACATAAAGACTCTACAAAAGAACCTGGCAGTTCCTCAAATGGTTAAACAGAGTGACATGATCCAACAATTCAACTCCTGGGTATAATATATCCAATACAACTGATAATATCTTTACATAAAAACTTGTATGTGAATGTTCATAGCAGAATTATTCATAATAGCTAAAAAGTGGGAACAACCCAAACATCCATCAATTGATGAATGGATAAACAAAACATGGTATATTCACACTTTGTAATGTCATTTGATTGTGGAAAAAAAATGAAATACTGATACATGCTACAACATGGATGAACCTGGAAAATATTATGCTAAATGAAACAAAAAGACAACATATTGTATGATTCCATCTATAGGAAATGTCTAGAATAGGCAAATCCACTTAAGTAGATCTGTGGCTGCCAGAGGCTGGGCACAGGGACACTGGGGAGTAACTACTAATGGGTTGGGGGTTTCTTTCCGAGGTCAAAAAAATGTACTAAATTTAGATTGTGGTAATTGTTATATAACTGCAAATATACTAAAATCCACTGAACTATATACTTTAAATATGTGAACTACACACTATGAGAATTATGTTTCTACAAAAGATATTAAAAATTTTTAAAGAGTGATTGTGGTATTGATGGACACCAACTGAAAGGCTTTGATATCCACTATCACCCAGCAAGAGTTAGGGGCCTCCTCCACCTCCTCCTTAATGTGGTATTAGCAGAGACTGGGTAGGGACCCTGGGCTATCACCCCTAAATATCAATAATTTGGTACCCCTGACCATCACCACACACCCCACTATCAGTAGAGGCAACCATATATGGATTTCTATCCTAACCAAGTAGTAATGGGATCGCCCATTTCCTAGAGAGATAAGAAGCAAGGTGGAGGACCCAGGAATTCCACAACTGGTACTAAAGATCAACACCTCTTCTTTCACACTGGCCTGGTTATAGCAGAGGCTTGCTAAAACAGAAGCTTTAAACAAAGGATTCCTTGTTTCACAACCTAATACCAAAAAAGTTCAGGGTACAATAGAAAATCACTCATCAGGCTAAGAACTAGGAATGAGAAAAGACAATCAATAGATATAAACATCAAGAGGACACAGATGTTAGAATTATGTGACAAGGATTTTACAGCATCTATGATAATAATGCTTTAGTGAGAAATTACACTTCTGAAACAAAAATATAAATCTTCATCAAAGGAATAGAGGATATAAAGAATAAATGAAAATTTTAGAATGGAATAATACAATAACTGAAACAAGCTCTTGGGATAGGCTCAATCAGACAATGGAATTAACAAAAGAAAAAAACAGTGAACAAGAGAAATTACTTAGTCTGATAACAGAAAGAATATATAGTGAAAAAAATGAAAGTAGTCTGAAGGACCTGTGGGAAAACAACAAAATATCTGACATTCATGCAACTTAAGTCCCAAAAGGAAAGAAAAAATAAGGTGAAATTGAAGAATATTCAAAGAAATAATGGCTAAAAGTTTCTCAAACTTTGCAGAAGATATAAATTTCTAGATTCAAGAAGTTGCCCAAACTTCAAACAGTATAAGCGAAAATAAATCCATCCATCATAATCTAAGTTTTGAAAACAAAAGACAAAACTCTTGAAAGCACAAGAAAAATCAATGACTAGTTACCTAGAGTGGAACAACTATTTGAACAAGATCAAATTTCTCTTCTGAAACTATGGAGGCTAGAGGGAAGGAGCAGAACACTTTTCAAGTGTTGAAAGAAAATTACTGTCAAACCATGATTCTTTATCAAGCAAGAATATCATTCAGGAAAGAAGGTGAAATTAGGACATCCTCAGATAAGGAAAACAAAGAGAATTTAACACTACCCTAAACAAATGACCAAAGAAGTTCTTTAAGCAGAAAGGGCATGAACAAAAAAAGGAAAATTGAAACATCAGGAATAAAGCAAGAATACAAATACAGGTGAATACAGCAGACTATCCTATTGAGTTTTCTAAAGTTTGATGACTGAAAAAAATATAACATTGTCTAATGTGGTTCTCAATGTAAGAGAAAACAAAACACAAGACAATTTCATATTATAAAGGTGGGAAGGGCAGATAAATACATATAAATGGTAAGATTTCCATATTTCACTCAAAATGGTAAAATGTAGAAATCAATAGACTGATGTTATGTATCTAAAAGATAACACCAAAAGCAATCACTAACATCTATATAGAGACATACATTCAAAATTGCTATAGATAAATCAACACGGGATTAAAAAACCTATTCAAATCACCCATAAGAAGAGAGAAAATAAAATAGGAGCAACAACAATCAACAGGGAGCAAATAGAAAACAAACAGTAAAATGACATATTTAAGCCAAATCATACCAAAAGTTATGGTTTAAATACAATTAGAAGACAGCAAGAGAGTGAATTTAAAAAACAACCCAACTCTATGAGAAACTCACTTCAAACATAATCATTGTATAGATCAAAAGTAGAAGAATGGAAAAATATACCATATAAACATGAATCAGAAGAAATCTAGAAACCATATTAATATTAAATAGTGAAGACTTCATAGCAAACAGAATTACCAAAGACAAAGAAGGACATTATATTATAAAAGGATCAATTTATGTATGCATCTAACAATAGAGCTTCAAAATACATAAAGCAAAACTGATAGAACTGGGAGAAGAAGTAGATAAATCCAAAATTACAATTGGAGACTTCTATAGTACTCTCTGAACAATTAATAAAATGACTAGGTAGAAAATCAGTAAGGATACAGAAGAATGTGATCAATCAACAGGACCCAAGAACAGCAGAATATACATTCCTTCTGGGTATTCACAGAACATTCACCAAGATAAAAAATATTTTGGGCTATAAAACAAACCTTGACAAATGTAAAAGAAGTGAAATCCTAGAATATTGTCTGGAAATAATAAAATAAAATTAGAAATCAGTAATAGAAAGACAACAGATGATGGAAGGAGAGGGTCATCATTATACAAAATACATGTATGAAGATGTGAATTTGGGGTCAACATACCTTATATACAAACAGAGATATGATAAATGGTGGTATAAAGGTGTATTAAGAATTGTATGCAAAAAAATAAGAGAGCTCATGTATAATGGAATAATTTGGTGTGAACAGAGTTACAAAAAATTGTGCTGTGGATGGATAATTATAAATGTAATGCACTCCACTATTGTCATGTATGTAAGAAATAAATTTAAAAAAATAAAAAAAGAAAGCAGGAAAGTCTCTAAACACTTGGGAATGAAACAACATATTTCTAAATAATCCAGGGGTCAAAGAAGTTTTGAGGAAAATAAAAAATACTCTAAACTTAATGAAAATAAACATCAAAATTAGTGGGATGCAGCTAAAATGGCATTTAAAGGATATTTAATAGAACTAAAATTCTTATATCAGAGAAGAGGAAAAATTTCAAATTAGTAATGTAAGCAGGGCATGGTGGCACACACCTGTAATCCCAGCTACTTGGGCGTCTGAGGCAGGAAAGGCCAGCCTCAGCAAGATCCTGTTTTGAAATAAAAAATAAAAAGGGCTGGGATGTAGCTCAGTATTAAAGTGACCCTGGGTTCAATTCCCAGTACCAAAACAACAACAACAACAACAAAAAAAAAACACCCTGGACCAAAACAACAACAACAAAAATGAAAGCAAAACCTAAGCATCCACCTCAAGAATCTAGAAAAAGAGCAAAATAAACCTAGATCAAGAAGAAGAAGAAAATAATAAAAATAAGAACAGAAATCATGGCTGGGGATGTAATCCTAGCTCAGTGATAGAACACTTACCTAGCATGTGCTTGGCCCTGAGTTCAATCTCCAGTCCCAAACCCCAAAAAGAAAGAAAAAAGAAAAAACTACAGCAAAAAGTTTGGAAAAGTCAAATAATAAAAATTTTTAAAAATATCATTGGTCCTTTTTAGCTGGACATAACAATAAGATTAATTTTGATGTAATTATAAAAGCATAGAATATAATTTGTTCTAATTTAGTCCTCAGTACTTACCCTTTCCCTTCCCCCCTCCCTCCCTCTATTCTCTTCCTTTTGCTGATCTTTTTGCTATTCACTTAAAAGTTTTTTAAAATTAGTGTCTTGTGGATGTACACAGTGGTGAGATTCACAATGGTATATTCATATACATGCATAGGAAAGTTAGTCATATTTATTCCTCTGTCTTTTCCTATCTCATCCCTCCTCCCTTCCCCTCATTTCCCTTTGTATACTCCACTTATCTTTCTTCTATTCTTTTTTATGTCCCCCACCTTATTTTGGATTAGCTTTCACATATCAGAGAAAGCATTTGACCTTTGACTTTGGGACTAGCTCAAATAATAAATGTTGTTTTAAAAAAGAATGATGGGACTGGGATTGTGGCTCAGTGGTAGAGCGCTTGCCTAGCACGGGCAGGATGGGTTCAATCCTCAGCACCACATAAAAATAAAGGCATTGTATTGTGTCCATCTACACTTAAAAAATAAATATTAAAAAAGAATGACAATTAATGGAATTAAAAAGAGAAAAATTATAGAGATGGTTTCACTGACTTTAGAACAATTTTAGCAGCACAATAAAGTATGTAGTATTGGGTTATGCCGTGAAGTAGATTTTTTTTTGTGGTCCTGGGGATTGAACCCAGGGTCTTGTGCATGTGAGGCAAGCGCTCTACCAACTGAGCTATATTCCCAGCTCATATGCCCTGAAGTATAAAGTAAATATATGTGATCCCATATGGATATAAATAAATAATTTTTTTAAAACCAGGAAGAAGACATAAAACTTCTTTATAGAATATTATCAAATAATATATGCTAACTAACTCTTCCCTTCAAGAAGTAAAGCTTAATCCTTGCCCAAAATCATTGCTGGGTCAGAGTAGGTCACCCTTAGTGACTTGCTTTCCAAGAACAAAATAGGAAAGGGAAAAAGAAGAACTTTACAATGGAGAAACCTCATAAATATTACCTTAACCAAATGATAAGCCCTTTATATAATACAATGAGAAGGATACTTGATCTCTGTTGTATTCTTCTCCCAAACCTTAATTATAGTCTCATTGTAAATCAAACATCAGACAAAGACAGACTGGGGAAAATTCTACAGGATACTCAATAGTACTGTTCAAGTAATGTAAAACAGGGAAAAACTCAGAAACTGTCACAATCCAGAGAAAACTGAGAAGACATGATAACTAAATGTAATGTTGTACCCTGGACTGAATACTGGAATATTAGTGGAAAAAACTGACAAAAATCCCCAAAAGCTTGGAGTTTAGTTAATATTAATGCATTGTACTGACTTTTTTAGTTTTTTTGAGGGTGATTTTTAAAATTAGCGCTTAATGGTTATACAAAAAGTTGGGTTCATTTCAACAATCTGGCTTTTTTAGTTTTGACAAATGTACTACAGTAATGTAAGATGTTAGTTAACATTCAGGGAAAAGGAAATCCAATGTGGGCTATACATGAACTCTCAATACTATCTCTGCATCTTTTCTGTAAATTTAAAATCCCCAAATAGGAAGATTATTAGAAAAAAACATGTGGCTAAATCTACACGATCACTAATGTTTAGATGATAAAAGTATGTTTTTCAAAACTATCAAGTAAAAGAGGATAAGTTACTAATTCTCAATGCCCCTAAGTATTCTAGACAAGTGGAAACTGATATAAAAGATGAATGACAATACCAGAAAAGTGCACTATGTTCAGTTAAGCAAATATCTTTATTTACTTTTCAAAGTGTGATATGTTTTCTTTTATCAGGGTTTGTTTGGGTTGTATTTTGAAGCCTAAACTAAGGTAGCCCTTGAAGAATTCATCCAGGCTACCAAACAAAATAAATGCAGTCTGATTTTGTTTTGTCCCTGTTTGCACATGAAAGGAAGTTATTTATATTTCTTAAGTGAGCTTTATAACAATTGTTTGAAACAAATGGGAACAGCAAGTAGAACCTAGAAAGTCAGATTTGAACAGAAAAGTGATACTTTGCTAATAGAAATGTGAAATAGATGGGCATAGGGGTGCATCATATAATCCCAGCTACTTGGGAGAGTGAGGCAGGGGGATCACAAGTTCGAAGGTAGTATGGGAAATTTAGGGAGACCTGTTTTAAAATAAAAAATAAAAAGGCCTGGGTATGTAGCTCAGTGGTAGAGCACTTGCCTACCTTGCATACCTTGCATAAGCCCCTGGGTTGAATCCCTAGTACTAACCACCCACCCCCCAAAAAGAAAAAAAAACTGAAAAGAAATGTCACATAAATGGATACTCTGAGAAAGCAATAAAAGGTGATATTGTTTTTGTTTTAAGACGCAAATAGGAAGAAAGAATTCACAGTGGTTCCAACTATTCCTTGATGGCTGCCCTCAGCCTCACCTGTAAGCAGTGTATGCTTGTTGTCGGGCGCGGCGGCGCACGCCTGTAATCCCAGCGATTCGGGAGTCTGAGGCACGAGGATCTCAAGTTCGAAGCCAGCATAGGCAATTTAGCAAGATCCTGTCTCGAAATAAAAAATAAAAAGGGCTGGGGATGTAGCTCAGTGGTAGAGCACCCCTGGGGTTCAATCCCCAGTACTGAAAAAAAAATAAAGGCAGCAATAAGTGCTTGTCACCTTTGCCGCTTCCCATTTACTTCCACTTCTCTTCTTTTACCAAGAGTCCTTCCACGTTCTCCTTCCAGTCTGGGTTCCCAGCCCTTGTTCAATTCTAGGCAACTGTTCTATTTTCCAATTCTACTCTCACTTAATTATGGAAACTTTTATTATAGCTATTCATAAGATAATATTGGTGCTGTCTCATATTTCTTAACTGACAAAGTTTCAATAAATATAAACAATGATTATGCCCTGCATAATTGTTCAATGCATATTAGGACAGGATTAGGCTAATAGGACAGGATTCAGGGTGAATCCAAACCTAAATTTCAGTTTTCTTTTATTTGTTCTTTCTTTCCTTCTTTTCCTGCGATAGTGGACATTGAACTCAGGAGTGCTTTACCACTGAGCTACATGCCTGAACCTTTTTATTTTCCTTTTCCTTTGTTTGTGGTGCTGGGGATTGAACCCAGGGCTTTATGCATGCTAGGCAAGCACTACCTTTGAGCTACATTCCCAGTACAATCCTTTTTATTTTTTATTTTGAGACAGGGTCTTGCTAAGTTGCCAAGGTTAGCCTTTAATTTATGATCCTCCTGCCTCAACCTCTGGAGTATCTGGGATTACAAGTGTGCACCACCAAGCCTGGCTCTACTCTTATTCAGATGACCCAGGATAAGTAACTTCTATAAGCCTCAGATTCATCACCTGCAAACAGAATACCTACTTTTTAATACCATTAAGGGAATGCAACAAAAGCATGATTTCCCCAGGTACCTTATCATGAAAATCATCTGGTATCAATTTTAAAAACTAGATCCCAGGCACCTTCCTTGTAAATATTAATGCACTAGTGCCACAGGATAGAGTTGGTCTGGAATTAGTATTTCGAACAAACATCCAGGAAGAGTCAAGTTTGGGCATAATCCAATAATAGTAGATAATCCAATCTAATTGTTATTAGATGATCTACTATACAACTCTTGGCACAAAAATCTTCAATAAATTTAGCTATGGGAGGTAGGTTTGATAATAATCATGTAATGCTGATAACACAAATAATTTCAAAGGGATGAAGCAAAGCAGAACATGGAATCAAGTTCTTCTAATGCCAAGGCTAGTTTTGTCATAGAAATATCACCAGGTTCTCCCTTTTATAACACAATGCAAAATACAAATGAAAAAATTGCTTCTAACAGCTCAGATTCCCCAATTCTTCCAACAAAAGAATGTTACTCCCACTGATCTGGAGGCCACAGGCCTCAAAATCCAAAGTCCTTGAGTTGTTTTATGTCCTACAAGGAAAGGCAACAAAGTTTTAAATCACCATTCCATAGTCAAAATCTCCTTTGAATAGGTGAGGAGTTTCTTCCACTTCCTGTTTATGTGCATTATATTCCCTGAGTTTTTCAGTATGACATAGACACATGAAAATGCACTAATATTCTATTGTGCCTAGCCAGATCTCTAGCAAAGTAAGTAAATGAAAAGTAACCTCTGAGAAAGGCAAAATGCTTTCTGGTGGATACACTGGAGCAGTACTCCTCAGTGAGTTTCTCCTTTTCCATAAGTGTGGGTGGAACCTGTGACTTGCTTCTAATCAATAGAATATAGCAAATGTGATAGGATGTCACTTCCATGATTATATTATGTTATATAAGACTCCATCTTAGCAGACTTGCTGGCTCTGAAAAAGTAAACTGCCTTATTGTAAAAATTCCTATGGAGAAGGCCACATGACAAGAAACTATAAGTGGCCTTTAGGAACTGAGTGTTTTTTTTCATCAAAAGCCAGCAGGAAAATAAAGATCTAAATCCTCCAGTTCTAAGGAGGAATTCTGCCAACAATCTGAATGAGCTTGAAAGTGAATTCTTCTCTAGTTCAGCTTCCAGATGAGAATATATCCTAGTCAGCACAGGGATTGCTGCTTTGAAAAATCCTGAACACAGAATGTAGTCATAATGTGCCCAGGTTCCTGACCTACAGAAAGTGAGATAATGAATGAGTGCTGCTTCTTAAGCTACTAATTTTGTGATCATGTATAATGCAACAACAGATAACTAATACAATATCTTTTCCTTTATAGCCAAGAAGTTCACTCATAGTATAAATGAAGATACACAAGATCAGCTTCTCATCATTTAATTATCACAGAGGAAAGTCTGTATGATCCACTAAACCATTACCAAGTCCAAGTGTAATTCTGGCACTTTGCTATCCTTGGGGCAGAAGAGGATCAGACTCATAAGGAGTGACCCCCCCCCTTTTTTTCTGGACCAGCAGTGCTCCAAGGGCCACAGCTCAGATTCCAGACCTCTTGGTCCTTTCCTTTTCCATCCACAACTTTCTAATCTCTCCTTTCCTGTACCATCTCCCACCTGCTAATCTAGCTCTTTTCAATCATAGGTCAGGAGATCCTTCCCAGTTCTCTGGGTCTCTCTGACTTTCTGACAAGAGGAGGAATATTCTAAAGACAGGCACTTGTCATTACCAAAAATGACAACAGGGGGCTGGGGATGTGGTTCAAGTGGTAACACGCTCACCTGGCATTCGTGGGGCCATGCACAGGGCGCTGGGTTCAATCCTCAGCACCACATAAAATAAAAAATAAAGATGTTGTGTCCACCAAAAACTGAAAAATAAATATTAAAAAATTCTCTCTCTCTCTTTAAAAAAATGAAAGCAGTATAAAGATTATTTTTCTCTCAGAGAGGAAAGGAAATGGAATCTTTCTGGAAAATAAACAAACTCATTGGAAAACAGCTTTATCTGCTGGCATATGCTTTACTTTGCACATCTTCAGATTCTGGATATTGTATGAGGCAGGATGTAGCTATCTGTTTTTTTTAAGTCTAAAAATTAAATATATTATCTCACCTCAGCAGGTTTCTTGTGTTCTTTTGGATTTTTTGACTTGCTCCTATACATTGGGCCAGGAGTAAAGGAAGTGGAAGGACCTGTAAAAGATAATTAGAAAAAAATACTAAGATGTACTACCCACTAATGTAACTAAATGACATAAAACTAAACGCCATCCAAGAGAATTATGAAATATATGATAGACAAGACAGCAGAGATCTCTTACTACTACATAAAATAACTGTACCCAAGAGAGTCTCACAATGGAGTTTAATAACATTTATAGGTGACCTTCTCAACTGCAAAAACTTCAATAATGCCAAGGCTGGAAAGATTCAATTTGGTGTAATTACACCTCATTGTATTTTGGAATTTCCTAGAGAAAATGTATCTGGGAAAACTAAAAATATGGAGCACATATTCTGTGTATCCTTAAGCACTTCCTCAAAGGCTGGTATTAGGGCCTTTATAAACAATGACCTATAATCAAACATTTAGTGCCCTAGCTACAATTAGAATCAGAGTTTACAATTTATACTCCTATACTTACTTTCTTTTCTAAAGAAACTCTGTTAAATCATTATTAGATTTGGCTTTTGCTTTTTAGGAAAAATAAAAGCAAAAAACAATGTTATATGCCATACAAAACTGACTCTTCCACCTAATTTATCTATCTATAATGAAATTTAAATGAGTAGGAAAAAGGGACTCTGAACTTTTCTTCCCAGAAATATTTTTTTTAACTATGAGAAGATACATGAAATGGTTTATTCTCAAATCAAAGAAGAAATCCTCAAGGGGTATAGATATTATGGTTACTAGTTGCCAGCCAGTTCTACTCACACTCGTCTGAACTGTCACTGCTGGTGAGAGTCTTATGGCGTTTCATCCTGAAGCATCCTGGGAAAGAGAACAATACTGAATGAAGCAGTCAATATACATGGGAGGTCAGTCAACACTATCCCACAGATTCCAGAAGTAGCAGCAGGAAAATCACACCAAGTAAATGATTTCTATTAAGAATATTCTCAAATGGCCTAGAGTAAATGGAAAAAATACTACCAAATCCTATAATACAAAGTGTGTGGACGACTAGGTGAGGCCACACATTAGCCTTAGGAGGAAGCCCAAGCCACAGAGGATGAGTAGTATAGTGCTGGCTAGAGCCTCAGATGTGTCCATTGTCATCAAAACAAAGAAGGGCAGCTGAGGTTGTCTTCAGACAGAGATCCCAACGAGGGAAGAGCAGGAAGGGAAACATAAAAACAGAACTGTCAAGGGTTGAAGCTGAAAGGCATGAGACATGGCTGGCTGAAGAATGAATAAGCATGACCATTCTTTTTTTTCTGCCTATACTTTTTTCCTTTCTCTGTCCTCATCTCCCAAACAAGTAGCCTAATCTAAAATTATAACTGTACATACATAGTAAAAAATGTTACAGAAAATTCCTATATTGGAGCGCTCAAGTGGTAGCGCGCTTGCCTAGCATGCATGAGGCACTGGGTTCGATTCTCAGCACCACATAAAAATAAAATAAAGATATTGTGTCCACCTAAAACTAAAAAATAAATATTAAAAAAGAAAATTCCTATGTTGTGAAGAATGAATATTTTGGACGAAAACTTCTAGTGGTTCAAGTGTCCTTCCCAGAATGTGGCCAGTAACAGATAAAGGAGATTTCACCCTTCTGGGAAAACAATGGCACTGCAGTATATGAAAAAAGAAGATACTGACACTTCAACTCACAAAATGTTGAAAATACAATATAAACTAAAAAAGACAGTGACAGTGCTACAAAATGTTACTAAGGGCTACCCCAGTTCTATAGGGAATAATGATCAGGGATAGTACCTTAGAGTCACTCATATACACTATGGAGGAGGTAGTAATACCAGTACATGACCACTTTGAGCAATTATGAATACATCAACAAGACAGTATGTTAAACGGCTTAGAGTTCTACTTCTGGCATGACAGTGTAAGGAGCTCTGTAGACTCACACTGCAGTGAAACTGGTGAAAATTCTTTCAATTAAATAACAACCCCCCCCCCCCCAAACCAATCATTTAGTCTCTGGAAGTGATCCTAAAGGCATACAGCAAATGAAGAAGCATTTATTCAAGAAGATCTACTAAAACTCTGTAAATAAAATGGGAATCTGTGGTATATGGACCTAGACCCACTCCCTCTGTCTCTCTTCCCAGCACAGGTTTTGTGAGATTGGTGCAGCTACATAGGGCTCACTCTCCCTTAGCTCCCAGCTGGCAGCCTTACTTGCTGGGAGAACCAGATGTCAGCACTTCTTATTCTGTTTTTAGCTAGATGCTGCTGAAGCTAAGTTCTAGGTAAGTGTGGCTGAGAGGTAAGGGCTTTTTCTTCCACATAGTTCCCACTCATGAGATGGAGGCTGTTTTTGGTGTGGTGCCACCCAGAATGCTGATTACTCTGGCCCTAGCTTGTGGGGTTGGGGTTCTGCACTAGGAAAGGCAAACCTAGGAGACCTGAGGTTGCCATGCCCCTCAGAGGGAAGGCACAATGTTGTCCCCATTCCATGATATCTAAGCTCAGAGATACTTCCTAGGGAGAGGCAGGTCATACAGAAGAGGGCTGCAATTCTATCATCAATGGAACTGACTTCATCTGCAGCTGACTACTATACAACAGATAACCAAGCAGAGATAGCAGGGAGAAGCCACATAGGATCAGAAGAAACATCCCTCTCTCTCTTCGTGGTGCTGGGATTGCACCCCTTGAGCTTTATACATGCTAGACAAGCACTAGACCACTGAACTAGGCCCTAGCTTCAGAAAAAAACTCAAACACTGGTCTTTGCAATTATCCCTTTAAAGGAGGCCTAATTTGATTGGATAAATTCATGTGGCAATTTATACCCCAGGACATTATTAAAAACAATAGAACAATCAGGAGCAATTAGTGGAATTTAAAAGCTGGGTATGGTCAGAAAGACAACTAAAAGGAGCCCTGTTAAAAACCACTGTCACCCCTGGTGACTGTGAACATATGGAGTTTGTGCCCTTGAGAAACAACAGAGGCTTCACACTGCAGGCCAGGGGTGGGAACTGAATAAATAGATTTCAATACAAGAATTTAGCCAGTCACTACAGAAGGAAATAAGCAAATAACAATAAAAAACCATGTGTGGGGGTCAGTGCCAAGAGTTACTATATTATCTAAAACATTCAGTTTCCAACAAAAAAATGGTGAAACATTTTAAGAAGCATAAGAGTATGACCCAAACACTAGCAAAATACAAAACGAAACAAAAAAAACAAGCAACAGAAACTGCCTGTGAAAGCAACCATTTGTTGGAATTAATAAGCACAGACTTCAGAGTTGAAATTAATCATGTAAATATACTCAAAGAACTAAAGAAAACCATGCCTGAAATCCAAGCTACTCAGGAATCTGAGGCAGGAGGATTGAAAATTTGAGGCCAGTCTGGAACTTAGCAAGAAACTGTCTCAAAGTAAACAGGGCTGGGGATGCACTTCAGTGTTTGCCTAGCATGCACAAGGCCTTGGGTTCAATCCTCAGTATTGCAGAAAAGCAACACCCCACCTCCACCAAATAAGTAAACGAAAGCACAATGTTAATGCTTTGGTCAAACAGAGAATATCAATAATTATAAAAAAGAATCCAACAGAAATTTTAGTGTTGAGAACTACAATTAGTGAAAATCCACTAAAAGGCTTCAAAAGTAGTCTTAAACTGAAAGAAAAAAGAATTGGTGAACTTGAAATAGTTTATCAACAGAGATTGTGTGAATTTTAGAGAGAAAAAGAGGTAGAGAAAAATTAACAGAGCCTCAGAGAAATGTGGGACACCATTAAACATATTGTATATATAAGATAAGTAACAGAAGGAGAGGAAAAAAGGAGCAGAAAAAATACATTTGAAAAATTTCTCAGGGCTGGAGTTGTAGCTCAATGGCAGAGCACTTGCCTAGCATGTGTGAGGGTTTGATCCTCAGCATCATATAAACAAAGGAAAGGCACTGTATATGTATAATCAACTAAAAAATATTTAAAAAACCCTTCTCAATGAAAAATATTAATTTACATACATAGGGCACTGAACAAACTCCAAGTAGAATAAATGCAGAGATTTACAAATACCACAATAAAATTTGCTGAAAGCCAAACACAAGGAAAAATATTGGAAAGCAAGAAGGGAAAAAAAAATTTTCCACTTACAAAAGAACCCCAATAAGATTAACAGCGGACTTCTCATCAGAAATGACGGAAGCCAGAAGGCTCTGTGATGATGGTTGCACGTTTCTGTGAATATATTAAAAATCACTGAGTTGTATACTTATAAGTCAGTGAACTATGTAGTATAAGACTTATATCTCAATAATGCTATTACAACAACAAAATAATTGTTATCAAAAAGTAACGTATAATTTATTTATTTTTATTTTTTGAGGTACTGAGGATTGAGCCCAGGAGTACTCTACCACTGAGCTATATTCCCAACCCTTTTAAATTTTTTTTTTATCTTGATACAGGCCTCACTAAATTGCCAATGCTGGCTTCCAACTTGCTATCCTTCTGTCTCAGCCTCCCAAGTAGCTGGGATTACAGATTCTTGCCACCATGCTGGGATAGTGATGTACAATTTAAAGTCACAATGAGTTGGGTATGGTGGCACACATCTGCAAACCCGGCAGCTTAGGAGGGTAAAGTCCTAAGGAACTTAGTGAGACCCTGTCTTAAAATAAAAATTATTTTAAAAAGGCTGGGAATGTGGCTCAGTGGTTAAGTGCTCCTGGGTTCAATCTCTGGTAACAAAAAAATTTTTTTTAAAGTCACAATCAATATAGAAATTTAAACAGAAATAAAAGTAATATATTTTCTATTTCCTACTAAATGTATAAATCTACTTACAGTAGCACTTCATTTGCCTAATATTATAAGGGATGATCTACATATGTAAATTTTCCAGATAAATGTCTTGTCCAAAGATTTAAAATCCTAAGTATTATTAACAGGAGCTTTTCTTACCAGGAGGTGGGAGGATGGGAAAAATGGAGGAAGTGTTGGGAATTGATATTGGCCAAAATATATTGTTATATTGTGTGCATGCATGAATATTTAACAACAAATCCCACTATTATGTAAAACTATAATGTGCCAATAAAAATGTGGGAACAAGGAGCTTTGCTTTTTCTTTTTCTTTCAGTACTGGAGATTGAACCCAGGTACACTTTACCACTAAGGTATACCCTCAGTCCTTTTTAGTTTTTACTCTGAGGCAGAATTTTTGCTATATAGCAGAGGCTGGCCTCGAACTTGTGATACTTTGCCCCAGCCTCCCAAGTCTCTGTGATTATAGGTGTGTGCCACCAAGACGCACTAAAGGGAGCTTTTCAAAAATATCTATTTAAAGGGCTGTGGCTGTGGCTCAGCAGTAGAGCACTCATCTCGCATGTGTAAGGCCCTGGGTTCGAACCTCAGCACCACATAAATAAAATAAAAAGGTATTATGTCCACCTACAACTAAAAATATTTAAAAAATATCTATTTAAGCCAGCCATGGTACTTACTGAATGCTTATAACCCCTACTCAGGAGATGGAGGCAGGAGGATCAAAAGACCAAGGCCTGCCTAGGCAACTTAAAGAGACCCTGTCTCAAAATAAAAAAAAGGGCTGGGGATATAGCTTAATGGTACAATGCTTGCCCAGTATGCGAGAGGCCATGGATTTGGGTCCCCAGTGCCAACCAAAAAACAATCTATTTATCTGGGCTAAGGTGTAGCTCAGTGGGAAGACACTTGCCTAGCATGGGTAAGGCCCTGGATTTGATCCCCAGCACCACAAAATAAATAAAATATAAAATATTTATTCATTTTCTAACATTGCAGTATCAAATTACCACAAACTTAGTGTATCAAAATAACACAAATTTATTATCTTACAGGTTATTGGGTCAGAAGCTTGACACAGGTCTCACTGGGCTAAAATTAAGATGTCAGCAGAGCTGCAATTCTTTCTAGAAGGCTCCTTGGATCCTGGCTACCTTTCTCCATATTCAAAACCAGAAACATTGCATCTCTGATATGTCATAATATCTCATTCTCTGACCCTTCTCCAGGTGAAGAGAAAGTCTTCAAGATCTAGAGCCAAGCAAAGGATTCTTATATTTGATATCCAAAACATGATTTGTCAAAGAAAAATTTGCCTTTATTAAATCGAAAAACTTTTGCTCTAAAAGAGACCCCGTGAAGAAGATGCACAAAATAGCTGAGTGTGGTGGTGTGCACCTGTGGTCCCAGCTACTTGGGAGGCTGAGGTGGGATGATCACTTGAATCCATGAGAGTGAGACCAGCTTGGGCAACACAGTGAAAAACCATCTTTAAAAAAAAGATACAAAACAAGCTACAAAATGGAACATAACAGTCATACATATTATACATATGTCATATTTATTACAAAACATATCTGACAATAAACTTATATTAGAAATACTTAATGCATAAAACTCAACAGCAAGGAAACAAATGGCCCAATTAAAATGAACAGACATTTAACCAAAAAGGACATGCAAATAAGCACATAAAATGATGTTCAACATCATTGCACATTAGGGAAATACAAATTTAAACCATAACAAGCTATCACTACACATTTATTAGAATGGCTAAAGTAAAAAATGAAAATTTACTGGAGAAAATATGGAGAAACTGTTATCATTCACACGTTGCTAGTGGAAATGTAAAATGGTACAACTGTTCTAGAAAACAATTTGGTCATATCTTAAAAAATTAAAAATGCAATGGCCATACAACCCAGGAACTGCACTCCTAGGCATTTATCACAGAAATGAAAATTTATGTTCACACAAGTATTTATAGTAGCTTTATTAATAATAGCCCCAAACTGGAAGTAATTGACATGTCTTTTAACAGAAGAATGGTTCAACAATATGTGGAACATTCACACTATAGAATACTACTCAGTAATAAAAAGGGACAAAGTAGGGGCTGGGGTTGTGGCTCAGAGGTAGAGTGCTTACCTAGCTCATGTGGGGTGCTGGGTTTGATCCTCAACACCACATAAAAATAAAATAAAGGTATTGTATCCAACTATAACTAAAAATATTTTTTAAAGGGACAAAGTATTGATACATACATGTTATAACATGTAAAACAAATACAAAACAGGTTAAAAACACTTAGCAAAAACATTACATACTCAGTGAAAGAAGTCATACAAAGAAGACCACTTATTGTATGATTCCATTTATATGAAATATCTAGAATAGGCAAATCTATAGAGATAAGAAATAGATGTGTGGCTGCCTAGGATTGGGGGTGAGAACTGGGACTAAAAGCAAATGAGTAACATGCTCTTTTGGGGGCAATGGGAATATTCTAAATTTGTATGATGGTGATGGTTGTACACTTTTGTAAATGTATTAAATTCCACAGAATTTCACACTTTAAATGGATGAATTTTTTGGTATTTAAATTGTACCTAATAAGGCTAAAAAAAAAAAACCTTTAAAATTATTTAACATTTTACCAATGAGAACTGTTTAAGTAGCATCAAAGAGAACAGCAATAGGCTAGGTGCAGTGGTGCACACCTATAATCCCAGTGACTTGGGAGGCTAAGGCAGGAGGATCACAGAGTAAAGGATAGCCTTGGCAACTTAATGAGACCCTGTCTCAAAATAAAAAAAATTAAAGGGCAGGGATGATGTAGCTCAGTGGTAGGGTGCCCCCTAGGTTTAATCCCCAGTATTACCAAAGAAAAAATAAAGGAGGAGGAGGAAGGAAGAGAAGAAAGGAGGAAGAGGAGGAGGAGGAGGAGGAGGGGAAGGAGAAAAGGAAGAAGAGGAGGAAGGGGAGAAAGAGGAGCAACAGTAACAGCAAACCCAGCAGGCCAGCTTCATTCAGTTGGAGGAAGAGAAAGAGGAGGAAGAACAACAGCAATGCCAGACAGCTTCACTCATTTAATTTACACATCTGAGTTTGTGACCCTTGACTTAAATGTTTCTGGGTCTCAGTCCCTCCTGGTCAGCAGCCCTTGCCATTCTCCCAAACTGAGCCTCCTTCCAGGCCTTGGTTTTATCTGACCAGCTAACCTTCACCCTAGACTGTAATCACAGCAGGAGGGACCATTAGGGGGACCATTCCTGGGAAAGTGCAGGGAGCTGGAGGCAGAACTACAACAGTAGAAAGGTTCTGATCAAAAAAGATTATATGATTTCATTCTAGGTGCCCTTCTCTATACATCAATAGAAAAATTTTGTCTTGTGAATGCAGCCTCCAAATGGATGACTCATGATGGAACTGAGGGCAACAAATGCCATAGGAGAGATATATCATTCTCTAAAACTCAATGGACAAAGCCAAGTGAGCATGGATTCTCTTTCATCTCCCTGAGAGTTTCAGGAGTCCTAAGACTTCTTATGAAATAGATACTCTAAGACTTTTTATAAGATAGATACTCCTTTCATATGAAGTTCTGACTTTATGAGCTTCAGATAAAATTATTTCTCTATTTTCTATAATACTCTATTCTTCAAGTAAAAGAGTTACCAAACTATTCTTTTTTTTAAAGAGAGAGAGAGAGGGAGAGAGAGAGAATTTTTTAATATTTATTTATTTTTTAGTTCTCAGCGGACACAGCATCTTTGTTGGTATGTGGTGCTGAGGATCAAACCCGGGCCGCACGCATGCCAGGCGAGCGCGCTACCGCTTGAGCCACATCCCCAGCCCCAAACTATTCTTTACATAGGGAGATTTTTAAGAATCTGCAAAACTTGATATTCTTTAAACTATTACAGAAACAACCATTTAAAAAATTTAGATGACAACCAAAAATTTTGTGTTCTCAGTAAAGAACCTGGGAAAGAGATTATCTAATACTAGTAACACCAGCCTTGGGAAATAAGAAACTGATCTGTCAATGATTTCCAGGAAAGAAAACAAAGCAAGCTCACTTATAGGTTTAAGCTATTAAAGTCCACTCATCTGCCTGTCCATTTCCATGACACCATTACTTTTTTTTTTAACAGTTGTAGATGGATAGCATGCCTTTATTCATTTTTTTATGTGGTGCTGAGTATTGAACCCAGTACCTCACACATGCTAGGCAAGTGTTCGGCCACTGAGCTACAGCCCCAGCCCTACTGTTTTAATTACTGTAGGAAAAATGACAGAGAGTAGTAAATATCAGCAGAATGATTCCATGATGGTAAATATTTAGATCTATCTTTATTCATTGTTTCTAATTATAAACAGCAATCCTATATGTATCAGCAGTAGTCATTTTACAGATGAAGAAACTGGGGCTTAGAAGCCTTAAAGCCACATGCTTGGAGCAGAAGGCAGAGCTGGCAAGTAAAATGGCAATGAGTATTTCAGATTGACCCTGAAGCCCAAGGCAGGCAAGAGGGATGACAGCAGATACTGCTCCTTCTAAGCTCAGTCTCCTTGGCATGGCCTGTAAAGCCTACAGTGTTCTGGCTTTAGTCTACCACTTCTCACTACCTGCTGCTTCCCTGCCTCCCTCAATCATCCTGCACATGCTAGGCCCCATGTGATTCTGTGAAAACATCACTTTATTTCATACTTCCTGACTTTGAGGATCTTCCTGCTGCCTACAATTCCATCTCCTACCCCATTTATCCTGACTAGCCCATTTTCCCCTTACTTGGTCCTACTCATTTCTTAGATGAACCTCAGTGAAGCTCCTTACATACCCCTCCTATGAAATTATTTACTCCCTTAATTTCTATCCAAATTTCTGCACCAGCACAAGGTACTTCACTTGTATTGTAAATATTTTTTTACATGTTCAGCTGTATCACTATCACAAGTATCTTTAAAGCAGGGACTGTGTCATATTCATCTCATACCTAAGGCTGAGACAGTATCCTGCACAAAGTAAACACACAAAAGAATAATAGACACTGTGGTGCTCCACCCATGTCTTCTTTACTATACTAGTATACCTACCTCCTAGCCACTGCCTATGACTGCAAATAACTTGTAGCGTCCCCTTTTTCCCAAAAAACTGATGATCATACTCTCCTGAACTCCCTCCCAGGGGTAGTAAGCAGTCAATAATTGCTCCACCCCACTAGTCCTCAAAACATACCAAGGCTAGAGTTTACTAAGACCACAAATATTCTTAATGGGTTTCTTCCTCTTCCCTACCTTGCTGCCCTCTCTCCTTCAGTTTTCTCCTGAGAGCACTCCTTAATAAATCATGTATGTTTTAATAACATGTCAGTTCTGCTCCTAGGCATCCCTACAATATGTGAATCTATATTATGTCATATTTTTTACAATTTTTATTTTAGTTGTTGACATTTTTTAAAAAAAAATTTTAAAGATAGAGTGAGAGAGAGAGAGAGAGAATTTTTTAATATTTATTTTTTAGTTTTTGGAGGACACAACATCTTTGTTGGTATGTGGTGCTGAGGATCGAACCCAGGCCGCACGCATGCCAGGCGAGCACGCTACCACTTGAGCCACATCCCCAGCCCGTTGACAGACCTTTTATTTTTTTTATTTATATGTGGTGCTGAGAATCAAACCCAGTGCCTCACACAAACTAGGCAAGTGCACTACCGCTGAGCCACAGCCCCAAGCCCCTATGTCATATATATTTTTAAAATTATCATATAAGGGCTGGAGTTGTGGCTCAGCGGTAGAGTGCTTGCCTAGCATGTGTGAGGCCCTGGGTTCAATCCTCAGCACCACATGAAAGAAAGGAAGAAAGGAAGAAAGGAAGAAAGAAAGGTAGGTATTGTTTCCAACTACATCTAAAAAATAAATATTAAAAAAATTACCATATAAAATTACTATAAAAGATGAATAAGTCCTAGAGATCAGTCAAGCTCAATGCCTATAGCTAATGATATTAAACTGTCTGCTTAACTTTGTATTTAAGAGGACTGGTCTTCATGCTAAGTATTCTTATAAGAGGAGAACAGAAGGAAGACTTTTCGAGTTGATGGACAGGTTTATGGCATAGACTGGGATAATGATTTTCACAAGTGTGTAGTTATCTCCAAACTCATCAAGTTATATATATTAACTATGAAGAGTCTTTTGTATGTTAATTTTTTTTTAAAAAAGAAAGATGCCATAGAAGGACTAGTTCTCTCTAGTAGATCAGATATACCCTAAAGTTGCAGCAACCCAAGTATTGAGCATGATGCTCAATGACATCCAGAAAGCATACAACACTATAGGCAAATACTTGTTTTTTTTTTTGTGATATCCTTGCCAAAATATTCATTTAAGAACTGGAAGAGCAAGAGAACTGGTAAGGTCTTCAATCATCGAAGAAACCCTTAGTAAAAAAAGAGGAACAAAGAACATAAAAGATGATAGAAATTGTAAATTTTTATTTGTACCATAAAAAACCTACTTCATAATAAAATGTTTTGTTAAATAAAACCATAAATAGGTAAAGTACAATTTTGAAGTAACTCAATGCGATGTGTCTCAAGGTCTTACATTTCAGTATGCTATTCAGTTGTTTATTTCTGGTTCTCTATTTAGGGTAAATGCAGTTTTTTCTTTCTTATCTCCCACAATGAGTTTTCCTTTGTTTTGGCAGAAATAAATGTACATTAGACCTCACCTTCCACTACTGGAAACAGCAATTTGATGCCAGTTTTTAGCTCTTATTCCTACTATAATCTCAACCACTGTGATTAACAGCACACTGATTAATTTTAATAGTGACCATAAGCTAGGCAAAATATAAATGTCTGTAGTAAATGTCTTCACTGGGTGAAACACCCTTTCAAAGGAGCACTGTCTGGAAGTCAACCCAACTGGGATTATTTGAGAAAAAAAGCTAAAGTTTGTGGTTTGGTGGCTACTTGACTCCTAATTAATGTTCCCATAGTATTGCATGCAGGTAAGGAAAAGGGAAAGTGTTAAAGACAGTCCTTTCATTCTCTACGAGACACCCAGGAAACAAACTTATGAAATGTATGGTCAGTGCAAGAAGTCCCTATTCACTGTTCTCTGTGGGCCCATGAAACAGCTTAAAAAATATTCTAAGGCTCTACTTTAAACACATTCACACCCTTTGATCCAGCAATTTTACTTCTAACATTCCTATTTGAAAAAGTAATCCAAAGCAAAGAAAATGATTTATGAACAAAAATGTCTGTCACAATTCCATAATAAAAATAAGAAACCTAGCTAATACACAAGAGGAATAACTAAAGTACATTAATATTATAGTATTTCATCAGTCATTTAAAGACTGTATATAAAGAATATATATTTTTTTGTATTGGGGATTGAACCCAGGGGCGCTTTATCTCTAAGCTACATCTCTAGCATCCCCAGCCCTGTTTTAAAATTTTGAGACAGGATCTCACTAAGTTACTTAGGGCCTTGCTAAATTGCTGAGGCTGGCCTGGAACTTGCAAGCCTCCTGACTCGCCCTTCCCAAGTCACTACGATTACAGATGTGCACCACCACACCTGGCACATATGAGGAAATTTTATGCTAATATGTCAAATGGAAAAATAGCATAAAACTGGTTTAATAGAGAAGTCATATCTACAAAATGCATTATATATATATATATGTATATATATATATACATATATATATATATATAAAATAAAATAATTACATAGAAAATAAACCAAGGCTCTAAACCCACTGAGTAATATTGTTGCATTAAAGTGATAAATTTTGGGGTGACAAAATCATTCTTTCCAATTTTTCCATATTTTACAATCCACTCATAGGGCATTTATAACTGGAAAAACACCTTTAAGATTTCAAGGTTTCTGTTCCTGTGCCATGTCCAAATGATGCATCTAACCTGAAACATGGAAATTATAAAAGCATCTGTCATTCAAGATGGCCATTAACCAGAGCTGGAAAAAATTCCCAAGAGCACAATACAATTAGTTGGATAGAGAAGTTTCCATATTACAAAGATAGCCCCCAAAGCACAAACTTTGCAGTTTGGAAAAGCCAAATATCTTCGGAGGGAGTGCTAGGGATTTAACCCAAGGGTGTTTGATCTATAAGCTACATCCCCAGTCCTAAATTGCCTAGGCTGGTCTCAAACTTGAGATCCTTCTGCCTTAGCCTCCTGAGTTCATGGGATTACAGGTATACACCACCATGGATGGAGAAAAGACAAAAATCTAAGCAGTGGATCTCAACTGATGGCAATTTTGCCCTCACATATGGAGACGTTTATTGGTTGTCACAATAACTGGTGTTGACTGCATCTAGGGAGTAAAGGTCAGGCAGGATACTGCTAAATACCCTACAAGACACAGGATAGTCCTTGACAACACCAGACTTATCTGGCCCAATGTCAATAGTGCCAAGGTTGAGAAATCTTGCTCCAAAGGGATGAAACTGAAATGGATAAGCATCAAGAACAGTGTAGAAATGATCGACTTGTACTTATGCACCCAGAGAATTAAGTAACAAAGGGGGTACTGCCTGAAACCTAAAGACTATTTTATCAAAAGGAAAACATGACTTTCAGCAATGCTTAGGGAACTTAGAGAACTTATCAGCTCAAGAAGTGGAACAGAATGAAAATGTAAACAGGTTCAAGAAGGGCTGAGATAAAATCAAGGAGAATAATTCCATGATGGTATTTGGAAGTAATCCTTAAGTAAAGAAGCATCTGAAAGTCCAACTCCCTTAGGCTTTCAGGAAAATATCCTTTGGAGCCATTATCAGAGACAGATATTTGAGTTAGGCCACTGGTCAGGCCAGATCAGCACATTTCTTATATCCTTAAGAGTCAATTCCTGCCCATGTGGGCAAAGAACATTCCAAATAATTACTTAAACAGAAGTCCTGAATGCCATAAAAATGTGTCTCTTGAACTGATTAACTCTTCGTTAAGGTAAATAATACTAATGTCAGATCATCTGAATGTCTGTGCTTTAACTCCACATTCATCCTTCTCTATAAAACAATTCCAATTTATCACTGCTTACTGTTATAGAAATAAAACTCTTCCCTTAAAGTCTGTTTACATTGCATATTGTTCATTTCTACCACATGTCATTGTCTAAGAGATTAAAGCCATATACATCTATCTAGAGACAATAAACAAAAAATAATCAGAAGAAAATGAACATATTCTAAATATTTTATTGCTTATCCTCACCCGAGCAAATCTTTGCCTTTATAAGGGGAACTTCTCTGTACTTTCTAAATGAAGACCACCTTCATCTCAGTAATTTATAGGATTTTAAAGCTTTTTTTTTGATACTGAAGAATTAACCCAGAGGTGCTCCACCACTGAGCTACATCCTCCTCATCCCTTTTTATTTTTTAATTTAAGGCAAGGTCTTGCTCAATTGCTTAAAAGTTGGCCTCAAAAATTGTGATTTTCCTGCCTCAGACTCCCCATTAGCTGGGATTATAGGTATGTACCACCATTCTTGACTCCTAAAGCTTGTTAATTTTTTTTTAAAGAGAGAGTGAGAGAGGAGGGAGGGAGGGAGGGAGGGAGAGAGAGAGAATTTTTAATATTTATTTTTTAGTTCTCGGCGGACACAACATCTTTGTTGGTATGTGGTGCTGAGGATCGAACCCGGGCCGCACGCATGCCAGGCGAGTGCGCTACCGCTTGAGCCACATCCCCAGCCCCGCTTGTTAATTTTTTAATAGATAAAAAAATTAAGATATCAGATTACTCATGAGTCTCCTGTGTCCAGGTTAGGAGTCTAGAGGTCAACTCTTTTCCAAAGTCCTCAAAAAGCATTTAAAAAAAAAAGAAAAAATAAGGAGAAAATACAAATCTGTCTAGGTGGGTTTCCATCACTGAGACAAGTATTTGTATGTCAACCACAATTATCCCTGTCACCAGGAAGCAGACTTACCCTCATTAATACACAGAATTGTTAACAAAATACTTGGGAATTTAAAACCCCCTGAGCAGAAATCACTTTGTACAGGAAGGGTAGATTGGAAAGTAAGTCTAAACCAGGGGTCAGCAAACAATTTCTGCAAAGGACCAGGTAGGAAATATTTTTGGCTTTGTGGGCCATATGGCCTCTGTTGCAAATAATCAAATCTGCCACTGTAGCATAAAAGCATCCATAGAGAGCACATAAAAATGAACATGGCACTGTTCCAAAAAAACTTTACTATATTGATATTTGAATTTCATATGTTATAAAATATTATTTCACATGTTATAAAATATTATTCTTCCTTTATTTTTCAACCAATGAAAATGTAAAAACCATTCTGTGTGGCTCATGATCCAGTCCAAAACAAGTAATATGCTAGATTTGGTTCACAAACCAGTTTGTTAACCTCTGGTTTAAACTACATGAAAACTTTCTTTTAATTAAAGAAAGAATATTCAAAATTGGAAGCATAAAACTGAATTATTACTTTCCTAACATACCCTCACCCCACCCCAATTTCTCATCACACTGTTGGCTTGATACAGACCTCATTGGAAGGGTTTAGCCTGGGTGACCTATTCTGTAATGTTATCTTGACAGATTTTAATGGTCTTAAATTAAAATTTTCTTTATGTATTTTAAGAGAAAATGATAGCTTTGTAAAAAAGAATCAGCAGCACATTTATTTTCAGTTTATGTACATATATTCAAACATTTCAACTACTCAGGTAAATAAGTAATCTTGGTACCTAATGAATAAAAAGGTGTGTGTGTTTATGTACAAAACATAAATACCTTTAAGATAAAATACCATCTGAAAGCAAGAGCTCTTAAGAATAAATCAACAAATCTGGGAATGGTAATACATGCCTGTAATCCCAGCAATTTAGGAGGCTGAAGCAGGAGGATTACATACTCAAGGCCAGTCTAGGCAACCTAGTGAGACCCTGTCTCAAAATAAAATAAACAGGGTAGAGATTGAGCTCAGTGGTAGAGTGCTCCTGGGTTCAATCCCCAGTACAGGAAAAAAAAAAAAAAAGAATTGCTTTTACTATGATATAGTTCTTTCTCCAGATAGAAACTCAAAACAGTTTTTCAAAAATAATGATTTCCATTATGTCTTGTCTTCTGGGGTGAGTTGTTTCCCCATTGAAATTTTTACCCACAGGTACTCCTAAAACACAATAACATCTATCTGGTTTAAAGTTATTATCATAACGATCAAATATGAGGAAAAATAACCTTTATCCCAGGTTTTAATAATAATAACAGGCATGTAAGTCTCACATATAAGGTCAAACACAGAGAAACAATCTCAAACTTACTGAGCAAGTTCAAATCCACCGCACACCGACTATTAATACTGTGATAACAGAGGGCAGCCACCGGAAAGGGGACAAAGAAAAAACTGAGAATGCCTGAGAGCCAGGGTCACAGGACCAGGTGCACCAGACACATTATCACTATGGCTTGGGTGATCACAGCCTAAAAACTGTAATCAATGATGTGTGACAAACCAATCAGAGGGGGGTTTCAGAGGTAATCCCAAAATCAATCAAGATGGGTGTGGGTGTGAAGTGAAGGAGGGTTGCTGCTAAATGCTCATCTCCGGTCAGAGGAGTGCCTAAGGCAAAGGAGCAGTCAAACATGAAAGTTACCTTAACATTCAAGTCAGTACTGGCTATAAGGGCAACAAAAATGAGAGAAAACAAAATGGGCACAAATCAAAAGATCTGGGATATGAATGCCAATGGCAGGATGAACCCTGAGAAAATGTATTTGGCCTCTTCAACAGAGGTTCTCAACTCCCACTACACATGGGAATCTTCTGGGAAGCTTGTAAAAAACCCCAAATCCCAAACTGCACCCATTACCAATTAAGTCTGAATCTCTCTTTTCAAAGAACCAACTTCTAGATTCATTGTTTTTTCAATTTTCAATTACACTGACTTCTGCTCTTTATTATTTCCTTCCTTCCTTCTTGTTCTGGGTTTATTTTCTCTTCTTTTTCTAATTTCTTGAGGTGGGAGCTTAGTTTATTCATTTGAGACCTTTCATCTTTTTCTTATGTATATATTTAGCACTATGAATTTCCCTTTCAACACTGATTTAAGTTACATCTCACAAGTTTTAATATATTGCATTTTCATTTACATTCAGGTCAATGTATTTTTTAAAAAAATTCCCTTGAGACTTCCTCCTTCACCCATGGATTAATAAGAAGCATATTGTTTATTGTCTAAGTGTTTGGAGACTTTCTTTTGGTCTTTCTGCTTTTAATTTCTACTTTGATTCCATTACAGTCAGGGGATATACTCTGTATTATTTTAATTCTTTTATATTTGTTGAGGGTTTTTTATATCATGGGATATAGTTTATCTTGGTGAATGTTTCATGTGCATTTGAAAAGTAAGTACATTATGCTGTTGTTGGTGAACTATGCTATAAATGTCAATTAGATCTGGTTGGTAGTGTTATTTCTTCCATATTCTTGCTAATTTTCTGTCTACTGGTCCTATCAATTGCTTAGAATACAGTATTGAAGTTACCAACTATAATGACAGATTTGTTTACTTCTCAATTCAGTTCTGTTGGGTTTTGCTTCATATACTTTGAAGCTCTGTTATTTGGTGTAAACAAATTTCAGATTTCTATGTCTTCTTGGTGGACTGTCCCTAGTATCATTATGTAGTGCTTTGTTTTGTCTCTGGAAATTTTATTTGCTGTGATGTCTAATTTAACTGATATTAGTATAGCCATCTAGTTTTCCTTTGATTGGTGCATCTTGCATAATGTATCTTTTTCCATTCATTTACTTTTGAACTTCATATATTATTGTATTTACTTGGAGTAGAGTGAAATGTGTCTACTCCATCCTGTCTGAACATGGTTTGACTGCTTTACTACTTTTATAATTCTTGTCTAAGTTTATTATCTCAAAATTTAAAAAAATCAAAATAAATATAACTGTTAAAAATGAAGTATTTATGATAAGAAAGGGAGTTTATTCACATTCATAAAATATTTTGGGAAAGGAAAATAATCAACTTGTGGTCTTAGGAGATTTTCACTTACTATAGAAATAGGTGACACTTAAAGGCCTAGAGGTAATTGGGAGATGGACCCCTATCTTTGGGCCCATAATAAGACAAACCAGTTGTTAACAAGAATATATCTATTTTCCTCAAAAGATAAATATTCACATCTGGTGTTTGTGGTTTTTGTTTGAGGAGATGTTTTTTCCAGAACTTGTGTTTTCTAGTTTCCCTGCCTAGATTTTAGCTATTTTACTACTTAATTAGCATCCCAAAAGGTTAACAAACTCAAAATATATAACTTTAGAAGAAATAAAACTCTAATCAGTTAGTATTACTAACTTTTTACTTTTTACTTCTGTAATTGAAATGGCGTATAAGAAAGTTGGAAAATAATGACTAAAACGTAGCTTTCTGAGAATTAGTTGAGTTCAGTCATTTATGCTGTTCATGCTTCACTACCCCTTCAAGCCAGATTTGGATACAGATAAGTACCTGAGTCATTTGAGACAAAACAGCAAAAGTTACCCCTGAATAGTTTTAAATGCTAACTGAAGAGATCAACAGAAGATCTAAAATGAAGACTGGAGAGGACAGACGGGACTCAATTACCTCCTCTGGGCTCTAGAAAAACAAAATTCTATGTAAATTTTTTAAAAATCCAAATAAGAATATGAAACAGGGCTGAGGTTGTAGCTCAGTAGTAGAGCACTTGTCTTGCATGTGTGAGGCACTGGGTTCGATCCTCAGCAACACATAAAAATAAAATAAATATAGTGTGTCCATTTACAACCAAAAAAATATTAAAGAATATGAAACACAAAGAAAACAATGAAGTTTTTTCCTCTTTACGCAGCTCTCTCATTCTTTCATTGCTACTTTTATTAATCTTAGTAATAATGTTTTACAAAAATATGGACAAAATTTTGATATATAAAATTCTCAAAAATTTGAAACAAAGATCATTTTTGATATACAAAGTGACTACCTCATCAAAAGTACCTGTGAGTCCAGAGGACAGTTGATTGTTCAATGTGATGAAACTTTTCCAAACTCCAAGTCTCAATATTTTCTTATCTGAGAATCTGAAGTTTAATTTCATCCTTCAAGATCAAAGGCAAATAAATTAACTTGGCCCAGTGATTCGACAAATCTTTGGAAAGCTGCCAGGCAAGGAAAGTCCACAGAATAACTCACTCGTTTATAATGCTTAAAGTAACTTTGGGAAAATTGTTGGGAATTGAACACAGGCCAAAACTCTGGAAGGCATTTGCCAATATCTTTCTACACAGTTGACCATTTGCTTGAATATTCTGGTGACAGGGAGCTCACTATTTAACAAGGTAATCCAATCCATTCCAATCTCTCAACACCTCTAAATGAAAGGATGATTTTCTTTAAATAGAAAAAAAACCCCACTGTCTTTTAACTTCTGCATTCTGCCTTTATACTAGATTTGTACTTCTTGTGTTAAAATCTCTATCATTATCCACAAATCATCTACCTACTTAATTTTTCTCTAGCTAATATCCAATATTTTCCCCTTCTCTTGAAACACCTCAAAAAGTAGTCTACAGTTTATCTCCCCTTCATTACTGTTTCTCCTCAATTGCCTTCTATCCCATCAGAGTTCTTGAAATGGTGGCCAATCTGTGCATTATTTCTCAACCCTCATCTCCAAGTCTCTATGTGCTGCATTTGACTTATTGATCCCTCTTGAAACAACTCCCTCATATTCTAAAAGCTTTTTTTCAGTTTTCCTGTGGTACTGCCTAATATACACTTTTTCCTCTATTCATCTTGTAAATGACAGTGGTTCCCTGAACTGTCCTACCCTTGTACTCAGGGCTCTCAGAACAAGGTCCCTCCATTCCAAGTATTTTTCTAGAGCTTAATATTTAGAAAACAGGGAATAAAAAGACAAGAAGGAAGGAAGGAAGGGAACAGAATATGAAAAAGAAAGAAAAAAGCCCTGTCAACCAAACACATCAATGAAAAAGATGATCAACAAGGAGGTGACTATATTCTCTTCTCCACTGGCTCTTCCTCTCTTTAAGTAGTCTCAGTTGGCAACCTTCTCTATGAGCCACAAAATATACAGAAATCTCTTAAGTCTTTTCTTTACATTACCCTAGCATATTCAATCATTAAATGTTGCCAATTAACCTCTGAAATAATCCTCTAAGTCATTGTTCATTTCTCATTTCAGTCCTTGCTTTCTTAATTTAGGGCCTATTTACTCTAATCCAGGGTACAACAGCAATTTTATAAGTGGTCTTCGGACTCCTGATCTTATTGCCTTCAAATGTACCCTCCACCCAACTGCTGGAGACCTACTGAAAACACACAAATTGGACCATGTTCTCTCATGAGACTTAAATCTCTGCCCTTTGCTCCTAGGATCTTTACTAAGGTCCTCATCAAGGCCAACATGGCCTCCACAATCAAGCTGCACTTACTTCTGCAGCTTTATCCTTGACCATACTCTGCCCCAGTTCTATGCTCAAATAACGTAGAACCTTTGTAGTTCCACTCTCATGATTTATATACTCATAATATCCCTTCTTCTAGCTTCCTCATTTTTAAAAAAGTTTCTATTTTTGAAACCTTCAAACATATAGAAAGAAAATTAGAGAAAAGGTCATCATGAACATTCATATACCCATCATTTCAATTTTAAAATTATTAATATTTTGCTGTATTTGCTTCCCTATGTTTTCTTCTGTTAAGTATTTTAAGGCAAATAAAATAGATTACAAGATGTCACCCTTATTTATTTTACTATGGATCTCTGAAAGGTTCCTCACTTTTAAAACATAAATTCATCCCTATAAGCTTTCCTTGTCTGACTCACTTGGACCCTGACAATCCCAACAGCAAAATGCTCTCAGAGTGGCCCTGTATAACATCACTATCTTGAATTACTTGTTAGCCACTAATATATAAAATCTCCAAATATAATATGAGTTCCCATCAGTTCTTGGCTAGATCTTTAAACATTTTTGATGGTGGTTTATCTCTTTGAAAATCTTAATAAACTTTAAAGCCATTCTAAAATGATTCTCACTGGGAATGAAGTTATTTCCTGATTGTTAATATGGATGACTGTCTTCATTACTTTGAAATTTTAGTTTGTAGGCTTGGAGAAAGTTTATTTCTTTCTCTCTTCATTCACCCTCTGCAATTGGGAGGTGCATCATCCCAGGATTCTTAGAATGCTCTCATCAATAGGGAGAAAAGTACAGGTTTATACAATAAGCCAGTAATACATTTGTCCCTGGCCAGGTCTTTCTCTGGTCTCTAGCCTGCCACTATGAAGAAAATAAACATTCTTTTATGTCTCTGTTCATGGGCAATCCTTGACTTCAGAGAGTCAGGAATCATTTCCTCTATTAACTGAACATTTTAATCCCCATTATCTACAGAAATAAATTCCCAGTTACCACTACTTTTTTCTGGACTTAGAGTCCATCATGTCAGTAACTAGAGGCCCATGACTAACAATCCCCATTTATCATCTGATCTGTTTCTGGTTCATAGATTTATCTTTATCATTTCTTGATCACAGATATGTCTATTTTTAAAATTTTACATATTATAATTTTGTTTAGAAAGGACATATAAATTTAAAGTAATAACTCTGAGTTATCCTAGCCAGAATCCCAGGTTTAAATTTTAAAAGTACTATGCTGCAATTTTAAATTTAGTCAGCATTCTACATATATGCCACAGGCCAAATCTAGCCCTCTGATTATTTTTCATATGGCTTAGAAGCTAAGAATGACTTTTATTTTTAAAATTATTTAAAAAATTAAAATAAGAATGTTTTGTGACATATAAAATTTATTAAATTCATATTTCAGTGTCCATAAAGAAAGTTTTATTGGAGCACTGCCATTCCCATTCATTTATGCTGTTTCAGTTATTGATCATTGTGTAACAAACCACTGCAAAACTTACTGGCATAAAATAACTACCACTTTATCACCTCATGAATTCTATGGGTCATGAATTATCCAAATAAGGCACAGGAGGGATGGCTATTTTCTACTCCACAAAGTATAGGACTTCGGTTGGGAAGGCTCAAATAAATGGAATAATCTAGAGGCTTCATAACTTATCTGGCACCTTTAGCTGGTAAGGCTATGCTTAGCAGAGACTATCTCTAGAGTATCTATATGAGGTATCTCCAGCGTGGGTGACCTCCGCGTAGTCAGACTTCTTATATGGTAGCTCAAGGGTTCCAGCATGAATATTCCAATGAATGAGGCAGAAACTTCATTGCCTTTTATGATTTAGCCTCAGAAGTCTCATATTCCATTGTATTGCAGTAGTTACAAGATCACCCAGATCTAAATTGAAGAAGATACAGGCTCCATCTCCTGACGAAAGTACCATGAAAGAACTTACAGCCATGTTTAAAATCCCCATTCTTGAACTTCACATCATTTTGTGGTAAGAATCCAGGTATCCAAGTATACAAGTTTCAAAAAATCAGCTTAACAAAAGGACTGTCATCAGAGTCCTGATACGTGAACAATTTTAATACTTTCCTATTTATTTATTATTAGTTTTAAAATATGAACATAAAAATACATGTGTTTTAAATGTGACAGAAGGGTCTGGGGAGTTCAGTTGTAGAGTGCACTCTGCATGAGCAATGCCATAGGTTCAATCTCCAACTTCCAAATAAATAAATAAATATTACAGGAGTAACTGTAGCCTTTAAGAAGAGTAATCTGTATTTGTGTGATAGATAGGAAGAATGACTCCAATTCACCACTCTTTTCTTTCTTTCTTTTTTTCAGTGCTGGGGATCAAACCCAGGGAGCCTATGTGCATGCTTAGGCAAGCATTCTACCACTGAGCCACATCCCCAGCCCTTTACCCATGCCTTTGCAAGATGACTTCGCAGCTTCTTGAATCTGGACTGGCTTTCTGTCTTGCTTAGGAAAACAGGGTACAGTAGAGGTGATGGTGTGCCAATTCTGAGCCTAGGCTTCAAGATGCCTTTCTGTTTTCACTCATTTTTAGAAACCTGCCCAGCTATCACTGAGAACAAGTGTGGGCTAGCCTGCTGCAGGATGACAGGCAAGTAGCCCAGAGCTTTTATTCCCTACCATTGCCCCAGTTGACAGCCAGTAAACCTCTAAAACAATTCCCTGCTCACTGATAGTTGGCCATAAGCATAAGGGAGACCATTTGAGAACACCAGAACTGCTCAAATGCAGGCCAAATGACTGACCCACAGAATGAAATAAACAGATATTTACTATTCTAAAGCCACAAACTTTTGAAATGGCTAGTTATACAGCAATAGTTAACTGATAGAATTTTGAAGGCAGTTTTTAATGATTAACTATGGAATGGAAATTTCATGACATACCTTAGTCCTATTTACACTAAATTGATTTAGATCTGGCTAAATTTCCAAAATAGGCACTACTGCTGACTCCTCTGAGAAGGGTGCTCTAGCTAATGCTAAGATCACAGAGGGGGGTCAGGCTCAAAAGAAGCCTTTAAGAGTAGCCAGCCATAAATAGCAAATGTCACTCTACATGCAAGTCTCTCATTTTATCTGATGGCAAAGCAGCCATAAGGTATTTTCCCAGACCAGAGTAAATGACACCTACAACACCAGTTAACTAGAATGTCAAAGTAACAGATCACAGCACCCCTAAAACCTCACCTCAAGAATTTCAAGTTCTTTAATGAGAACTTATGTTGCTATTAGACCCCCTATTCTTTTTAGTTATAATTCCCATCCTTGTTATTTGTACCACTATTATTCTTACATACACTTCAATAAGACAAGACAGATACCAAATCAAAAATTAATCATACACACATAACTATGAAGAAATTTTTTCAAAAGCAAATATACAAGAACTTAGGCATCCAATTACAGGCTGATTTCCAAGAGACTTTTGGAGCAGCAAATGTCTACTCCAAAAAAATGCAATTTCTCAGGCTGGGTGCAGTGGCATACCCCTGTAATCCCAGTGATTCAGGAAGCTGAGACAGGAGGATTTCAAGTTCAAGGCCAGCCTTAGCAACTTAGCAAAATCCTAAGTAACTTGGTGAGATCCTGCCTCAAAAAAAGGACTAGGGATGTAGCTCAATGATAAAATGTCCCTGGGTTAAATCCCCAGGACCCCCCAATGCAAATTCTCAAAATACTGAGGACATTTTTTATTGGACTTGCCTTCTCTTCCTTTGACATACCATATTTCTTTGAATGAGGTCAATAGAAGCATTTTTTCTTCTTTGAGAGCAGATTTAATTTTTGGAAACAATCAAATTATTCAAAACCTGTTCAAATGATCATGCAATTAAGTTGTGTAAAACCAGTTTTAATCAGAAACAAGCTGGGAAAACAAATTGCAAGGCTTATTTAAAATTCCAATGCTACTGTCATTAGCTGGCAGGTAAAACTTCATAAACAACTTTTAACACTCCCCTATTGCTCACAAAGAAAATTTTCAACTTATAGACTTATCATCTGGGGCATTCCACAATGTGGCCACAGCTCACCTTTCCAGTCTCATTTTCTTTGTACAGTCTCCAATGTTTCCCAGTCATATGTCTTGGGGCTTTCTTGAATGCATGCATCTGTTCACATTCCTCTTCTGGACCACTCTCTATGTCATCTATCTCTGTACCCCATACAGAGTCCAACACTATAAATGGCTTAAATAAATACTTACTGAATGAAGCGGATAATTAATTTCTTCAATGACTTACAAAATGATTGAAGGTAATTCCATAAAGGAGAGTTCCAAAAACATTCTAATTGAGGAAATAAGTAGCTAGCTTCCAACATGCATTTCTTTTTTTTTTTTAATATTTATTTTTTTTAGTTCTCGGCGGACACAACATCTTTGTTTGTATGTGGTGCTGAGGATCGAACCCGGGCCGCACGCATGCCAGGCGAGCGCGCTACTGCTTGAGCCACATCCCCAGCCCCCCAACATGCATTTCAAGGATGAAGTTATGAAATGTTGGGAAAGTAACTGCTTTGCACTCATGTTTGATGACTGCTGTCTAAGAAGGACTAATGACTCAGGTACTGAGCCAGAAATGAACTAAAAATTCCAGTCTACTCCATTCTACCTAGACCATGGATCACAATGCCATTATATTTTAGACAGTAGGCCTTAGGGTTCTGTTTTTTTTTTTAATTCTTTCCCAAGAATATCTAGAGTTGAAAACAAACATTACTTTGATAAGGAATGGTTATGTCACAAACTATTATGAAGAATAAAGACTCTCTAAGAATTAATGAGAACTTCCCCCTTTCTAATAAAGACAATCCAAATACAAAAAGACACCAAGAATATTTTCAAAGCATTTGTATGTGAAAGGAGTTTATATTAGTTTGAATGATGTGAAATTGCCCTTGTTATAGGTCAACATGTTTTAGTATCAGCAATTTGATATGGTTCAATTTAATATTTCAGAATTTTGGTCATGAACGGAAATAAAAAAGCAGAGAAAAGTACCCTTCCTTTGTTTCTCTCCCTTTGTCTTAAAAGCCCTAACACACTCTACAACTTTAATTTCTATGAACTTTTGAGGACTTATAATAAACAAAGAAATACAGTAAGACTCTAAGTACATTCTTAGTTCAAAACACCTAGTTTCCTTTAGGAGTTGGATTCCACTTACCAGTCTCAAGGTAATTGGCCTGTGGGTCCCCAGTGGGGTATTAGGTATCTCTACCTACATCTCAAATTTCTGGGTCAGATCTGAGCACTGTCTTCCCATGTTCTATTTGCATACTGCAAATAGGCCATCACACCCAGGATTCCTGAGTGTTGTTTAAAGCAGAGGAGGTTGTTGACAAAAAGGTGTTCTGATCATTACTATCAGTGTAGGTTTAGTGGCAGTTCAGGGGGTTTCTTGAATTTATTCTAGTTTCTTCTGCTTTTCTTGCTCCAGAGTTGCAATTGATGGTTGGACTCTGGGTCTCTTTTCACAGCAGAAAGCTTATAAGCAACATTCCTACTCCTGCATGTGTGGCTGGAGTGGCGAGACAGTTCCCTGTCACCTTCCTGAGCAGCCACAACAAGAATGTGAGGAGGCACAGGTGCTTCAAGTAACTGGCACCCTCCCAGGTCATGGCAGACACCACATGCTCAGAACAGAGGCTCAATTTTAATCCTTCTGAGACACAATTTCAGAGATTGGCCAATATATAGACATGTAATCAACATAATACTTTTGTGTGCTTATGTGGGTCTCGAGCTGGTAAATTGTCTGCATTAATATTTTTAGAAGTTTCTGCATAGAAATTTTTAGAATTACCCAAGTACACATGTGATCTTTTTATGGTAAATGTTATTTCATGAAAAACACTGCATATATAATTTTAGCTTCAATGGTCAGAAGATCCTGTGCTTTCAAGCTTACTATTAGAAATGCAAAACAGGGACAGCAAAACTCCATCATCCTACCTCTGTTCCCTTAGTACAGGATGTTTTCTTCCTTCAAAGGGTTTTTTTTTCCTTTTATAAGATCTTTCATCCAGTGTATTTTACATAACCAGCTTTCTCTATTTCCCCAAGAAGATTATTACCCAGTCTAATTAAGTTTTCCCTTAGGAAACACCACCCCTGACACACAAAGAAAGACAAAACAATGGTGGAAGATTGTGGAAACAGGAATATTTCATTTTTACCACCTGAAAAACTATAAAATTCTAAATGCCAAAACTATCTCTAAGTTATTAATATGCAGTGATTCAAGATATCACCAATTCACAGAAGACTGGTAAAAAGTTCTTTGTTCACTTACTGTTTTTCCAGGTCCTAAATTCAGATCCCTACATTCCTCCTGTGACAACTGACAGCATCACAACCTCCTAAAAACAAGTTCAGAGCGTTCCGTTGTAGACAGAATAAATGATGCTTGTTTTTGCAGGACCTGTCTTAGAAGTAAAGCCAAGGAGGAACTGAGGCTCACATGTTCCCTCTCAAAAGGCCCACAGAAGAACTCAATAAAGATTTAATGAAGAACCTAGGCTGGAATTTGGGAAGACTGGATGTTGGTCCAAATTTCTAGTCCATTACCCGCCTATTTTTATTACAGTAACTTTGTTGTAAGTTTTAATCTGATACAGCAAACTTCCCTCACAAATACTTCTGATTCTTGGGCATTTATTTTTTTTTCAAAATGCAGATCTTATAATGATACTCATAGTGTAAAATCCTTTCACTCCCCCCCCCCCCAATGCTCACGGACTACTTTCTAGTCCCCAGCAGAACTGTCATAGTAGCATTGAGAGTGTAAGTTTAGGGCCAAAGCTGGCTGCTCAGAGGGCTACCACAAGAGAGAGTCTTTCTCTCTGCTCTGGGTCCTTGCCAGGCTCACTTTCTCCTTTTAAAAAGCATTCAACAGGGGCTGGGATGTGGCTCAAGCGGTAGCATACTCGCCTGGTATGAGCGCGGCGCTGGGTTCGATCCTCAGCACCACATACAAATAAAGATGTTGTGTCTGCCGAAAACTAAAAAATAAATATTAGAAAAAGCATTCAACAAATATTTAACAATGTTTTTGCAAGGGTACTGCATAAAAGGTTCCCAAGACCACCTCTGGGTTCTGTGATTCACCAGAAAGACTCACAAAGTTCATCATATAATCATACTAATATCTATGACTTTTACAGTAACAGGACACAAAGCACAATCAGCAAAGGGAAAAGGCACATTGGGTGAAGTCCAGAGGAGACCAGGCATGAGCTTCCTTTTTTTTGTGGTGCTGGAGATTGAACCCAGGGCCCCCAGCCACAGGCATGAGCTTCTAAGAATCCTCTACCAGTGTATATAGAGGACACACTTAATATATCTAGCAATGAGTTGTAACAACACAAGTGAAATGTTGCCTACTAGGAAGCTCATGAGAAACTAACTCAGTGTTCAGAGTTTTTATTGAGGTGGTCACATAGACACCCTCTGACTGGCACATACAAAAATTCCAGACACCATGAAAGAAAGCAGGTATTCAGTATAAACCACATTGCTTGTATAAACAGTTCAGGTACAATAACCTACCCTTATCAGTTCTGGGAATGGCAGAACTGTCCCCAAAATCAAGTTCTTGGTTGCCAATTCAGGGCCAACCTCATAAACAGGCTTTTCAAAGTCAGGCCTACTATGAGAACACTTCTTTTTGCACAGATGCCAATCATTAGCCTGGCTGGGCATCCAGATATCCTTCCCACATATGAATGGGATAAATAAAACTGTAACAGTACTCTGAGTAAAGGATTAAGAGAATAGGAATGGAGAAATAACCATCTTTTCCCAGTGGCAAGACAGAAGGGGCAAGTAGAAGCAATACCTGAGCCATGTTTAGACACAATAGTTACTGTAGTATATAGGTTTAAATCCCAATCAAGTAGATGAAGTTGGATAATTAACAAAATAGAGCTCTATCTCAAGAAATGAGTTACCCACGTGGACTAGAGCTATTAATAGCTTGGATTCTCTGCTTAAACTTGTATGGTTTCCAAACCTCTTGAAAACCATGCAGCTCTGTCAAAGGTGGTGTCAACCTACTCCCTCAGTCTCACCTGTGCCCCTTCCGTCTCTGTGATCCAACAATCTTGGCTGCCTTTCAGTGCCTAGAGTATGTTTCTTTCTCCCCCCAAAGCTCGTTATATACTATCCTACCTTCCCATTTTGGACTGCTCATCATCACCCTACAGTACTTCACATAGCTAACACCTACTCATGTCAGATTTCAATCCAAACAACACTTTCTCAGGGCAGCCTTCCCTTGCCTTGCCTCAGAGTGGCTCAGGACCCCTATGATTTGCTTTCTAGTACCAGTTACTTCTCTCTTATTATAAAGTCATTTTTTATACATTAACACTTTAAGATGGCAGAGATCATGTCTGTATTGTTCACAGGAGATCCCAGGCAATGAGTGCCTAGGTATAACCATTCCTAAGGGCAGTAGCCTATGTTCTATTCATTAACCAGCAAACTCTCTTTCTGTTCCTTAGGCTAATTTGAGTTGGGATTCTGGCATGTGTAATTAAGAGTCTTTATACAAAAACAGTAACTGGAACTAGACATGTGGTTGGTCCAAAAGAGCAAAATAAAGCTTATCAGTAAGCCCGATTAGGGATGACCTAAACTACTCTCCTAGGGAGTCCCTAGAGTACCTTAGATTATTGAACAGGTTTGATTCTGGTGTAAGAAGAAAAAATGCCCTAGCTGGGTAGTAAAGCACATGCATCTTGCCTGGTTATTATCCTAAAATTACCTTATTTATGGAAACTCACAGAAACTAGATCTTCCTACAAGCTAGAAAAAAGACAAAAGTCTCCCTTATTTTCAAAGAGGAATATATAATCATTACAAATAAAAGCTTATCACTCCAAACTAAATTCTAGGCCAGATTAACAAAAGTGTTGGTTGGATAAACATTTGAAAAAGAAAAATGTATTCACTAGTAGCCAGCACAGGATCTCTGAAAAAATGACACATCCCACTTACTCCACATTTCTTTTTGTTCCAGGCATTCAATTCATTTATGAAGAAAATTATTTACAGATACAGTATATGTGAAGGCAGCTGACAAAAACTATCAGTATTAAAAGATGATGAACCCAGGATGGTAAATCAGAAGGAAGGTATATTCTGGTAGGATCCAGAGTTATGCCCTAGGTCCTATCTTTCACCAGTAATGCAAACCTACAAATTATTGACTGTAGGAAGGATAGCATTCATCAGAGAGGAGAAAATTAAAAAGCTAATATTATGAAAAATAGGGTAAAATTTAAATAGAACATATGTAATGTCACTACAATTAAAAACAAACAACTGTTTTCTAAATATAAGATAATACCAGTTCAATTTGATAACAAGATTCTAGAGGGTGATGCAACTACTAAACTTAACACAAGTTCAGAAACATACTGTCTACATTAGTTGGACAACCATAGTCCAATATGAGTATTACAGTGAAGTAATGACCAGAGAGTGAAACCAAGATCATAAAATGGTTTTTTGTGGATCATGTCACACAAATAACAATCAAAAGTGTAAGAATTTAATTGGTACAGCCACTTGGAGAGCAAAGACAGAATCTTGTAAAATTGAAAATAACCATACTATGAACCAGCAATCCTATTTCTAGATACATATCCTGGAGAAACTCTCAAAAATCTGCACAATGACTGATAAAAAAATGTTATAAACAATTTTGCTTTTATAAAAAGCAAAATTCAGGAGGTACTTAGATTTCTTTCAATAAGACAATGACTAGACTTATTAGATTAAGATCCATTCATATTCTGGGATACTTTATATGAGTTGAAAACAATGAAGTAGATCTATATGCTATTCAGGATGGGCTAAATTTGCAAATGTAACAAAAAGAACCTAAAATTAGAGTGCCATAATACAACAAAACCTTATTTATTTCTTAACATGTTTAAAGTGAGTTGGCAGGAGAGCCTATTATAGTTACTCTCAACCTAAACTGCCAGAGGATCCATCTCTGCCAGAGGAATCAAATGTGGCAAATCTCATACTGGTTCTTAAAACTTCCATCTGGAAGTGCACGTACAACTTTTACTGACATTTCTCTGAGAGCAAAGTCACATGCCTATAGTCCCAGCAACTCAGGAGGCTGAAGTAGGAGGATTACATATTTGAGGTCAGCCTCAGAAACTTAGCAAGACCCAAAATAAAATATAAAAAAATGGCTGGGGATGTAGCCCAGTGATAGAGTGCTTCTGGGTTCAATCCCCAGTACCAAAAACAACAAAAACAAACCTTTACTGACAGACATTTCATTGTCCAAAGCAAATTACATGGTCACATCTGACTTCAAGAAAGGTCAGGAACTCACTCCTACCATATGCCCAAATGGCAGACAGCCAAAAATATTATGATTTATCTATAATGATTAATTCAATAAATAGTATGGAGCAATTAATGAAAAACACATGAGAAGAGCTAAGATGTTTGGGTGTATAGAAAAAATATATGGACACATTCATAATACCACTACTTATGTAAATTAAAACACATCTAAAATCTATACATTTAAACATATAGATGTATGAAAATGACAAGAGTGTAGGATGAGACTAGAAGAAGTTATGGGGGGGGACCATTTCTATAATGTTTTAATTTCTTTAAGAAAATGACAAAATCTTGATTGCTGATAATTCTAGCTAGAGGAGAATATGCATGTTCATTATAGTATTCTTTGAATTTTTCCACTGTGTTAAAATCCTTGAAATAAGAGGTTGTTGAAAGAACAAGGAATGTCCCACCATGAGTGGGATAAGGGGGAATGAGAAGCAGAAAAATAGATGGCATTAAATCTATTGAACAAAAGATTTGCTCTGTGCAGCTATGGAGGGGAGATCTAAGAACAATGGTGAAAGTTCCTGGAAAGTATACCATGGCTTAGAAATAAAGAACAGTATATCAAGGAAAGATAAATGAGTAGCCTAAATATTCTTTAGGGGGAAAAGCGGTCAAGAGTCAGACAACAACCTGTCTGACCGAGTAATGTGGAAAGGATTCTTGCACTGGGATGGCTTCTGGATTTGATGATAACCCAGGACCTTCTAATTCTTAGGTTCCATCAATTTTGGACTGGAACATCTCAGTTTAGAGCTCACAGGTTCTAGAAAATGCAGCACATTTATCTCAAGATTTGCAACAGCTAGGTACAGTGGTGCTTGCTTATAAATCCAGCCATTTGGAAGGCTGAGGCAGGAGAATCACAAGTTTGGGACCCACCTAGGCAACTTAGTAAGGCCTTGTTTCAAAGTAAAATTTAAAAAGTTTGGGATATAGCTCAGAAGTAGAACATTCTTGGGTTCAATCCCCAGTACCACAAAAAACAGTCTGATTTCAATACAGCACTAAATTGTCTCACCTGGGATGATTTCACATTAATAAGGAATAATAATTAACTTAATTGGGCCTAAAATTTATTATAGGCAGGGGGTCACAAGAATTATACTGGTCTTGATTAAAGCTAGCTTTAATTCTCATACCTTGGTCAACCATATGCACATAATTAAATCTATAATTTAGAGAATGATTGCCTATTTAATCACTGTTTCACTGACTTATTATTTGTTCTCCCAATATCAAAGTCAAATTGCTCCCACAGCCAAGGAGATCTCCACAGAAACAAACCAGTGAAATGAACATTCCTTTGTAAAATGGAAGAGTAAGAATAATGAGTGTGTTTCCTTTTAAACTAGTTGCTTCTCCTGCCAAAAAGAGAAAAAATAAAGACTTGGAAATGGAAAACAAGTATCACTGACCTGTTCTTCTATGAAGAGGGCCAGTCTATTATAAAAATAATGGGGTCAAAAAACACAGGCAACTCCTTGCTGTGGCCCTGCTTCCAGCCAAGAAGATAATGTATTTCAACAGGAGTAAATGAGGCAGCATGCTATATCTGAAGAATTCTGTCCAAAAGGTACCATAACTTTTGTACCAATAAGTTTTTAAAAATATCTTTTTTTATTTGTCAGTGTACCTTTTTTTTAAAATTTATATGTGGTGCTGAGAATCGAACCCAGTGCTTCATATATGCTAGGCAAGTGCTCTACCATTGAGCTACAACTCCAGCCCAACAAGTTTGATACATAGATTAGATAGATAGATAAATAGTTAGTTAGTTAGTTAATACATGTCCAGAAGGCTGTGAGTTAAGCAACCTAGTTGCATGCCTAGAACCTGCTGGATCTGAATAGATATCTAGGAAGCCCACCATTGCTTCTAAAGAACATATGTTTGCACCAAAAAAAAAAAAAAAACAGAAAAGCACACTGCAACATAAAAACACATGCTTTTTGCCCATGTGGGTTTGTCCATTTAGTATTTCCTTCCTGCAGTGATTCTGTTCCACATAACTAACAACAGGAAATACTTATATAAAAGTAACTGTTATTTAGTAGATTCTTCTATTAAATTGCAAGACTAAAAATAAAACCAAAGAACAAGTCCATAAGTTTCTTATACATTCCAAATTAATGAAGCTAGTGTTGTATATTACATTTTTTTCTAGACTCATATTCCTGGCTATACTGGAGCTTTATGTGGCCTGGTCTCCACTATCGGCCAAAAATACTGGTGGAGAGAAAAAAAACCTAATATGTTCGAAAAGCAGCTGCCTAGACCATTACAATGCCTTGCAGAGACACAGGTAAGATCCTGATCTATGAGCAAAAACTGATTACTTATCCCTCACAAACACCATCACCCTAGTAAACTACTTCTACATACTTCAAATGCAAGCACTTACATCCTAAAATGTCACAAAACAATGCATTTATCCTTGGAAGACAGAGTTTGCATTTGACTATAATGTTAGGAAGACTATAATGTTAGGAAGGAGAAAGTGTGGGGAAAACCAGAGACAAATGGGGTGGGGACAGAGGTTGATGAATCAAGATCTGGAGGGCAAAGGTTACTAGAAAACAGGAGATAGACAAGAGAATGTGACAGGCAGGGCCAAGGAAAACTATGAAGTCAAAGATACGCTAGTTCTTTGAGGACAAAGAACTGTGCTTTCCAATAAGGATGAGATTATCAAGTATGCCTTCAGAAAAGTGGCTCTGTTTTTTAGGGGGCCAAAATAGCACAGCTCTTTGGCTTACCCTTAACAACTTTTGTCTAACTTCTACATCTCTGAAACAAGTATTTCAGAGATATAAATACTTTGGGGGAGGTGTCAACCCAAAATAGCCTTTAAAGTATCAGTTAAGACTTCTGGTTCCAGGTAAGAAGGAATAATACCACCCATCTTTCTGTCTACCAAAACTATAAAATCTGTAAAGAATGCATGGGCAGGGCTGGGAATGTAGCTCAGTGGTATGGCACCTGCTTAGCATATGCAAGTCTCTGAGTTTGATAGCACCAAAAAAAAAAAAAAAAAAAAAAAGAATGCATGGGGCAGCTAGTATAGAACTCTTAAAGGAATACATAAGGTAATCAGGAAAGAACACCAGAATGTGAAAAACTGGTAGCAACTTTACCACATTTTTCCCTTAAGTATTCTCTGGCTCAAAATCAACACAATCTAAAAGTGCTGTGGGTAGAGCATGAGTTCTGGTTCAAAGTGTTTTGTTTTTTAATTTTTTTGTAATAGGAACTACTAAAGCTCAGAAAAAGTGGAGGGGAAATTCCCTGGGTTTTTCTCTCTCCTTTTCCTCCCCTAACTTGTGTCTGGAAAATCCTATATTGAAGGCTGCAGCACTAGCTGCAGCAATGCCAGTGATTGACATCTGGAGACATCATTTGGAATTAAAACTCTGAGGAAGAGGAAGCTTCCTTCCATTTGGTGAACCATCAATGGCTCCAAAAGGGCAAAGTCAAATCCCATCATTTTATTTTACTTTCTTTCTCTGTCCATCTGCCTCCTGTGCCCAGAGGTGGTGCATTGTGAAAGTAGGTGGTTTATGACTAGAGGACCAAAAAAGGAAGCCCTAGGAAACCTGAAAATACAAGGGAAATAACAAAGAGGGAAGAACTCAGGAAAGCAAACTCATAAAGCTTCTTATGAACTACAGGGATCACTTCCAATGGCTCAGGTAGATTGGATCCTAATTAACATGTTAAAGACTTGGAGAACTTAGTTAACACACCGAGGTCCCCTACTAACTAGTTGATGGCATACATGGGATAAATCTGAATACCATTGCAAAAGCATTGAATTCTGAACTGATATTGAAATTACAGCCCACAGAAAGCAAGTTGGAACTTGTAGTCTAACCTAACTAGGTTAATTGTCACTAAAACAAATATATCAACATTCTCCATTATTTGAAACAAGATCCAAAATCTCATAATATTTAAAATGTCCAGGATAAAATCCAAAATAATTCAGTACACAAATAACCACAAAAATGACAATTCACATGAGAAAAGATAACCCATCCCAACAATGAGATGACACACATTTTGAAATTATCTAACAAGAACGTAAAGCAGCTATTATAAAAATGCTCAAATGAGCTATCATCAAACTTGAACCACTGTAAAGAAATTTAAAACAGAAAGTACCAGTAAGGAGAAAACATAACCAAATGGCAACTTTAGAAACAGAAAATAGGAGCTAGGTGCGGTGGTGCATGTTTTATAATCCCAGTGGCTAGGGAGGCTGAGGCAAGAGGATCAAGAGTTCAAAGCCAGCTTCAGCAATTTAGCGAGGCACTTACCAACTGAGCAAGATCCTGTCAATAATAACAACAACAACTAGAATGAAAATCAGCAAGAATATAGAAAACATTATAAAAGGGGCTAGGCTAGGTGGCACATGCCTGTAATCTCAGAGACGCAGAAGGCTACGGCACGGGATTGAGAGGTTGAGGCCAGCCTCAGCATCTTGGGGAGACACTGTCTTAAAAAAAAAAAAAGGACTAGGGATGTGACTCAATGACAAAGCACTCCTGAGTTTAATCCCCAGCATTAAATAAAACAACAACAAAAACAGACCTAACTAGCATCTACAAATCACTTCAAGACAAACAAAACATACCTAGTTTTCGAGTATACAAGCTACATTCTCTAGGAATTGCTGAAAGGACAATAAAACAATTCAACCTCTTAGGAAAAGTTTGATAGTTTCTTTTAAAAGTTAAATGTAAATTTATCATATAGCTTAGCAATTCTATTCCTAGAAATTGACCCAAGAGAAATGAAAACTCATGTCTATATAACTCATGACATGACATGGACATGAATGTTCACTGTAACATTATTCATGAGAACCCCAAACACTGGCAAATGCATAGTCACAATGTGGTATATCCATGTAACAGAAAACTATTTAGTAATTTTTATTATATTTGATACATTGTACAACCACTGATAAACCTAAAATATTATGCTATATGAAGAAGCCAGATGTAAGAAAGCATATGTTTTATTGTATGATTCTATTTATATAAAATGTCCACTAAATGAGGAAGAAAGTTGATTTGTGATTGCCTAGGGCCAGGAGGAGGAGAGTAGAGTGACTACAAATGGGCACAAAAGATTTTAGTAGGGTGAAAGAAATATTCTAAAATTGGATTGTGAATATGGTTGCATAACTTGGTAATTAAAAAGCATTGAATTATATACTTAAATGTGAGTTTTGAAAATGTATATGAAATTTTATATAAACATATATGATCTGAAAAAAATGTGAGTTTTGTGGTTTTTAAATTATACCTCAAATAAGTTGCCATTTTAAGGATGGTATATAAATGAAATCATATAATATGTAAACTTTTGAAACTGGCTTTTTTTCATTCAGTATAACACTTTGAGATCCATCCAAGTTTTTTTCATGTAATGAAACTACATTCCTTTTATTCCATTGAATACATGTACCATAGTATGTTTAACTATTCAACCACTGAACAGCATTTTGGCTGTTTCCAGTTTTTGATTACTGTGAATAAAGCTGTTATAAATACTCCTCTGCAGGTGTTAAGGTTTGTATATGAAATGTCCCCCAAAGTCTCATGAGTTGAAGGCTTGGTCCTCAGTGAAGCAATGTTCAGAGATGGGGCTTTTGGAAAATGATTAGCCTATGAGGGTTAATAATTGAATGGACTATTGATGGGTTCATAATTGAATGGACTATTGGGACGTGGTAGAAGCTAAAGGATGTGGGGCTTAGTTGGAGGAAGTAGGTCATTGGAGGCATGCCCTAGAAGAGTATATCTTGTCTTTTTATGTGTTCCTCCTCCTTGTATGTGTTCCTCCTCCTACCCTGCTTCCTGGCTACCCCAAAGCGAGCAGCTTTGCTCCACTATGCCCTTCTGCCATGATGTACTATCTCACCCACAGAACCAGAAAAAATGAAACCAGATAACTAGACGGAAACCTCTGAAACCATGAACCAAAAAAAAAATCTTTCCTCCTCTAAATTGTTTTTTTCAGGTATTTTGTCATAGCAACAGAAATCTGACTAACATAACCAGTTTTTTGTATGAAAAGGATATTAAGGTAGTCAAAAGTCAGGTCTTAGACTAGAATAGATTCAAATTGAAGCTACATAAAGAATTCCAACAAATTAATAAGACAGATAACCCAATAGAAAACTGGCAAAAGTCTCAAACAAGCTCTTCATAAGAGGATATTCAAACAGTGATAAACTCATGAAAAAAGGTCAAATAGTATTACCCATCAGAGAACTACAAATCAAAAACTACACTAAGACTAAACCCAAAATGTCTATTAACAAGAGAATAAACAAATTTTGGTGGATTTATACAATGAAATACTAAGCAATGAAATAAGATGGACTACTTGGTACATAAGACAACATAGATAAATCTCAAAAACATTACAATGGTCCTCCTTATCAACAGGGGATACATCTAAGACCTCCAGTGGATGCCTTAAACCATGGGTAGTACTAAAGCCATTTCAGTTTTTGTCAAGGTATTGCTTTTGTTCAAATAATGCTTATTTTACTTAATAATGGCCTCAAAGTGCAAGAGTAGTAATGATACCATATATATTCAGTCATATACTATATAATGGAATTTCAGTCAACAATGATATGGTGGTTCCATAAAATTCTATTGTCTGGATGTTTAGACATACCCGATGTATATTAAATGTGGAGGTCATAAAATATTACCTTGTAAGGTCATATGTTCTCTCTGATATGTGGATGCTAACACACAATGGTGGAGAGAGAAGAATAGAAATTAATTGGATTAGGCAAAGGGGAATGAAGGGAAGGGAGGGGGAATGGGAATAGACAATGAATCAGACATAACTTTCCTCTGTTCATATATGAATACACAACCAGTATAACTCTACATCATGTACAAACACAACAATGGGAAGTTATATTCCATGTATGTATAATATGTCAAAATATATTCTACTGTCACATATATCTAAAAATAACAAATAAAAATTATAAATACATACATACATACATTCAATTCTATCATCAAGTGATGTCATGGCTTTCTCAGTTTGTGTAAATATGCTCTTTGATGTTTATACATTCCAAAAAAAACTGAAGTGTTTCTTAGAATATATCCTGTTGTTAGCCAGGCATGGGTGGTGCACATCTGTAATCCCAGCAACTCAGGAGGCTAAGGCAGGAGGACTGCAAATTGAAGACCAACCTCAGCAACTTAGTGAGGCCCTAAGGATTTAGTTAGACCCTGTTTCAAAATAAAACATAAAAAGGGCTGGGGATATGACTCAGTGGTTAAGCAATGCTGGGTTCAATCCCTGGTACCAAAGGGGGGAAAAACATATTCCTGTTGTTAAGGGATGTATGACTATACTATAGTTTTCCTATTCATACATACCTATGAAAAGTAATTTATAAATTAGGCACAGTAAGAGATTAATAAGAATAATTAATAACAAATAGAACAATTATTACAAATAGTATAATAAAAATTATAGAAATGTTGTCTTTTTCTAAATATGTAGAGCTTGGCAACTTTCGAGAACATGGTGATGCACCAACTAGATCTAGTCATAATACCACAAGGTATGAGAGGGTAGCAATTCATCAAGTGGTATGAAGAATGTTACTCATGTTATTCTTTTAGCTCAGGTAGCTTGTAAGGAATCAGTAAGAGAGATACTTTTCTCATATAAATATAAACAAGCTGACATAAACAACATAC